>NC_137433.1:10427174-11027174 GCF_964374335.1 Astatotilapia calliptera | reverse complement strand
TTTGAGACCTGAATGAAGTGTTTTGGTAGTTGTAGTGCATTTTGAATGTGGAATGAACTGCTTTGCCAAGCTGAGGGTCAGTTAGGAGAATTGTGTGAAGAGTTTTGCAAAAGTGACCTAAGTATTGAGAAATGTGTCCTAGCGTCTGTAAAAAACTGTAATGTGTGAAACTGTATGCTAAAGCGGAATGCTAATGAGATGTTCTGCCGTAGTGTGCTGTGCGGAGTGGTGTGTGGCGAGCCTGTGCACTGATAATACACCGTTGTTTCCATTCAGGTACATAATTTGTTGTTGCTGTTATTTTATTGTATATTAGAAATTGTAATATTGCTGCAGTAATCGCTGCCAGTCTGCCGTAGCCATACGAGAGTGTGCTGTGCGGAGTGGTGTATGGCGAGCTTGTGCACTGATAATACACCGTTGTTTCCATTCAGGAAATAAAGTGGCAACGATCGATCAGAGACTCCTTGTCTTTTTAAAAACACTACACAACGCAGAGTCGAGGAGTCTGTTTGGGCCGAACTGTTGCAGCGGGATGAAGCAGAAACCGGTTACAGTAGCATTACAGAAATGTAGCAGTGACAATAATATTGTATGTTGTAATCGCAATGGACAATAAGTGATACAAAACAACTGTTTTATCCTGTGAATAAAAGTATATGTTTTTGTCAATGTACCATGGTAATAACAGAAGCGAAACACAATATTGTGTCAGGACAATTTACTATTTATGCACAATAAATAAAGGAGCATAGCGCGACAATTTCTGTTCAGCGCCAGACTTGCTTGTAACCTATATCACCAATTATGTTAAGAAAAATGACGTATTAACTACTAAAAAACTCTGACCTTTGTGGGAATGCTTGGAGCAGACTAACATGTGAGCTGGAGTGTTCTGAGACGTTATATTTGGTATATCCAGACCATCCGTCGGCTCTTACTTCGGAAACATGGCTTAAAAAATTTCTCTTCAACGACGTAATCCGATAAAAAAAAAAAAACGATCTCTTTACCCATCGGCTTCCCGTGGCTGTCATGCGACCGGCTATTGAAGTTAATAATACAACAGCTTCTTGCCATTTTTTGGGTTTCTTTTTATCGCTGTGTAAGTGAGTTCAATTGAAAGCCTGCGTGCGCTAGTACCTCTTGCCACAAGTTCCCAGAATCCTTTGCGGTTATCCCTGAATGACGTCACATTTTCAATCTTTATCCTGGTGGGCCGGTCTCTAGTCAAAATGCCCGGGCCGATTTTTTGTCCCAGTCCAGCCTTGCTTACAAGTAGTAAATCCAGGTTAGTGGATCATAATTAAACATAACTCTGTGGCAAACGCAGAGTTCAGCAGGCCATCAAGGAAGAAGTGACGTGCATTTCTGCAGTGTAAAGATTCACAAATGATTTTCTCCTTAATCTACAGTCACACAAAGCGCCAGGAAAATCTTTGGTGATGTTCTCAGATGATTCTGACGCTTATCACCCAGTTCCTCGTGATGTCCTCCACACCATCAACCCTCTGTCCTCCTCCCAGTTTCTTCCTCAGCTTGCCTTTCTTATGGCCACCCCTTCCAAAACCTGACTTTTTAACTTTTAACTTTTTGTTCTTGGAGCGGAGCTTCCTCATCCCCCCGCCCTGCAGGAACTGGTGCTTCTGCTTTTTCTTGCGCTGCTTCATGATCTGATCCTTTGTTTTCAGCTCCGAGCGTGCTTTGTGGTCACCGGAGCTCTGTACGTTTGGACCTCGTCGGCCACGGCCACGACCTGGGAGAGGCACGACACAACAAAGAGGTTGGAGGTTATAGCTCGCAAGGCTGGAAGAGGGACTTGAAGTATTTACCTTTAGAGTTGAGTTAAAACATGGTGGCTGATGTTCTATATTTAACATGTTTGTGCTATTCATTTTGATGCCTTCCTACCTCTTGCTGGCTTCCTGCCTCCTCCGCCTGTTTCTCCATCTGATCCAGATCCTGTATCATCAATCTTGTATTTTTTCCTTCACTCCTCATAACTGACATGTTGTCAAGTGATACAACATCTTCACAGTACAGCTTAATATTGTCATAGGAGTAGAGAAGAGGGTCATTGAGAGCAGCACACAGAGAAGCTTTTTGTTGGAAGGATACAAGTTCTTCCTGTTCTTCTTGTTACTGATAACCTGACCGCTGTCTGTTTTGATCTTCTTCTTCTGGTCTTCTTTTCCCGTTTCTCTCACAAAACGCTTCCTCTTACGGTCCCTAAAAAAAGAAGGGGGAAAAAAGACTTTAAATTATAGTTTGAAATGACCATTTGGTGGATACTGAGTCAAACATAGGGAAATTTGTACCATTTCATCATTTTCTTCTGCTGGTTAAGGCGATCGCCTTCATCTCCCATGAGATCAAGGACAGCTGAAGAGGCCTGCTGTTCAAAAGCACTGCCCTCTCCACCGAGACTCAACCTGTCGACGCATAACACAGGACAAAACAGCATAAAACACAAAGCCATTCACATTTTTTAAAGAAACAGATGCAACAGTTTAATGCCTCACCCTCTCTCAGAGTCAAAGTCTTTAGGTCTGTAAGGGATATAATACTCTTCATCTTTGCCTGACTGCCTCTTTTTCTTGGTCTTTGGTCGCTCTTCGCCATCTTCCTGCTGACCTCTTCTTTTACCACCTACCACCTCTGAAAACACCCCCTGGTGGAAATAGAAAGAATTACATGGTACAAAGTGACAAAGCATGATACAGAGATCCTACTATCTTCCTCTTCTAGTTTGTATACAACATCATCTACATCAAAACTGCACTTTATTTTGCTTCTTCTTCATCAGACAGCACAAACAACTTTCTCATTTTGACTCAAATATTGGTTTTGAATGAAAATGATGAAACAATCCTGGATGTTTATTCAACTTGTGAGCAGGTTTTCTAATCCACCGTACTATTATTATTGACACTAGTACATGTTCGTGCTGCTGGCAAACTAATACACTCAAGAACATATAGCAAAGCAAAAAAGTGAAAAGTAGGTCTTGCCTACATAAATAAACATAAGACAGTTGTGAAACTTTGACATAGTAACATCTGCAGTAATATTTACACCTGTGATGACATCTCACCAGCATTAGCCTTATTTTGAAACCAAGATTGTTTACACAGAGTTTGTAATTGCAGAGAAATGCTCCATTTATTTTGGTCATTTCATTTTTGAGCAGGAAGCTCACCTTTCTTGTTATAGCCTTTAGACGAATAGAGAGTTTTCCAATTAAATACATATTCTTTAAATAATGTTCCCTCTTATAAAAAGTAGGATAATTTAAAAAAAAATTTAAAAAATGTATTATACCTCTATTACTTAGAAAAAAAACTGTTTTTTTTCTGTTGTCTGTTATATAACGTTAGTGATGCTCGTTTCAATTCATTTCTTAATCAGCTAAACAGGTCAGTTAAGAAACAGTCAAATATTAAGTTAAATTTGAAAACGGTTTAAAAAAAAATATCCCCATTCCAAAATGTCACATGACAATCTCATTGGCTCACGGAGTTATGATGTCACTACACGATCCTTTGAAGTTTTTCCTTAAACAGGGGTGACACACAGCAGTTTTTTAGTTCGTGTCTTCGCAGCATTTGTGTTTGCAGCCTTCACACGTTCACCACAGAAACTTTTGGAAACCTTTTCAGAGTTGTCGTGTACAACCTTCAACATGTATCCAACAAGACACCAACCAAGGCAAAAAGATTACGCCGCTTCTCCTTCCTGTCGTGGCCGGCCAATTTCCCCAAATGACCTCTTAGCCGTCCAAAGGGCATTACATGACAGTAAGAAGGAAAACTACCATCTCCAGAATAAAATTCAACAGATTGAAGAAGAGAAACTTCAACTGGAGGAGAAGTGTAGACAGATGGAAGCGCAAAATAAGAACCTGGAAGAAAGACAAAAACGCCAGCCCGACATAAATATTATTAATGAGGGTTGGGGAATCAAGTTTGGACAAGCCCGAGAGCAGGTTGTCTTCCTAATTAAGGAAAACAAGCAAAAGAGCGTGGAACTAAAGGAGATGTCCAACCAGCTTAAAGACAGCAAAGCTACTGTTGAGAAGACAGAATGGGATCTCCAATATATGGACCAAATGAATCGGCTGCTCCAAACAAACTTCGATGAAGCTGTGAAAAAAAATGAAGAAATCCTCCAACAGAAGGAAGAACAGGAGAAAAAGCAAAGAGACATGGAGCACAAACTCAAAGTCACGGAGGAAAAATACAGAATGCTGAAAGAGAAGGTGGATGATACTCTGCGCCAAAATAAAGACCTTCTTCACGAGAAAAAGCAACTAGAAGGGGAAAAAGAAAAACTGGACAAACAATGCTCGCACATGCAGAAAAGGATGGAGCAAATGGCGAGAAACAACTCCGAGCTCACTAAGGGGATATTGTTGGAATACAACAACTTGAAGCGCAAACACACTGAAATGCAGGCGCAAAAGCAAGAACAAGACAACATACATGACGACCTGCAGCGTACGCTCCAAGATATCCACAAAAGAAATGAGGAGCTACAAGACATGTACAAAGAAGTACAACAAAGAAACGCAGACATGCACAAGGACAAGATAATGCAGGAGGAAACATCCAAAGAGCTCAGGGAAAAGCTTGAAGAAAAACAAGCAACGTTGGAAGAGGTGGAGAAAACGTGCAAGAAGCTTGAGAAACAAAACAAAGAAACCATCGATGAGTTGAGAACCCTCATCCTGGAAAAAAAAGCTCTTGTAGAAAACTGCATGAAAAAGAAGAACAAACGCTTCCGCTGGCCCTGGAGGAGGAACTCTACTGCTTCCTCAGCAGGTGTAGCCTCGTCTTGCTCCACCTCTGTTCACCTCCCCAACCAGTCCCGGCAGTTGACTGTCCCCTCCTGAGCCTGGTTCTGCCGGAGGTTTCTGCCCGTTTAAAGGCAGTTTTTCCTCCCCACTGTCGCCTAGTGCGTGCTCAGAGGGGATTGTTGGGGTTTTCTCTCCTCTACCTTGTTTCATTATTTACTTAACGTTTTGTTCTTACTTCATTTTACCTTGTTTCATTATTTACTTAACGTTTTGTTCTTACTTCATTTTACCTTGTTTCATTATTTACTTAACGTTTTGTTCTTACTTCATTTTACCTTGTTTCATTATTTACTTGTTAACGTTTTGTTCTTACTTCATTTTACCTTGTTTCATTATTTACTTGTTGACGTTTTGTTCTTACTTCATTTTACCTTGTTTCATTATTTACTTGTTGACGTTTTGTTCTTACTTCATTTTACCTTGTTTCATTATTTACTTGTTTAACTTTTTCTTTTTCAACTTATTCATAAAACAATAAACCAATTGAATTTATCCTTTGAGTATTTTTCATCTTTTCATCTATAACTTTTTCAAACATTCATATCTGTCATTTATCTTCTTCTTGAAACCTCATAAATGGTGAAGGAAAAATCCTGGAACATGGTTTGAAACACTGAAATTGTTTCAGCTGAAACCGGCAAAGTCATACGTGTGTGTGTGTGTGTGTGTGTGTGTGTGTGTGTGTGTGTGTGTGTGTGTGTGTGTTACTCTGTACATGAAACAACTTTGTAGAAAACCATTTTCCTGTCGAAACATTAGCAAACACAAACAAAGTGTTATTAACAAACGAATTACTAATATCCCTCTCTATGATAGTGATTTATTTTCTTACGGGATTAAAACTGTAAATTTTACCAAACTAAAGAAAGTAATACAAAGTAATAAAACTTTTTATCATTTAGTTAAGATCCAACATCCATTCTTTTCATAGTTGGTTGCTACCACCAGAGGGCGACATGGAGTACTTTTACCCATGTAGAGAAACATAAACGCTCATATATTACACACGCACCAACATTTTACTGTCTATTACTACATCAGTCTGTTTACATTAAACTGATATTGATAAATAAACTCACAAATATAGCTTCATGAATTTGGTAACGTCCTGTAAGTCATATCGTCAAATGCTTTTGTTCCAAAATAAAAAGGCTGTTGAAATAATGATTGGTGTGGTTTTTACAGGTGAATGAGCAGCAGAATAACTACAGAGAATCTGTGAATACATGAATGACCTTTTGTAATATGCCTTTAGCCTATTAGTGCCCTGAAAGAGTGGAGATTTTACCTATTTTAGCAAAATGATCTACAAACTGTATGGGTGAATATAGGAGCTTGTTAACAGGTTAGCATGTCCAACTAACAGACAGGAAAATGAGCTATGTATTTTTTAGATATCATGTTATCAGCTGACCACTGAAAGCTCTTTCTGCATATATCTTCTACACGTTCTGTCTCTTGTCACGTGTGTGTTTATATTTAAATCATGTATGTTGATTATTTAAATATGCTTTTTCATTCATTTTTAAAAAATGTCAACAGCTGTCGTTTACAGATTCATTGTTTACTATATGCTATATATATATATATGAACATGAACAAAACTGAAAACACTGGGTCACCGACCCAGGAACCCTGACAATATGTATTTTACCTGGTTAATGTGTGTGGCGGGGCGTGGTCTGCAGCGCCGCTGCAGGGGAGGCGGACGCACCTGAGCGGCACCCGCGATCACGCCTCGGCGCCTTAACGTCTGTGCTCTCTATGCTGTTGTGTTGGTATGTGTCGGGCTGTGAGCTTTAACACCGGCTGTATGCATACAGCAACCGTGTGTGAAAAGTGGTCAATAAAGAGAAGCTGTAAAGCGTGTTCATGGAAACATCGTTGGGTCTGCCGTGATATGTTTACAATGGGACTTCTGCTCCTGAATCTCTGCGCACAGCGTCTGCAAATCGGAGCTGTATGAAGTCACTTTCATCTTTACGCAGGACTGTAAGCTGTCATCTGTGAGGCGTGAGCGGTGTTTGTTTTTAACATAGTTCACGATGGAGCTGCTGACATAATGTGGATCCGAAGATTGATAATTAGCCTACCTGGGGTTGAAAGTCTCGATAAATGCACGGCGTTTCGGCGGGTATATCGGCTTCCGCAAGTGTGACGCTTATTTTGAGCGTTCAAAAACTACAGTTTTTTCTGAATGCTTAAACCCTAACTGTGATTCCTGTAGCACAATCTCTAAAACTATTCAGACTTATAGCAAAACCACTCACTGAGTTTGCAAAACTAAAAGCACATAAACTGCTTTGCAGTTTGCAATTTTGTAACACACACTTTGCAAAACGGTAGGCACAATTCACTGCACAACACTCAATTACCAAATTTCCAACACACTCCTAGCAAAAGTATACACATGTATGGCTATCATTAACACTAATTTGCCAACTGTCTGGCACACTTTCACATGTGAAAACTTTTTTAGATAATTAGTTCACTTTGCAATCAGCCTAAGCACTATAATACAGGTAAGCTGTGTGTGCGGAGTACAATGGAGGGAGCAGAAAGAGTGAGAAGTAGAGGAGGCCGAGGAAGAGGACGTGGAGGTGAAGAAGTAGGATGAAGAGGACGACAAGGACAAGGAGGAGCAAGAGGAAGACGAGGAGGGGGGAGAGGAAGATGAGGAGGGGGGAGAGGAAGGGTAGGAAGAGTAAGAAATAGAATTGCTGATGACAATAGTGGACCATGTAATCAACCATGTAATCAACCGTGGAATGACCCTGAGGGTAGCTGGCCAACGGGTCCAGCCTAACTCGAGCCGCTACACTGTAGCAAGTACCATAAGGACATCTTGAAATGAGAATCGGTTAGTACAGTCACTTCGCACAAAGATTTGTAGCACTGCCATATGCCAATGAGAAACACACCAATACCATTGATGTAAAAATACTGAAATTGTTACTTTACAGAATTGCTAGATGACCAGATGCTGGGGGCAGAGGAAGCATGTTCACTGCAGACCAAGTAACCCATATAGTCATTATGGCGATTGCAAATAATCCTATACTTGGAAATGAACACTTGTGTTTGTTTTGATGTGTTTCAAGTACACCAGTACTTGAAGTTTGGATCCCTCTATGCTTATGGATCTATGACAGAAGTATGAGCTCAAACTGACATAGCCTACCTTGTGCACAGAGAAAGCAAAAGCCAGATGTGTTTTGTATTCATACCATCAGTGTGCAGTTGGCGCATTGTGTGCTTAGTAGATGATGGCTTGTGTGTACTGTTTGATACGGAAACACCATTTTTACGAAGGTGTGAAGAGTTAATCTAGCTGTGTTTGCTTTTGCAAGAGAACTACAATGTTTTGATAATTGGGTGACAGGTTTTCTTATTTGTGTGAAGAGTTTTGCAAAATTAGCCAATAGTTACAAAAAATGTGCTTAGGCATTCAGAAAAAACTGTAATAAACTAAAAGACAGAAATCAGATTATAAGATCTGTGGTGTTGTTGATTTATATTATGGTACTTATCATTTGTGATATTTATTACTGTGTGCATACTTTATTAGGAGAGATGAGATTAAATGTTGTCAGACAAATATTCTCTTCCTTGCTGGTTCCATCGAAGGAGAAATGTTCAAGTAAGTATGTAACTGGGACGTAATCCAATTCCACAACACAATGTGACGGGGAATCAGCTGTGTTTTGCTGCCCAATTTATTTAGAATCTGGTGCAAACCGGCGAGCCAGTTCCTGAATCAGTCACGTGGTACGGACTGCCCGCGAGGCCTCGAACATCACTGCATACGTAATCAAAGCAAGCCTCGATACGCGCTTTACAAAACTACCACGAGATTACCCGACACACGCTTCAAAGCTTCGACACACAGGAGACATCACTACTGCACACAGCCTTCACACGACAACAGGTGCACCACACTGCTAAGTGTGTTTTGTGTTTAGAGTTTTGCTAAATGGGAGACTGAGCTTTGAATAGTGTTTAAGATTTTGGCAACAGTGGGACTGATTTGATGAAAGAGTTTTCATAGTTGACAGTTTAGTTTTTACAATGGGGTTTAGTGTTTTAGCAATTCAGAAAAACTCTAATACACCTGTGCTTTTCCCAGCAACTGAGGCTTTTACCCTGCACAGTTTAAGGTATGATAAAGCACTGACCTTATAAATGGCACAAAATACACATTTTAGCTGGGAGCTGGTCATTCACAGGGGAAAGGCTCCATTGTACAACAACAACAACAGTAGTAATAGTAATAATAAATTATTATTAGTCAGGCAAGTATATCATATACCAAACATGCTTCCAAACTAATGACATTTTTTTGCATTCTTCACATCAGGTCAAAATGTACTTTTTTTTAAAAAGTGACTGGCACTGCGGAAATGGATCTACAGCACCACTTAAGAAATTTTAAAGAACTTCTAACAACTTATTTACAGCTTGAAATACGTGTATGACATTTATTACACACAGATTCAGTGAACCCAATCCAAAGAGGAAGTCTGGAAGTCCGCCATTTTGAATGTAAAATGACATTTTGGCACAGTTTTAGTGTTTTCCAGGCATCGCTGGTTTACACATTCGCCTGCAAAGTGAGAGGTCACTGGTTAAATTCCATTTGGTTACTTCAGGAACTTTTTGGGGTTACTTCAGAAAGGGACATCTTCGTCAAAGCCATGTTTGTGGTGGAATTTTGATCATTTATCACTGGACATAAGATTTTCATCTCTAAAAATGTATTTTGTCCAGTCTGTCCCAAACTTCACACTTTTGATGACAGTCTGGCGACGACTACATGCCAATATCTGGTCACACATGGTGCCACAGTTCTCATATAACATTTTAATCAAGACTACCCCACTGTGATTGAAGCATTTCTTGCAAAACAATCATAACCAAACAAAACCTTTCCTGTTCTGTAAATGAACAGTAGGACAAAATGATTACTAGTCATTGCGGAAAGCACAATTAATGTTTTTGTTTACATCGTTGGAACGAGGAAAAATCCCCCCACCACAAAAACAGAAATACTCATGAAAGCAACCTGTAGTGCAAACACGAGGGCTGAATTTATTACTTCCTGCACTAGAAACCTGCCGATGTTGCTGATATGGATAGATCACCAGTCTTCCTTGTCTTTATCTTATTATCTCCTGTTGAGATGTCGCAGCAGAAAATGCAGCCTGGCCTGTTGAAACATTGTTTTTTTTTAGTGTTTCAACTGAAAAAATAGAATGCCTTTGATCCAAATGGAATGCATCTTGTGAAAAAAGGTGACATCTTGTGACATCACAAGATGATGACATAGATCCTTTGTTATGTCATCATCTTGCTGAGAGAAAAAACCCTTAAGTAGGAGCTTTGCTCTGTTAAACTTTAATGCTCAACGGACCTTGACCTGACAGCAAGCAAACCCTTTTTGGAGAGTTTTGAGAGAATTTTACTTAGCAATTCACCGACCAAGCCGACACATTTCACCATGTCAACTCACCCATCCTTCAGCTCAAATGAGCTTGGATTAGTTAAAGGGAGCATTTTGGGAAAGCACTACAAGGTAGAGGCTTTCCTTGGAGAAGGGGGCTTTGGTATTGTAGCCAAATGTCGTGATACCATGACTAACCGAGCTGTGGCTATTAAAGTGAACAAGAGCCGCCCTGATATTCTGCAACAGGCGAAATTGGAAATTTTCATCCTGGAGCAGCTGCGAAGGTTGGATTCAGATGCCGCCAACATTGTTCAATGGAACGGCTTTTTTCACGACGGAGAGCGGGTTTGCCTGAAATTTGAACTCCTTGATCAATGCCTGAGGGACTACATATGGGACCGGAAAAACCACTGTCTCCCCATAAGCGAAGTCAGGCCAATTTTAGGTCAACTGACAAATGCTCTGTCCCACCTGGGTTCTGTGGGAATGGTGCACGCTGACCTCAAACCTGGAAACATCATGGTTGTAAACCGCCATGAGTCTCCCATCAAAGTCAAACTTATAGACTTTGGCCTCGCATGTCCTGCGTCTGCAGTGATGCCTGGTGACCGTGTGGGGACGGTTGGTTATTGTGCACCTGAGGTTATGCTTGGCCTTCCTTACAATGAAGCAATTGACATGTGGTCTCTGGGGCTGGTAGCTGTGGAGCTTGCTACAGGACTGCCACTCTACCCTGGAAATGAAGACTATGATGTTTTGAAATTCATCATAGAGACTCAGGGTCAGCCACCAGATCATGTTCTAGACTCTGGCGTCTACACTGAAGACTATTTCATTGAAGACAAAGACAAGCAACAGCGCTGGACATTTAAGACTGACCTACAATTTCAGTATGAGACAGGATATGAGTCCCTGGAGACAAGATGCATAAAACTGACGCGTCTGGATGACCTTGAACAAATAATAATGTTTAGACGAGGACCAGAAGCTGGCCAACGCTTATTTGTCAGCTTAATTAAACAGATGTTGGCCTTGGATGCACACCAGCGGATAACACCCTCGGAGGTTCTCCGGCATCCCTTTTTCAGCCCTAAGAGTTCCCTGTGCATTGACATGAGTGCTGAAATATCACAAAACCCTGTGGTCTTTCAGCACCCTTCAAACTTGGAAAGCAAGAGATCACAGAAAATCAACTGCAGTTTTCAAAACTCGGTTGAATTTTCTCAGCAAGTATTCGTCCACACATCAGCCAGTCCATCATTCAGCTCAGATGAGCTTGAATTAGTTAAAGGGAGCATTTTGGGAAAGCACTACAAGGTAGAGGCTTTCCTCGGAGAAGGGGGCTTTGGTATTGTAGCCAAATGTCGCGACACAACAACCAACCAAGCTGTTGCCATTAAAGTCAACAAGAGCGACCCTGATATTCTGCAACAGGCACATGTGGAAATTTTCATCTTGGAGCAGCTGCGAAGGTTGGATCCAGATGCCGCCAACATTGTTCAATGGAACGGCTTTTTCCACGACGGACAGCGGGTTTGCCTGAAATTTGAACTCCTTGATCAATGCCTGTGGGACTACATAGGGGACCGGAATAAACAGGGTCTCCCCATAAGCGAAGTCAGGCCAATTTTAGGTCAAATCACAAATGCTCTGTCCCACCTGAGTTCTGTGGGAATAGTGCACGCTGACCTCAAACCTGGAAACATCATGGTTGTAAACCGCCATGAGTCTCCTATCAAAGTCAAACTTATAGACTTTGGCCTCGCATGTCCTGCGTCTGCAGTGATACCTGGTGACTTTGTGGGGACGGTTGGTTACTGTGCACCTGAGGTTATGCTTGGCCTTCCTTACAATGAAGCAAGTGACATGTGGTCTCTGGGGCTGGTGGCTGTGGAGCTTGCTACAGGGGTGCCACTCTACCCTTCGGAGAATGACTATGATTATCTGAAATTCATCATAGAGACTCAGGGTCAGCCACCAGATCATGTGCTAGACTCTGGCGTGTACACTGAAAACTATTTCATTGGAGACAAATACAAGCAACAGCGCTGGACATTTAAGACGGAAGAACAATATAAAGACTCTGTTCCAGGGACAGGACATGAATCCCTGGAAACAAGATACATAATACTTACACGTCTGGATGACCTTGAACAGCTAATGATGTTTAGACGAGGACCAGAAGCTGGCCAACGCTTATTTGTCAGCCTAATTAAACAGATGTTGGCCTTGGATGCACACCAGCGGATAACACCCTCTCAGGTTCTCCGGCATCCCTTTTTCAGCCCTGGCCTCTCTAAAAGGTTCCCATGTATCAACATTGAAAGACCATACTGAATCAGTCTCCAGCATGGCATCTTCCACCCTGGACAAAAGTGATAAAAATACAAACTGGGGTTGGAAAATGACATTAACAGCAAATTACAATGCAAAAATTAATTAAGCTGCTCCAAAAATGATCACTTTGGCTTCTTTTTTTTAAATTTTCACTCCCCCCACCCCAACCAGTCGTGGCAGAGGGCTGTCCCTTCCTGAGCCTGGCTCTGTTGAAGGTTTCTTCCTTTTTAAAGGGAGTTTTTCCTTCCCACTGTCGCTAAATGCTTGCTCATAGGGAAATCTTCTGATTGTTGGAGTGGCCAAAACTCTAGGGGAAGTAGCAATTCTTGTGAAAATTTAAAAAAAAAAGCCTACCAATCTTCAAAGCGCAGCAGTGGACACCTTACCATCACATCAGTCCTTCAATCAGACCTAAAACACCACCTTTACAGAAATAAATTCCATACAAATTGGAAATAAATTGCGTAATAATTGTTGTTTTTGATTGTTTATAAATATATAGAGCTACCCTTCAGCCTCCTAGTAGACATACCTGTGTTATGAATGTGAAACTCCTCTGATTTTCAGAAAAGTTGACCTCTGACCTTGAAGTCAAGGTCATTGAGATTTAAGCTTCACAGAGATTTTCAGTAGATGCAACCATGGTATTGACTTGAAAATTCTACACTATCAAAGACTTAGGTGCCCACAGCACCGCGCCATATACAAAAGATTTTTCTATTCATTTATGTATTATTAGTTTATTTATTTCTTCATCCCGCTCTCTCTCTTTTTTTAAATTCACCTTTCTGTTGCGATGCTCTGGACATTTCTAAACCCCACAAGTTCAGCCTCAATTTTCAACCCAATTTTCCTATACTTTCACTTGAACACGTCCAGCCTTCACCTCTCACCGGTCCTCGTCCCCTCTTCTCACAGCTTCCTGTGTGGCCTCCCAAATCAAACACAGGCCCAAATCAGCCGTTTCTTCTTCTCTGTTCATTCTCTCTTCATCTTTTCAGTCTTTTCTTGGCGGTTAACTCCCAGCATGGCAAATATGAACTCAGACAGTCCAATGCAGTGCTTTCACACAGTCATGTCACTGGTACTCTTTCCAGCTTGTAATTCAGAGCACATGTTCCATTAACATACATGCTGCTGGACCCTTCAGTGTTTTAGGTCAGTTGTACTGTCTTCTGCCTGCTGTTAATTCTTCAAATCTACGGTGTTGTTCTGTCTGTTTTCTGTCTTCATCAGGAGATTGACTGTCCTTTAAGCTTCTTCTCAGGATAAGGGCAGGATGAGAGGTGAAGCTGTAAAATTTCAGCCAAAGCCTGGCCTGTTTGTCGTTCCAATTATGTTAATCTATCATTTTGCCGCTGTACTCATCTGAGGTTGAGCCAAGTCCATGGGCACCTGTATTAACACACTAAGACATTTATTTAATATCATTTTCATTACTATTTCTTAGCACTTTCACTCTCTAATTCCTCTGTTTTCCTTTTGAAACGTCTCTCACAAGCTCACAAGCTATATTCAGACTTCCTGCTTCACTTCCTGCCAGACACACACACACACACACACACACACACACACACACACTCTTCACTTTACTGGATTTTCATCCGTTTCTACAGCCTAATCAAGCTCTTATTTTATGTTCACACTCTATATACCCTCTGTAACTCTACTAATTCTAATATAAAAAGAATGCACCCTCAGCACAGAAAAACAGAAAAGTCAGTGATGCACAAATGTAGCAAAAATAGGAAACATTAGAACTGTAAATGTTTTCTTCCTTGTCTGCAGATTAACAGTCCACAGGTTGGGTGCTTGCACTCTGATTCGTTCCCTGGAGATGAAGGAGAGAGAGCTCAGAGGACAGCAAGATGGAGGAGTGAAGGAGAAGGTGGTGCAGCTCAGTGTCCAATCAGGAGTGAGCAGTTCTTTCACCACCTTCATTGCTGTCAACAAAGACAACAGAGAGGCGATCCAAGGACCTCTGCACCGCAGACATATTCTACCACCCTGTGAGGTTTGTTTAAAGCAAACAAAGCAATACCATGAAACTGTTAACAGCAGGATGTCAGAGTCAATAGAGAGGACTCAAAAGAGCAACTTCAAATCAAACTATTTATGTAGTAGGTGTTTCTTTGCCAATGTCTTTCCCCTGCATTAGAAAGTAATAAGCCAGATGGAAGTACAACACACATCTATGCATTTCTATAAAAACTGACCTGCCCTGAACTTATAATCTCTCTCTCTCTCTCTTTGTTTTTCCTTAAAGTGATGGCTGTCCATTCGTCCTGTAAAAGTTGTAAATATAAACCTGAATGAATGGGAGTAGAAACTGTGTGTGCGCATGAAGACATGCTTGTGTCGCTGAGATTGAACAGATTTATGTATGTTCACGTAGCCAAGTGATAATCATATATAATAATCACTGAATAGTAATAATGTTATTGAACAGGTTAAACATTTAGATATCACAAAAAGTTGCAAAAAAGCAAAAAAAAACCCCACACACAGCTGTGAAGTCAGCTGCACATGAATAACATTAGTACAATGACAACTTTAATCAGAGTGAGTTCAGAAGATCCAAAAGTGGGACACTAAAAACAAGCTAGTGAAAGCAAAAAGTGACTTTGAAAAATTTATTTCATAGAATTAAAGCACTGATAGGAAAAAAAACTAAACATGAGAAGAATGGCAATCCTGCAGCGACCAATCAAAGAAGACTGTAATGGCTGCATTGTAAAGAAGTGAGTGAAGAAAGCTGATTTTTTTTTAGTTTTTCTGAGATATGCAGAGTTTTAACGAACAATTTGAACACTATTATTCATTTACATTATTTGTTCTCAACAGAGATGGGCAGTAATGCGTTACAAGTAACGAGTTACTGTAATCCGATTACAGGCACTTGCCCTGGTGGCCATTCTTTCAGTGGGCATTTCTCAACAACAACTACAAACACTAGTGAAGTGAATGGGCATTTAATTAAATAATGAAACATTTAATTCAATAATTAATGGCATATTTAATTCATTCATTTTGTCACTCCTGGCCCTCCACACCTCACTGCCATGATTGTTTGTGTAGTTATTGGATTCTAAAACTACTAGAATAGAATAGAAAACACATAAGATGCAGTCTCTGTTTTTTCTTCACCTTATTAATTTGAACTGAACTGAAATAAATCCGTTCTTTTCTGTATGGTAATGACTAGGACCTGTCCCAGCTGTCTCTGGTGGATTCAGTATTGTCTCCAATGTTTCTGATAACTTCCAGTTTGGGAAGTTTCCCATGCAGGTGAGGAATGCAGTGACTGACAGACTACCCCTCCTTCATTTAGGACCCATGCCAAACACTGAGTAAAGACTTCCTTGCATTAAACCTGCATAGCTGTTTTCACATTTATAACAAATCACCTAAGTGATCGGCAGTGATCGTATAGTGCTCTGAGTTGTTGCCTAAACAAGCCCTCTTCAAATCGGAGTTACAGCAGAGAGAATATGGCACTGAAGCAATGATGACAGCTTTAATAACCTATTTTATCTTCAATTATTCTTGTATGAAATTCTCTTAAAGTAGCAACTGAATTTCAACCAACTCAGCTAGCGCTGCATATTTTATTTCCTCTGTTAAAATAAAATGTGGCGGAGCCCAGCTGTAATTGTACCTTGCATTAATATGGTGTATTATTGATGGTGACACAGCACTGCTTAGCATGTCGTCCTGAATCTCAGGTGTGCCAATGACCTGTGCAGTATATGAGGCACTAAAATCCTGGTGGATTTCTGGGATACGAACAGGACGGAGTCATGTGAGCTCTATCAATATTGCACCACTTACGTCTCAGACCTGTATTTATGTATTTATGCACTGAAATCGCGCTGTAATATCCAGTTAACTGTCCACATTTGTACTCTGTTTTTCCATTTATTATATTTTTTTTCATTAATTTGTCTGAAAAAAGATCCACGTAGTAACCAAAGAGAGACTAAATCAATGGTCTCTAATAGCAGCCAAATTATAAGAGCTTTCATTAGTGATGGTGAGATGAAGCCTTGTGATGAACTGAAGCTTTCCATCCAACTGGTCGACTCATGGTTCGAAGCATTGTGACGATTCATTGGCTCTACTGCGCCATCAAGTGGACGATTAAAGTCAGACAGGCTCAATGATTATAATGATGTGATGTGTAAACCTCTAAACTTACAGTTTTTTCTGAATGCTTAAACCCTAACTGTGATTCCTGTAGCACAATCTCTAAAACTATTCAGACTTATAGCAAAACCACTCACTGAGTTTGCAAAACTAAAAGCACATAAACTGCTTTGCACTCAGTTTGCAATTTTGTAACACACACTTTGCAAAACGGTAGGCACAATTCACTGCACAACACTCAATTACCAAATTTCCAACACACTCCTAGCAAAAGTATACACATGTATGGCTATCATTAACACTAATTTGCCAACTGTCTGGCACACTTTCACATGTGAAAACTTTTTTAGATAATTAGTTCACTTTGCAATCAGCCTAAGCACTATAATACAGGTAAGCTGTGTGTGCGGAGTACAATGGAGGGAGCAGAAAGAGTGAGAAGTAGAGGAGGCCGAGGAAGAGGACGTGGAGGTGAAGAAGTAGGATGAAGAGGACGACAAGGACAAGGAGGAGCAAGAGGAAGACGAGGAGGGGGGAGAGGAAGATGAGGAGGGGGGAGAGGAAGGGTAGGAAGAGTAAGAAATAGAATTGCTGATGACAATAGTGGACCATGTAATCAACCATGTAATCAACCGTGGAATGACCCTGAGGGTAGCTGGCCAACGGGTCCAGCCTAACTCGAGCCGCTACACTGTAGCAAGTACCATAAGGACATCTTGAAATGAGAATCGGTTAGTACAGTCACTTCGCACAAAGATTTGTAGCACTGCCATATGCCAATGAGAAACACACCAATACCATTGATGTAAAAATACTGAAATTGTTACTTTACAGAATTGCTAGATGACCAGATGCTGGGGGCAGAGGAAGCATGTTCACTGCAGACCAAGTAACCCATATAGTCATTATGGCGATTGCAAATAATCCTATACTTGGAAATGAACACTTGTGTTTGTTTTGATGTGTTTCAAGTACACCAGTACTTGAAGTTTGGATCCCTCTATGCTTATGGATCTATGACAGAAGTATGAGCTCAAACTGACATAGCCTACCTTGTGCACAGAGAAAGCAAAAGCCAGATGTGTTTTGTATTCATACCATCAGTGTGCAGTTGGCGCATTGTGTGCTTAGTAGATGATGGCTTGTGTGTACTGTTTGATACGGAAACACCATTTTTACGAAGGTGTGAAGAGTTAATCTAGCTGTGTTTGCTTTTGCAAGAGAACTACAATGTTTTGATTATTGGGTGACAGGTTTTCTTATTTGTGTGAAGAGTTTTGCAAAATTAGCCAATAGTTACAAAAAATGTGCTTAGGCATTCAGAAAAAACTGTAATAGAATATAATTTTATATTTATATTTCAATATCACAGTAATCTTCCAATTTAGAACTACAAGTTAAAAAAAAACTAACATAAATAAAATACACTTCAGCTAATTACTTAAAAAAATAATTTATTTTCCCAAACCACGCAGAGCCGCACTAAAAAGACTAAAGAGCCGCAGGTTGCTGACCCCTGCACTAACCTATTCAGCTGCTTGTGAATGCAAATATCTAATCAGCCAATCACATGCCAGAAAAAAAAAAGGGTGATTTAAGTGACTTTGAAGGCAGCATTGCTGTTGGTGACAGATGGGCTGTTTTACGTTTTTCAGACACTCCTGATCTTCTCAAATTTTCTCAGGAATTTACAGAGAACAGTCCAAACTGAAAAGCGAAATAAACATTTCCCTGGGTAAAAATGCCTTGTTGATTGCAGAAGTCAGAGGGGCGTGGCCATGCTGAAGGCAAGAGGAATTCTAAGCCAGTTTCTCAACCCAGCCCATCTGATATCAGTAACCACAACACATTCAAAGTCAATTAAAAGTCGCCTTTCTTGCCCGTTCCGATGCTCGCTTTCAACTTTGAAATGAGACCACTTGGACAACAGTAATGATAAATAATTGCAAATAGAGCACGTTTACAGAATTTAATGTCATTTTTATAGAGCACCTCTTATTTTAAGAAAAGATGGGCGAGACGATTTTTGAAACTAACTGCAAATTAAGCACACAATATTTAATATCTGTATTTTACCATTTTGATAAGACATATTTCAGTACTCCAAAACACTTTTATTAGACTGCCAACATGCTTACAAGTAGTAAATCCAGGTTAGTGGATCATAATTAAACATAACTCTGTGGCAAACGCAGAGTTCAGCAGGCCATCAAGGAAGAAGTGACGTGCATTTCTGCAGTGTAAAGATTCACAAATGATTTTCTCCTTAATCTACAGTCACACAAAGCGCCAGGAAAATCTTTGGTGATGTTCTCAGATGATTCTGATGCTTATCACCCAGTTCCTCGTGATGTCCTCCACACCATCAACCCTCTGTCCTCCTCCCAGTTTCTTCCTCAGCTTGCCTTTCTTATGGCCACCCCTTCCAAAACCTGACTTTTTAACTTATCCGAGCCACTTTTTGTTCTTGGAGCGGAGCTTCCTCATCCCCCCGCCCTGCAGGAACTGGTGCTTCTGCTTTTTCTTGCGCTGCTTCATGATCTGATCCTTTGTTTTCAGCTCCGAGCGTGCTTTGTGGTCACCGGAGCTCTGTACGTTTGGACCTCGTCGGCCACGGCCACGACCTGGGAGAGGCATGACACAACAAAGAGGTTGGAGGTTATAGCTCGCAAGGCTGGAAGAGGGACTTGAAGTATTTACCTTTAGAGTTGAGTTAAAACATGGTGGCTGATGTTCTATATTTAACAGGCAGACATGTTTGTGCTATTCATTTTGATGCCTTCCTACCTCTTGCTGGCTTCCTGCCTCCTCCGCCTGTTTCTCCATCTGATCCAGATCCTGTATCATCAATCTTGTATTTTTTCCTTCACTCCTCATAACTGACATGTCAGAGCGTTCTCACTCCCGAGGCGTAACATGTCGACGTTTTGTCACGTCCCGCGGCGTTCCTGAGGAACGCGAAAGGAGACCTTCGGCGTTCTTATGGTACGCGGCGGGTTATGGCTGGGATCCAGTGCAATGACGCTTCCGCGGTAATAGATGTTCCAGCCCTGTATTCCAGCCCTAAACCTAACCTTATCCCTAGCCCTGACCATAACCTTATTCCTGACCTTAACTAGGACTTTAATGAAGTTAAATAGTGTGTTTCTAAGCGATTTGAATAAAAAGAGCGAACATGTGTAGATTCAGTCCAGACGGTTCTCATATTTCCTCTTTTTTCCGAGGTCGTCATTTAGGAACATGGTGGGTAGCCGAAAACGTAATATGGTGACGATTTGTCACCTAGCGTAAAATGTTACGCTTTGGGAGTGAGAACGGGTTGGACATTCGGGACATGGCTGAAAACTTCAACATTGAGGTAAAAACAACGGCGGGGTATAGTCCCTGGAGCAACGGACTACTGGAGAGACATAACATGACACTTACAGAAATCCTCCTGAAGGTAAAAAAGGAACGAGGATGTGACTGGCACACTGCGCTAGACTGGGCCCTTATGGCCAAAAACAGTATGCTTAATGTACATGGTTATAGTCCACATCAACTTGTGTTTGGCCAAAACCCCAACCTTCCTTCTGTGTTGATGGATAAGCCACCTGCCTTAGAGGGCACAACTGTAAGTGCAAGAGTAGCTGAACATATCTCAGCATTACATGCTTCCAGAAAAGCATTTACTGAGGCAGAGTGTTCAGAAAGGATCAGGAGAGCACTACGCAAACAACTTAGGCCTACAGATGACAAATATGAGGCAGGAGATAAAGTATACTACAAACGAGTCGACTGTACAGAGTGGAAGGGTCCAGGTGTAGTTATTGGGCAGGATGGAACTGTTGTATTTGTAAGACATGGGGGGACTCTTGTAAGAGTACACCAGTCAAGATTGACTAAAGTGGATTCACGGACTGGAGATAAACAAATATCACACAGTACTACTGATGATGACAACAAAGACGCAGTTGAAAATGATGACACTGACACACCCGATGGGGAACAGAGTATTAGTGAGGAAGAAGACATCACTATTGACAGAGAAACTAACACTACAGAAAACATGTCTGTCACACAAACTGCAAATGAGCCCTCTACACCCACTGATCATGTCTCTGCAAATGTAAAGTTAAGATCAGGACAGCTGATTGCTTTTACCAACAGAGACAACGGTGTTCAACACACAGCCAGAGTGCTAGGCAGAGCGGGAAAAGCAAAAGGGCAATACAAAAACTGGTACAATGTGCAATATCTTGAGCATGATGGTAGTGAAGGTGAAAAGAAAGCTGTAGACATGTCACTTGTTGATGGTCTTTGCACTGAAGCTGAAAACAGAGATGCAGATGTACTCATAACAAGAGATATTTCCTTTGATTCTGCTAAGCAGCAGGAGATTGAGAGCTGGCAAAGTAATGGTGTGTTTGATGAAGTGAAAGACCTGGGTCAAAAATGTGTGTCTACTAGATGGGTCTGTACACTCAAAGAAACTACTAATGGTGTTGTCCCAAAGGCTCGACTTGTGGCACGGGGGTTTGAAGAGGTAAATACTAAAGAACTACAGAAAGACTCTCCAACATGTGCGTCTGAGTCCCTCAGACTGGTGCTAGCTGTGATATGTCAAAACAAGTGGAGAGTAAATTCAATGGACATTAAATCTGGCTTCTTGCAGGGAATGCAACTGTCAAGAGACATCTATCTTCGTCCCCCACCTGAAGCTGGCAAGGACAATGTTCTATGGAAACTGAAAAAGTGTGTTTATGGACTTGCAGATGCTTCACTTTATTGGTACAATAAGGTCAAAGACATTATGCTCAAAACTGGTGGTAAAATATCACAGGTTGATCCTGCAGTGTTCTATTGGCAGAATGAACAATCTGAGGTTACAGGAGTGCTTGCATGTCACGTTGATGATTTCCTTTGGGCTGGTTCAAGTCACTTTGCAACTCATATCATTCCTGTACTGAAATCTACCTTCCTTGTGGGCCGTGAAGAACATGACAGCTTTTCTTATGTTGGTATGGACATTTGTACAGTTAATGATGTAATAGAGGTGCATCAACAACTTTACATTGACAACCTACAACCGGTTCAGTTACAAGCAGCACGGGCTGTACAGAGGGAGGCTTCCTTAAGTGAAACAGAACGTGAGCAACTCAGGTCAAAAATAGGACAGATTTTGTGGGTTGCCAAACAAACAAGGCCTGATGTTATGTTTGACACATGTAGCCTTGGATCTAATATCAAAGATGCAACTGTACAGTCTATTCATGAAGTGAACAAAGTTATCCGTAAACTTAAGGCAGAGAAAGTGACTCTTAAGTTTCAGCACTTGGGTAACAGTGAGGATCTGGCATTGGTTGTTTTCAGTGATGCTTCATTTGGCAACCTTCCTGATGGCGGTACTCAAGGAGGGGCATTAATCGTCCTTATGGGTAAAGGAGGAAAGTTTTGTCCTCTCTTCTGGCAGTCTAAAAAAATCAGGCGCGTGGTCAGAAGTACACTGGCAGGAGAAACTCTTGCCATGTCAGATGGAATAGACAGTGCTGTCTTCCTGGCAACACTTTTTTCTGAGCTTACAACTGGTAACACTGGTCTAAACGCTCTTCCTTTGATCTGTGTAACTGATAATCATTCCTTGTTTGATGCACTCAAGTCTACTAAGCAGGTTACAGAGAAGAGACTGAGGCTAGAAATGAGCAGCATTAAAGAGCTCATACAAGCCAAGAAAATCAGACAGGTTTGTTGGTCAGATTCAAAATCTCAACTTGCTGATTGTCTGACGAAAAAGGGAGTTTCACCTTTAACCCTTCTAAAGGCGCTAGATGAAGGACTCTGGATACTGTAATCCTTTGTCTACAAAGTTGTCTTTGCATTCAAATGTACCATTGTTTATTGTGTGCAATGATAGTATGCTTTAAGTAAAGCAAAGCACTTTTGAAATGTTTTTTTTGTTTATATAAATATATACATATATGTATACAAATGTTTACAGGGGTGTGTATACAAATGTTTACTGGGGTGTGTTTATACTCTTATTTTATTTTTTTAAGAAAGAGGGAGATTGTTAACTTGTTATTTTCTGTTTTATCGCGAGAGTACGGTTGCCCGCGAAGTGTTGTTGTTGTGGTCCGTATGTAAAATGGCGGAAGGAATAAAAGCGCTGTGAATGAGAGTACAACGTCGTGTCTTTTGAGTTAACACTATCGTTGTTTATATTTACTGCGGGAAGAAACGGTTTTTATAAGGAAAAACACTAGAAAGCACTCAGTCCCCCTCCCAACTCCCCCAGCCTTTCCTATTGGTGAAAAAATATACCATGTGGACCAATCAAAAAATGATAGGGCAACATAGCATTTAGTTGTTTACGAAGGCGGGCAGGTGTATACATATAGTTTGAGTCTGACGGCTCTTTGTTTGCTTCTCATCTGTAAACTCTGCATACTCTCTCATGTGATTCAGTTTGTTTTGAAAAGTCTCAACAGGATCTTGAGCTTTATTGTGAAAGGTTTACGTGGAAAACAAACAAGCGTACAGCGGAACCACGCGATGGTTTTACCGTCATTGTTGCTAACGAAAACACGTAAAAACAGGCACTTGCCCGCCCATAGTGTGGTTATATTAAATATAAGAGAAAGAGAGAACTTTAAGAAATTAATATAGCCACTAAGGTGACCGTCAAAACGATGAAAAATACTGCTGTAAACAGTTTATTTTACGACATCACGAAACAAACGATAGCGTAATAGGAAACGATAGACATTTTTATATTGTCATTTGATATATATCGTTATATCGAACAGCCCTAACATACACTCTTATATTTGTACATATATTTATTCTTATAATTCTCAGATTTACCCATTCGTATATTTTGCTTGTTCTTATGTTATTGTATTTTGCACACCTCTGTTGCACACACATAAGAATTTCGCTCACATGTGCTGTACCAGTGTACCTGCACATGTTATGTGATACGGGAAATCTCCAATTTTTTTTTTATTTTGTTTTTTTTTTAGATTAAATAATTTACCATTGTAAAGACGACACAAGAGTTCCAGAGGCTCTTCTGGGAGCCAGAGTCGACCAGAAAACGTTTCCCCGAGCTTGAGTCCTCTATGAAGAGCAGCCTTTCCTTATCGGCAGCGGTCACAGCCGCTACAGAGCGCTGGGAGGCTTGTTTCCCTGGGCCTTAAAACTGCAAAGGCGGCACGGTGCTGTCACGCTGATGGTAAAAACACAGGCCTTTAACACAGTGCCGCTGTGCCACTTTATTTTTTAACAAAACACTACGCTTTATGTATAAAGAACTGCCTATTCTACTATTTATTGAAGAAAAAGAATCCACAAAAGATTATTTTTACTTTCTTTTATTTGTTCCAGATAAATTATAAATTATTTTTTAAAAAGCAATGAAATGCATCAGATGTCTCCCATGCTTTCTTTTCTGCTGTAATTTTTTTTTTTTGAACATAAATTGGTCTATTGAAAATAAAATGTAGTAAGAACCACTACATTTTTTCAATAGGCCAATTTATGTTTAAGAAAACCCCAACAATCAAATGATCTCATCTGAGCAAGCACTGGGCGACGGTGGGAAGGAAAAACTCCTTTGTCTTAAAAAGAAGAAACCTTCGACAGAACCAGGCTCAGATGGTGCGGCTTCTGTCAAGACCGGTTGGGGGTTAGGTAGTTAAAAAACTACTCTAACGGTACAGCACTACAGCTTTTTGGTGGAAATGGGTGGAAGGATGGGTGTTACACCTCGTTTCATTGGAGGTCTTACAGGTGGTCGGGGTGTAGATTCAGCTTTTTTACAAATAGGTGGCAGAGGGACAGGACTAGGTCGTGGAATTATAACTAGTTGGGTGGGAATAGGTTGTCTGTGAAGGTTCTCAGTCATGGGAATAGGTTGCTTTCCACTTCTGGATATAGGTGGAACACACATCCTACGAAAAGGTGGTAGGTTGTCGGTCGAGAAAGTTTCCTTTTTCGTTGGTTGTGTGACTTGAGGAGCGGGTGTCAACTTTGTCTTTTTCGGTCTAATGGGTGGCAGTGGAGTCCGCTGTAACTGTTGTTCGTCAGATGCATCTTCCCTGCCTACGTAAATGTATTTATGTTCCTCAAAAAGGGCAATGTCTTTTTCAACTTGACTCATTGCCTCTTCGAGAAACATTTTGTAATTGTATTTTTTGTGCTGTGAAGGGGAGATAGTAAAAGGGAGGGATTGATATTCAAAGTTTAGCTCATTAAACCTCCTCTTTAGGCCCTGGAGAATGTTTTGTTTCTCCTGTTCGGCCAGTGGTTTAACTGTTTCCTGTTGTTTTGTTAACCAGGCATCATTGTCCTGCTTAGCCTTTTCTTTCTCTGCCTTTCTTCTACGCAGGTAGCCTGGAACGATTCTGTAATCGTTTTTCTGTAAATAAAAGGGGACAAGTCCAGATTTCTCAAGGAGCTGCTTGTCCCCTTTGCGTGTATCCACACAAGCAGGTTGAGCCATGACTTTCTTCATGCCTGTGTGTTCTGGTTTTTTCCTGAATGTGTGTTCAGGTTTTTCGCCTTCTGGCCTCTGTGGGCACATTTCGCGATGAGATGGGGCCTTAACTGTTCTTGGCACCATGGTCCTGTGTTCATTTTTATATTTATTTTCTAATACAATTGCTTCCCTGTATTTAGAAATATACATTTTAGGTTTGGGTGGAGGAAGAGTACTCTACTTTGGGAGAAGGTTATAAGCGCTTTCATCTGAAAACACAATTCAATCGCTAGCTTAAATTCACCTGCAAGGGAATTCTACAACTGTGTGTCGAGGCACCCCTATTTATAGATTTTTATGGCCTGGCATGTGACATCATGGTGGCCTGGCATGTGACATCATAGTGGCCTGGCATGTGACATCATGGTAGCCTGTCTTTGTTCTGTCATTTAAGCCCCACCCCCCTGGTTACTGTTGCTATTGTAACTATTATATTATGAATGCTGGTAGCTAGCATTCCACACACACACATACACTTTTTGCCAAGGTTCCAGCTGCAGTCACCAAGACATGTAAATGTATTTAGTAACCCTCTGGGGTCCAGAGTATAATTGGCCGTTTTTGACTACTTTAGATTTTACCTCTATATTTCACCTTTAAAAAAATCTTCTTCTTTTTTTTTTTGGCACAACCTCAAATATCTGAAATTTGAGTTAATTTTTCATTTATACTATATTTGCACAATAGATCTAAATTCAGACAAAAAAAATTCAAAATCCGAGTAGAAAATACTTGTCATTTTTACTGTAAAAGCCACAAACATGTTTAAGGAATTGTTTTCATAACTTGAAATGCGAATAGAAGTTGTACATTTGTAAAAATTATGCACAAGTTTTGCAAACAACTTTATGTTCAGTATAATATATGCAGGTTTTCTTCCTGAATACTATCGTTGTTTATATTTACTGCGGGAAGAAACGGTTTTTATAAGGAAAAACACTAGAAAGCACTCAGTCCCCCTCCCAACTCCCCCAGCCTTTCCTATTGGTGAAAAAATATACCATGTGGACCAATCAAAAAATGATAGGGCAACATAGCATTTAGTTGTTTACGAAGGCGGGCAGGTGTATACATATAGTTTGAGTCTGACGGCTCTTTGTTTGCTTCTCATCTGTAAACTCTGCATACTCTCTCATGTGATTCAGTTTGTTTTGAAAAGTCTCAACAGGATCTTGAGCTTTATTGTGAAAGGTTTACGTGGAAAACAAACAAGCGTACAGCGGAACCACGCGATGGTTTTACCGTCATTGTTGCTAACGAAAACACGTAAAAACAGGCACTTGCCCGCCCATAGTGTGGTTATATTAAATATAAGAGAAAGAGAGAACTTTAA
Organism: Astatotilapia calliptera; assembly: GCF_964374335.1. Taxonomy (NCBI): domain Eukaryota; kingdom Metazoa; phylum Chordata; class Actinopteri; order Cichliformes; family Cichlidae; genus Astatotilapia; species Astatotilapia calliptera. Next base: position 11,000,542 of record NC_137433.1, on the reverse strand, counting down.
GAAATTAATATAGCCACTAAGGTGACCGTCAAAACGATGAAAAATACTGCTGTAAACAGTTTATTTTACGACATCACGAAACAAACGATAGCGTAATAGGAAACGATAGACATTTTTATATTGTCATTTGATATATATCGTTATATCGAACAGCCCTAACATACACTCTTATATTTGTACATATATTTATTCTTATAATTCTCAGATTTACCCATTCGTATATTTTGCTTGTTCTTATGTTATTGTATTTTGCACACCTCTGTTGCACACACATAAGAATTTCGCTCACATGTGCTGTACCAGTGTACCTGCACATGTTATGTGATACGGGAAATCTCCAATTTTTTTTTTATTTTGTTTTTTTTTTAGATTAAATAATATACCATTGTAAAGACGACACAAGAGTTCCAGAGGCTCTTCTGGGAGCCAGAGTCGACCAGAAAACGTTTCCCCGAGCTTGAGTCCTCTATGAAGAGCAGCCTTTCCTTATCGGCAGCGGTCACAGCCGCTACAGAGCGCTGGCAGGCTTGTTTCCCTGGGCCTTAAAACTGCAAAGGCGGCACGGTGCTGTCACGCTGATGGTAAAAACACAGGCCTTTAACACAGTGCCGCTGTGCCACTTTATTTTTTAACAAAACACTACGCTTTATGTATAAAGAACTGCCTATTCTACTACTTATTGAAGAAAAAGAATCCACAAAAGATTATTTTTACTTTCTTTTATTTGTTCCAGATAAATTATAAATTATTTTTTAAAAAGCAATGAAATGCATCAGATGTCTCCCATGCTTTCTTTTCTGCTGTAATTTTTTTTTTTTGAACATAAATTGGTCTATTGAAAATAAAATGTAGTAAGAACCACTACATTTTTTCAATAGGCCAATTTATGTTTAAGAAAACCCCAACAATCAAATGATCTCATCTGAGCAAGCACTGGGCGACGGTGGGAAGGAAAAACTCCTTTGTCTTAAAAAGAAGAAACCTTCGACAGAACCAGGCTCAGATGGTGCGGCTTCTGTCAAGACCGGTTGGGGGTTAGGTAGTTAAAAAACTACTCTAACGGTACAGCACTACAGCTTTTTGGTGGAAATGGGTGGAAGGATGGGTGTTACACCTCGTTTCATTGGAGGTCTTACAGGTGGTCGGGGTGTAGATTCAGCTTTTTTACAAATAGGTGGCAGAGGGACAGGACTAGGTCGTGGAATTATAACTAGTTGGGTGGGAATAGGTTGTCTGTGAAGGTTCTCAGTCATGGGAATAGGTTGCTTTCCACTTCTGGATATAGGTGGAACACACATCCTACGAAAAGGTGGTAGGTTGTCGGTCGAGAAAGTTTCCTTTTTCGTTGGTTGTGTGACTTGAGGAGCGGGTGTCAACTTTGTCTTTTTCGGTCTAATGGGTGGCAGTGGAGTCCGCTGTAACTGTTGTTCGTCAGATGCATCTTCCCTGCCTACGTAAATGTATTTATGTTCCTCAAAAAGGGCAATGTCTTTTTCAACTTGACTCATTGCCTCTTCGAGAAACATTTTGTAATTGTATTTTTTGTGCTGTGAAGGGGAGATAGTAAAAGGGAGGGATTGATATTCAAAGTTTAGCTCATTAAACCTCCTCTTTAGGCCCTGGAGAATGTTTTGTTTCTCCTGTTCGGCCAGTGGTTTAACTGTTTCCTGTTGTTTTGTTAACCAGGCATCATTGTCCTGCTTAGCCTTTTCTTTCTCTGCCTTTCTTCTACGCAGGTAGCCTGGAACGATTCTGTAATCGTTTTTCTGTAAATAAAAGGGGACAAGTCCAGATTTCTCAAGGAGCTGCTTGTCCCCTTTGCGTGTATCCACACAAGCAGGTTGAGCCATGACTTTCTTCATGCCTGTGTGTTCTGGTTTTTTCCTGAATGTGTGTTCAGGTTTTTCGCCTTCTGGCCTCTGTGGGCACATTTCGCGATGAGATGGGGCCTTAACTGTTCTTGGCACCATGGTCCTGTGTTCATTTTTATATTTATTTTCTAATACAATTGCTTCCCTGTATTTAGAAATATACATTTTAGGTTTGGGTGGAGGAAGAGTACTCTACTTTGGGAGAAGGTTATAAGCGCTTTCATCTGAAAACACAATTCAATCGCTAGCTTAAATTCACCTGCAAGGGAATTCTACAACTGTGTGTCGAGGCACCCCTATTTATAGATTTTTATGGCCTGGCATGTGACATCATGGTGGCCTGGCATGTGACATCATAGTGGCCTGGCATGTGACATCATGGTAGCCTGTCTTTGTTCTGTCATTTAAGCCCCACCCCCCTGGTTACTGTTGCTATTGTAACTATTATATTATGAATGCTGGTAGCTAGCATTCCACACACACACATACACTTTTTGCCAAGGTTCCAGCTGCAGTCACCAAGACATGTAAATGTATTTAGTAACCCTCTGGGGTCCAGAGTATAATTGGCCGTTTTTGACTACTTTAGATTTTACCTCTATATTTCACCTTTAAAAAAATCTTCTTCTTTTTTTTTTTGGCACAACCTCAAATATCTGAAATTTGAGTTAATTTTTCATTTATACTATATTTGCACAATAGATCTAAATTCAGACAAAAAAAATTCAAAATCCGAGTAGAAAATACTTGTCATTTTTACTGTAAAAGCCACAAACATGTTTAAGGAATTGTTTTCATAACTTGAAATGCGAATAGAAGTTGTACATTTGTAAAAATTATGCACAAGTTTTGCAAACAACTTTATGTTCAGTATAATATATGCAGGTTTTCTTCCTGAATACTATCGTTGTTTATATTTACTGCGGGAAGAAACGGTTTTTATAAGGAAAAACACTAGAAAGCACTCAGTCCCCCTCCCAACTCCCCCAGCCTTTCCTATTGGTGAAAAAATATACCATGTGGACCAATCAAAAAATGATAGGGCAACATAGCATTTAGTTGTTTACGAAGGCGGGCAGGTGTATACATATAGTTTGAGTCTGACGGCTCTTTGTTTGCTTCTCATCTGTAAACTCTGCATACTCTCTCATGTGATTCAGTTTGTTTTGAAAAGTCTCAACAGGATCTTGAGCTTTATTGTGAAAGGTTTACGTGGAAAACAAACAAGCGTACAGCGGAACCACGCGATGGTTTTACCGTCATTGTTGCTAACGAAAACACGTAAAAACAGGCACTTGCCCGCCCATAGTGTGGTTATATTAAATATAAGAGAAAGAGAGAACTTTAAGAAATTAATATAGCCACTAAGGTGACCGTCAAAACGATGAAAAATACTGCTGTAAACAGTTTATTTTACGACATCACGAAACAAACGATAGCGTAATAGGAAACGATAGACATTTTTATATTGTCATTTGATATATATCGTTATATCGAACAGCCCTAACATACACTCTTATATTTGTACATATATTTATTCTTATAATTCTCAGATTTACCCATTCGTATAATATACGAATGGGTAATATGTAGAAGATATATTATATCTTCTACACGTTCTGTCTCTTGTCACGTGTGTGTTTATATTTAAATCATGTATGTTGATTATTTAAATATGCTTTTTCATTCATTTTTAAAAAATGTCAACAGCTGTCGTTTACAGATTCATTGTTTACTATATGCTATATATATATATATGAACATGAACAAAACTGAAAACACTGGGTCACCGACCCAGGAACCCTGACAATATGTATTTTACCTGGTTAATGTGTGTGGCGGGGCGTGGTCTGCAGCGCCGCTGCAGGGGAGGCGGACGCACCTGAGCGGCACCCGCGATCACGCCTCGGCGCCTTAACGTCTGTGCTCTCTATGCTGTTGTGTTGGTATGTTTCGGGCTGTGAGCTTTAACACCGGCTGTATGCATACAGCAACCGTGTGTGAAAAGTGGTCAATAAAGAGAAGCTGTAAAGCGTGTTCATGGAAACATCGTTGGGTCTGCCGTGATATGTTTACAATGGGACTTCTGCTCCTGAATCTCTGCGCACAGCGTCTGCAAATCGGGGCTGTATGAAGTCACTTTCATCTTTACGCAGGACTGTAAGCTGTCATCTGTGAGGCGTGAGCGGTGTTTGTTTTTAACATAGTTCACGGTGGAGCTGCTGACATAATGTGGATCCGAAGATTGATAATTAGCCTACCTGGGGTTGAAAGTCTCGATAAATGCACGGCGTTTCGGCGGGTATATCGGCTTCCGCAAGTGTGACGCTTATTTTGAGCGTTCAAAAACTACAGTTTTTTCTGAATGCTTAAACCCTAACTGTGATTCCTGTAGCACAATCTCTAAAACTATTCAGACTTATAGCAAAACCACTCACTGAGTTTGCAAAACTAAAAGCACATAAACTGCTTTGCACTCAGTTTGCAATTTTGTAACACACACTTTGCAAAACGGTAGGCACAATTCACTGCACAACACTCAATTACCAAATTTCCAACACACTCCTAGCAAAAGTATACACATGTATGGCTATCATTAACACTAATTTGCCAACTGTCTGGCACACTTTCACATGTGAAAACTTTTTTAGATAATTAGTTCACTTTGCAATCAGCCTAAGCACTATAATACAGGTAAGCTGTGTGTGCGGAGTACAATGGAGGGAGCAGAAAGAGTGAGAAGTAGAGGAGGCCGAGGAAGAGGACGTGGAGGTGAAGAAGTAGGATGAAGAGGACGACAAGGACAAGGAGGAGCAAGAGGAAGACGAGGAGGGGGGAGAGGAAGAGTAGGAAGAGTAAGAAATAGAATTGCTGATGACAATAGTGGACCATGTAATCAACCATGTAATCAACCGTGGAATGACCCTGAGGGTAGCTGGCCAACGGGTCCAGCCTAACTCGAGCCGCTACACTGTAGCAAGTACCATAAGGACATCTTGAAATGAGAATCGGTTAGTACAGTCACTTCGCACAAAGATTTGTAGCACTGCCATATGCCAATGAGAAACACACCAATACCATTGATGTAAAAATACTGAAATTGTTACTTTACAGAATTGCTAGATGACCAGATGCTGGGGGCAGAGGAAGCATGTTCACTGCAGACCAAGTAACCCATATAGTCATTATGGCGATTGCAAATAATCCTATACTTGGAAATGAACACTTGTGTTTGTTTTGATGTGTTTCAAGTACACCAGTACTTGAAGTTTGGATCCCTCTATGCTTATGGATCTATGACAGAAGTATGAGCTCAAACTGACATAGCCTACCTTGTGCACAGAGAAAGCAAAAGCCAGATGTGTTTTGTATTCATACCATCAGTGTGCAGTTGGCGCATTGTGTGCTTAGTAGATGATGGCTTGTGTGTACTGTTTGATACGGAAACACCATTTTTACGAAGGTGTGAAGAGTTAATCTAGCTGTGTTTGCTTTTGCAAGAGAACTACAATGTTTTGATTATTGGGTGACAGGTTTTCTTATTTGTGTGAAGAGTTTTGCAAAATTAGCCAATAGTTACAAAAAATGTGCTTAGGCATTCAGAAAAAACTGTAATAAACTAAAAGACAGAAATCAGATTATAAGATCTGTGGTGTTGTTGATTTATATTATGGTACTTATCATTTGTGATATTTATTACTGTGTGCATACTTTATTAGGAGAGATGAGATTAAATGTTGTCAGACAAATATTCTCTTCCTTGCTGGTTCCATCGAAGGAGAAATGTTCAAGTAAGTATGTAACTGGGACGTAATCCAATTCCACAACACAATGTGACGGGGAATCAGCTGTGTTTTGCTGCCCAATTTATTTAGAATCTGGTGCAAACCGGCGAGCCAGTTCCTGAATCAGTCACGTGGTACGGACTGCCCGCGAGGCCTCGAACATCACTGCATACGTAATCAAAGCAAGCCTCGATACGCGCTTTACAAAACTACCACGAGATTACCCGACACACGCTTCAAAGCTTCGACACACAGGAGACATCACTACTGCACACAGCCTTCACACGACAACAGGTGCACCACACTGCTAAGTGTGTTTTGTGTTTAGAGTTTTGCTAAATGGGAGACTGAGCTTTGAATAGTGTTTAAGATTTTGGCAACAGTGGGACTGATTTGATGAAAGAGTTTTCATAGTTGACAGTTTAGTTTTTACAATGGGGTTTAGTGTTTTAGCAATTCAGAAAAACTCTAATACACCTGTGCTTTTCCCAGCAACTGAGGCTTTTACCCTGCACAGTTTAAGGTATGATAAAGCACTGACCTTATAAATGGCACAAAATACACATTTTAGCTGGGAGCTGGTCATTCACAGGGGAAAGGCTCCATTGTACAACAACAACAACAGTAGTAATAGTAATAATAAATTATTATTAGTCAGGCAAGTATATCATATACCAAACATGCTTCCAAACTAATGACATTTTTTGCATTCTTCACATCAGGTCAAAATGTACTTTTTTAAAAAAGTGACTGGCACTGCGGAAATGGATCTACAGCACCACTTAAGAAATTTTAAAGAACTTCTAACAACTTATTTACAGCTTGAAATACGTGTATGACATTTATTACACACAGATTCAGTGAACCCAATCCAAAGAGGAATTCTGGAAGTCCGCCATTTTGAATGTAAAATGACATTTTGGCACAGTTTTAGTGTTTTCCAGGCATCGCTGGTTTACACATTCGCCTGCAAAGTGAGAGGTCACTGGTTAAATTCCATTTGGTTACTTCAGGAACTTTTTGGGGTTACTTCAGAAAGGGACATCTTCGTCAAAGCCATGTTTGTGGTGGAATTTTGATCATTTATCACTGGACATAAGATTTTCATCTCTAAAAATGTATTTTGTCCAGTCTGTCCCAAACTTCACACTTTTGATGACAGTCTGGCGACGACTACATGCCAATATCTGGTCACACATGGTGCCACAGTTCTCATATAACATTTTAATCAAGACTACCCCACTGTGATTGAAGCATTTCTTGCAAAACAATCATAACCAAACAAAACCTTTCCTGTTCTGTAAATGAACAGTAGGACAAAATGATTACTAGTCATTGCGGAAAGCACAATTAATGTTTTTGTTTACATCGTTGGAACGAGGAAAAATTCCCCCACCACAAAAACAGAAATACTCATGAAAGCAACCTGTAGTGCAAACACGAGGGCTGAATTTATTACTTCCTGCACTAGAAACCTGCCGATGTTGCTGATATGGATAGATCACCAGTCTTCCTTGTCTTTATCTTATTATCTCCTGTTGAGATGTCGCAGCAGAAAATGCAGCCTGGCCTGTTGAAACATTGTTTTTTTTTAGTGTTTCAACTGAAAAAATAGAATGCCTTTGATCCAAATGGAATGCATCTTGTGAAAAAAGGTGACATCTTGTGACATCACAAGATGATGACATAGATCCTTTGTTATGTCATCATCTTGCTGAGAGAAAAAACCCTTAAGTAGGAGCTTTGCTCTGTTAAACTTTAATGCTCAACGGACCTTGACCTGACAGCAAGCAAACCCTTTTTGGAGAGTTTTGAGAGAATTTTACTTAGCAATTCACCGACCAAGCCGACACATTTCACCATGTCAGCTCACCCATCCTTCAGCTCAAATGAGCTTGGATTAGTTAAAGGGAGCATTTTGGGAAAGCACTACAAGGTAGAGGCTTTCCTTGGAGAAGGGGGCTTTGGTATTGTAGCCAAATGTCGTGATACCATGACTAACCGAGCTGTGGCTATTAAAGTGAACAAGAGCCGCCCTGATATTCTGCAACAGGCGAAATTGGAAATTTTCATCCTGGAGCAGCTGCGAAGGTTGGATTCAGATGCCGCCAACATTGTTCAATGGGACGGCTTTTTTCACGACGGAGAGCGGGTTTGCCTGAAATTTGAACTCCTTGATCAATGCCTGAGGGACTACATATGGGACCGGAAAAACCACTGTCTCCCCATAAGCGAAGTCAGGCCAATTTTAGGTCAACTGACAAATGCTCTGTCCCACCTGGGTTCTGTGGGAATGGTGCACGCTGACCTCAAACCTGGAAACATCATGGTTGTAAACCGCCATGAGTCTCCCATCAAAGTCAAACTTATAGACTTTGGCCTCGCATGTCCTGCGTCTGCAGTGATGCCTGGTGACCGTGTGGGGACGGTTGGTTATTGTGCACCTGAGGTTATGCTTGGCCTTCCTTACAATGAAGCAATTGACATGTGGTCTCTGGGGCTGGTAGCTGTGGAGCTTGCTACAGGGCTGCCACTCTACCCTGGAAATGAAGACTATGATGTTTTGAAATTCATCATAGAGACTCAGGGTCAGCCACCAGATCATGTTCTAGACTCTGGCGTCTACACTGAAGACTATTTCATTGAAGACAAAGACAAGCAACAGCGCTGGACATTTAAGACTGACCAACAATTTCAGTATGAGACAGGATATGAGTCCCTGGAGACAAGATGCATAAAACTGACGCGTCTGGATGACCTTGAACAAATAATAATGTTTAGACGAGGACCAGAAGCTGGCCAACGCTTATTTGTCAGCTTAATTAAACAGATGTTGGCCTTGGATGCACACCAGCGGATAACACCCTCTCAGGTTCTCCGGCATCCCTTTTTCAGCCCTAAGAGTTCCCTGTGCATTGACATGAGTGCTGAAATATCACAAAACCCTGTGGTCTTTCAGCACCCTTCAAACTTGGAAAGCAAGAGATCACAGAAAATCAACTGCAGTTTTCAAAACTCGGTTGAATTTTCTCAGCAAGTATTCGTCCACACATCAGCCAGTCCATCATTCAGCTCAGATGAGCTTGAATTAGTTAAAGGGAGCATTTTGGGAAAGCACTACAAGGTAGAGGCTTTCCTCGGAGAAGGGGGCTTTGGTATTGTAGCCAAATGTCGCGACACAACAACCAACCAAGCTGTTGCCATTAAAGTCAACAAGAGCGACCCTGATATTCTGCAACAGGCACATGTGGAAATTTTCATCTTGGAGCAGCTGCGAAGGTTGGATCCAGATGCCGCCAACATTGTTCAATGGAACGGCTTTTTCCACGACGGACAGCGGGTTTGCCTGAAATTTGAACTCCTTGATCAATGCCTGTGGGACTACATAGGGGACCGGAATAAACAGGGTCTCCCCATAAGCGAAGTCAGGCCAATTTTAGGTCAAATCACAAATGCTCTGTCCCACCTGAGTTCTGTGGGAATAGTGCACGCTGACCTCAAACCTGGAAACATCATGGTTGTAAACCGCCATGAGTCTCCCATCAAAGTCAAACTTATAGACTTTGGCCTCGCATGTCCTGCGTCTGCAGTGATACCTGGTGACTTTGTGGGAACGGTTGGTTACTGTGCACCTGAGGTTATGCTTGGCCTTCCTTACAATGAAGCAAGTGACATGTGGTCTCTGGGGCTGGTGGCTGTGGAGCTTGCTACAGGGCTGCCACTCTACCCTTCGGAGAATGACTATGATTATCTGAAATTCATCATAGAGACTCAGGGTCAGCCACCAGATCATGTGCTAGACTCTGGCGTGTACACTGAAAACTATTTCATTGGAGACAAATACAAGCAACAGCGCTGGACATTTAAGACGGAAGAACAATATAAAGGCTCTGTTCCAGGGACAGGACATGAATCCCTGGAGACAAGATACATAATACTTACACGTCTGGATGACCTTGAACAGCTAATGATGTTTAGACGAGGACCAGAAGCGGGCCGACGCTTATTTGTCAGCCTAATTAAACAGATGTTGGCCTTGGATGCACACCAGCGGATAACACCCTCTCAGGTTCTCCGGCATCCCTTTTTCAGCCCTGGCCTCTCTAAAAGGTTCCCATGTATCAACATTGAAAGACCATACTGAATCAGTCTCCAGCATGGCATCTTCCACCCTGGACAAAAGTGATAAAAATACAAACTGGGGTTGGAAAATGACATTAACAGCAAATTACAATGCAAAAATTAATTAAGCTGCTCCAAAAATGATCACTTTGGCTTCTTTTTTTTAAATTTTCACTCCCCCCACCCCAACCAGTCGTGGCAGAGGGCTGTCCCTTCCTGAGCCTGGCTCTGTTGAAGGTTTCTTCCTTTTTAAAGGGAGTTTTTCCTTCCCACTGTCGCTAAATGCTTGCTCATAGGGAAATCTTCTGATTGTTGGAGTGGCCAAAACTCTAGGGGAAGTAGCAATTCTTGTGAAAATTTTAAAAAAAAAGCCTACCAATCTTCAAAGCGCAGCAGTGGACACCTTACCATCACATCAGTCCTTCAATCAGACCTAAAACACCACCTTTACAGAAATAAATTCCATACAAATTGGAAATAAATTGCGTAATAATTGTTGTTTTTGATTATTTATAAATATATAGAGCTACCCTTCAGCCTCCTAGTAGACATACCTGTGTTATGAATGTGAAACTCCTCTGATTTTCAGAAAAGTTGACCTCTGACCTTGAAGTCAAGGTCATTGAGATTTAAGCTTCACAGAGATTTTCAGTAGATGCAACCATGGTATTGACTTGAAAATTCTACACTATCAAAGACTTAGGTGCCCACAGCACCGCGCCATATACAAAAGATTTTTCTATTCATTTATGTATTATTAGTTTATTTATTTCTTCATCCCGCTCTCTCTCTTTTTTTTAATTCACCTTTCTGTTGCGATGCTCTGGACATTTCTAAACCCCACAAGTTCAGCCTCAATTTTCAACCCAATTTTCCTATACTTTCACTTGAACACGTCCAGCCTTCACCTCTCACCGGTCCTCGTCCCCTCTTCTCACAGCTTCCTGTGTGGCCTCCCAAATCAAACACAGGCCCAAATCAGCCGTTTCTTCTTCTCTGTTCATTCTCTCTTCATCTTTTCAGTCTTTTCTTGGCGGTTAACTCCCAGCATGGCAAATATGAACTCAGACAGTCCAATGCAGTGCTTTCACACAGTCATGTCACTGGTACTCTTTCCAGCTTGTAATTCAGAGCACATGTTCCATTAACATACATGCTGCTGGACCCTTCAGTGTTTTAGGTCAGTTGTACTGTCTTCTGCCTGCTGTTAATTCTTCAAATCTACGGTGTTGTTCTGTCTGTTTTCTGTCTTCATCAGGAGATTGACTGTCCTTTAAGCTTCTTCTCAGGATAAGGGCAGGATGAGAGGTGAAGCTGTAAAATTTCAGCCAAAGCCTGGCCTGTTTTTCGTTCCAATTATGTTAATCTATCATTTTGCCGCTGTACTCATCTGAGGTTGAGCCAAGTCCATGGGCACCTGTATTAACACACTAAGACATTTATTTAATATCATTTTCATTACTATTTCTTAGCACTTTCACTCTCTAATTCCTCTGTTTTCCTTTTGAAACGTCTCTCACAAGCTCACAAGCTATATTCAGACTTCCTGCTTCACTTCCTGCCAGACACACACACACACACACACACACTCTTCACTTTACTGGATTTTCATCCGTTTCTACAGCCTAATCAAGCTCTTATTTTATGTTCACACTCTATATACCCTCTGTAACTCTACTAATTCTAATATAAAAAGAATGCACCCTCAGTACAGAAAAACAGAAAAGTCAGTGATGCACAAATGTAGCAAAAATAGGAAACATTAGAACTGTAAATGTTTTCTTCCTTGTCTGCAGATTAACAGTCCACAGGTTGGGTGCTTGCACTCTGATTCGTTCCCTGGAGATGAAGGAGAGAGAGCTCAGAGGACAGCAAGATGGAGGAGTGAAGGAGAAGGTGGTGCAGCTCAGTGTCCAATCAGGAGTGAGCAGTTCTTTCACCACCTTCATTGCTGTCAACAAAGACAACAGAGAGGCGATCCAAGGACCTCTGCACCGCAGACATATTCTACCACCCTGTGAGGTTTGTTTAAAGCAAACAAAGCAATACCATGAAACTGTTAACAGCAGGATGTCAGAGTCAATAGAGAGGACTCAAAAGAGCAACTTCAAATCAAACTATTTATGTAGTAGGTGTTTCTTTGCCAATGTCTTTCCCCTGCATTAGAAAGTAATAAGCCAGATGGAAGTACAACACACATCTATGCATTTCTATAAAAACTGACCTGCCCTGAACTTATAATCTCTCTCTCTCTCTCTTTGTTTTTCCTTAAAGTGATGGCTGTCCATTCGTCCTGTAAAAGTTGTAAATATAAACCTGAATGAATGGGAGTAGAAACTGTGTGTGCGCATGAAGACATGCTTGTGTCGCTGAGATTGAACAGATTTATGTATGTTCACGTAGCCAAGTGATAATCATATATAATAATCACTGAATAGTAATAATGTTATTGAACAGGTTAAACATTTAGATATCACAAAAAGTTGCAAAAAAGCAAAAAAAACCCCCACACACAGCTGTGAAGTCAGCTGCACATGAATAACATTAGTACAATGACAACTTTAATCAGAGTGAGTTCAGAAGATCCAAAAGTGGGACACTAAAAACAAGCTAGTGAAAGCAAAAAGTGACTTTGAAAAATTTATTTCATAGAATTAAAGCACTGATAGGAAAAAAAACTAAACATGAGAAGAATGGCAATCCTGCAGCGACCAATCAAAGAAGACTGTAATGGCTGCATTGTAAAGAAGTGAGTGAAGAAAGCTGATTTTTTTTTAGTTTTTCTGAGATATGCAGAGTTTTAACGAACAATTTGAACACTATTATTCATTTACATTATTTGTTCTCAACAGAGATGGGCAGTAATGCGTTACAAGTAACGAGTTACTGTAATCCGATTACAGGCACTTGCCCTGGTGGCCATTCTTTCAGTGGGCATTTCTCAACAACAACTACAAACACTAGTGAAGTGAATGGGCATTTAATTAAATAATGAAACATTTAATTCAATAATTAATGGCATATTTAATTCATTCATTTTGTCACTCCTGGCCCTCCACACCTCACTGCCATGATTGTTTGTGTAGTTATTGGATTCTAAAACTACTAGAATAGAATAGAAAACACATAAGATGCAGTCTCTGTTTTTTCTTCACCTTATTAATTTGAACTGAACTGAAATAAATCCGTTCTTTTCTGTATGGTAATGACTAGGACCTGTCCCAGCTGTCTCTGGTGGATTCAGTATTGTCTCCAATGTTTCTGATAACTTCCAGTTTGGGAAGTTTCCCATGCAGGTGAGGAATGCAGTGACTGACAGACTACCCCTCCTTCATTTAGGACCCATGCCAAACACTGAGTAAAGACTTCCTTGCATTAAACCTGCATAGCTGTTTTCACATTTATAACAAATCACCTAAGTGACCGGCAGTGATCGTATAGTGCTCTGAGTTGTTGCCTAAACAAGCCCTCTTCAAATCGGAGTTACAGCAGAGAGAATATGGCACTGAAGCAATGATGACAGCTTTAATAACCTATTTTATCTTCAATTATTCTTGTATGAAATTCTCTTAAAGTAGCAACTGAATTTCAACCAACTCAGCTAGCTCTGCATATTTTATTTCCTCTGTTAAAATAAAATGTGGCGGAGCCCAGCTGTAATTGTACCTTGCATTAATATGGTGTATTATTGATGGTGACACAGCACTGCTTAGCATGTCGTCCTGAATCTCAGGTGTGCCAATGACCTGTGCAGTATATGAGGCACTAAAATCCTGGTGGATTTCTGGGATACGAACAGGACGGAGTCATGTGAGCTCTATCAATATTGCACCACTTACGTCTCAGACCTGTATTTATGTATTTATGCACTGAAATCGCGCTGTAATATCCAGTTAACTGTCCACATTTGTACTCTGTTTTTCCATTTATTATATTTTTTTCATTAATTTGTCTGAAAAAAGATCCACGTAGTAACCAAAGAGAGACTAAATCAATGGTCTCTAATAGCAGCCAAATTATAAGAGCTTTCATTAGTGATGGTGAGATGAAGCCTTGTGATGAACTGAAGCTTTCCATCCAACTGGTCGACTCATGGTTCGAAGCATTGTGACGATTCATTGGCTCTACTGCGCCATCAAGTGGACGATTAAAGTCAGACAGGCTCAATGATTATAATGATGTGATGTGTAAACCTCTAAACTTACAGTTTTTTCTGAATGCTTAAACCCTAACTGTGATTCCTGTAGCACAATCTCTAAAACTATTCAGACTTATAGCAAAACCACTCACTGAGTTTGCAAAACTAAAAGCACATAAACTGCTTTGCACTCAGTTTGCAATTTTGTAACACACACTTTGCAAAACGGTAGGCACAATTCACTGCACAACACTCAATTACCAAATTTCCAACACACTCCTAGCAAAAGTATACACATGTATGGCTATCATTAACACTAATTTGCCAACTGTCTGGCACACTTTCACATGTGAAAACTTTTTTAGATAATTAGTTCACTTTGCAATCAGCCTAAGCACTATAATACAGGTAAGCTGTGTGTGGGGAGTACAATGGAGGGAGCAGAAAGAGTGAGAAGTAGAGGAGGCCGAGGAAGAGGACGTGGAGGTGAAGAAGTAGGATGAAGAGGATGACAAGGACAAGGAGGAGCAAGAGGAAGACGAGGAGGGGGGAGAGGAAGATGAGGAGGGGGGAGAGGAAGGGTAGGAAGAGTAAGAAATAGAATTGCTGATGACAATAGTGGACCATGTAATCAACCATGTAATCAACCGTGGAATGACCCTGAGGGTAGCTGGCCAACGGGTCCAGCCTAACTCGAGCCGCTACACTGTAGCAAGTACCATAAGGACATCTTGAAATGAGAATCGGTTAGTACAGTCACTTCGCACAAAGATTTGTAGCACTGCCATATGCCAATGAGAAACACACCAATACCATTGATGTAAAAATACTGAAATTGTTACTTTACAGAATTGCTAGATGACCAGATGCTGGGGGCAGAGGAAGCATGTTCACTGCAGACCAAGTAACCCATATAGTCATTATGGCGATTGCAAATAATCCTATACTTGGAAATGAACACTTGTGTTTGTTTTGATGTGTTTCAAGTACACCAGTACTTGAAGTTTGGATCCCTCTATGCTTATGGATCTATGACAGAAGTATGAGCTCAAACTGACATAGCCTACCTTGTGCACAGAGAAAGCAAAAGCCAGATGTGTTTTGTATTCATACCATCAGTGTGCAGTTGGCGCATTGTGTGCTTAGTAGATGATGGCTTGTGTGTACTGTTTGATACGGAAACACCATTTTTACGAAGGTGTGAAGAGTTAATCTAGCTGTGTTTGCTTTTGCAAGAGAACTACAATGTTTTGATTATTGGGTGACAGGTTTTCTTATTTGTGTGAAGAGTTTTGCAAAATTAGCCAATAGTTACAAAAAATGTGCTTAGGCATTCAGAAAAAACTGTAATAAACTAAAAGACAGAAATCAGATTATAAGATCTGTGGTGTTGTTGATTTATATTATGGTACTTATCATTTGTGATATTTATTACTGTGTGCATACTTTATTAGGAGAGATGAGATTAAATGTTGTCAGACAAATATTCTCTTCCTTGCTGGTTCCATCGAAGGAGAAATGTTCAAGTAAGTATGTAACTGGGACGTAATCCAATTCCACAACACAATGTGACGGGGAATCAGCTGTGTTTTGCTGCCCAATTTATTTAGAATCTGGTGCAAACCGGCGAGCCAGTTCCTGAATCAGTCACGTGGTACGGACTGCCCGCGAGGCCTCGAACATCACTGCATACGTAATCAAAGCAAGCCTCGATACGCGCTTTACAAAACTACCACGAGATTACCCGACACACGCTTCAAAGCTTCGACACACAGGAGACATCACTACTGCACACAGCCTTCACACGACAACAGGTGCACCACACTGCTAAGTGTGTTTTGTGTTTAGAGTTTTGCTAAATGGGAGACTGAGCTTTGAATAGTGTTTAAGATTTTGGCAACAGTGGGACTGATTTGATGAAAGAGTTTTCATAGTTGACAGTTTAGTTTTTACAATGGGGTTTAGTGTTTTAGCAATTCAGAAAAACTCTAATACACCTGTGCTTTTCCCAGCAACTGAGGCTTTTACCCTGCACAGTTTAAGGTATGATAAAGCACTGACCTTATAAATGGCACAAAATACACATTTTAGCTGGGAGCTGGTCATTCACAGGGGAAAGGCTCCATTGTACAACAACAACAACAGTAGTAATAGTAATAATAAATTATTATTAGTCAGGCAAGTATATCATATACCAAACATGCTTCCAAACTAATGACATTTTTTTGCATTCTTCACATCAGGTCAAAATGTACTTTTTTTTAAAAAGTGACTGGCACTGCGGAAATGGATCTACAGCACCACTTAAGAAATTTTAAAGAACTTCTAACAACTTATTTACAGCTTGAAATACGTGTATGACATTTATTACACACAGATTCAGTGAACCCAATCCAAAGAGGAAGTCTGGAAGTCCGCCATTTTGAATGTAAAATGACATTTTGGCACAGTTTTAGTGTTTTCCAGGCATCGCTGGTTTACACATTCGCCTGCAAAGTGAGAGGTCACTGGTTAAATTCCATTTGGTTACTTCAGGAACTTTTTGGGGTTACTTCAGAAAGGGACATCTTCGTCAAAGCCATGTTTGTGGTGGAATTTTGATCATTTATCACTGGACATAAGATTTTCATCTCTAAAAATGTATTTTGTCCAGTCTGTCCCAAACTTCACACTTTTGATGACAGTCTGGCGACGACTACATGCCAATATCTGGTCACACATGGTGCCACAGTTCTCATATAACATTTTAATCAAGACTACCCCACTGTGATTGAAGCATTTCTTGCAAAACAATCATAACCAAACAAAACCTTTCCTGTTCTGTAAATGAACAGTAGGACAAAATGATTACTAGTCATTGCGGAAAGCACAATTAATGTTTTTGTTTACATCGTTGGAACGAGGAAAAATTCCCCCACCACAAAAACAGAAATACTCATGAAAGCAACCTGTAGTGCAAACACGAGGGCTGAATTTATTACTTCCTGCACTAGAAACCTGCCGATGTTGCTGATATGGATAGATCACCAGTCTTCCTTGTCTTTATCTTATTATCTCCTGTTGAGATGTCGCAGCAGAAAATGCAGCCTGGCCTGTTGAAACATTGTTTTTTTTTAGTGTTTCAACTGAAAAAATAGAATGCCTTTGATCCAAATGGAATGCATCTTGTGAAAAAAGGTGACATCTTGTGACATCACAAGATGATGACATAGATCCTTTGTTATGTCATCATCTTGCTGAGAGAAAAAACCCTTAAATAGGAGCTTTGCTCTGTTAAACTTTAATGCTCAACGGACCTTGACCTGACAGCAAGCAAACCCTTTTTGGAGAGTTTTGAGAGAATTTTACTTAGCAATTCACCGACCAAGCCGACACATTTCACCATGTCAGCTCACCCATCCTTCAGCTCAAATGAGCTTGGATTAGTTAAAGGGAGCATTTTGGGAAAGCACTACAAGGTAGAGGCTTTCCTTGGAGAAGGGGGCTTTGGTATTGTAGCCAAATGTCGTGATACCATGACTAACCGAGCTGTGGCTATTAAAGTGAACAAGAGCCGCCCTGATATTCTGCAACAGGCGAAATTGGAAATTTTCATCCTGGAGCAGCTGCGAAGGTTGGATTCAGA
This sequence comes from Astatotilapia calliptera, assembly GCF_964374335.1. Classification (NCBI taxonomy): domain Eukaryota; kingdom Metazoa; phylum Chordata; class Actinopteri; order Cichliformes; family Cichlidae; genus Astatotilapia; species Astatotilapia calliptera. The sequence continues at coordinate 10,983,001 of NC_137433.1, read as the reverse complement.
TGCCGCCAACATTGTTCAATGGAACGGCTTTTTTCACGACGGAGAGCGGGTTTGCCTGAAATTTGAACTCCTTGATCAATGCCTGAGGGACTACATAGGGGACCGGAAAAACCACTGTCTCCCCATAAGCGAAGTCAGGCCAATTTTAGGTCAACTGACAAATGCTCTGTCCCACCTGGGTTCTGTGGGAATGGTGCACGCTGACCTCAAACCTGGAAACATCATGGTTGTAAACCGCCATGAGTCTCCCATCAAAGTCAAACTTATAGACTTTGGCCTCGCATGTCCTGCGTCTGCAGTGATGCCTGGTGACCGTGTGGGGACGGTTGGTTATTGTGCACCTGAGGTTATGCTTGGCCTTCCTTACAATGAAGCAATTGACATGTGGTCTCTGGGGCTGGTAGCTGTGGAGCTTGCTACAGGGCTGCCACTCTACCCTGGAAATGAAGACTATGATGTTTTGAAATTCATCATAGAGACTCAGGGTCAGCCACCAGATCATGTTCTAGACTCTGGCGTCTACACTGAAGACTATTTCATTGAAGACAAAGACAAGCAACAGCGCTGGACATTTAAGACTGACCTACAATTTCAGTATGAGACAGGATATGAGTCCCTGGAGACAAGATGCATAAAACTGACGCGTCTGGATGACCTTGAACAAATAATAATGTTTAGACGAGGACCAGAAGCTGGCCAACGCTTATTTGTCAGCTTAATTAAACAGATGTTGGCCTTGGATGCACACCAGCGGATAACACCCTCTCAGGTTCTCCGGCATCCCTTTTTCAGCCCTAAGAGTTCCCTGTGCATTGACATGAGTGCTGAAATATCACAAAACCCTGTGGTCTTTCAGCACCCTTCAAACTTGGAAAGCAAGAGATCACAGAAAATCAACTGCAGTTTTCAAAACTCGGTTGAATTTTCTCAGCAAGTATTCGTCCACACATCAGCCAGTCCATCATTCAGCTCAGATGAGCTTGAATTAGTTAAAGGGAGCATTTTGGGAAAGCACTACAAGGTAGAGGCTTTCCTCGGAGAAGGGGGCTTTGGTATTGTAGCCAAATGTCGCGACACAACAACCAACCAAGCTGTTGCCATTAAAGTCAACAAGAGCGACCCTGATATTCTGCAACAGGCACATGTGGAAATTTTCATCTTGGAGCAGCTGCGAAGGTTGGATCCAGATGCCGCCAACATTGTTCAATGGAACGGCTTTTTCCACGACGGACAGCGGGTTTGCCTGAAATTTGAACTCCTTGATCAATGCCTGTGGGACTACATAGGGGACCGGAATAAACAGGGTCTCCCCATAAGCGAAGTCAGGCCAATTTTAGGTCAAATCACAAATGCTCTGTCCCACCTGAGTTCTGTGGGAATAGTGCACGCTGACCTCAAACCTGGAAACATCATGGTTGTAAACCGCCATGAGTCTCCCATCAAAGTCAAACTTATAGACTTTGGCCTCGCATGTCCTGCGTCTGCAGTGATACCTGGTGACTTTGTGGGAACGGTTGGTTACTGTGCACCTGAGGTTATGCTTGGCCTTCCTTACAATGAAGCAAGTGACATGTGGTCTCTGGGGCTGGTGGCTGTGGAGCTTGCTACAGGGCTGCCACTCTACCCTTCGGAGAATGACTATGATTATCTGAAATTCATCATAGAGACTCAGGGTCAGCCACCAGATCATGTGCTAGACTCTGGCGTGTACACTGAAAACTATTTCATTGGAGACAAATACAAGCAACAGCGCTGGACATTTAAGACGGAAGAACAATATAAAGGCTCTGTTCCAGGGACAGGACATGAATCCCTGGAGACAAGATACATAATACTTACACGTCTGGATGACCTTGAACAGCTAATGATGTTTAGACGAGGACCAGAAGCGGGCCGACGCTTATTTGTCAGCCTAATTAAACAGATGTTGGCCTTGGATGCACACCAGCGGATAACACCCTCTCAGGTTCTCCGGCATCCCTTTTTCAGCCCTGGCCTCTCTAAAAGGTTCCCATGTATCAACATTGAAAGACCATACTGAATCAGTCTCCAGCATGGCATCTTCCACCCTGGACAAAAGTGATAAAAATACAAACTGGGGTTGGAAAATGACATTAACAGCAAATTACAATGCAAAAATTAATTAAGCTGCTCCAAAAATGATCACTTTGGCTTCTTTTTTTTAAATTTTCACTCCCCCCACCCCAACCAGTCGTGGCAGAGGGCTGTCCCTTCCTGAGCCTGGCTCTGTTGAAGGTTTCTTCCTTTTTAAAGGGAGTTTTTCCTTCCCACTGTCGCTAAATGCTTGCTCATAGGGAAATCTTCTGATTGTTGGAGTGGCCAAAACTCTAGGGGAAGTAGCAATTCTTGTGAAAATTTAAAAAAAAAAGCCTACCAATCTTCAAAGCGCAGCAGTGGACACCTTACCATCACATCAGTCCTTCAATCAGACCTAAAACACCACCTTTACAGAAATAAATTCCATACAAATTGGAAATAAATTGCGTAATAATTGTTGTTTTTGATTATTTATAAATATATAGAGCTACCCTTCAGCCTCCTAGTAGACATACCTGTGTTATGAATGTGAAACTCCTCTGATTTTCAGAAAAGTTGACCTCTGACCTTGAAGTCAAGGTCATTGAGATTTAAGCTTCACAGAGATTTTCAGTAGATGCAACCATGGTATTGACTTGAAAATTCTACACTATCAAAGACTTAGGTGCCCACAGCACCGCGCCATATACAAAAGATTTTTCTATTCATTTATGTATTATTAGTTTATTTATTTCTTCATCCCGCTCTCTCTCTTTTTTTAAATTCACCTTTCTGTTGCGATGCTCTGGACATTTCTAAACCCCACAAGTTCAGCCTCAATTTTCAACCCAATTTTCCTATACTTTCACTTGAACACGTCCAGCCTTCACCTCTCACCGGTCCTCGTCCCCTCTTCTCACAGCTTCCTGTGTGGCCTCCCAAATCAAACACAGGCCCAAATCAGCCGTTTCTTCTTCTCTGTTCATTCTCTCTTCATCTTTTCAGTCTTTTCTTGGCGGTTAACTCCCAGCATGGCAAATATGAACTCAGACAGTCCAATGCAGTGCTTTCACACAGTCATGTCACTGGTACTCTTTCCAGCTTGTAATTCAGAGCACATGTTCCATTAACATACATGCTGCTGGACCCTTCAGTGTTTTAGGTCAGTTGTACTGTCTTCTGCCTGCTGTTAATTCTTCAAATCTACGGTGTTGTTCTGTCTGTTTTCTGTCTTCATCAGGAGATTGACTGTCCTTTAAGCTTCTTCTCAGGATAAGGGCAGGATGAGAGGTGAAGCTGTAAAATTTCAGCCAAAGCCTGGCCTGTTTTTCGTTCCAATTATGTTAATCTATCATTTTGCCGCTGTACTCATCTGAGGTTGAGCCAAGTCCATGGGCACCTGTATTAACACACTAAGACATTTATTTAATATCATTTTCATTACTATTTCTTAGCACTTTCACTCTCTAATTCCTCTGTTTTCCTTTTGAAACGTCTCTCACAAGCTCACAAGCTATATTCAGACTTCCTGCTTCACTTCCTGCCAGACACACACACACACACACACACTCTTCACTTTACTGGATTTTCATCCGTTTCTACAGCCTAATCAAGCTCTTATTTTATGTTCACACTCTATATACCCTCTGTAACTCTACTAATTCTAATATAAAAAGAATGCACCCTCAGTACAGAAAAACAGAAAAGTCAGTGATGCACAAATGTAGCAAAAATAGGAAACATTAGAACTGTAAATGTTTTCTTCCTTGTCTGCAGATTAACAGTCCACAGGTTGGGTGCTTGCACTCTGATTCGTTCCCTGGAGATGAAGGAGAGAGAGCTCAGAGGACAGCAAGATGGAGGAGTGAAGGAGAAGGTGGTGCAGCTCAGTGTCCAATCAGGAGTGAGCAGTTCTTTCACCACCTTCATTGCTGTCAACAAAGACAACAGAGAGGCGATCCAAGGACCTCTGCACCGCAGACATATTCTACCACCCTGTGAGGTTTGTTTAAAGCAAACAAAGCAATACCATGAAACTGTTAACAGCAGGATGTCAGAGTCAATAGAGAGGACTCAAAAGAGCAACTTCAAATCAAACTATTTATGTAGTAGGTGTTTCTTTGCCAATGTCTTTCCCCTGCATTAGAAAGTAATAAGCCAGATGGAAGTACAACACACATCTATGCATTTCTATAAAAACTGACCTGCCCTGAACTTATAATCTCTCTCTCTCTCTCTTTGTTTTTCCTTAAAGTGATGGCTGTCCATTCGTCCTGTAAAAGTTGTAAATATAAACCTGAATGAATGGGAGTAGAAACTGTGTGTGCGCATGAAGACATGCTTGTGTCGCTGAGATTGAACAGATTTATGTATGTTCACGTAGCCAAGTGATAATCATATATAATAATCACTGAATAGTAATAATGTTATTGAACAGGTTAAACATTTAGATATCACAAAAAGTTGCAAAAAAGCAAAAAAAAACCCCACACACAGCTGTGAAGTCAGCTGCACATGAATAACATTAGTACAATGACAACTTTAATCAGAGTGAGTTCAGAAGATCCAAAAGTGGGACACTAAAAACAAGCTAGTGAAAGCAAAAAGTGACTTTGAAAAATTTATTTCATAGAATTAAAGCACTGATAGGAAAAAAAACTAAACATGAGAAGAATGGCAATCCTGCAGCGACCAATCAAAGAAGACTGTAATGGCTGCATTGTAAAGAAGTGAGTGAAGAAAGCTGATTTTTTTTTAGTTTTTCTGAGATATGCAGAGTTTTAACGAACAATTTGAACACTATTATTCATTTACATTATTTGTTCTCAACAGAGATGGGCAGTAATGCGTTACAAGTAACGAGTTACTGTAATCCGATTACAGGCACTTGCCCTGGTGGCCATTCTTTCAGTGGGCATTTCTCAACAACAACTACAAACACTAGTGAAGTGAATGGGCATTTAATTAAATAATGAAACATTTAATTCAATAATTAATGGCATATTTAATTCATTCATTTTGTCACTCCTGGCCCTCCACACCTCACTGCCATGATTGTTTGTGTAGTTATTGGATTCTAAAACTACTAGAATAGAATAGAAAACACATAAGATGCAGTCTCTGTTTTTTCTTCACCTTATTAATTTGAACTGAACTGAAATAAATCCGTTCTTTTCTGTATGGTAATGACTAGGACCTGTCCCAGCTGTCTCTGGTGGATTCAGTATTGTCTCCAATGTTTCTGATAACTTCCAGTTTGGGAAGTTTCCCATGCAGGTGAGGAATGCAGTGACTGACAGACTACCCCTCCTTCATTTAGGACCCATGCCAAACACTGAGTAAAGACTTCCTTGCATTAAACCTGCATAGCTGTTTTCACATTTATAACAAATCACCTAAGTGACCGGCAGTGATCGTATAGTGCTCTGAGTTGTTGCCTAAACAAGCCCTCTTCAAATCGGAGTTACAGCAGAGAGAATATGGCACTGAAGCAATGATGACAGCTTTAATAACCTATTTTATCTTCAATTATTCTTGTATGAAATTCTCTTAAAGTAGCAACTGAATTTCAACCAACTCAGCTAGCGCTGCATATTTTATTTCCTCTGTTAAAATAAAATGTGGCGGAGCCCAGCTGTAATTGTACCTTGCATTAATATGGTGTATTATTGATGGTGACACAGCACTGCTTAGCATGTCGTCCTGAATCTCAGGTGTGCCAATGACCTGTGCAGTATATGAGGCACTAAAATCCTGGTGGATTTCTGGGATACGAACAGGACGGAGTCATGTGAGCTCTATCAATATTGCACCACTTACGTCTCAGACCTGTATTTATGTATTTATGCACTGAAATCGCGCTGTAATATCCAGTTAACTGTCCACATTTGTACTCTGTTTTTCCATTTATTATATTTTTTTTCATTAATTTGTCTGAAAAAAGATCCACGTAGTAACCAAAGAGAGACTAAATCAATGGTCTCTAATAGCAGCCAAATTATAAGAGCTTTCATTAGTGATGGTGAGATGAAGCCTTGTGATGAACTGAAGCTTTCCATCCAACTGGTCGACTCATGGTTCGAAGCATTGTGACGATTCATTGGCTCTACTGCGCCATCAAGTGGACGATTAAAGTCAGACAGGCTCAATGATTATAATGATGTGATGTGTAAACCTCTAAACTTACAGTTTTTTCTGAATGCTTAAACCCTAACTGTGATTCCTGTAGCACAATCTCTAAAACTATTCAGACTTATAGCAAAACCACTCACTGAGTTTGCAAAACTAAAAGCACATAAACTGCTTTGCACTCAGTTTGCAATTTTGTAACACACACTTTGCAAAACGGTAGGCACAATTCACTGCACAACACTCAATTACCAAATTTCCAACACACTCCTAGCAAAAGTATACACATGTATGGCTATCATTAACACTAATTTGCCAACTGTCTGGCACACTTTCACATGTGAAAACTTTTTTAGATAATTAGTTCACTTTGCAATCAGCCTAAGCACTATAATACAGGTAAGCTGTGTGTGCGGAGTACAATGGAGGGAGCAGAAAGAGTGAGAAGTAGAGGAGGCCGAGGAAGAGGACGTGGAGGTGAAGAAGTAGGATGAAGAGGACGACAAGGACAAGGAGGAGCAAGAGGAAGACGAGGAGGGGGGAGAGGAAGATGAGGAGGGGGGAGAGGAAGGGTAGGAAGAGTAAGAAATAGAATTGCTGATGACAATAGTGGACCATGTAATCAACCATGTAATCAACCGTGGAATGACCCTGAGGGTAGCTGGCCAACGGGTCCAGCCTAACTCGAGCCGCTACACTGTAGCAAGTACCATAAGGACATCTTGAAATGAGAATCGGTTAGTACAGTCACTTCGCACAAAGATTTGTAGCACTGCCATATGCCAATGAGAAACACACCAATACCATTGATGTAAAAATACTGAAATTGTTACTTTACAGAATTGCTAGATGACCAGATGCTGGGGGCAGAGGAAGCATGTTCACTGCAGACCAAGTAACCCATATAGTCATTATGGCGATTGCAAATAATCCTATACTTGGAAATGAACACTTGTGTTTGTTTTGATGTGTTTCAAGTACACCAGTACTTGAAGTTTGGATCCCTCTATGCTTATGGATCTATGACAGAAGTATGAGCTCAAACTGACATAGCCTACCTTGTGCACAGAGAAAGCAAAAGCCAGATGTGTTTTGTATTCATACCATCAGTGTGCAGTTGGCGCATTGTGTGCTTAGTAGATGATGGCTTGTGTGTACTGTTTGATACGGAAACACCATTTTTACGAAGGTGTGAAGAGTTAATCTAGCTGTGTTTGCTTTTGCAAGAGAACTACAATGTTTTGATTATTGGGTGACAGGTTTTCTTATTTGTGTGAAGAGTTTTGCAAAATTAGCCAATAGTTACAAAAAATGTGCTTAGGCATTCAGAAAAAACTGTAATAGAATATAATTTTATATTTATATTTCAATATCACAGTAATCTTCCAATTTAGAACTACAAGTTAAAAAAAAACTAACATAAATAAAATACACTTCAGCTAATTACTTAAAAAAATAATTTATTTTCCCAAACCACGCAGAGCCGCACTAAAAAGACTAAAGAGCCGCAGGTTGCTGACCCCTGCACTAACCTATTCAGCTGCTTGTGAATGCAAATATCTAATCAGCCAATCACATGCCAGAAAAAAAAAAGGGTGATTTAAGTGACTTTGAAGGCAGCATTGCTGTTGGTGACAGATGGGCTGTTTTACGTTTTTCAGACACTCCTGATCTTCTCAAATTTTCTCAGGAATTTACAGAGAACAGTCCAAACTGAAAAGCGAAATAAACATTTCCCTGGGTAAAAATGCCTTGTTGATTGCAGAAGTCAGAGGGGCGTGGCCATGCTGAAGGCAAGAGGAATTCTAAGCCAGTTTCTCAACCCAGCCCATCTGATATCAGTAACCACAACACATTCAAAGTCAATTAAAAGTCGCCTTTCTTGCCCGTTCCGATGCTCGCTTTCAACTTTGAAATGAGACCACTTGGACAACAGTAATGATAAATAATTGCAAATAGAGCACGTTTACAGAATTTAATGTCATTTTTATAGAGCACCTCTTATTTTAAGAAAAGATGGGCGAGACGATTTTTGAAACTAACTGCAAATTAAGCACACAATATTTAATATCTGTATTTTACCATTTTGATAAGACATATTTCAGTACTCCAAAACACTTTTATTAGACTGCCAACATGCTTACAAGTAGTAAATCCAGGTTAGTGGATCATAATTAAACATAACTCTGTGGCAAACGCAGAGTTCAGCAGGCCATCAAGGAAGAAGTGACGTGCATTTCTGCAGTGTAAAGATTCACAAATGATTTTCTCCTTAATCTACAGTCACACAAAGCGCCAGGAAAATCTTTGGTGATGTTCTCAGATGATTCTGATGCTTATCACCCAGTTCCTCGTGATGTCCTCCACACCATCAACCCTCTGTCCTCCTCCCAGTTTCTTCCTCAGCTTGCCTTTCTTATGGCCACCCCTTCCAAAACCTGACTTTTTAACTTATCCGAGCCACTTTTTGTTCTTGGAGCGGAGCTTCCTCATCCCCCCGCCCTGCAGGAACTGGTGCTTCTGCTTTTTCTTGCGCTGCTTCATGATCTGATCCTTTGTTTTCAGCTCCGAGCGTGCTTTGTGGTCACCGGAGCTCTGTACGTTTGGACCTCGTCGGCCACGGCCACGACCTGGGAGAGGCATGACACAACAAAGAGGTTGGAGGTTATAGCTCGCAAGGCTGGAAGAGGGACTTGAAGTATTTACCTTTAGAGTTGAGTTAAAACATGGTGGCTGATGTTCTATATTTAACAGGCAGACATGTTTGTGCTATTCATTTTGATGCCTTCCTACCTCTTGCTGGCTTCCTGCCTCCTCCGCCTGTTTCTCCATCTGATCCAGATCCTGTATCATCAATCTTGTATTTTTTCCTTCACTCCTCATAACTGACATGTCAGAGCGTTCTCACTCCCGAGGCGTAACATGTCGACGTTTTGTCACGTCCCGCGGCGTTCCTGAGGAACGCGAAAGGAGACCTTCGGCGTTCTTATGGTACGCGGCGGGTTATGGCTGGGATCCAGTGCAATGACGCTTCCGCGGTAATAGATGTTCCAGCCCTGTATTCCAGCCCTAAACCTAACCTTATCCCTAGCCCTGACCATAACCTTATTCCTGACCTTATCTAGGACTTTAATGAAGTTAAATAGTGTGTTTCTAAGCGATTTGAATAAAAAGAGCGAACATGTGTAGATTCAGTCCAGACGGTTCTCATATTTCCTCTTTTTTCCGAGGTCGTCATTTAGGAACATGGTGGGTAGCCGAAAACGTAATATGGTGACGATTTGTCACCTAGCGTAAAATGTTACGCTTTGGGAGTGAGAACGGGTTGGACATTCGGGACATGGCTGAAAACTTCAACATTGAGGTAAAAACAACGGCGGGGTATAGTCCCTGGAGCAACGGACTACTGGAGAGACATAACATGACACTTACAGAAATCCTCCTGAAGGTAAAAAAGGAACGAGGATGTGACTGGCACACTGCGCTAGACTGGGCCCTTATGGCCAAAAACAGTATGCTTAATGTACATGGTTATAGTCCACATCAACTTGTGTTTGGCCAAAACCCCAACCTTCCTTCTGTGTTGATGGATAAGCCACCTGCCTTAGAGGGCACAACTGTAAGTGCAAGAGTAGCTGAACATATCTCAGTATTACATGCTTCCAGAAAAGCATTTACTGAGGCAGAGTGTTCAGAAAGGATCAGGAGAGCACTACGCAAACAACTTAGGCCTACAGATGACAAATATGAGGCAGGAGATAAAGTATACTACAAACGAGTCGACTGTACAGAGTGGAAGGGTCCAGGTGTAGTTATTGGGCAGGATGGAACTGTTGTATTTGTAAGACATGGGGGGACTCTTGTAAGAGTACACCAGTCAAGATTGACTAAAGTGGATTCACGGACTGGAGATAAACAAATATCACACAGTACTACTGATGATGACAACAAAGACGCAGTTGAAAATGATGACACTGACACACCCGATGGGGAACAGAGTATTAGTGAGGAAGAAGACATCACTATTGACAGAGAAACTAACACTACAGAAAACATGTCTGTCACACAAACTGCAAATGAGCCCTCTACACCCACTGATCATGTCTCTGCAAATGTAAAGTTAAGATCAGGACAGCTGATTGCTTTTACCAACAGAGACAACGGTGTTCAACACACAGCCAGAGTGCTAGGCAGAGCGGGAAAAGCAAAAGGGCAATACAAAAACTGGTACAATGTGCAATATCTTGAGCATGATGGTAGTGAAGGTGAAAAGAAAGCTGTAGACATGTCACTTGTTGATGGTCTTTGCACTGAAGCTGAAAACAGAGATGCAGATGTACTCATAACAAGAGATATTTCCTTTGATTCTGCTAAGCAGCAGGAGATTGAGAGCTGGCAAAGTAATGGTGTGTTTGATGAAGTGAAAGACCTGGGTCAAAAATGTGTGTCTACTAGATGGGTCTGTACACTCAAAGAAACTACTAATGGTGTTGTCCCAAAGGCTCGACTTGTGGCACGGGGGTTTGAAGAGGTAAATACTAAAGAACTACAGAAAGACTCTCCAACATGTGCGTCTGAGTCCCTCAGACTGGTGCTAGCTGTGATATGTCAAAACAAGTGGAGAGTAAATTCAATGGACATTAAATCTGGCTTCTTGCAGGGAATGCAACTGTCAAGAGACATCTATCTTCGTCCCCCACCTGAAGCTGGCAAGGACAATGTTCTATGGAAACTGAAAAAGTGTGTTTATGGACTTGCAGATGCTTCACTTTATTGGTACAATAAGGTCAAAGACATTATGCTCAAAACTGGTGGTAAAATATCACAGGTTGATCCTGCAGTGTTCTATTGGCAGAATGAACAATCTGAGGTTACAGGAGTGCTTGCATGTCACGTTGATGATTTCCTTTGGGCTGGTTCAAGTCACTTTGCAACTCATATCATTCCTGTACTGAAATCTACCTTCCTTGTGGGCCGTGAAGAACATGACAGCTTTTCTTATGTTGGTATGGACATTTGTACAGTTAATGATGTAATAGAGGTGCATCAACAACTTTACATTGACAACCTACAACCGGTTCAGTTACAAGCAGCACGGGCTGTACAGAGGGAGGCTTCCTTAAGTGAAACAGAACGTGAGCAACTCAGGTCAAAAATAGGACAGATTTTGTGGGTTGCCAAACAAACAAGGCCTGATGTTATGTTTGACACATGTAGCCTTGGATCTAATATCAAAGATGCAACTGTACAGTCTATTCATGAAGTGAACAAAGTTATCCGTAAACTTAAGGCAGAGAAAGTGACTCTTAAGTTTCAGCACTTGGGTAACAGTGAGGATCTGGCATTGGTTGTTTTCAGTGATGCTTCATTTGGCAACCTTCCTGATGGCGGTACTCAAGGAGGGGCATTAATCGTCCTTATGGGTAAAGGAGGAAAGTTTTGTCCTCTCTTCTGGCAGTCTAAAAAAATCAGGCGCGTGTTCAGAAGTACACTGGCAGGAGAAACTCTTGCCATGTCAGATGGAATAGACAGTGCTGTCTTCCTGGCAACACTTTTTTCTGAGCTTACAACTGGTAACACTGGTCTAAATGCTCTTCCTTTGATCTGTGTAACTGATAATCATTCCTTGTTTGATGCACTCAAGTCTACTAAGCAGGTTACAGAGAAGAGACTGAGGCTAGAAATGAGCAGCATTAAAGAGCTCATACAAGCCAAGAAAATCAGACAGGTTTGTTGGTCAGATTCAAAATCTCAACTTGCTGATTGTCTGACGAAAAAGGGAGTTTCACCTTTAACCCTTCTAAAGGCGCTAGATGAAGGACTCTGGATACTGTAATCCTTTGTCTACAAAGTTGTCTTTGCATTCAAATGTACCATTGTTTATTGTGTGCAATGATAGTATGCTTTAAGTAAAGCAAAGCACTTTTGAAATGTTTTTTTTGTTTATATAAATATATACATATATGTATACAAATGTTTACAGGGGTGTGTATACAAATGTTTACTGGGGTGTGTTTATACTCTTATTTTATTTTTTTAAGAAAGAGGGAGATTGTTAACTTGTTATTTTCTGTTTTATCGCGAGAGTACGGTTGCCCGCGAAGTGTTGTTGTTGTGGTCCGTATGTAAAATGGCGGAAGGAATAAAAGCGCTGTGAATGAGAGTACAACGTCGTGTCTTTTGAGTTAACACTATCGTTGTTTATATTTACTGCGGGAAGAAACGGTTTTTATAAGGAAAAACACTAGAAAGCACTCAGTCCCCCTCCCAACTCCCCCAGCCTTTCCTATTGGTGAAAAAATATACCATGTGGACCAATCAAAAAATGATAGGGCAACATAGCATTTAGTTGTTTACGAAGGCGGGCAGGTGTATACATATAGTTTGAGTCTGACGGCTCTTTGTTTGCTTCTCATCTGTAAACTCTGCATACTCTCTCATGTGATTCAGTTTGTTTTGAAAAGTCTCAACAGGATCTTGAGCTTTATTGTGAAAGGTTTACGTGGAAAACAAACAAGCGTACAGCGGAACCACGCGATGGTTTTACCGTCATTGTTGCTAACGAAAACACGTAAAAACAGGCACTTGCCCGCCCATAGTGTGGTTATATTAAATATAAGAGAAAGAGAGAACTTTAAGAAATTAATATAGCCACTAAGGTGACCGTCAAAACGATGAAAAATACTGCTGTAAACAGTTTATTTTACGACATCACGAAACAAACGATAGCGTAATAGGAAACGATAGACATTTTTATATTGTCATTTGATATATATCGTTATATCGAACAGCCCTAACATACACTCTTATATTTGTACATATATTTATTCTTATAATTCTCAGATTTACCCATTCGTATATTTTGCTTGTTCTTATGTTATTGTATTTTGCACACCTCTGTTGCACACACATAAGAATTTCGCTCACATGTGCTGTACCAGTGTACCTGCACATGTTATGTGATACGGGAAATCTCCAATTTTTTTTTTATTTTGTTTTTTTTTTAGATTAAATAATATACCATTGTAAAGACGACACAAGAGTTCCAGAGGCTCTTCTGGGAGCCAGAGTCGACCAGAAAACGTTTCCCCGAGCTTGAGTCCTCTTTGAAGAGCAGCCTTTCCTTATCGGCAGCGGTCACAGCCGCTACAGAGCGCTGGCAGGCTTGTTTCCCTGGGCCTTAAAACTGCAAAGGCGGCACGGTGCTGTCACGCTGATGGTAAAAACACAGGCCTTTAACACAGTGCCGCTGTGCCACTTTATTTTTTAACAAAACACTACGCTTTATGTATAAAGAACTGCCTATTCTACTACTTATTGAAGAAAAAGAATCCACAAAAGATTATTTTTACTTTCTTTTATTTGTTCCAGATAAATTATAAATTATTTTTTAAAAAGCAATGAAATGCATCAGATGTCTCCCATGCTTTCTTTTCTGCTGTAATTTTTTTTTTTGAACATAAATTGGTCTATTGAAAATAAAATGTAGTAAGAACCACTACATTTTTTCAATAGGCCAATTTATGTTTAAGAAAACCCCAACAATCAAATGATCTCATCTGAGCAAGCACTGGGCGACGGTGGGAAGGAAAAACTCCTTTGTCTTAAAAAGAAGAAACCTTCGACAGAACCAGGCTCAGATGGTGCGGCTTCTGTCAAGACCGGTTGGGGGTTAGGTAGTTAAAAAACTACTCTAACGGTACAGCACTACAGCTTTTTGGTGGAAATGGGTGGAAGGATGGGTGTTACACCTCGTTTCATTGGAGGTCTTACAGGTGGTCGGGGTGTAGATTCAGCTTTTTTACAAATAGGTGGCAGAGGGACAGGACTAGGTCGTGGAATTATAACTAGTTGGGTGGGAATAGGTTGTCTGTGAAGGTTCTCAGTCATGGGAATAGGTTGCTTTCCACTTCTGGATATAGGTGGAACACACATCCTACGAAAAGGTGGTAGGTTGTCGGTCGAGAAAGTTTCCTTTTTCGTTGGTTGTGTGACTTGAGGAGCGGGTGTCAACTTTGTCTTTTTCGGTCTAATGGGTGGCAGTGGAGTCCGCTGTAACTGTTGTTCGTCAGATGCATCTTCCCTGCCTACGTAAATGTATTTATGTTCCTCAAAAAGGGCAATGTCTTTTTCAACTTGACTCATTGCCTCTTCGAGAAACATTTTGTAATTGTATTTTTTGTGCTGTGAAGGGGAGATAGTAAAAGGGAGGGATTGATATTCAAAGTTTAGCTCATTAAACCTCCTCTTTAGGCCCTGGAGAATGTTTTGTTTCTCCTGTTCGGCCAGTGGTTTAACTGTTTCCTGTTGTTTTGTTAACCAGGCATCATTGTCCTGCTTAGCCTTTTCTTTCTCTGCCTTTCTTCTACGCAGGTAGCCTGGAACGATTCTGTAATCGTTTTTCTGTAAATAAAAGGGGACAAGTCCAGATTTCTCAAGGAGCTGCTTGTCCCCTTTGCGTGTATCCACACAAGCAGGTTGAGCCATGACTTTCTTCATGCCTGTGTGTTCTGGTTTTTTCCTGAATGTGTGTTCAGGTTTTTCGCCTTCTGGCCTCTGTGGGCACATTTCGCGATGAGATGGGGCCTTAACTGTTCTTGGCACCATGGTCCTGTGTTCATTTTTATATTTATTTTCTAATACAATTGCTTCCCTGTATTTAGAAATATACATTTTAGGTTTGGGTGGAGGAAGAGTACTCTACTTTGGGAGAAGGTTATAAGCGCTTTCATCTGAAAACACAATTCAATCGCTAGCTTAAATTCACCTGCAAGGGAATTCTACAACTGTGTGTCGAGGCACCCCTATTTATAGATTTTTATGGCCTGGCATGTGACATCATGGTGGCCTGGCATGTGACATCATAGTAGCCTGTCTTTGTTCTGTCATTTAAGCCCCACCCCCCTGGTTACTGTTGCTATTGTAACTATTATATTATGAATGCTGGTAGCTAGCATTCCACACACACACATACACTTTTTGCCAAGGTTCCAGCTGCAGTCACCAAGACATGTAAATGTATTTAGTAACCCTCTGGGGTCCAGAGTATAATTGGCCGTTTTTGACTACTTTAGATTTTACCTCTATATTTCACCTTTAAAAAAATCTTCTTCTTTTTTTTTTTGGCACAACCTCAAATATCTGAAATTTGAGTTAATTTTTCATTTATACTATATTTGCACAATAGATCTAAATTCAGACAAAAAAAATTCAAAATCCGAGTAGAAAATACTTGTCATTTTTACTGTAAAAGCCACAAACATGTTTAAGGAATTGTTTTCATAACTTGAAATGCGAATAGAAGTTGTACATTTGTAAAAATTATGCACAAGTTTTGCAAACAACTTTATGTTCAGTATAATATATGCAGGTTTTCTTCCTGAATACTATCGTTGTTTATATTTACTGCGGGAAGAAACGGTTTTTATAAGGAAAAACACTAGAAAGCACTCAGTCCCCCTCCCAACTCCCCCAGCCTTTCCTATTGGTGAAAAAATATACCATGTGGACCAATCAAAAAATGATAGGGCAACATAGCATTTAGTTGTTTACGAAGGCGGGCAGGTGTATACATATAGTTTGAGTCTGACGGCTCTTTGTTTGCTTCTCATCTGTAAACTCTGCATACTCTCTCATGTGATTCAGTTTGTTTTGAAAAGTCTCAACAGGATCTTGAGCTTTATTGTGAAAGGTTTACGTGGAAAACAAACAAGCGTACAGCGGAACCACGCGATGGTTTTACCGTCATTGTTGCTAACGAAAACACGTAAAAACAGGCACTTGCCCGCCCATAGTGTGGTTATATTAAATATAAGAGAAAGAGAGAACTTTAAGAAATTAATATAGCCACTAAGGTGACCGTCAAAACGATGAAAAATACTGCTGTAAACAGTTTATTTTACGACATCACGAAACAAACGATAGCGTAATAGGAAACGATAGACATTTTTATATTGTCATTTGATATATATCGTTATATCGAACAGCCCTAACATACACTCTTATATTTGTACATATATTTATTCTTATAATTCTCAGATTTACCCATTCGTATAATATACGAATGGGTAATATGTAGAAGATATATTATATCTTCTACACGTTCTGTCTCTTGTCACGTGTGTGTTTATATTTAAATCATGTATGTTGATTATTTAAATATGCTTTTTCATTCATTTTTAAAAAATGTCAACAGCTGTCGTTTACAGATTCATTGTTTACTATATGCTATATATATATATATGAACATGAACAAAACTGAAAACACTGGGTCACCGACCCAGGAACCCTGACAATATGTATTTTACCTGGTTAATGTGTGTGGCGGGGCGTGGTCTGCAGCGCCGCTGCAGGGGAGGCGGACGCACCTGAGCGGCACCCGCGATCACGCCTCGGCGCCTTAACGTCTGTGCTCTCTATGCTGTTGTGTTGGTATGTTTCGGGCTGTGAGCTTTAACACCGGCTGTATGCATACAGCAACCGTGTGTGAAAAGTGGTCAATAAAGAGAAGCTGTAAAGCGTGTTCATGGAAACATCGTTGGGTCTGCCGTGATATGTTTACAATGGGACTTCTGCTCCTCTGACGTCTGCAAATCGGGGCTGTATGAAGTCACTTTCATCTTTACGCAGGACTGTAAGCTGTCATCTGTGAGGCGTGAGCGGTGTTTGTTTTTAACATAGTTCACGGTGGAGCTGCTGACATAATGTGGATCCGAAGATTGATAATTAGCCTACCTGGGGTTGAAAGTCTCGATAAATGCACGGCGTTTCGGCGGGTATATCGGCTTCCGCAAGTGTGACGCTTATTTTGAGCGTTCAAAAACTACAGTTTTTTCTGAATGCTTAAACCCTAACTGTGATTCCTGTAGCACAATCTCTAAAACTATTCAGACTTATAGCAAAACCACTCACTGAGTTTGCAAAACTAAAAGCACATAAACTGCTTTGCACTCAGTTTGCAATTTTGTAACACACACTTTGCAAAACGGTAGGCACAATTCACTGCACAACACTCAATTACCAAATTTCCAACACACTCCTAGCAAAAGTATACACATGTATGGCTATCATTAACACTAATTTGCCAACTGTCTGGCACACTTTCACATGTGAAAACTTTTTTAGATAATTAGTTCACTTTGCAATCAGCCTAAGCACTATAATACAGGTAAGCTGTGTGTGCGGAGTACAATGGAGGGAGCAGAAAGAGTGAGAAGTAGAGGAGGCCGAGGAAGAGGACGTGGAGGTGAAGAAGTAGGATGAAGAGGACGACAAGGACAAGGAGGAGCAAGAGGAAGACGAGGAGGGGGGAGAGGAAGAGTAGGAAGAGTAAGAAATAGAATTGCTGATGACAATAGTGGACCATGTAATCAACCATGTAATCAACCGTGGAATGACCCTGAGGGTAGCTGGCCAACGGGTCCAGCCTAACTCGAGCCGCTACACTGTAGCAAGTACCATAAGGACATCTTGAAATGAGAATCGGTTAGTACAGTCACTTCGCACAAAGATTTGTAGCACTGCCATATGCCAATGAGAAACACACCAATACCATTGATGTAAAAATACTGAAATTGTTACTTTACAGAATTGCTAGATGACCAGATGCTGGGGGCAGAGGAAGCATGTTCACTGCAGACCAAGTAACCCATATAGTCATTATGGCGATTGCAAATAATCCTATACTTGGAAATGAACACTTGTGTTTGTTTTGATGTGTTTCAAGTACACCAGTACTTGAAGTTTGGATCCCTCTATGCTTATGGATCTATGACAGAAGTATGAGCTCAAACTGACATAGCCTACCTTGTGCACAGAGAAAGCAAAAGCCAGATGTGTTTTGTATTCATACCATCAGTGTGCAGTTGGCGCATTGTGTGCTTAGTAGATGATGGCTTGTGTGTACTGTTTGATACGGAAACACCATTTTTACGAAGGTGTGAAGAGTTAATCTAGCTGTGTTTGCTTTTGCAAGAGAACTACAATGTTTTGATTATTGGGTGACAGGTTTTCTTATTTGTGTGAAGAGTTTTGCAAAATTAGCCAATAGTTACAAAAAATGTGCTTAGGCATTCAGAAAAAACTGTAATAAACTAAAAGACAGAAATCAGATTATAAGATCTGTGGTGTTGTTGATTTATATTATGGTACTTATCATTTGTGATATTTATTACTGTGTGCATACTTTATTAGGAGAGATGAGATTAAATGTTGTCAGACAAATATTCTCTTCCTTGCTGGTTCCATCGAAGGAGAAATGTTCAAGTAAGTATGTAACTGGGACGTAATCCAATTCCACAACACAATGTGACGGGGAATCAGCTGTGTTTTGCTGCCCAATTTATTTAGAATCTGGTGCAAACCGGCGAGCCAGTTCCTGAATCAGTCACGTGGTACGGACTGCCCGCGAGGCCTCGAACATCACTGCATACGTAATCAAAGCAAGCCTCGATACGCGCTTTACAAAACTACCACGAGATTACCCGACACACGCTTCAAAGCTTCGACACACAGGAGACATCACTACTGCACACAGCCTTCACACGACAACAGGTGCACCACACTGCTAAGTGTGTTTTGTGTTTAGAGTTTTGCTAAATGGGAGACTGAGCTTTGAATAGTGTTTAAGATTTTGGCAACAGTGGGACTGATTTGATGAAAGAGTTTTCATAGTTGACAGTTTAGTTTTTACAATGGGGTTTAGTGTTTTAGCAATTCAGAAAAACTCTAATACACCTGTGCTTTTCCCAGCAACTGAGGCTTTTACCCTGCACAGTTTAAGGTATGATAAAGCACTGACCTTATAAATGGCACAAAATACACATTTTAGCTGGGAGCTGGTCATTCACAGGGGAAAGGCTCCATTGTACAACAACAACAACAGTAGTAATAGTAATAATAAATTATTATTAGTCAGGCAAGTATATCATATACCAAACATGCTTCCAAACTAATGACATTTTTTGCATTCTTCACATCAGGTCAAAATGTACTTTTTTTTAAAAAGTGACTGGCACTGCGGAAATGGATCTACAGCACCACTTAAGAAATTTTAAAGAACTTCTAACAACTTATTTACAGCTTGAAATACGTGTATGACATTTATTACACACAGATTCAGTGAACCCAATCCAAAGAGGAAGTCTGGAAGTCCGCCATTTTGAATGTAAAATGACATTTTGGCACAGTTTTAGTGTTTTCCAGGCATCGCTGGTTTACACATTCGCCTGCAAAGTGAGAGGTCACTGGTTAAATTCCATTTGGTTACTTCAGGAACTTTTTGGGGTTACTTCAGAAAGGGACATCTTCGTCAAAGCCATGTTTGTGGTGGAATTTTGATCATTTATCACTGGACATAAGATTTTCATCTCTAAAAATGTATTTTGTCCAGTCTGTCCCAAACTTCACACTTTTGATGACAGTCTGGCGACGACTACATGCCAATATCTGGTCACACATGGTGCCACAGTTCTCATATAACATTTTAATCAAGACTACCCCACTGTGATTGAAGCATTTCTTGCAAAACAATCATAACCAAACAAAACCTTTCCTGTTCTGTAAATGAACAGTAGGACAAAATGATTACTAGTCATTGCGGAAAGCACAATTAATGTTTTTGTTTACATCGTTGGAACGAGGAAAAATTCCCCCACCACAAAAACAGAAATACTCATGAAAGCAACCTGTAGTGCAAACACGAGGGCTGAATTTATTACTTCCTGCACTAGAAACCTGCCGATGTTGCTGATATGGATAGATCACCAGTCTTCCTTGTCTTTATCTTATTATCTCCTGTTGAGATGTCGCAGCAGAAAATGCAGCCTGGCCTGTTGAAACATTGTTTTTTTTTTAGTGTTTCAACTGAAAAAATAGAATGCCTTTGATCCAAATGGAATGCATCTTGTGAAAAAAGGTGACATCTTGTGACATCACAAGATGATGACATAGATCCTTTGTTATGTCATCATCTTGCTGAGAGAAAAAACCCTTAAGTAGGAGCTTTGCTCTGTTAAACTTTAATGCTCAACGGACCTTGACCTGACAGCAAGCAAACCCTTTTTGGAGAGTTTTGAGAGAATTTTACTTAGCAATTCACCGACCAAGCCGACACATTTCACCATGTCAGCTCACCCATCCTTCAGCTCAAATGAGCTTGGATTAGTTAAAGGGAGCATTTTGGGAAAGCACTACAAGGTAGAGGCTTTCCTTGGAGAAGGGGGCTTTGGTATTGTAGCCAAATGTCGTGATACCATGACTAACCGAGCTGTGGCTATTAAAGTGAACAAGAGCCGCCCTGATATTCTGCAACAGGCGAAATTGGAAATTTTCATCCTGGAGCAGCTGCGAAGGTTGGATTCAGATGCCGCCAACATTGTTCAATGGGACGGCTTTTTTCACGACGGAGAGCGGGTTTGCCTGAAATTTGAACTCCTTGATCAATGCCTGAGGGACTACATATGGGACCGGAAAAACCACTGTCTCCCCATAAGCGAAGTCAGGCCAATTTTAGGTCAACTGACAAATGCTCTGTCCCACCTGGGTTCTGTGGGAATGGTGCACGCTGACCTCAAACCTGGAAACATCATGGTTGTAAACCGCCATGAGTCTCCCATCAAAGTCAAACTTATAGACTTTGGCCTCGCATGTCCTGCGTCTGCAGTGATGCCTGGTGACCGTGTGGGGACGGTTGGTTATTGTGCACCTGAGGTTATGCTTGGCCTTCCTTACAATGAAGCAATTGACATGTGGTCTCTGGGGCTGGTAGCTGTGGAGCTTGCTACAGGGCTGCCACTCTACCCTGGAAATGAAGACTATGATGTTTTGAAATTCATCATAGAGACTCAGGGTCAGCCACCAGATCATGTTCTAGACTCTGGCGTCTACACTGAAGACTATTTCATTGAAGACAAAGACAAGCAACAGCGCTGGACATTTAAGACTGACCAACAATTTCAGTATGAGACAGGATATGAGTCCCTGGAGACAAGATGCATAAAACTGACGCGTCTGGATGACCTTGAACAAATAATAATGTTTAGACGAGGACCAGAAGCTGGCCAACGCTTATTTGTCAGCTTAATTAAACAGATGTTGGCCTTGGATGCACACCAGCGGATAACACCCTCGGAGGTTCTCCGGCATCCCTTTTTCAGCCCTAAGAGTTCCCTGTGCATTGACATGAGTGCTGAAATATCACAAAACCCTGTGGTCTTTCAGCACCCTTCAAACTTGGAAAGCAAGAGATCACAGAAAATCAACTGCAGTTTTCAAAACTCGGTTGAATTTTCTCAGCAAGTATTCGTCCACACATCAGCCAGTCCATCATTCAGCTCAGATGAGCTTGAATTAGTTAAAGGGAGCATTTTGGGAAAGCACTACAAGGTAGAGGCTTTCCTCGGAGAAGGGGGCTTTGGTATTGTAGCCAAATGTCGCGACACAACAACCAACCAAGCTGTTGCCATTAAAGTCAACAAGAGCGACCCTGATATTCTGCAACAGGCACATGTGGAAATTTTCATCTTGGAGCAGCTGCGAAGGTTGGATCCAGATGCCGCCAACATTGTTCAATGGAACGGCTTTTTCCACGACGGACAGCGGGTTTGCCTGAAATTTGAACTCCTTGATCAATGCCTGTGGGACTACATAGGGGACCGGAATAAACAGGGTCTCCCCATAAGCGAAGTCAGGCCAATTTTAGGTCAAATCACAAATGCTCTGTCCCACCTGAGTTCTGTGGGAATAGTGCACGCTGACCTCAAACCTGGAAACATCATGGTTGTAAACCGCCATGAGTCTCCCATCAAAGTCAAACTTATAGACTTTGGCCTCGCATGTCCTGCGTCTGCAGTGATACCTGGTGACTTTGTGGGGACGGTTGGTTACTGTGCACCTGAGGTTATGCTTGGCCTTCCTTACAATGAAGCAAGTGACATGTGGTCTCTGGGGCTGGTGGCTGTGGAGCTTGCTACAGGGCTGCCACTCTACCCTTCGGAGAATGACTATGATTATCTGAAATTCATCATAGAGACTCAGGGTCAGCCACCAGATCATGTGCTAGACTCTGGCGTGTACACTGAAAACTATTTCATTGGAGACAAATACAAGCAACAGCGCTGGACATTTAAGACGGAAGAACAATATAAAGGCTCTGTTCCAGGGACAGGACATGAATCCCTGGAGACAAGATACATAATACTTACACGTCTGGATGACCTTGAACAGCTAATGATGTTTAGACGAGGACCAGAAGCGGGCCAACGCTTATTTGTCAGCCTAATTAAACAGATGTTGGCCTTGGATGCACACCAGCGGATAACACCCTCTCAGGTTCTCCGGCATCCCTTTTTCAGCCCTGGCCTCTCTAAAAGGTTCCCATGTATCAACATTGAAAGACCATACTGAATCAGTCTCCAGCATGGCATCTTCCACCCTGGACAAAAGTGATAAAAATACAAACTGGGGTTGGAAAATGACATTAACAGCAAATTACAATGCAAAAATTAATTAAGCTGCTCCAAAAATGATCACTTCATGATCTTCAAAGCGCAGCAGTGGACACCTTACCATCACATCAGTCCTTCAATCAGACCTAAAACACCACCTTTACAGAAATAAATTCCATACAAATTGGAAATAAATTGCGTAATAATTGTTGTTTTTGATTGTTTATAAATATATAGAGCTACCCTTCAGCCTCCTAGTAGACATACCTGTGTTATGAATGTGAAACTCCTCTGATTTTCAGAAAAGTTGACCTCTGACCTTGAAGTCAAGGTCATTGAGATTTAAGCTTCACAGAGATTTTCAGTAGATGCAACCATGGTATTGACTTGAAAATTCTACACTATCAAAGACTTAGGTGCCCACAGCACCGCGCCATATACAAAAGATTTTTCTATTCATTTATGTATTATTAGTTTATTTATTTCTTCATCCCGCTCTCTCTCTTTTTTTTAATTCACCTTTCTGTTGCGATGCTCTGGACATTTCTAAACCCCACAAGTTCAGCCTCAATTTTCAACCCAATTTTCCTATACTTTCACTTGAACACGTCCAGCCTTCACCTCTCACCGGTCCTCGTCCCCTCTTCTCACAGCTTCCTGTGTGGCCTCCCAAATCAAACACAGGCCCAAATCAGCCGTTTCTTCTTCTCTGTTCATTCTCTCTTCATCTTTTCAGTCTTTTCTTGGCGGTTAACTCCCAGCATGGCAAATATGAACTCAGACAGTCCAATGCAGTGCTTTCACACAGTCATGTCACTGGTACTCTTTCCAGCTTGTAATTCAGAGCACATGTTCCATTAACATACATGCTGCTGGACCCTTCAGTGTTTTAGGTCAGTTGTACTGTCTTCTGCCTGCTGTTAATTCTTCAAATCTACGGTGTTGTTCTGTCTGTTTTCTGTCTTCATCAGGAGATTGACTGTCCTTTAAGCTTCTTCTCAGGATAAGGGCAGGATGAGAGGTGAAGCTGTAAAATTTCAGCCAAAGCCTGGCCTGTTTTTCGTTCCAATTATGTTAATCTATCATTTTGCCGCTGTACTCATCTGAGGTTGAGCCAAGTCCATGGGCACCTGTATTAACACACTAAGACATTTATTTAATATCATTTTCATTACTATTTCTTAGCACTTTCACTCTCTAATTCCTCTGTTTTCCTTTTGAAACGTCTCTCACAAGCTCACAAGCTATATTCAGACTTCCTGCTTCACTTCCTGCCAGACACACACACACACACACACACACACTCTTCACTTTACTGGATTTTCATCCGTTTCTACAGCCTAATCAAGCTCTTATTTTATGTTCACACTCTATATACCCTCTGTAACTCTACTAATTCTAATATAAAAAGAATGCACCCTCAGTACAGAAAAACAGAAAAGTCAGTGATGTACAAATGAAGCAAAAATAGGAAACATTAGAACTGTAAATGTTTTCTTCCTTGTCTGCAGATTAACAGTCCACAGGTTGGGTGCTTGCACTCTGTTTCGTTCCCTGGAGATGAAGGAGAGAGAGCTCAGAGGACAGCAAGATGGAGGAGTGAAGGAGAAGGTGGTGCAGCTCAGTGTCCAATCAGGAGTGAGCAGTTCTTTCACCACCTTCATTGCTGTCAACAAAGACAACAGAGAGGCGATCCAAGGACCTCTGCACCGCAGACATATTCTACCACCCTGTGAGGTTTGTTTAAAGCAAACAAAGCAATACCATGAAACTGTTAACAGCAGGATGTCAGAGTCAATAGAGAGGACTCAAAAGAGCAACTTCAAATCAAACTATTTATGTAGTAGGTGTTTCTTTGCCAATGTCTTTCCCCTGCATTAGAAAGTAATAAGCCAGATGGAAGTACAACACACATCTATGCATTTCTATAAAAACTGACCTGCCCTGAACTTATAATCTCTCTCTCTCTCTCTTTGTTTTTCCTTAAAGTGATGGCTGTCCATTCGTCCTGTAAAAGTTGTAAATATAAACCTGAATGAATGGGAGTAGAAACTGTGTGTGCGCATGAAGACATGCTTGTGTCGCTGAGATTGAACAGATTTATGTATGTTCACGTAGCCAAGTGATAATCATATATAATAATCACTGAATAGTAATAATGTTATTGAACAGGTTAAACATTTAGATATCACAAAAAGTTGCAAAAAAGCAAAAAAAAACCCCACACACAGCTGTGAAGTCAGCTGCACATGAATAACATTAGTACAATGACAACTTTAATCAGAGTGAGTTCAGAAGATCCAAAAGTGGGACACTAAAAACAAGCTAGTGAAAGCAAAAAGTGACTTTGAAAAATTTATTTCATAGAATTAAAGCACTGATAGGAAAAAAAACTAAACATGAGAAGAATGGCAATCCTGCAGCGACCAATCAAAGAAGACTGTAATGGCTGCATTGTAAAGAAGTGAGTGAAGAAAGCTGATTTTTTTTTAGTTTTTCTGAGATATGCAGAGTTTTAATGAACAATTTGAACACTATTATTCATTTACATTATTTGTTCTCAACAGAGATGGGCAGTAATGCGTTACAAGTAACGAGTTACTGTAATCCGATTACAGGCACTTGCCCTGGTGGCCATTCTTTCAGTGGGCATTTCTCAACAACAACTACAAACACTAGTGAAGTGAATGGGCATTTAATTAAATAATGAAACATTTAATTCAATAATTAATGGCATATTTAATTCATTCATTTTGTCACTCCTGGCCCTCCACACCTCACTGCCATGATTGTTTGTGTAGTTATTGGATTCTAAAACTACTAGAATAGAATAGAAAACACATAAGATGCAGTCTCTGTTTTTTCTTCACCTTATTAATTTGAACTGAACTGAAATAAATCCGTTCTTTTCTGTATGGTAATGACTAGGACCTGTCCCAGCTGTCTCTGGTGGATTCAGTATTGTCTCCAATGTTTCTGATAACTTCCAGTTTGGGAAGTTTCCCATGCAGGTGAGGAATGCAGTGACTGACAGACTACCCCTCCTTCATTTAGGACCCATGCCAAACACTGAGTAAAGACTTCCTTGCATTAAACCTGCATAGCTGTTTTCACATTTATAACAAATCACCTAAGTGACCGGCAGTGATCGTATAGTGCTCTGAGTTGTTGCCTAAACAAGCCCTCTTCAAATCGGAGTTACAGCAGAGAGAATATGGCACTGAAGCAATGATGACAGCTTTAATAACCTATTTTATCTTCAATTATTCTTGTATGAAATTCTCTTAAAGTAGCAACTGAATTTCAACCAACTCAGCTAGCTCTGCATATTTTATTTCCTCTGTTAAAATAAAATGTGGCGGAGCCCAGCTGTAATTGTACCTTGCATTAATATGGTGTATTATTGATGGTGACACAGCACTGCTTAGCATGTCGTCCTGAATCTCAGGTGTGCCAATGACCTGTGCAGTATATGAGGCACTAAAATCCTGGTGGATTTCTGGGATACGAACAGGACGGAGTCATGTGAGCTCTATCAATATTGCACCACTTACGTCTCAGACCTGTATTTATGTATTTATGCACTGAAATCGCGCTGTAATATCCAGTTAACTGTCCACATTTGTACTCTGTTTTTCCATTTATTATATTTTTTTTCATTAATTTGTCTGAAAAAAGATCCACGTAGTAACCAAAGAGAGACTAAATCAATGGTCTCTAATAGCAGCCAAATTATAAGAGCTTTCATTAGTGATGGTGAGATGAAGCCTTGTGATGAACTGAAGCTTTCCATCCAACTGGTCGACTCATGGTTCGAAGCATTGTGACGATTCATTGGCTCTACTGCGCCATCAAGTGGACGATTAAAGTCAGACAGGCTCAATGATTATAATGATGTGATGTGTAATAAACTTACAGTTTTTTCTGAATGCTTAAACCCTAACTGTGATTCCTGTAGCACAATCTCTAAAACTATTCAGACTTATAGCAAAACCACTCACTGAGTTTGCAAAACTAAAAGCACATAAACTGCTTTGCACTCAGTTTGCAATTTTGTAACACACACTTTGCAAAACGGTAGGCACAATTCACTGCACAACACTCAATTACCAAATTTCCAACACACTCCTAGCAAAAGTATACACATGTATGGCTATCATTAACACTAATTTGCCAACTGTCTGGCACACTTTCACATGTGAAAACTTTTTTAGATAATTAGTTCACTTTGCAATCAGCCTAAGCACTATAATACAGGTAAGCTGTGTGTGCGGAGTACAATGGAGGGAGCAGAAAGAGTGAGAAGTAGAGGAGGCCGAGGAAGAGGACGTGGAGGTGAAGAAGTAGGATGAAGAGGATGACAAGGACAAGGAGGAGCAAGAGGAAGACGAGGAGGGGGGAGAGGAAGGGTAGGAAGAGTAAGAAATAGAATTGCTGATGACAATAGTGGACCATGTAATCAACCATGTAATCAACCGTGGAATGACCCTGAGGGTAGCTGGCCAACGGGTCCAGCCTAACTCGAGCCGCTACACTGTAGCAAGTACCATAAGGACATCTTGAAATGAGAATCGGTTAGTACAGTCACTTCGCACAAAGATTTGTAGCACTGCCATATGCCAATGAGAAACACACCAATACCATTGATGTAAAAATACTGAAATTGTTACTTTACAGAATTGCTAGATGACCAGATGCTGGGGGCAGAGGAAGCATGTTCACTGCAGACCAAGTAACCCATATAGTCATTATGGCGATTGCAAATAATCCTATACTTGGAAATGAACACTTGTGTTTGTTTTGATGTGTTTCAAGTACACCAGTACTTGAAGTTTGGATCCCTCTATGCTTATGGATCTATGACAGAAGTATGAGCTCAAACTGACATAGCCTACCTTGTGCACAGAGAAAGCAAAAGCCAGATGTGTTTTGTATTCATACCATCAGTGTGCAGTTGGCGCATTGTGTGCTTAGTAGATGATGGCTTGTGTGTACTGTTTGATACGGAAACACCATTTTTACGAAGGTGTGAAGAGTTAATCTAGCTGTGTTTGCTTTTGCAAGAGAACTACAATGTTTTGATTATTGGGTGACAGGTTTTCTTATTTGTGTGAAGAGTTTTGCAAAATTAGCCAATAGTTACAAAAAATGTGCTTAGGCATTCAGAAAAAAACTGTAATAAACTAAAAGACAGAAATCAGATTATAAGATCTGTGGTGTTGTTGATTTATATTATGGTACTTATCATTTGTGATATTTATTACTGTGTGCATACTTTATTAGGAGAGATGAGATTAAATGTTGTCAGACAAATATTCTCTTCCTTGCTGGTTCCATCGAAGGAGAAATGTTCAAGTAAGTATGTAACTGGGACGTAATCCAATTCCACAACACAATGTGACGGGGAATCAGCTGTGTTTTGCTGCCCAATTTATTTAGAATCTGGTGCAAACCGGCGAGCCAGTTCCTGAATCAGTCACGTGGTACGGACTGCCCGCGAGGCCTCGAACATCACTGCATACGTAATCAAAGCAAGCCTCGATACGCGCTTTACAAAACTACCACGAGATTACCCGACACACGCTTCAAAGCTTCGACACACAGGAGACATCACTACTGCACACAGCCTTCACACGACAACAGGTGCACCACACTGCTAAGTGTGTTTTGTGTTTAGAGTTTTGCTAAATGGGAGACTGAGCTTTGAATAGTGTTTAAGATTTTGGCAACAGTGGGACTGATTTGATGAAAGAGTTTTCATAGTTGACAGTTTAGTTTTTACAATGGGGTTTAGTGTTTTAGCAATTCAGAAAAAACTCTAATACACCTGTGCTTTTCCCAGCAACTGAGGCTTTTACCCTGCACAGTTTAAGGTATGATAAAGCACTGACCTTATAAATGGCACAAAATACACATTTTAGCTGGGAGCTGGTCATTCACAGGTGAAAGGCTCCATTGTACAACAACAACAACAGTAGTAATAGTAATAATAAATTATTATTAGTCAGGCAAGTATATCATATACCAAACATGCTTCCAAACTAATGACATTTTTTGCATTCTTCACATCAGGTCAAAATGTACTTTTTTTTAAAAAGTGACTGGCACTGCGGAAATGGATCTACAGCACCACTTAAGAAATTTTAAAGAACTTCTAACAACTTATTTACAGCTTGAAATACGTGTATGACATTTATTACACACAGATTCAGTGAACCCAATCCAAAGAGGAAGTCTGGAAGTCCGCCATTTTGAATGTAAAATGACATTTTGGCACAGTTTTAGTGTTTTCCAGGCATCGCTGGTTTACACATTCGCCTGCAAAGTGAGAGGTCACTGGTTAAATTCCATTTGGTTACTTCAGGAACTTTTTGGGGTTACTTCAGAAAGGGACATCTTTGTCAAAGCCATGTTTGTGGTGGAATTTTGATCATTTATCACTGGACATAAGATTTTCATCTCTAAAAATGTATTTTGTCCAGTCTGTCCCAAACTTCACACTTTTGATGACAGTCTGGCGACGACTACATGCCAATATCTGGTCACACATGGTGCCACAGTTCTCATATAACATTTTAATCAAGACTACCCCACTGTGATTGAAGCATTTCTTGCAAAACAATCATAACCAAACAAAACCTTTCCTGTTCTGTAAATGAACAGTAGGACAAAATGATTACTAGTCATTGCGGAAAGCACAATTAATGTTTTTGTTTACATCGTTGGAACGAGGAAAAATTCCCCCACCACAAAAACAGAAATACTCATGAAAGCAACCTGTAGTGCAAACACGAGGGCTGAATTTATTACTTCCTGCACTAGAAACCTGCCGATGTTGCTGATATGGATAGATCACCAGTCTTCCTTGTCTTTATCTTATTATCTCCTGTTGAGATGTCGCAGCAGAAAATGCAGCCTGGCCTGTTGAAACATTGTTTTTTTTTTAGTGTTTCAACTGAAAAAATAGAATGCCTTTGATCCAAATGGAATGCATCTTGTGAAAAAAGGTGACATCTTGTGACATCACAAGATGATGACATAGATCCTTTGTTATGTCATCATCTTGCTGAGAGAAAAAACCCTTAAATAGGAGCTTTGCTCTGTTAAACTTTAATGCTCAACGGACCTTGACCTGACAGCAAGCAAACCCTTTTTGGAGAGTTTTGAGAGAATTTTACTTAGCAATTCACCGACCAAGCCGACACATTTCACCATGTCAGCTCACCCATCCTTCAGCTCAAATGAGCTTGGATTAGTTAAAGGGAGCATTTTGGGAAAGCACTACAAGGTAGAGGCTTTCCTCGGAGAAGGGGGCTTTGGTATTGTAGCCAAATGTCGTGATACCATGACTAACCGAGCTGTGGCTATTAAAGTGAACAAGAGCCGCCCTGATATTCTGCAACAGGCGAAATTGGAAATTTTCATCCTGGAGCAGCTGCGAAGGTTGGATTCAGATGCCGCCAACATTGTTCAATGGAACGGCTTTTTTCACGACGGAGAGCGGGTTTGCCTGAAATTTGAACTCCTTGATCAATGCCTGAGGGACTACATATGGGACCGGAAAAACCACTGTCTCCCCATAAGCGAAGTCAGGCCAATTTTAGGTCAACTGACAAATGCTCTGTCCCACCTGGGTTCTGTGGGAATGGTGCACGCTGACCTCAAACCTGGAAACATCATGGTTGTAAACCGCCATGAGTCTCCCATCAAAGTCAAACTTATAGACTTTGGCCTCGCATGTCCTGCGTCTGCAGTGATGCCTGGTGACCGTGTGGGGACGGTTGGTTATTGTGCACCTGAGGTTATGCTTGGCCTTCCTTACAATGAAGCAATTGACATGTGGTCTCTGGGGCTGGTAGCTGTGGAGCTTGCTACAGGGCTGCCACTCTACCCTGGAAATGAAGACTATGATGTTTTGAAATTCATCATAGAGACTCAGGGTCAGCCACCAGATCATGTTCTAGACTCTGGCGTCTACACTGAAGACTATTTCATTGAAGACAAAGACAAGCAACAGCGCTGGACATTTAAGACTGACCAACAATTTCAGTATGAGACAGGATATGAGTCCCTGGAGACAAGATGCATAAAACTGACGCGTCTGGATGACCTTGAACAAATAATAATGTTTAGACGAGGACCAGAAGCTGGCCAACGCTTATTTGTCAGCTTAATTAAACAGATGTTGGCCTTGGATGCACACCAGCGGATAACACCCTCGGAGGTTCTCCGGCATCCCTTTTTCAGCCCTAAGAGTTCCCTGTGCATTGACATGAGTGCTGAAATATCACAAAACCCTGTGGTCTTTCAGCACCCTTCAAACTTGGAAAGCAAGAGATCACAGAAAATCAACTGCAGTTTTCAAAACTCGGTTGAATTTTCTCAGCAAGTATTCGTCCACACATCAGCCAGTCCATCATTCAGCTCAGATGAGCTTGAATTAGTTAAAGGGAGCATTTTGGGAAAGCACTACAAGGTAGAGGCTTTCCTCGGAGAAGGGGGCTTTGGTATTGTAGCCAAATGTCGCGACACAACAACCAACCAAGCTGTTGCCATTAAAGTCAACAAGAGCGACCCTGATATTCTGCAACAGGCACATGTGGAAATTTTCATCTTGGAGCAGCTGCGAAGGTTGGATCCAGATGCCGCCAACATTGTTCAATGGAACGGCTTTTTCCACGACGGACAGCGGGTTTGCCTGAAATTTGAACTCCTTGATCAATGCCTGTGGGACTACATAGGGGACCGCAATAAACAGGGTCTCCCCATAAGCGAAGTCAGGCCAATTTTAGGTCAAATCACAAATGCTCTGTCCCACCTGAGTTCTGTGGGAATAGTGCACGCTGACCTCAAACCTGGAAACATCATGGTTGTAAACCGCCATGAGTCTCCCATCAAAGTCAAACTTATAGACTTTGGCCTCGCATGTCCTGCGTCTGCAGTGATACCTGGTGACTTTGTGGGGACGGTTGGTTACTGTGCACCTGAGGTTATGCTTGGCCTTCCTTACAATGAAGCAAGTGACATGTGGTCTCTGGGGCTGGTGGCTGTGGAGCTTGCTACAGGGCTGCCACTCTACCCTTCGGAGAATGACTATGATTATCTGAAATTCATCATAGAGACTCAGGGTCAGCCACCAGATCATGTGCTAGACTCTGGCGTGTACACTGAAAACTATTTCATTGGAGACAAATACAAGCAACAGCGCTGGACATTTAAGACGGAAGAACAATATAAAGGCTCTGTTCCAGGGACAGGACATGAATCCCTGGAGACAAGATACATAATACTTACACGTCTGGATGACCTTGAACAGCTAATGATGTTTAGACGAGGACCAGAAGCTGGCCAACGCTTATTTGTCAGCCTAATTAAACAGATGTTGGCCTTGGATGCACACCAGCGGATAACACCCTCTCAGGTTCTCCGGCATCCCTTTTTCAGCCCTGGCCTCTCTAAAAGGTTCCCATGTATCAACATTGAAAGACCATACTGAATCAGTCTCCAGCATGGCATCTTCCACCCTGGACAAAAGTGATAAAAATACAAACCGGGGTTGGAAAATGACATTAACAGCAAATTACAATGCAAAAATTAATTAAGCTGCTCCAAAAATGATCACTTTGGCTTCTTTTTTTAAAATTTTCACTCCCCCCACCCCAACCAGTCGTGGCAGAGGGCTGTCCCTTCCTGAGCCTGGCTCTGTTGAAGGTTTCTTCCTTTTTAAAGGGAGTTTTTCCTTCCCACTGTCGCTAAATGCTTGCTCATAGGGAAATCTTCTGATTGTTGGAGTGGCCAAAACTCTAGGGGAAGTAGCAATTCTTGTGAAAATTTAAAAAAAAAAGCCTACCAATCTTCAAAGCGCAGCAGTGGACACCTTACCATCACATCAGTCCTTCAATCAGACCTAAAACACCACCTTTACAGAAATAAATTCCATACAAATTGGAAATAAATTGCGTAATAATTGTTGTTTTTGATTATTTATAAATATATAGAGCTACCCTTCAGCCTCCTAGTAGACATACCTGTGTTATGAATGTGAAACTCCTCTGATTTTCAGAAAAGTTGACCTCTGACCTTGAAGTCAAGGTCATTGAGATTTAAGCTTCACAGAGATTTTCAGTAGATGCAACCATGGTATTGACTTGAAAATTCTACACTATCAAAGACTTAGGTGCCCACAGCACCGCGCCATATACAAAAGATTTTTCTATTCATTTATGTATTATTAGTTTATTTATTTCTTCATCCCGCTCTCTCTCTTTTTTTTAATTCACCTTTCTGTAGCAATGCTCTGGACATTTCTAAACCCCACAAGTTCAGCCTCAATTTTCAACCCAATTTTCCTATACTTTCACTTGAACACGTCCAGCCTTCACCTCTCACCGGTCCTCGTCCCCTCTTCTCACAGCTTCCTGTGTGGCCTCCCAAATCAAACACAGGCCCAAATCAGCCGTTTCTTCTTCTCTGTTCATTCTCTCTTCATCTTTTCAGTCTTTTCTTGGCGGTTAACTCCCAGCATGGCAAATATGAACTCAGACAGTCCAATGCAGTGCTTTCACACAGTCATGTCACTGGTACTCTTTCCAGCTTGTAATTCAGAGCACATGTTCCATTAACATACATGCTGCTGGACCCTTCAGTGTTTTAGGTCAGTTGTACTGTCTTCTGCCTGCTGTTAATTCTTCAAATCTACGGTGTTGTTCTGTCTGTTTTCTGTCTTCATCAGGAGATTGACTGTCCTTTAAGCTTCTTCTCAGGATAAGGGCAGGATGAGAGGTGAAGCTGTAAAATTTCAGCCAAAGCCTGGCCTGTTTGTCGTTCCAATTATGTTAATCTATCATTTTGCCGCTGTACTCATCTGAGGTTGAGCCAAGTCCATGGGCACCTGTATTAACACACTAAGACATTTATTTAATATCATTTTCATTACTATTTCTTAGCACTTTCACTCTCTAATTCCTCTGTTTTCCTTTTGAAACGTCTCTCACAAGCTCACAAGCTATATTCAGACTTCCTGCTTCACTTCCTGCCAGACACACACACACACACACACACACACTCTTCACTTTACTGGATTTTCATCCGTTTCTACAGCCTAATCAAGCTCTTATTTTATGTTCACACTCTATATACCCTCTGTAACTCTACTAATTCTAATATAAAAAGAATGCACCCTCAGCACAGAAAAACAGAAAAGTCAGTGATGCACAAATGTAGCAAAAATAGGAAACATTAGAACTGTAAATGTTTTCTTCCTTGTCTGCAGATTAACAGTCCACAGGTTGGGTGCTTGCACTCTGTTTCGTTCCCTGGAGATGAAGGAGAGAGAGCTCAGAGGACAGCAAGATGGAGGAGTGAAGGAGAAGGTGGTGCAGCTCAGTGTCCAATCAGGAGTGAGCAGTTCTTTCACCACCTTCATTGCTGTCAACAAAGACAACAGAGAGGCGATCCAAGGACCTCTGCACCGCAGACATATTCTACCACCCTGTGAGGTTTGTTTAAAGCAAACAAAGCAATACCATGAAACTGTTAACAGCAGGATGTCAGAGTCAATAGAGAGGACTCAAAAGAGCAACTTCAAATCAAACTATTTATGTAGTAGGTGTTTCTTTGCCAATGTCTTTCCCCTGCATTAGAAAGTAATAAGCCAGATGGAAGTACAACACACATCTATGCATTTCTATAAAAACTGACCTGCCCTGAACTTATAATCTCTCTCTCTCTCTCTCTTTGTTTTTCCTTAAAGTGATGGCTGTCCATTCGTCCTGTAAAAGTTGTAAATATAAACCTGAATGAATGGGAGTAGAAACTGTGTGTGCGCATGAAGACATGCTTGTGTCGCTGAGATTGAACAGATTTATGTATGTTCACGTAGCCAAGTGATAATCATATATAATAATCACTGAATAGTAATAATGTTATTGAACAGGTTAAACATTTAGATATCACAAAAAGTTGCAAAAAAGCAAAAAAAAACCCCACACACAGCTGTGAAGTCAGCTGCACATGAATAACATTAGTACAATGACAACTTTAATCAGAGTGAGTTCAGAAGATCCAAAAGTGGGACACTAAAAACAAGCTAGTGAAAGCAAAAAGTGACTTTGAAAAATTTATTTCATAGAATTAAAGCACTGATAGGAAAAAAAACTAAACATGAGAAGAATGGCAATCCTGCAGCGACCAATCAAAGAAGACTGTAATGGCTGCATTGTAAAGAAGTGAGTGAAGAAAGCTGATTTTTTTTTAGTTTTTCTGAGATATGCAGAGTTTTAACGAACAATTTGAACACTATTATTCATTTACATTATTTGTTCTCAACAGAGATGGGCAGTAATGCGTTACAAGTAACGAGTTACTGTAATCCGATTACAGGCACTTGCCCTGGTGGCCATTCTTTCAGTGGGCATTTCTCAACAACAACTACAAACACTAGTGAAGTGAATGGGCATTTAATTAAATAATGAAACATTTAATTCAATAATTAATGGCATATTTAATTCATTCATTTTGTCACTCCTGGCCCTCCACACCTCACTGTCATGATTGTTTGTGTAGTTATTGGATTCTAAAACTACTAGAATAGAATAGAAAACACATAAGATGCAGTCTCTGTTTTTTCTTCACCTTATTAATTTGAACTGAACTGAAATAAATCCGTTCTTTTCTGTATGGTAATGACTAGGACCTGTCCCAGCTGTCTCTGGTGGATTCAGTATTGTCTCCAATGTTTCTGATAACTTCCAGTTTGGGAAGTTTCCCATGCAGGTGAGGAATGCAGTGACTGACAGACTACCCCTCCTTCATTTAGGACCCATGCCAAACACTGAGTAAAGACTTCCTTGCATTAAACCTGCATAGCTGTTTTCACATTTATAACAAATCACCTAAGTGACCGGCAGTGATCGTATAGTGCTCTGAGTTGTTGCCTAAACAAGCCCTCTTCAAATCGGAGTTACAGCAGAGAGAATATGGCACTGAAGCAATGATGACAGCTTTAATAACCTATTTTATCTTCAATTATTCTTGTATGAAATTCTCTTAAAGTAGCAACTGAATTTCAACCAACTCAGCTAGCTCTGCATATTTTATTTCCTCTGTTAAAATAAAATGTGGCGGAGCCCAGCTGTAATTGTACCTTGCATTAATATGGTGTATTATTGATGGTGACACAGCACTGCTTAGCATGTCGTCCTGAATCTCAGGTGTGCCAATGACCTGTGCAGTATATGAGGCACTAAAATCCTGGTGGATTTCTGGGATACGAACAGGACGGAGTCATGTGAGCTCTATCAATATTGCACCACTTACGTCTCAGACCTGTATTTATGTATTTATGCACTGAAATCGCGCTGTAATATCCAGTTAACTGTCCACATTTGTACTCTGTTTTTCCATTTATTATATTTTTTTTCATTAATTTGTCTGAAAAAAGATCCACGTAGTAACCAAAGAGAGACTAAATCAATGGTCTCTAATAGCAGCCAAATTATAAGAGCTTTCATTAGTGATGGTGAGATGAAGCCTTGTGATGAACTGAAGCTTTCCATCCAACTGGTCGACTCATGGTTCGAAGCATTGTGACGATTCATTGGCTCTACTGCGCCATCAAGTGGACGATTAAAGTCAGACAGGCTCAATGATTATAATGATGTGATGTGTAATAAACTTACAGTTTTTTCTGAATGCTTAAACCCTAACTGTGATTCCTGTTGCACAATCTCTAAAACTATTCAGACTTATAGCAAAACCACTCACTGAGTTTGCAAAACTAAAAGCACATAAACTGCTTTGCACTCAGTTTGCAATTTTGTAACACACACTTTGCAAAACGGTAGGCACAATTCACTGCACAACACTCAATTACCAAATTTCCAACACACTCCTAGCAAAAGTATACACATGTATGGCTATCATTAACACTAATTTGCCAACTGTCTGGCACACTTTCACATGTGAAAACTTTTTTAGATAATTAGTTCACTTTGCAATCAGCCTAAGCACTATAATACAGGTAAGCTGTGTGTGCGGAGTACAATGGAGGGAGCAGAAAGAGTGAGAAGTAGAGGAGGCCGAGGAAGAGGACGTGGAGGTGAAGAAGTAGGATGAAGAGGATGACAAGGACAAGGAGGAGCAAGAGGAAGACGAGGAGGGGGGAGAGGAAGGGTAGGAAGAGTAAGAAATAGAATTGCTGATGACAATAGTGGACCATGTAATCAACCATGTAATCAACCGTGGAATGACCCTGAGGGTAGCTGGCCAACGGGTCCAGCCTAACTCGAGCCGCTACACTGTAGCAAGTACCATAAGGACATCTTGAAATGAGAATCGGTTAGTACAGTCACTTCGCACAAAGATTTGTAGCACTGCCATATGCCAATGAGAAACACACCAATACCATTGATGTAAAAATACTGAAATTGTTACTTTACAGAATTGCTAGATGACCAGATGCTGGGGGCAGAGGAAGCATGTTCACTGCAGACCAAGTAACCCATATAGTCATTATGGCGATTGCAAATAATCCTATACTTGGAAATGAACACTTGTGTTTGTTTTGATGTGTTTCAAGTACACCAGTACTTGAAGTTTGGATCCCTCTATGCTTATGGATCTATGACAGAAGTATGAGCTCAAACTGACATAGCCTACCTTGTGCACAGAGAAAGCAAAAGCCAGATGTGTTTTGTATTCATACCATCAGTGTGCAGTTGGCGCATTGTGTGCTTAGTAGATGATGGCTTGTGTGTACTGTTTGATACGGAAACACCATTTTTACGAAGGTGTGAAGAGTTAATCTAGCTGTGTTTGCTTTTGCAAGAGAACTACAATGTTTTGATTATTGGGTGACAGGTTTTCTTATTTGTGTGAAGAGTTTTGCAAAATTAGCCAATAGTTACAAAAAATGTGCTTAGGCATTCAGAAAAAAACTGTAATAAACTAAAAGACAGAAATCAGATTATAAGATCTGTGGTGTTGTTGATTTATATTATGGTACTTATCATTTGTGATATTTATTACTGTGTGCATACTTTATTAGGAGAGATGAGATTAAATGTTGTCAGACAAATATTCTCTTCCTTGCTGGTTCCATCGAAGGAGAAATGTTCAAGTAAGTATGTAACTGGGACGTAATCCAATTCCACAACACAATGTGACGGGGAATCAGCTGTGTTTTGCTGCCCAATTTATTTAGAATCTGGTGCAAACCGGCGAGCCAGTTCCTGAATCAGTCACGTGGTACGGACTGCCCGCGAGGCCTCGAACATCACTGCATACGTAATCAAAGCAAGCCTCGATACGCGCTTTACAAAACTACCACGAGATTACCCGACACACGCTTCAAAGCTTCGACACACAGGAGACATCACTACTGCACACAGCCTTCACACGACAACAGGTGCACCACACTGCTAAGTGTGTTTTGTGTTTAGAGTTTTGCTAAATGGGAGACTGAGCTTTGAATAGTGTTTAAGATTTTGGCAACAGTGGGACTGATTTGATGAAAGAGTTTTCATAGTTGATAGTTTAGTTTTTACAATGGGGTTTAGTGTTTTAGCAATTCAGAAAAAACTCTAATACACCTGTGCTTTTCCCAGCAACTGAGGCTTTTACCCTGCACAGTTTAAGGTATGATAAAGCACTGACCTTATAAATGGCACAAAATACACATTTTAGCTGGGAGCTGGTCATTCACAGGGGAAAGGCTCCATTGTACAACAACAACAACAGTAGTAATAGTAATAATAAATTATTATTAGTCAGGCAAGTATATCATATACCAAACATGCTTCCAAACTAATGACATTTTTTGCATTCTTCACATCAGGTCAAAATGTACTTTTTTTAAAAAAGTGACTGGCACTGCGGAAATGGATCTACAGCACCACTTAAGAAATTTTAAAGAACTTCTAACAACTTATTTACAGCTTGAAATACGTGTATGACATTTATTACACACAGATTCAGTGAACCCAATCCAAAGAGGAATTCTGGAAGTCCGCCATTTTGAATGTAAAATGACATTTTGGCACAGTTTTAGTGTTTTCCAGGCATCGCTGGTTTACACATTCGCCTGCAAAGTGAGAGGTCACTGGTTAAATTCCATTTGGTTACTTCAGGAACTTTTTGGGGTTACTTCAGAAAGGGACATCTTTGTCAAAGCCATGTTTGTGGTGGAATTTTGATCATTTATCACTGGACATAAGATTTTCATCTCTAAAAATGTATTTTGTCCAGTCTGTCCCAAACTTCACACTTTTGATGACAGTCTGGCGACGACTACATGCCAATATCTGGTCACACGACGGAGAGCGGGTTTGCCTGAAATTTGAACTCCTTGATCAATGCCTGAGGGACTACATAGGGGACCGGAAAAACCACTGTCTCCCCATAAGCGAAGTCAGGCCAATTTTAGGTCAACTGACAAATGCTCTGTCCCACCTGGGTTCTGTGGGAATAGTGCACGCTGACCTCAAACCTGGAAACATCATGGTTGTAAACCGCCATGAGTCTCCCATCAAAGTCA
This sequence comes from Astatotilapia calliptera, assembly GCF_964374335.1. Classification (NCBI taxonomy): domain Eukaryota; kingdom Metazoa; phylum Chordata; class Actinopteri; order Cichliformes; family Cichlidae; genus Astatotilapia; species Astatotilapia calliptera. Next base: position 10,943,857 of record NC_137433.1, on the reverse strand, counting down.
AACTTATAGACTTTGGCCTCGCATGTCCTGCGTCTGCAGTGATGCCTGGTGACCGTGTGGGGACGGTTGGTTATTGTGCACCTGAGGTTATGCTTGGCCTTCCTTACAATGAAGCAATTGACATGTGGTCTCTGGGGCTGGTAGCTGTGGAGCTTGCTACAGGACTGCCACTCTACCCTGGAAATGAAGACTATGATGTTTTGAAATTCATCATAGAGACTCAGGGTCAGCCACCAGATCATGTTCTAGACTCTGGCGTCTACACTGAAGACTATTTCATTGAAGACAAAGACAAGCAACAGCGCTGGACATTTAAGACTGACCTACAATTTCAGTATGAGACAGGATATGAGTCCCTGGAGACAAGATGCATAAAACTGACGCGTCTGGATGACCTTGAACAAATAATAATGTTTAGACGAGGACCAGAAGCTGGCCAACGCTTATTTGTCAGCTTAATTAAACAGATGTTGGCCTTGGATGCACACCAGCGGATAACACCCTCGGAGGTTCTCCGGCATCCCTTTTTCAGCCCTAAGAGTTCCCTGTGCATTGACATGAGTGCTGAAATATCACAAAACCCTGTGGTCTTTCAGCACCCTTCAAACTTGGAAAGCAAGAGATCACAGAAAATCAACTGCAGTTTTCAAAACTCGGTTGAATTTTCTCAGCAAGTATTCGTCCACACATCAGCCAGTCCATCATTCAGCTCAGATGAGCTTGAATTAGTTAAAGGGAGCATTTTGGGAAAGCACTACAAGGTAGAGGCTTTCCTCGGAGAAGGGGGCTTTGGTATTGTAGCCAAATGTCGCGACACAACAACCAACCAAGCTGTTGCCATTAAAGTCAACAAGAGCGACCCTGATATTCTGCAACAGGCACATGTGGAAATTTTCATCTTGGAGCAGCTGCGAAGGTTGGATCCAGATGCCGCCAACATTGTTCAATGGAACGGCTTTTTCCACGACGGACAGCGGGTTTGCCTGAAATTTGAACTCCTTGATCAATGCCTGTGGGACTACATAGGGGACCGGAATAAACAGGGTCTCCCCATAAGCGAAGTCAGGCCAATTTTAGGTCAAATCACAAATGCTCTGTCCCACCTGAGTTCTGTGGGAATAGTGCACGCTGACCTCAAACCTGGAAACATCATGGTTGTAAACCGCCATGAGTCTCCCATCAAAGTCAAACTTATAGACTTTGGCCTCGCATGTCCTGCGTCTGCAGTGATACCTGGTGACTTTGTGGGAACGGTTGGTTACTGTGCACCTGAGGTTATGCTTGGCCTTCCTTACAATGAAGCAAGTGACATGTGGTCTCTGGGGCTGGTGGCTGTGGAGCTTGCTACAGGGCTGCCACTCTACCCTTCGGAGAATGACTATGATTATCTGAAATTCATCATAGAGACTCAGGGTCAGCCACCAGATCATGTGCTAGACTCTGGCGTGTACACTGAAAACTATTTCATTGGAGACAAATACAAGCAACAGCGCTGGACATTTAAGACGGAAGAACAATATAAAGGCTCTGTTCCAGGGACAGGACATGAATCCCTGGAGACAAGATACATAATACTTACACGTCTGGATGACCTTGAACAGCTAATGATGTTTAGACGAGGACCAGAAGCGGGCCGACGCTTATTTGTCAGCCTAATTAAACAGATGTTGGCCTTGGATGCACACCAGCGGATAACACCCTCTCAGGTTCTCCGGCATCCCTTTTTCAGCCCTGGCCTCTCTAAAAGGTTCCCATGTATCAACATTGAAAGACCATACTGAATCAGTCTCCAGCATGGCATCTTCCACCCTGGACAAAAGTGATAAAAATACAAACCGGGGTTGGAAAATGACATTAACAGCAAATTACAATGCAAAAATTAATTAAGCTGCTCCAAAAATGATCACTTTGGCTTCTTTTTTTTAAATTTTCACTCCCCCCACCCCAACCAGTCGTGGCAGAGGGCTGTCCCTTCCTGAGCCTGGCTCTGTTGAAGGTTTCTTCCTTTTTAAAGGGAGTTTTTCCTTCCCACTGTCGCTAAATGCTTGCTCATAGGGAAATCTTCTGATTGTTGGAGTGGCCAAAACTCTAGGGGAAGTAGCAATTCTTGTGAAAATTTAAAAAAAAAAGCCTACCAATCTTCAAAGCGCAGCAGTGGACACCTTACCATCACATCAGTCCTTCAATCAGACCTAAAACACCACCTTTACAGAAATAAATTCCATACAAATTGGAAATAAATTGCGTAATAATTGTTGTTTTTGATTATTTATAAATATATAGAGCTACCCTTCAGCCTCCTAGTAGACATACCTGTGTTATGAATGTGAAACTCCTCTGATTTTCAGAAAAGTTGACCTCTGACCTTGAAGTCAAGGTCATTGAGATTTAAGCTTCACAGAGATTTTCAGTAGATGCAACCATGGTATTGACTTGAAAATTCTACACTATCAAAGACTTAGGTGCCCACAGCACCGCGCCATATACAAAAGATTTTTCTATTCATTTATGTATTATTAGTTTATTTATTTCTTCATCCCGCTCTCTCTCTTTTTTTTAATTCACCTTTCTGTTGCGATGCTCTGGACATTTCTAAACCCCACAAGTTCAGCCTCAATTTTCAACCCAATTTTCCTATACTTTCACTTGAACACGTCCAGCCTTCACCTCTCACCGGTCCTCGTCCCCTCTTCTCACAGCTTCCTGTGTGGCCTCCCAAATCAAACACAGGCCCAAATCAGCCGTTTCTTCTTCTCTGTTCATTCTCTCTTCATCTTTTCAGTCTTTTCTTGGCGGTTAACTCCCAGCATGGCAAATATGAACTCAGACAGTCCAATGCAGTGCTTTCACACAGTCATGTCACTGGTACTCTTTCCAGCTTGTAATTCAGAGCACATGTTCCATTAACATACATGCTGCTGGACCCTTCAGTGTTTTAGGTCAGTTGTACTGTCTTCTGCCTGCTGTTAATTCTTCAAATCTACGGTGTTGTTCTGTCTGTTTTCTGTCTTCATCAGGAGATTGACTGTCCTTTAAGCTTCTTCTCAGGATAAGGGCAGGATGAGAGGTGAAGCTGTAAAATTTCAGCCAAAGCCTGGCCTGTTTTTCGTTCCAATTATGTTAATCTATCATTTTGCCGCTGTACTCATCTGAGGTTGAGCCAAGTCCATGGGCACCTGTATTAACACACTAAGACATTTATTTAATATCATTTTCATTACTATTTCTTAGCACTTTCACTCTCTAATTCCTCTGTTTTCCTTTTGAAACGTCTCTCACAAGCTCACAAGCTATATTCAGACTTCCTGCTTCACTTCCTGCCAGACACACACACACACACACACACTCTTCACTTTACTGGATTTTCATCCGTTTCTACAGCCTAATCAAGCTCTTATTTTATGTTCACACTCTATATACCCTCTGTAACTCTACTAATTCTAATATAAAAAGAATGCACCCTCAGTACAGAAAAACAGAAAAGTCAGTGATGCACAAATGTAGCAAAAATAGGAAACATTAGAACTGTAAATGTTTTCTTCCTTGTCTGCAGATTAACAGTCCACAGGTTGGGTGCTTGCACTCTGATTCGTTCCCTGGAGATGAAGGAGAGAGAGCTCAGAGGACAGCAAGATGGAGGAGTGAAGGAGAAGGTGGTGCAGCTCAGTGTCCAATCAGGAGTGAGCAGTTCTTTCACCACCTTCATTGCTGTCAACAAAGACAACAGAGAGGCGATCCAAGGACCTCTGCACCGCAGACATATTCTACCACCCTGTGAGGTTTGTTTAAAGCAAACAAAGCAATACCATGAAACTGTTAACAGCAGGATGTCAGAGTCAATAGAGAGGACTCAAAAGAGCAACTTCAAATCAAACTATTTATGTAGTAGGTGTTTCTTTGCCAATGTCTTTCCCCTGCATTAGAAAGTAATAAGCCAGATGGAAGTACAACACACATCTATGCATTTCTATAAAAACTGACCTGCCCTGAACTTATAATCTCTCTCTCTCTCTCTTTGTTTTTCCTTAAAGTGATGGCTGTCCATTCGTCCTGTAAAAGTTGTAAATATAAACCTGAATGAATGGGAGTAGAAACTGTGTGTGCGCATGAAGACATGCTTGTGTCGCTGAGATTGAACAGATTTATGTATGTTCACGTAGCCAAGTGATAATCATATATAATAATCACTGAATAGTAATAATGTTATTGAACAGGTTAAACATTTAGATATCACAAAAAGTTGCAAAAAAGCAAAAAAAAAACCCACACACAGCTGTGAAGTCAGCTGCACATGAATAACATTAGTACAATGACAACTTTAATCAGAGTGAGTTCAGAAGATCCAAAAGTGGGACACTAAAAACAAGCTAGTGAAAGCAAAAAGTGACTTTGAAAAATTTATTTCATAGAATTAAAGCACTGATAGGAAAAAAAACTAAACATGAGAAGAATGGCAATCCTGCAGCGACCAATCAAAGAAGACTGTAATGGCTGCATTGTAAAGAAGTGAGTGAAGAAAGCTGATTTTTTTTTAGTTTTTCTGAGATATGCAGAGTTTTAACGAACAATTTGAACACTATTATTCATTTACATTATTTGTTCTCAACAGAGATGGGCAGTAATGCGTTACAAGTAACGAGTTACTGTAATCCGATTACAGGCACTTGCCCTGGTGGCCATTCTTTCAGTGGGCATTTCTCAACAACAACTACAAACACTAGTGAAGTGAATGGGCATTTAATTAAATAATGAAACATTTAATTCAATAATTAATGGCATATTTAATTCATTCATTTTGTCACTCCTGGCCCTCCACACCTCACTGCCATGATTGTTTGTGTAGTTATTGGATTCTAAAACTACTAGAATAGAATAGAAAACACATAAGATGCAGTCTCTGTTTTTTCTTCACCTTATTAATTTGAACTGAACTGAAATAAATCCGTTCTTTTCTGTATGGTAATGACTAGGACCTGTCCCAGCTGTCTCTGGTGGATTCAGTATTGTCTCCAATGTTTCTGATAACTTCCAGTTTGGGAAGTTTCCCATGCAGGTGAGGAATGCAGTGACTGACAGACTACCCCTCCTTCATTTAGGACCCATGCCAAACACTGAGTAAAGACTTCCTTGCATTAAACCTGCATAGCTGTTTTCACATTTATAACAAATCACCTAAGTGACCGGCAGTGATCGTATAGTGCTCTGAGTTGTTGCCTAAACAAGCCCTCTTCAAATCGGAGTTACAGCAGAGAGAATATGGCACTGAAGCAATGATGACAGCTTTAATAACCTATTTTATCTTCAATTATTCTTGTATGAAATTCTCTTAAAGTAGCAACTGAATTTCAACCAACTCAGCTAGCGCTGCATATTTTATTTCCTCTGTTAAAATAAAATGTGGCGGAGCCCAGCTGTAATTGTACCTTGCATTAATATGGTGTATTATTGATGGTGACACAGCACTGCTTAGCATGTCGTCCTGAATCTCAGGTGTGCCAATGACCTGTGCAGTATATGAGGCACTAAAATCCTGGTGGATTTCTGGGATACGAACAGGACGGAGTCATGTGAGCTCTATCAATATTGCACCACTTACGTCTCAGACCTGTATTTATGTATTTATGCACTGAAATCGCGCTGTAATATCCAGTTAACTGTCCACATTTGTACTCTGTTTTTCCATTTATTATATTTTTTTTCATTAATTTGTCTGAAAAAAGATCCACGTAGTAACCAAAGAGAGACTAAATCAATGGTCTCTAATAGCAGCCAAATTATAAGAGCTTTCATTAGTGATGGTGAGATGAAGCCTTGTGATGAACTGAAGCTTTCCATCCAACTGGTCGACTCATGGTTCGAAGCATTGTGACGATTCATTGGCTCTACTGCGCCATCAAGTGGACGATTAAAGTCAGACAGGCTCAATGATTATAATGATGTGATGTGTAAACCTCTAAACTTACAGTTTTTTCTGAATGCTTAAACCCTAACTGTGATTCCTGTAGCACAATCTCTAAAACTATTCATACTTATAGCAAAACCACTCACTGAGTTTGCAAAACTAAAAGCACATAAACTGCTTTGCACTCAGTTTGCAATTTTGTAACACACACTTTGCAAAACGGTAGGCACAATTCACTGCACAACACTCAATTACCAAATTTCCAACACACTCCTAGCAAAAGTATACACATGTATGGCTATCATTAACACTAATTTGCCAACTGTCTGGCACACTTTCACATGTGAAAACTTTTTTAGATAATTAGTTCACTTTGCAATCAGCCTAAGCACTATAATACAGGTAAGCTGTGTGTGCGGAGTACAATGGAGGGAGCAGAAAGAGTGAGAAGTAGAGGAGGCCGAGGAAGAGGACGTGGAGGTGAAGAAGTAGGATGAAGAGGACGACAAGGACAAGGAGGAGCAAGAGGAAGACGAGGAGGGGGGAGAGGAAGATGAGGAGGGGGGAGAGGAAGGGTAGGAAGAGTAAGAAATAGAATTGCTGATGACAATAGTGGACCATGTAATCAACCATGTAATCAACCGTGGAATGACCCTGAGGGTAGCTGGCCAACGGGTCCAGCCTAACTCGAGCCGCTACACTGTAGCAAGTACCATAAGGACATCTTGAAATGAGAATCGGTTAGTACAGTCACTTCGCACAAAGATTTGTAGCACTGCCATATGCCAATGAGAAACACACCAATACCATTGATGTAAAAATACTGAAATTGTTACTTTACAGAATTGCTAGATGACCAGATGCTGGGGGCAGAGGAAGCATGTTCACTGCAGACCAAGTAACCCATATAGTCATTATGGCGATTGCAAATAATCCTATACTTGGAAATGAACACTTGTGTTTGTTTTGATGTGTTTCAAGTACACCAGTACTTGAAGTTTGGATCCCTCTATGCTTATGGATCTATGACAGAAGTATGAGCTCAAACTGACATAGCCTACCTTGTGCACAGAGAAAGCAAAAGCCAGATGTGTTTTGTATTCATACCATCAGTGTGCAGTTGGCGCATTGTGTGCTTAGTAGATGATGGCTTGTGTGTACTGTTTGATACGGAAACACCATTTTTACGAAGGTGTGAAGAGTTAATCTAGCTGTGTTTGCTTTTGCAAGAGAACTACAATGTTTTGATTATTGGGTGACAGGTTTTCTTATTTGTGTGAAGAGTTTTGCAAAATTAGCCAATAGTTACAAAAAATGTGCTTAGGCATTCAGAAAAAACTGTAATAGAATATAATTTTATATTTATATTTCAATATCACAGTAATCTTCCAATTTAGAACTACAAGTTAAAAAAAAACTAACATAAATAAAATACACTTCAGCTAATTACTTAAAAAAATAATTTATTTTCCCAAACCACGCAGAGCCGCACTAAAAAGACTAAAGAGCCGCAGGTTGCTGACCCCTGCACTAACCTATTCAGCTGCTTGTGAATGCAAATATCTAATCAGCCAATCACATGCCAGAAAAAAAAAAGGGTGATTTAAGTGACTTTGAAGGCAGCATTGCTGTTGGTGACAGATGGGCTGTTTTACGTTTTTCAGACACTCCTGATCTTCTCAAATTTTCTCAGGAATTTACAGAGAACAGTCCAAACTGAAAAGCGAAATAAACATTTCCCTGGGTAAAAATGCCTTGTTGATTGCAGAAGTCAGAGGGGCGTGGCCATGCTGAAGGCAAGAGGAATTCTAAGCCAGTTTCTCAACCCAGCCCATCTGATATCAGTAACCACAACACATTCAAAGTCAATTAAAAGTCGCCTTTCTTGCCCGTTCCGATGCTCGCTTTCAACTTTGAAATGAGACCACTTGGACAACAGTAATGATAAATAATTGCAAATAGAGCACGTTTACAGAATTTAATGTCATTTTTATAGAGCACCTCTTATTTTAAGAAAAGATGGGCGAGACGATTTTTGAAACTAACTGCAAATTAAGCACACAATATTTAATATCTGTATTTTACCATTTTGATAAGACATATTTCAGTACTCCAAAACACTTTTATTAGACTGCCAACATGCTTACAAGTAGTAAATCCAGGTTAGTGGATCATAATTAAACATAACTCTGTGGCAAACGCAGAGTTCAGCAGGCCATCAAGGAAGAAGTGACGTGCATTTCTGCAGTGTAAAGATTCACAAATGATTTTCTCCTTAATCTACAGTCACACAAAGCGCCAGGAAAATCTTTGGTGATGTTCTCAGATGATTCTGATGCTTATCACCCAGTTCCTCGTGATGTCCTCCACACCATCAACCCTCTGTCCTCCTCCCAGTTTCTTCCTCAGCTTGCCTTTCTTATGGCCACCCCTTCCAAAACCTGACTTTTTAACTTATCCGAGCCACTTTTTGTTCTTGGAGCGGAGCTTCCTCATCCCCCCGCCCTGCAGGAACTGGTGCTTCTGCTTTTTCTTGCGCTGCTTCATGATCTGATCCTTTGTTTTCAGCTCCGAGCGTGCTTTGTGGTCACCGGAGCTCTGTACGTTTGGACCTCGTCGGCCACGGCCACGACCTGGGAGAGGCATGACACAACAAAGAGGTTGGAGGTTATAGCTCGCAAGGCTGGAAGAGGGACTTGAAGTATTTACCTTTAGAGTTGAGTTAAAACATGGTGGCTGATGTTCTATATTTAACAGGCAGACATGTTTGTGCTATTCATTTTGATGCCTTCCTACCTCTTGCTGGCTTCCTGCCTCCTCCGCCTGTTTCTCCATCTGATCCAGATCCTGTATCATCAATCTTGTATTTTTTCCTTCACTCCTCATAACTGACATGTCAGAGCGTTCTCACTCCCGAGGCGTAACATGTCGACGTTTTGTCACGTCCCGCGGCGTTCCTGAGGAACGCGAAAGGAGACCTTCGGCGTTCTTATGGTACGCGGCGGGTTATGGCTGGGATCCAGTGCAATGACGCTTCCGCGGTAATAGATGTTCCAGCCCTGTATTCCAGCCCTAAACCTAACCTTATCCCTAGCTCTGACCATAACCTTATTCCTGACCTTATCTAGCAGTTAAATGACGTAAAATAGTGTTTTCCAAATCGATTTTTAGAAAATGAACGAACATGTGTAGATTGAGTCCAAACGGTTCTCATGTGCTCTCCTTTTTCCAATGCCGTAATTTAGGAACGTGTTGGGTACCCCAAAGCATAAAATGTTGACAATTTGTCACCTAGCGAAAATTATTACGCTTTGGGAGTGAGAACGTGTCTGACCACTACCGGCACACTTTTGCACCAGAGGTTTTTGGAAAGCTTTTATTTTGGTATTTCCGCTGATCCGTGCAATAAATTTGCATGTTAGCCTAAACATTTAGATTTAACATTTAGATTTAAATATAATATTTAGATTTAACATTTAGATATAACATTTAGATTTAGATTTAAATATAATATTTAGATTTAACATTTAACATTTAGATTTAAATATAATATTTAGATTTAACATTTAACATTTAGATTTAACATTTAGATTTAGATTTAAATATAATATTTAAATTTAACATTTAGATTTAAATATAATATTTAGATTTAACATTTAACATTTAGATTGAATATTTAACATTTAGATTTAACATTTAAAATTCTGTTTTAAATATGAAAAGTTACAAATATTTTACTAAATGTTGTAAAAAAAATGACTTGTTTTGAGCTAAATGTGGAAAAATGTTGCCGTTAATTTCAGCATGTTTCACTTTACAAACGGCGCCCCATACACCTGAGCCTAAAAGGTAGTCCGAATCAATTTTTCTGGTGTGCTGTAGGTTATTGTTATGTACTACATTTGTTACTCATTTATGAAGCACAGTACGTTTCGTACTTGTAATTACCGCTACTTTTACATATACCTAAAAAGTTGTGCAAATATGTACCCATAACTTGTTTTTCAAAATATTAATAAAAGGGGTGTGTCTCCAAACAGCCATCTCTTTCCTGACAATTCCCTTTGCGCATATTCTCTTACATATGATAAGTCAACATTGAAACACCTGCGGCTTTTAGTCAGGTGCGGCTAATGTATGTACAAAACAGGATTTTCTCCTGATTTTAGCTTGTGCGGCTAATATTCAGATGCGCTTTGTAGTCCGGGAAATACGGTACATGCATTTGAATTGGGAACTCGCCCGAAACAAAGTATAGGTTTTCATTATGTGAATAACTTGAAAATCTTAGCTCAAACAGCTGCAAAACCTGTTTGCCCAGCACGGGGATATTGAAGTCTATAAGATAAAGCCATAAATATGTGTGTCTGAGTCTTCTATCAAAAGTTATAGCTATGTATATGAAGTTGTACAAAAACGCTTTATTTCGTCAAGACAGTGCATTTCTTGCGATTTCCGTGCATTTGAATGGGGAACTCGCCCGAAACAAAGTATAGGTTTTCATTATGTGAATAACTTGAAAATCTTACCTCAAACAGCTGCACAACCCGTTTGCCCAGCACGGGGATATTGAAGTCTATAAGATAAAGCTATAAATATATGAGTCTTCTATCAAAAGTTACAGCTATTTATATGAAGTTGTACAAAAACGTTTTCTTTCCGCCAAGACAATGCGTTTCTAACTAATACATGCATTTGAATGGAGTTCTCAAACGAAACAAAGTATAGGTTTTCATCTTGTGAATAACTTAAATCTTGAATCTTAACTCAAACGGCTGCAAAACCTGTTTGCCTAACACAGGGATATTGAATTGATCATTTTATATTACCATCTTTAGATGTCCATGTCTCCTCTGTGGATGATGATTGCTGCATTCCTTGGTTTTTATTTGAAAATTGGCAGTCTGGATCATCAATAACATTGTCCTCGGCCTCTGAAAGATCCTCAGTCTCTGGAGCATCTTCTTCTTCATCACTATCCCAGTTGAAAAGCAGTGATAAAGCTTGTTCAGTCATCAACCTCCTGGAGCTCATTTTTGGTGTGTTGAATTGACATGAGAACAGTGACAAGAATAGGGGAGAGAAAGTTTCTTGCATACACACCTGGGTCTGAATGTATATTCAGAAGCAGTCAAAACAAAGTACGTCAAATAGAAATGTTTATTTTGGATCTGAACAACTTTTTACTTACATAAAAGTGTGTGTCAAAATAACCCGCAACATCCTCTTTGTATACAAACACTGCAGAGACATTCCAGACACATCAAAGTGTCCATATTTTACACACTAGTTCATGACCCCAGATAAGGAAAAGTCATAAGGTTTCATGAAGAAAAAGAAAGGATGACCAGTACTTTGGTCAACACAAAAACGGGAATGGGTCAAATTGACCCTTAACATAATAAGAAGGTTAAAACCTATACTTTGTTTGGGGCGAGAACTCCATTCAAACTGTCTTAGCGAAATAAAGCCTTTTTGTACAACTTCATAGAGATAGCTGTAACTCTTGATAGAAGACTCAGACACACGTATTTATGGATTTGCCTTATAGAATTCAGCATCTCCGTGCTGGGGAAATAGGTTTTGCAGCTGTTTGAGCTAAGATTTTCAAGTTAAATTACAATATCAAAAACCATTTTGGAAACTCTTTACAAGTATCAATGTAATTAAGTTCTGGCTTTTATATTTTCAGCTGATAAGGTGAACTTCATACAAACTTGAGTTAGGAAAAATCAAACTTTGTCTCGTGAGTGTACATTGTAGTGTACTGTGACTGCTCCATCACAATGTATAATTTGACTTGTGAGGTACACACAACATACACACACAAGGCCAAGAAGAAAAATCTTAATCGTTGATCTTCCAACTTTATCTTTCTGTTCTGGTTTTAGAGTCATCGTTTTCTTGACTCGTACTTTGGGAATCACCCTGTTGTGAGAAAAGGGTAAGCTGGGAGAGCATACAGCATTATACAAGCAGAGTGTTTTACCTGTATCGGTAGATCTAAGGCATAAACCTGTTATTTAAAAAGAAGTTAACTGACGTGCAGATTTAATTTTAAATTATTTCATGAACTGTCCAGGAATTACAGAGAGCTTTATACTGATATGCTAAAATTCTCTGAGTGTATTGGCTGTATATGACAAGTATTTGTAAATCATTAGTAGTTATTCTTGCATAGGTGTTTTGCTTGTTTTAAATTTGTGCACTATTTATTTTTGTATTTTGTAATCTATCTCTGATTCACTTTTTCTTACTGACCATTGTGTTACTGTAACATGTGAATTTCCCGAGTGTGGCATTAATAAAGTCTGTGTCTATGCCAAACCTCCTTTTTTAAATTTACCAACATTTCTGATTTGCAGCTAAGACTGTGACATGTTTTCACAATTTGCAAGCCAGAAGAGTGATCGCTCTTGAAGCCTGGTTGCTGCACAATACTAGGACTACTAGTTCTAGTTCTAGTACTACTGCTACTGCACAAAGCATATTGTTCAGGAATTTCACAATTTTGTTTAAGTCTAATGTGTTGGCTTAGGCTGCTGCCCCCGCGACCCGACCCCGGACAAAGCGGATGACGATGGATGGATGGATGGATGGTGTTGGCTTACAGGTAAACTTGTTTTGGGGGTGGATAGGATGAAAACTTCCAGCATCACATAATGTTTTCCGATCAGTAGGTTTGGAGTAAAAAAGAAATGGACATATATTTGTCTTTTTTGGGCTACTTTTGTGTCAAGAAAGTTAACTTTTTTAGAACTGTGATCAAAGATAACACATAAACCCTTGAAAATGTGAATGTAAAAATTGTACAAACTCCAGAAAAAGTGGCAACTGACGTGACAAAAGTGCAGGCAATTTTTTTTTACTTAAGTAGAGGTACAGCTGTTAGTGTCAAAAACACTTGAGTAAAAAATTTAATAAAGTATCGGGTCAGAAATGTGCTCAAAGTGAGAAAGTCAAAGTAGTAACCTAACTGAACCATGTGCTATAATAAAGAAAAAATAATAATATTAGTAGATAGGACTACAAACTTAGTCAGGTGGTAAAAGGCACAAAGGCCTCAGGGGTACATTTGGCAGCCAGGGTTAGAGCTCAGACACCTGGAGCCTGGGAGTTGGGGGGCTAACAACACTGACTGGTAAAATAATCTAACATCCAAGTGTTACATGGTGTTGCAGGTGATAAAAATCCATAAACCACTGTTTAGAGGCAGTTGTAGAAGTTTTCCATTTAATAAAGCCTGCAGACAAGCGATGAGCGGTAGCTAACATTCTTTAATCAAGACAAAGAACAGATACCAAGCTTTGTGAGGGACTGCCATCGCTGGGGCAGAAGATGAGCAGAGTCTCTCACTGAGCCTAGCATGGCTCTCGGTTAAATACCTCCTTCAGGAACAAATGGCAGTACACAGCTGTTTTCACACCTTTGGTCTTTGCCCCAAAGAAAGTTTCACACTCCCTTGCCATCTCTTACAGTGGAGAAAAGACAAAAACACTCTTCCTGTGGAGTTGTCTGCTTCCCTCCAACTTCCTTACCAGACCCCCACATCTGTCTAACTGTTTGAATGGAGTATGAGGCAGACATGCTAAAACAGTGACCTAAAAGCATTACCAATAAACAATGTGATCAATACATAAATGAAAGAAATTCCTCTACAAGGTGATTGCCAGTTTTGTTGCGATTTTTAGAGACACAGAGAGTGAGAGAGATCCTGTTCTGCATTACTTTAAAAACTAAAGGGGGGTTTCAGAGCTGTTGATATACAAAGCAGTGTTCATAGAAACATTGATCAACCCTGTTTTTGGCATTGAGTGTTACATTTGTCACAGTTTCAATAAAGCTTGCAAATTCTTGCATTTATACTGGAGAGCAAAGAAAAATTAAAAGCTACTTGTACTATGGAAAATCAGTTTCATAAAAGCTACATAAACAGACCTGAAGAAGACTGTGTTTGTAAAACTAGCAGAAACGTCTGAGAACTATAAGACAGACTGTTTCTGCTATCGAAACAATTTGTGTTGTTAATCCTGAATGATTCATGTGACAACATCATAAGAAGAAGGTCATTTTACTCCACACACACACATTTGGAAAATCACATAGTTTGACCATAAAAAAAATAGTATTTGAGATCGCTGTGATCGCAAAACTGTGATTAATAGTTAAATATTATTGTTGAGGGGCACAGACAGGACTCCACACCAGGCATATGCAGAGGGGGGGGGGGGCTAGAGGGGCTTGAGCATCCGCCCCTTTCCTGATGGGTGCCCAAAGTGCCCTTTTGTTGAGGCAACTTTTTAAAAAAAAAAAGTATTATTATTTTTAATGTGTGCGTGCGGAGTCCTGTCTGTGGCCCTCAACAATAATATTTAACTAATAATCATAGTTTTGCTAAATAAAAGGATCTGGCTTGCATCAGTAACATGATCACATTTAACCAATGATCGCCCTTGACGGCAGAACTCGCTGGGTACGAGCCGGGAACGAGCTCACAAAAAGCACGCGCATTTGTTGCGGTCCGGAGCTGTAGGAGAAACACAAGTTAACTCAGAGACACGGACTGATGCGACAAAACCAGTAAGTAGGTGTACAGCGTATCGGAGACCGGGGATAGTTGTAACGTGGTCAGTTGTAACACTTCCAATTTCTCCAATCAGGGCTAAGTTTCAAATGATGTGACTCATCCTGTGCATGCCCAATTCAGTTCTGCTATCACATGTGAAAAATCAGTACATTTTGTCAAACACAGACAATTTAACACGAAAAAAAGTAATTTGTATGCCAAAAAGTAAGTTTTTCTACTTTATTTCAATTTGTAATAGCATTATCTGCTTTGCAGCTAAACTCATCAAACTTAAATTATGTTATTTGTATGTCTATGGGGATATATTCTGTGTAGGTCTTTAGAGCTAGTGTTTTAGCCGTTGGCTGTAATGTTAGCTAGTTCATGGCTATAGGAGTCTGGGTCAGTTGTAACAGCAACAGTCTGGGTTAGTTGTAACAATAACAATAACAATAACAACAGATGTTAAAACTTACCACACTATTACTTTAACTTATATTAAACAAGTTGGGGCAACGACATCAGCAGAGAGAAGTTCACTGGTCGCATTTGTATATGCGGTTAATGCCATTGGCAACACAAATCCTCCACTGTTTGTGTTCCCCACACATACGTTATGCAGGCCACTGTGTCAGAGATGGACCAGTAGGAAGTACTGGTAGTGGAAATAAATCAGGATGGGTGCAAGAAACAGATTTCCTCATCTTTCTGAAGCACTTTGCAAACCACACCAAGGTAAGCCATGATAAAAAGTAATGGAATTGCGATGCTGGTGAACAACTACATTTTTTCAGCTTCATTGTTATGTTCAAAATTGGTGCAAGAGTTGTAGGTTATAATGCCCACTGAGCCAATGAGGCCAAACTCAAGGAAGACCAACCAAAATTAATGAAATATTCAGTTGCAGAAAATTCCAGAATTTGTCTTTTTTGGGGGGTTGGAATATGTTCAAAAGCTAGATTTCTGCATTCTGTCACACACACACACATCTACATAAATGGATGTAAGTGCATTCATGTGTTGAATAAAAAAGATGTTAATGTTTTTTTAGTACCCTTATTTCATTGTGTTACATTTTACCCCAGGATATGTTACAACTAACCCAGACTATGGGGTTAATTGTAACATTTCACTCTTCGTGCTTGAGACCATACCATGCAATGGGTAATTGTGCTGCAGAGAAAATAGCTGCACTATTTAATAGCAGAGACATGTAAATACTTTGCATTACAGTTTAAATCCACTACCTTAAAAGAGCTCCAATTTACAGACAGAAATGTCAAAAATGTTACAACTATCCCCGGTCTCCCCTACACTGTAGTGTATAGCACCCAGGAGTATCAGCTTATTACGTACACGTTGGTAAGTTGTCTTGTTGCAACGAACGAACTGAAACAAATGAACTGAAACAAATGAGCGTACTGTGTGTGCAACAGCGTGACAAACATTACCTGTCCTTTTATTAACTGCACATGTAGTGCTGGTCATAGCTGCTGGCTACCTGTGTAAGGCTGTAATGGGTCTGTAGCTCTGTCACCGTTTTAGGGAACATATTTAGTTTTAAAGTAAGTTACAGAGCTTTTCCTGCCTTTCTGGAGGGATTATATTTCACTAAAAACGATCTAATATGCATGTCCACATAATTATGCATTATTATAATATTTTAAAAAACACACGCTGTATTTTAAAGAACATACATTAAGTGGTAAATGGCCTGTATTTGTATTTTACTAAAGCGCTTTACACATCCAGTCATCCACACACTGGTGATAGCAGCTACATTATAGCCACAGCCACCCTGGGGCGCACTGACAGAGGCGAGGCTGCTGGACACTGGCGCCACCGGGCCCTCTGACCACCACCAGTAGGCAACGGGTGAAGTGTCTTGCCCAAGGACACAACGACCAAGACTGTCCGAGCCGGGGCTTGAACGGGCAACCTTCCGATTACAAGGCGAACTTCCAACTCTTGAGCCACGATCGCCCCAAGAAGCCAAAATTTGGATTTTACAGCAGTAAAATTATTGTATCTCAAACAGTTTAAAAATGTAATAAGCTTTGCCCCTGCACAGAGTGGATAGTGAAACAAATGGAATCATCATAATGACATTATTTCATATTTATTACTTCCCCCTCCTCATTGCTTTATTATTGTAGCTCTAGTAATAAATAATAATGTAAGGATTCTGGATCAGCACCATGATGCCCATAGTATATACAGTATTCTGAAGAAGGTCTAAAATGTCACTGTGTGTGCGTGCATGTGTTTGCTTTATGTAAATGGATTTTTTTAAATTATTACTCATGATATAACATTGTCCAGACATGCCTGGTAAGGACATGAGGAGGAAACAGTAGGAGCTGTGTGAGGCTACTAAAGGCATTGCTATAACATTTTTCTGTCATCATTTTATTATAGATTAAGTGCAAGAGTTGTTAGGTGTGGATAATTAGATTATAGTTTATTGCAATAGCAAGTTGTGCCTTGTTCTCAGATGTCTGTGAAGGTTCTCAGTCATCCAGGTCATCGTAGTCAAAGGAGCTTGCAAAGCTTGTTCTCAGATAGACAGCGAGTGGAGAGTGATATATGAAATGATGGGATGGAAGGAAGAAGAGAAGCAAAGAGTGATTCACAGGCAGAGCCTAAATTATTTCTCACAGTTTTTTGCTGCCTTATGGTTCCAAGCGCTGTCACCAATCTTTGCATTTTGTTATTATCTCATGACACTTGTTTAATCAGCTACCATCTCTCCTATGGACTTTTTACTGTCTACAGTCTCAGATCAACACAGCCCTGCCCTCCAGTACTATCCACAGCAACCCCTCAACAGCAACATTGTACCCATCAGGTAGAACATCGGCTACGTTTGCTTTGCCTTGTTGCCCATATTAGATTCTTGGTGAATGTGTGTTGTTGTTATTCACCCTGTTTCAATGTGCCCCTTTTTAACTTTGAGCACCCGCCCCTTTAAACCTCTCTGCACGGCCCTGGTCCCATAAAAATACGGTTATATCCAGTAATGTACAATTAGTTGCGCTAATTTGACATGGAATCTCGCCTTTTTCAAGTGCCGCTAAACATTAAATAAGGAACATGTTAATGTGATTAAACAATGAAATCATCTATAAATAGGGAAAAAAATCTTTAAAAAACGGTAATATTCCGGCAGCTGGGGCGCCAAAATACGACCGTAAAATAACAGAAAATAACTGTCCCATAAAAATACGGTTATTTTCAGTAATGAAAATAGAGTTTGTTGCGCTAATTTGACAGGGGATTCTGCCTTTTCCAAGTGCTAGTTAGTGATCAAAACGCGATCAAACAATGAAATTACCTATAAACAAGGTCACTGAATGTGGAAATATGAATCATAATACGTAAATGTACAGAAATATACAGTTAACAGTTGGTTTGAATAATAATTGATTGCATGCCCTGGGACAGAGGTGAGGTGAGGCATAACTAGCAGTGATAATAATACTTATGTGATGTAACACAAGCTTATAGGGATCATGTTATATACTTTTCCATAGCATTACATTTGAATTCGATCTTTCAAATAAAGGACAGATATTTGTGAGATCATGATACATTTGTGAATGTATTTTAACAATCTAAATATGCATATGTACAGACAGATACATTTAATAATCAAGACAATTATGTTGTATTACATTACAGTGATTTAACGTTAATTTACATTCAAAATGTGAAGTCAAAGTCTATTTACGTAACTTTAATGATATTCTAGAAGAACAGAACATTACTGTAAAATGCACAGTAAAATACCTTCATATTAGGGTTTTTTTCCTATGGTCGCAGCGTTACCCGTGACCTTGTTGTTAGTTCACATTCATTGGCCGATGCTTAGCGTCATGTTATTTATATTAATTGCAATTCCTACCTCTACATTTCTTTTTCAAAATATATAATTAGCAAAGCGTGTCCGTGCAATGTTTTATATTGTGAAATTCAGAGAAATCTTAACAAAGAAGCTCACAGAGAAAGATTGAGCTTGTTATTTAACCCCAAGCTGATAGGGAGCGCACCTTATTAAAACACTTGCTGTGCTACAATGTGCCTCAAAGTTCAACAACAGCACAACAGAAGTCACTCATGGTACAGCACTCTCGCTACAAAACAACAACTGTCAGTGACGCTGCACCACGGCGTAAACACAACATTCAAGCTAACAGTTAAAAGTAACGTAACCATAAACAATAGAACAAGAACATCTAAACAGCAGCACATGTCCCAAGGCATGATGGGAGATCTCCAGTCCAGAGGGTGGTGGTATAACACCTAAAGTTGTTTGCTACCCGCCATAAAAAGATAGGCGAAGAAGGGTCTTATAACAATGGTGATGACGATGATGGCGTACAGGAAACTGCCGGTTCAATTGGGCGTGGATCGTTGCGCAGATCTGTAAACACTGTTAATAGTGAACTGGGATTGTGTATTACCATACGCGGTGCATGTTTGTGTTATCAGTAAATCCCTTTAGTCTTTGTCTCGCCGAAGGGCGTGTTTAGTCAGTAGGACTTCAGGAGGTGTGAAGACGCGTACTAAAACAAGGGACTGCACCAAGTCAGCGGACGGTAAGACCAAGTTAACCACTGTCTGCTTGGCTGTAAAATAAGCATGTATTCTGGTAGCGATCATGTCGATGAAACATGGTTTCAGGACTCGAGGTGTAATTGTGGGCAGCACTATAATGTGTACTGCATACAAAGCACCAAACCCTCAACATTCATGTAACGCACTGCAAAGAAAAGAAACGGGAAAGCTGATCGTTAGGCTCCAGTTTTCAGGTATGAGTCCTGGTGTACAACCAATGCAGCACGGTTGCTTTTTTCTTTGCGTTTAACTCAAAGTGTGGGGAGTTTGCGAGCCCTTTTCAAGTGCTTCTCTGCGCTTCTTTCAAGAAATGTTCAGACATATTGGCCAACATGTAACTTACATGACAACAAGCTGGCGCATTAAAAAAACCATTTTATTTTTATTTTTAAAAATATCCTGTAATAATGAAGTCCCTGGGGCCTGGTTTAGAGCGTTACATTTCATAAATTGATTATTGCTGATTTCAAGTCCACTGCGATGCTGTACAAAAACGTTCTATATGCCCAACAAATTATGAATCGAACTGTACGAATATTTCCTGTAAAAATCCATATACACTCTCTTACCACTTTATTAGATAGGCATGTAAATATCTAACCAGCAGTTATGGCAGCAACATGTAGCCATGGTCAAGTTGACCTCCTCGGGTTCAAACGGAGCATTAGAAAAGGGGCATGGTTGTTGGTGCCACACAAGTTAGTCCCACTATTTCAGAAACTGCTGGTATGCTGGAATTTTCCCACACAGCCTAAGCTTTACGGAGACGGGTCAGAAGAAGAAAACAGGAATGACAGTTTTCTGTCTACACCCCCAAATGCCAATATCCAAATAAATGAATTATAAGAACATAAAATTTAAGTCTCCCACCATACAGTTGGGGAGAGAAGCTGTCCAAGTTAGACACATTATTGTACCAGGCAATAAACATGTAAAGCTGGACAGTCCGTGGGACTGAAAAAGTTTTGGAGCAAGCCCCAAGTGACCATTACAAGAACTCCGCTCTTGTCACATATACAGGGAGTGCAGAATTATTAGGCAAGTTGTATTTTTGAGGAATAATTTTATTATTGAACAACAACCGTGTTCTCAATGAACCCAAAAAACCCATTAATATCAAAGCTGAATGTTTTTGGAAGTAGCTTTTAGTTTGTTTTTAGTTTTAGCTATTTTAGGGGGATATCTGTGTGTGCAGGTGACTATTACTGTGCATAATTATTAGGCAAATGAACAAAAAACAAATATATACCCATTTCAATTATTTATTATTACCAGTGAAACCAATATAACATCTCCACATTCACAAATAGGGCTGGGCCATATTATACCGTTCACGGTAATACCGGTATAATGTTAGGCAACGATAGGAAAATGAAATATCGCGATAGAATGGGAGTAAAACGCGCATGCGCAGTGCCTTTGTTTTCATACGCACATGGACGATTGTTGAGTGAAACAGATGAACCAGAATTGGTTTGTAAAAATGGTGCAACTTCCGTGATGTGGAACTGGTTTGGTGTTTGTCTGTCAGATACACGACAAAGCACATTTTTTTTGCAGAACATGCAAGCGGCCGTTGTTATTGTCATATTTGTCGGACTAAGATGCTCTTAAATCTGGGAGTAATCTGGGTCCTAAACTCCGTATACTTCAGGTCAAACAACACTGCAGCGTCACTTAGAGTTAAAAACTGTCTAAATTCTTTCATCTTTAATAAAACGATCAGCATTGCTGCTTTACCAGGTGTAACTATAAAGTTTAACTTCCAGGCATCCATGAAAACAAAAGTTATTACATTTAACTGAGTTAGAAGTTAGCAGGAAGCTAGCGGAAGTTAGCTCGCTAGTTTCGCTAGTTACCTAAGCATGATATTGCATGTTCTGACTGAGAGATTTCTGCAAAAAATCAAACGTACAGCTCTGCTATCACTTCCAACATAAATGAAGACAGGAAACTAAACAGCAGTGACGTTTGTAGGGTTACTGAAGTTGGGCTAGCTAGTATATAATGATGTGCTACGTGATCGCTAGCGACACAGCTATGTTAGCATAACATAAACAGTGAAGCTGGAGGACGAACACTAACACTTTTCCACTTATAAAAGTTAACGTGAAGGTTCTTCATGGTTAGAGACAAATGCAATCGCATGGCAGGATGCTGTAAACGGACCAAACTTCAGTCAGGAGAACAACTGAGATAATCCATCCACAATACGAGGTTAGTCATTAATATACTGCAACAACATGGGAATAGAGCAGCTGCCAGAGAATTCAACATTAATGAAACAATGGTACAGAAGTGGAGGAAGCAAGAAGAATGAGTTTAATAAAGTTTGATTTATCTGACTGCTTTGTTTCGCTTAATGTGCCTTATAATCCCGTGCACCTTACGGTCCGAAAAATGCATACTGCACACTGCAGTTTAATGTTGCAAAGCACCTATTTTTAACTTCAGTGGATATTATACATGGTTATGCTCAGGATATGTCAGCCCATTTCTACTGGAAATGCCTTTTGGTTAAACTTTCAGCAAGGAATTTGCATTTGCACTGTTACATTTTTATAAAGCTTTAATGTACATAAAAACCAGCTTCTTGTTTAAGTGAAAATAAATGGAAGGTTGTCTTTTTGCGCTAGTAATGTTGTGGAGTTGTATTTTGTCTCGCATCAATTATATCGTCGGTTATATCATTATCGCAAATTTTCAAATATATATCGTGATAAATATTCTTGGCCATATCGCCCTGCTCTATTCACAAATATACATTTCTGACATTCAAAAACAAAACAAAAACAAATCAGCGACCAATATAGCCACCTTTCTTTGCAAGGACACTCAAAAGCCTGCCATCCATGGATTCTGACAGTGTTTTGATCTGATCACCATCAACATTGCGTGCAGCAGCAACCACAGCCTCCCAGACACTGTTCAGAGAGGTGTACTGTTTTCCCTCCTTGTAAATCTCACATTTGATGATGGACCACAGGTTCTCAATGGGGTTCAGATCAGGTGAACAAGGTGGCCATGTCATTAGTTTTTCTTCTTTTATACCCTTTCTTGCCAGCCACGCTGTGGAGTACTTGGACGCGTGTGATGGAGCATTGTCCTGCATGAAAATCATGTTTTTCTTGAAGGATGCAGACTTCTTCCTGTACCACTGCTTGAAGAAGGTGTCTTCCAGAAACTGGCAGTAGGACTGGGAGTTGAGCTTGACTCCATCCTCAACCCGAAAAGGCCCCACAAGCTCATCTTTGATGATACCAGCCCAAACCAGTACTCCACCTCCACCTTGCTGGCATCTGAGTCCTATCTGACTGTTAGATAGGAAGTACTTAGAAAAGGATAGGAAAAAAGTGCTTGTGCGAATGGGTGAATTTACAAGCGCTTTGAATGCTCAGAGTAGAAAAACGCTATATATGAACCAGTCCATTTACTAGGGCTGGACCATATCATATCGTAATACCGATATAATGTTCGGCAATGATAAGAAAATGAAATATCGCGATAGAATATGGATGCACATGCGTAGTGCCTTTGTTTTCATATGCACATAGCTGTAAAAGCATGGCGGTGACGGAGAATGAGTAGGGCGAAAGCGGATCGTTGAATGAAATGGATGAACCATAATTGGTTTGTAAAAATGCTGCAACTTCATTGGTGTGGAACTGGTTTAGCTTTTGTCCATCAGATACACAACAAAGCACTATTTTTGGTAGAGCATGCTAGCGGGCCATCGTTATTACCGTGTTTTTTTTTTTTTTTTTTTGGAAAATACAGCTCACTTAAAATCAATCTTTTTGATTTTTCTGAAAATCAACAGTGCCCCTTATAAACCCGTGTACCTTATGTATGAATTCTGGTTGTGTTTACTGACCTCAAAACGATTTTATGTGTACGGCGCTCGAAAATCTGTCAAATGTTTTAGTACGACTTTGCTAAGCTACAAATCCGCACCGCTTGATGAATTGTCGGAGCATTACAGCTATCGTAAGCAGAAGCCTCGCGGAGTGATTCGTACTGGGTTTCAGCATAATATTACCGTATTGTGTGTGTGTATAACCTCTTTTTAAGTTTTGTGGATATTATATATGGTTATGCTGAGGATTTAGGCGACCGTGGTGCTGGGGGTTGGGAAGCGCATCTGTAACCGGAAGGTCGCCGGTTCGATCCCCGGGCTCTCTGTCCTGGTCGTTGTGTCCTTGGGCAAGACACTTTACCCTACCGCCTACTGGTGTTGGCCAGAGGGGCCGATGGCGCGATATGGCAGCCTCGCTTCTGTCAGTCTGCCCCAGGGCAGCTGTGGCTGCAACTGTAGCTTGCCTTCACCAGTGTATGAATGCGAGAGTGAATGAATAATGGAATTGTAAAGCGCTTTGGGTGCCTTGAAAAGCGCTATATAAATCCAATCCATTATTATTATTATTATTATTATATGTCGGCCAGTTTTCACTGGAAATGCCTTTTGGTTAAACTGTCAGCAAGGAATTTGCATTTGCACTGTTAAGTTTTTATATAACTTTAATGCACATAAAAACTACTGCTTGTTTAAGTGAAAATACATTGATGTTTTTTGCACTAATAAAGTTGTAAAGTGTTTTGTCTAGTGTCAATTATATCGTCAGTTATATTGTTATTGCAAATTTTCAAATATATATCATGATAAATATTTTTGGTCATATCACCCTGCTCTACCATTTATCATAATATATTAATTAATATTAAAATTAGAAAGGGTGTCTCCCTCCTGAATTAGAATTGGGAGCTAGTTCCCTAAAATAGGGGCCTGAAAAGCTGAAGGATTGCCTCCCACTCTACTTTTAAATATCCTAGGAACCACAAGTAAACCAGCAGTCTGAGAGTCGCATGCTGTATTGGGATCATAGAATACTATGAGGTCATTAAGATAAGACTGGGTCTGATTATTCAAGACCTTGGATATGAGGTGAAGAATTTTAAAGTTGATTCTGAATTTTTAAACAGGGAGCTAATGAAAAGACACCAGCATGGAAGAAATATGCTCTTTTTCTACTCCCTGTCAGTACTCTTCATGCAGCATTTTGTATTAAATAAAGGCTTTTCAGGGAGTTTTTAGGACATACTGATAATAATGAATTACAATAGTCCAGCCTAGAAGTAATAAATGTTTGAATTAGTTATTGAACATAACTCTGAGACTGAATGTTTCAAACTTTAGAGATATTTAGAGTACAATGGGGAAAAAGCAGTCCGATATATTTGTTTAATATGTGTATTGAAGGATATATCCTGGTCAGAAATAAGTCAGAGATTCCACACAATGTTACCAGAGGTAACCAGCTTAAGAATCTGGTAAGATACCATATTTCTAAGCTATTTAGGGCCAAATACAAGGACCTCAGTTTTATCCGATTTAGAACAAGAAATTAGAGGTCATCCAGGTCTTTGTCTTTAAGACATTTCGGTAGTCAGTGTGTGTATTATCTGGCTTCACTGATACCTATATACTTAGAGGTGGGTATCATATCCCTACCAATGAAACTGTATGCTATACCTTCGAATTATATTGTCTCAGGGGAGCATCATATCATGCACAAAATGCACACAGATGACTGCAGTACATCCTCGAGCAATAAATCTGTACAAATTACAAGATGTGGCAATCCTATTAGTCCTGTAGCTTATAACAACACTTGTATCATTACATTAGTACTTTCAATTAAAATATAAGATTCGGGGGAATTTGGGTATTTTACGTTTTTTTTGCTTTTAATTTTACTCTCAGACAAGCATCTTGTGACACAGTAAGCACCTCCTATATTAGTTTTCTGAACTTGTATGACAAAAAAACAGTTTTAGATGAAAATGGTAATGTAATTATACTGATTAATTTGTTTCAATTTGTGCCCTTCAATTGTCCACTGTGAAGTGACCTGTGAGCCCTGACCTCCTGTTTACCGAAGAGTTCACTCCAGCCAGAGTCAGCGGGATGGAGCAGGAGGAGGCTCTGTGCTTTTTGAAGGCATTTTTGGAGGAGTTTCCAGCTGCTCTGGAGGAAGGCGCTTCACTTCCTGTTAGCCCTCTTAGTCGTAAATTCACAATGGAGGAGTTGCATGGAGAGAGCCTGGAGCTGGGCCTGAGGCTATTGGCAAACAGGTATGACTGGGAAGGAGACAAACTGAATAGAAGGTTGTAACGATGAACAAATTTATTTTTCTGTGGACCAATAAGAGAAAATGATTGTGGCTATCTAAAGACACACACCATTTAGTTAGTAAAGGGCCTTAATTAATATTATAAATACAAAGGAGTATACTGTGGATTATTTTACATATTCCATTTTTTTAAATGTAATGATTTTTAGTGTATGGTGATACACAAGCAGACATGAAGTAAAACTTATTTATTCTTGTTTTATACAAACTGTAAATGTCAGTCGAATGCTGGTTATTGTTGTATACTAATAATGAATTGCATTTATATAGCGCTTTTCAACGCACCCAAAGCGCTATTCATTCACTGTCACATTCACACACTGGTGGAGGCAAGCTACAGTTGTAGCTACAGCTGCCCTTTGGCAGACTGACAGAAGCGAGGCTGCCATATCGCGCCATCGGCCCCTCTGGCCAACACCAGTAGGCGGTATGGTAAAGTGTCTTGCCCAAGGACACAATGACCAGGACAGAGAGCCCGGGGATTGAACCGGCGACCTTCCCAACCCCCTGAGCCACGGTCGTCTCTTTATATACGCATAACAAGGGAAAGAGGCAAAGTAACCATTAATCCTACAGTGTTTAGTTCAGTATTGTACTTTTAATAGAAATTTTATTTGCAGATTAGAGAGATTGCATCTAACATTTTTGTTAACATTTTGTTAGGTAAGAAGTAGGGATGGGAATCAAAACCCGGTTCCCACTGTTTCAATTCCTTGGAATTGTTTGCCATTTTTGCAAACAATTCCCTTATCGATTCCAGTCGCCCCGAATGACGTCACCATGTTGCGGAGCGTCATTTACTAAGCGGCTCAAACACTCAAAAGTTTGGTTATACTTTACGAGAACGGATGACGACAGGGCAACTTGCAATACTTGCAAGTAGATATTTCATTTAAGGGAGGAAACACTACGAATATGCAAAAGCATTTGCTCACAAAACACGCGATGACCTTAAATGAATGTCGTGTTTTTAATTCCGCTCTGGATTCATGAATCTCAACCCAGAAACAGCGGTAACGTTTGTACGTCCACTCCCGTTAATGCGGCAGGTAAATAATTAACTAACAGTGCATATTATGTTAGCGCGATCTGCCTTATTACAAAACCTGCCATTACTGTGCGCTGCATTTAGGTGACCATGATGAGAGAGACAGACAGAAGCTGTGTTCCAAAACGTCGGCTGCATCCTTCGGAGGACCTGGCCTTCGCAGTCTACGTGGGCTGGGTCCTTTGAAGACCGAGAAGGCTGGAAGTGCGAGGCTGTGAAACGGAACGGTCTAGCCTTCAGATTTGCGTCACCGCTGTCTCGGTGGAGTTTAATAAACTCGGCCGTCTGCTCCTTGCTATCTAAAATATAACAGGACACTGGCGTAAATTCTCGACCGTCTCACACTTCTGTTTAATCAGTTTTCTGTTTGACGTTTATTCAGCTGTGTGAAAATCCCGGAGGAACCCACCAGATAGATTAATAACGTTTTATTAAATCTAATAACTTTGATCTCAGCCAAACCGATTTACTCCGGATCAAATAAAACACAGAAAAAAGGCAAACAATTAAATTTTTAAGTTATCCGAGTGACTTACTGTATATATCATGTTTAACCTGAGTAGCGAAAGAGCGGGGATCTGAAAACGACGAAGCCACAATTCCGCTGCTCTCGCCGGCTCGAGTGACCACTGAACCCCTCCGGCTTGCTATCCAGCGGGTGGCTAACAGACGTCTCCAAAAACGTCGGCGCACTTTTGCAAATATGCGATGTCTTGATAAACCAAGCAGATATTTGAAATTTAAACAGCTTCTTTCTCGCCTGAAAATATGTTAAAAGTTTATTTTGTGACCCAGAAAGAGTAATAAGACTAATTTTAAAACTTAGCAGCGGCCGCCATTGCTGGCAGCTGAAATTTGGCTGGGCCGCGCTATGAATTCTGGGATATGGTGGGCCACGAAGGACACACCCGACCCATCCTTCAAATTCGTGGAAATGAAGGACGCATTTGTCGGCCGCATTTGAAGGAGTCGACGAATTGGTTGGCTCAGATGCTGGCAGTTCTCGCTGCAGTCTACCGTTAGTGTCTTCTTTCAGGCCAGGATATACGAATGTCAACGAGTAGGGCTGGGCGATATGACCCAAAATTCATATCTCGATATTTTTTAGCTGGATGGCGATATAAGATATATCTCGATATTTTATTAACTTTTATTAACATACAGCATAGATGTACATGAAAAAAACTACTCAAAAATAAATTATGAGCATTTATTAAATAATAATGATCCATAAATAAAAGAAAACTTTGTTGTTTTTGTGCATAACAAAGAGCTCACAATTGTGCAGTCAAAATGTAAACTAACAGACGCTGAGCATAATAACAAAGACAGATTTCACAACTGCTCTGTTCCCAACTTCTACTATGTGACTGACAGCCTGGAGTTTGAAACCCTCTTTGTAACCGTGTCTCTTAACAGGTGCCATTTATGGTCCTTATACACACACAATACGGTAATATTACGTTGAAGCACAGTACGTATCACTCCGCCAGCCTCCGGACTACGGTAGCCGTAATGCTCCGACAATCCATCAAGCGGTGCAGCTCCGTAGCTTACCAAAGTCGTACTAAAACATTTTTTGACAGATTGCTGAGCGCCGTGTTCCACATGAAATCGGTTTGCGGTCATCAAGCACAACCAGAATTCATACATAAGGCGCGCTGTCAACTTTTGAGAAAATGAAAGGATTTTAGGCTGTGCATGGCGTTAGCGCGGTTAGCTCGTTAGCGTGGTTAGCTCGTTAACACGTTGACGCCGTCCAGCCCCACGCACGGGGCGATGCGCAGTAACTCGTTAACGGAGATTTGCCGTGTCCATCTTGTTGCTGCCTGCAGGTGAAGCGATGGGAGTGAAGGAGAGGCGAGGCCGAGTAACGTTGCGTAGAGACAAAAGTGGACGAAAGAGAACTTGTGGCTCCACAACTATAATTATAGCGTAACATAGGCTATATCGATATAAAGGATATGGTCACATCTTATATCTCATATAAAAATATATCGATATTTTTAAAAAACTCGATATATCGCCCAGCCCTATCACCGAGCAGTGTCTAAGTTTGTGGTAAAAGGCTTGCACCCATTTGCACCCAGAAGTGTGAGACGGTCGATTTTCGGTAAGTGAATGTGTTTAATTGTAGGCAGGGACATTACTGGATATTCTTGTGTAATTGCTACAGAACAATTTATGTTATATTTTGTTATTGCTACAGAAGAATATTTTATTATTTTACATTTACAATTTTTTTTTTCCTGGTGACCCCGTGACACCCCATTGAAGAGCCATAGGCTGGATCTCTTAAGATCTCACTGTTGGGTTTGTAAGGCCATGTTACTCCTAAATTTCTGTCTTGTTCAAAGAGAAGATATAAAACAAAGTTCTAAGCTAATCAACCTTAGTGTTCTCCTTTTTAAAAAAAAAAAGAAAAAAAGAATCGATAAGAGAATTGATAAAGAATCGAATCGTTAAACAGAATCAAAACTGGAATCGGAATCGTAAAAATCGTATAAATACCCATCCCTAGTAAGAAGTCTGGGCTTCTAGAAATCAATAATCTGCAGTCAATCTTTCTGCAATGAGAAGAGGCTGGTAAAAGACTTTCAAACACTTTTAAACTTTGAGCAGGAAAAAGTAACACTTAAAAACTGTGACTGGCTTTCTGTTCTGCTCACATTTTCTACAGATGTATTCCCTGTCAGGAAGGTTTCATTTCCTGTCTGCAGAAACAAAATTGTTCATGCCACTTCCTTTTTCCTAAACACAATCTTTGCTGCCAGAGAAATGCAATTCTGTAGAGGAAAAGAAGTGCATTTACAGGTTACTGCCCAAAAATTATCTTTTCTTTTTTCTGTCCACAATTTGGACTTTGGTGCAACACTTTGTAACTGCAGTTAGAAAAATGACTCAAATTTCAAGAGATTACACAACATGTATTT
This sequence comes from Astatotilapia calliptera, assembly GCF_964374335.1. Lineage (NCBI taxonomy): Eukaryota > Metazoa > Chordata > Actinopteri > Cichliformes > Cichlidae > Astatotilapia > Astatotilapia calliptera. Next base: position 10,914,600 of record NC_137433.1, on the reverse strand, counting down.
ATCTCTGTGTTTGTTCAGGGGTGCTTCTCCAAGACTCGGTGCCCTCCTTTGCCAGGCAGCATATTCCCAGCTGCTGCAGACTGACCTTTTACCTTACCAGTGCCCTGAGGAACCTGAAGGTGACCAAGAAGAGAAGGCAGATGACAAAGCAGTCTGTATGTTTGTGGTGCTTTGAATATATTGCATTATACTGAAAGATGCCAATTCAATTCAAGCAGACAGAATGAAATAATCTTGTGTTTGGAAGTTGTCTGTCCAGGATCATATATCTGATATACACTCTCCAAGTAACTTGATACCAACTTATCATTACCAAATATCATTAGCGGTACTAACACAGATCACATTCACACTTGTCTTCACATCTCAGGTCTTATTGGCATGTTCGCAGACTATAATTTATCTTTTACAGTGCAATTTGAGGCTGCAAAAGGGGAGATGATAATTTATCCAATACATATCACCCTGTCTGCTGCCACACAGCCAACTTGGGCACAGCCTCAGCCTCGATGATGCCACATGTGTGTGAAAGGGTCCGTTTTAACACAAACAATTATAATTTCAGTTTCTAAAGTTTTTAAACAAGTAAAAAACTAAAATTGAAACTATGAGTAGACCTCTCCTCTATAAGGAACTGGTGTACATTTGCATAGTGGTTGGAAATATTGCATTGCACTGCACTGAAAAGTAGTATTTTGACTTCCATCCATTCGCTTCCACTTATACTTTTCAGGGTCGTGGGGGGTGCTGGAGCCTATCCCAACTGTCATAGGGCGAGAGGCGGGGTACACCCTGGACAGGTTGCCAGTCTGTCACAGGGCTAACACTAACACAGGGCAATTTGGCTTAACCAATTAACCTATCCTCACAAACTGCATGTCTTTGGATGGTGGGAGGAAGAAAGATCACAGAAAGACCCCGGCCTGATGGTGAAATTGAACTCAGGAGCTTCTAGCTGTGCGGCAACAGTGCTAACCACCGTGCCACCTGGAAGTAGTTTGACTTCCATTGTACATATTAATTCAAGGAATAAAATGCCTTTGTCCATGATGTTATTGAAAAAAAAAAACCAGAAATATAACAGGTTTCTTACTTGTATTGTAATTTATTGTCAGTATTTCAATCAGAGGCAGTCCAACGCACCTTCCTGAATAAACTGATAGATGTAGCACTGGCGTGGCACAGAAACTTCCCCAAGGTGGCTCTTTGTCCCTCTCGCAACCTCCAGTGCTCCATTCATGCCATCAAAAACACCCGGAGAAAAATGGAGGACAAACATTTGGCTTTAGCCGAGTTCAACCAGCTCTTTGGAATTCAGGTATGAAAAATATCACAGACACAAAAATAAAAACTGAAATTACAATCCCAACTAATTATCAAACATACTGTCATGTAAAAAAAAAAGTTTTCACAGGACCGCATAAAGTCCTGTTAAAACTAAGTGTACCCTTACTGCTTGTATAGAAATAAAGTAAGCAGCAGTGAGGTGCTGATCCTCTATAAAAGCCATATTTGAAGAAAGCCAAGCATACACAGATGCTGCACGGTGGTGGAGAGGTGATTTAGATTTGTTGTGCAGCATATCTTGCAGTCACCAACTTCACCATGAGCTCCTCTGCATACCAAAGTATTTTAGAGTCCCATCTGAGGGGTTGGCTAGATCTGGGGATTGGTAGGCTGCATCCTGGGATCACTGCTGCCTATGGGGGGCATCTGTCAGCCCACACTTCAGAGGGTGTGTATTGTAGGTGGTCCTACAAGCCACTGAATCATGGGGTACACTTAGTTTTTCACAAAACTGCATTCTGTGACATTTATTTATGACTGTGTCTTTCTTTCCCTCCCGTATGGTCCAGGATGATGTAGATCGTGCTTACTATGCTGTGTTTGATGGCCATGGAGGGGTGGATGCAGCAACCTACGCTTCCACTCACCTCCATGTTGTTCTAAGTAAACAGGAGATGCTGCAGAGTGATGCAACCACAGCCTTTAAAACAGCCTTCAAACGCACAGATGACATGTTCAGAAACAAGGCCAAGAGAGAGGTACTGAGAAATCAGCAGTGCAGCATCTTGAGCACAATGTTTTCTGCTGACATTTACATGCTATAGTACTCAACTTGGTGTGCTGTCTTGCTCTGTCTTTTGTCTTTAAATTACACCTTTGTGTGCTGCAGCGTCTCCGGAGTGGCAGCACAGGAGTGGCAGTACTGATCCAGGATCAAGAGCTGACTGTTGCTTGGCTGGGAGACTCTCAGGCAATACTGGTCAGAGATGGGCATGTTGTTAGACTCATGGACCCACATAAACCAGAGAGAGAGGTAAGAATCCCACATACAAACACACAACCTCTGCTGCCTCAAATTTCATACTATGTTGTATTCCAAAATGGGAATGCAGATAAAATATTTGGAAAGTTTATTGCGTGATATGGATCAAACATTCCTCAGAGCTCAAAAAAACACATGCGCGTACACACACACACACACACTGTGTGTGTGTGTGTGTGTACGCGCATGTGTTTTTTTTAACTATTACTAACAAATGCAGTTACTTCATGTGAAGTTAAATTACTCATGCACTTATTTTTACATACTCACACATAATGGTGAGAAGGAAACCAGAAGCTAAACTCCTTCTCTGATGTGTTAAACTGTCCAGGATGAGAAACAGAGAATTGAGGATCTTGGAGGCTGCATTACTTTCATGGGTTGCTGGCGTGTTAATGGCACATATGCTGTATCGAGAGCCATAGGTAAGTCAGTCCCAACTCACAAAACCACAGAAATGTACAGTGGGGCAAAAAAGTATTTAGCCAGCCACCGATTGTGCAAGTTCCCCCACTTAAAATGATGACAGAGGTCAGTAATTTGCACCAGAGGTACACTTCAACTGTGAGAGACAGAATGTGAAAAAAAAATCCCTGAATTCACATGGTAGGATTTGTAAAGAATTTATTCATAAATTAGGGTGGAAAATAAGTATTTGGTCACCTCAAACAAGGAAAATCTCTGGCTCTCACAGACCTGTAACGTCTTCTGTAAGAAGCTTTTCTGTCCCCCACTCGTTACCTGTATGAATGGCACCCGTTTGAACTCATCATCTGTATAAAAGACACCTGTCCACAGCCTCAAACAGTCAGACTCCAAACTCCGCCATGGCCAAGACCAAAGAGCTTTCGAAGGACACCAGGAAAAGTATTGTAGACCTGCACCAGACCTGCACCAAGCAAGCAGCTTGGTGTGAAAAAATCAACTGTGGGAGCAATCATCAGAAAATGGAAGACATACAAGACCACTGATAATCTCCCTCGATCTGGGGCTCCACGCAAGATCTCTTCCCGTGGGGTCAAAATGATCATGAGAACGGTGAGCAAAGATCCCAGAACCCACGGGGGGACCTGGTGAATGACCTGCAGAGAGCTGGGACCAAAGTAACAAAGGTCACCATCAGTAACACACTACAACGGCAGGGAATCAAATCCCGCAGTGCCAGACGTGTTCCGCTGCTGAAGCCAGTGCATGTCCAGGTCCGTCTGAAGTTTGCCAGAGAGCACATGGATGATACAGCAGAGGATTGGGAGAATGTCATGTGGTCAGATGAAACCAAAGTAGAACTTTTTGGTATAAACTCAACTCGTCGTGTTTGGAGGAAGAAGAATACTGAGTTGCATCCCAAGAACACCATACCTACTGTGAAGCATGGGGGTGGAAACATCATGCTATGGGGCTGTTTTTCTGCCAAGGGGACAGGACGACTGATCCGTGTTAAGGACAGAATGAATGGGGCCATGTATCGTGAGATTTTGAGCCAAAACCTCCTTCCATCAGTGAGAACTTTGAAGATGAAACGAGGCTGGGTCTTCCAACATCACAATGATCCAAAACACACCGCCCGGGCAACAAAGGAGTGGCTCCGTAAGAAGCATTTGAAAGTCCTGGAGTGGCCTAGCCAGTCTCCAGACCTCAACCCCATAGAAAATCTGTGGCGTGAGTTGAAAGTCCGTGTTGCTCGGCGACAGCCCCAAAACATCACTGCTCTCAAGAAGATCTGCATGGAGGAATGGGCCAAAATACCAGCTACTGTGTGTGCAAACCTGGTAAAGACCTATAGTAAACGTTTGACGTCTGTTATTGCCAACAAAAGTTATGTTACAAAGTATTGAGTTGTATTTTTGTTATTGACCAAATACTTATTTTCCACCTGATTTACGAATAAATTCTTTACAAATCCTACCATGTGAATTCATGGATTTTTTTTTTTCACATTCTGTCTCTCACAGTTGAAGTGTACCTCTGGTGCAAATTACTGACCTCTGTCATCATTTTAAGTGGGGGAACTTGCACAATCGGTGGCTGACTAAATACTTTTTTGCCCCACTGTAGATGTGATTTGACTGGCTGTATCATATAGTAGTTCTCAAAGTGTGACCTTAATTGACCTCCACTGCTACATAAACTGAGGTTGCTCATGTTAACTGAAAGTAAACGACAAACTTGGTTCCAAAAAAAGTTGAGACAGTGTGTAAATTGTAAAGTAAAAGGGAAATCTAATGATTTGTGAATCTCATTAACTCATATTTGCAATCTGTGTTTAGATATTTAGAAAATGTACCATTTCATTCATATATATATATATATATATATATATATATATATTTATTAGGGGTGCAACGATATTCGTATCGATATTGAACCGTTCGATACAGTGCTTTCGGTTCGGTACGCATATGTATCGAACAATACAACATTTGTAATTTATTTTATCAATTTTCCTTCTGACGATGCTGTCTGTGTTGAGCGCTCAGTGAATCTGTGTTCGACTACTCCGCCTAGGCTGCACTGTCGAGTGCAGATCCACTGAGCGCTCAACACAGACAGCATAGTCAGAAGGAAGAGCGCAGGGCAAGCTAGCGAGACAGAAGTTAAGCTCTCCTTGCAAGATGGACCTCCCCCACTCTCATTCAGATCTGGCGTTTGGAATTATTTTGGTTTTCATGTGACGTATGACCCTGAAGGTAAGCGAGTCATGGACTAAAGAAAAACAGTATGTTGGATGTGCCATGCAATGCTCAATTACATTGGTGTGAACTAGTGTGTTAGCGCAGTTAGCTCGTTAACATGTTGGCCGACTAGCCCCATGCACGGAGCGATCGGCGGTAGCTCGTTAACGGAGATTTGCCGTGTTGTGGCGTTAAGGTCATTTCAACGAGATTAACCTGAAAGCACTAGTGGGAACACAACGAATATGACTGCACATTTACGCCGACATCATCCTAGTGCAAAGACAAGTGGAAGCAGACAAAAAAAAGCAAGCATGCTACTAACTTTAGCCGAGTCATTTAGACAGCTGTTAGCACATGATTCTCCTTATGCTGCTGAGAATATAGCCCAGAAGAAGCGGATAGTATAGCTTTTATTTTGGAAAGAGCCATTTCTCTGTAATAAACTCTCTTTTCCAAAGATGAGTGATTCCTCAATCAGATACAGGGCTCGCAATATCGCTAGCCCGACGTCCCGGAGCTAGCGATTTTTTCAGTCGGGCTACCAAAATCTATCTCTTCCCTGCCCGTCGGGCTATTGTAGGAAAAATATATGTCAATGCTTTTGCATTCTTTCGGAAATGTAGCTGGGTAATTATGTCATTGGCATCGGTGAGCCACTGTCAATATGTGACATATTGAAATCGCGTTTGAATTTGCGCTTGTTTTTTTGCTTTCACTTTGCAATCGTGCGAACTGTGTATAGAGAGCGACAGCACTGATCTGTGAGTGATGATAATTTGTGCACCAATTCCTCTGACATCGTCTTATTAATCGTTAGCTTACTATGCAAACATGACAAGTGAAATCTCCCGCAGCAAGCTTAAACATGTGAGAGGTTGATCGCGCAGAGAATCGCTGAGTTTTTGTGAGTGCGTGTGTAAAAGCATTTCAGTTCTGCTGAGCCAAATAAGACAGGTCAGGGTGAAGAAGTGACAGCCAAAGAAAAGCTTACCACAAAACGGAGAAGTTATGACAAATGAGACTATAAGGCAAAAAGAAAGTGCAGCTTTATGGTTTCATGGACAAAAGAATTTCTGTGGCTGCAATATGATGAGCTAAATAACCAGGGCTGCACATAAGTGGTCTGCAGGTGCGCATTCGCTGTCAAAATAAAAAACACGCACAAGGGTGAGGGTTAAATTTAAAAACTGTACTTTTGAGTTAAAATATATATTTATAATTTTAATAAATGACAAATTAAAAATGCATGAACATTTTTTTGTATCGAAAAAATATCGAACCGTGACACCAAAGTATCGAACCGAACCGTGAATTTTGTGTATTGTTGCACCCCTAATATATATATATATATATATATATATATATATATATATATATATATATATATATATATATATATATATATATATATATATATAAGTATTATTGATAGTAAGGCAACAGCTAGAATAATGGATAGATACTTTATTAATCCCACAAAGGAAATTTTTGTGTTGTAAGCACGTATTCTGCTGATCATTCTTTTGATTGAGATACAGGTCTTGATGAAATGTTCACTGGTTTAGGTGTTAGAAATTGCAATGTTTTTAGTAGTTTACTGTAGTGCGAAAAAGTTTTTGCCCCCTTCCTCATTTCCTACTTTTTTGTATGTTTGTAACATTTAATTCTTATAGATCAAACACATTTAATTACTAGACAAAGACAATACAATTAAACTCAAAATACAGTTTCTAAATGAAGGGTTTACTCTTAAGGGGGGAAAAAATCCAAACCTACATGGTCCTGTTCCTGTGTGAAAAAGTGATCGCCCCCCCTAAGCCTAGTAACTAGTTGGGCTGCCCTAACTGGCAATGAGTCTTTTACAGTTCTGTGGAGGAATTTTGGTCCACTAATCTTTTGAGAATGGTTGTAATTCAGACAGATTGGAGGATTTTCAAACATGAACCGCCTTTTTAAGGTGACCCACTGGATGCTCCTCATTTGAATCAGCCCTGCTTGCCACAGGTATCACTGTTCAATATTTATATAGCACCATATCACAACAGTTGCGTTAAGGTGCTTTATATTGTAATGGAAAGACTACAGTAATCACTGCCAAATAAAGCAAGATAGCTGCCAACAACCTTCAGCAAGCAGAAGAATTTAAATAATGTGTCACCTGGATACATACATAGGAATGGGTATTGATAAGATTTTCACAATTCCGATTCCATTTTCGATTCTGTTCAACAATTTGATCCTTTATCAATTCTCTTATCGATTCTTTTTTTAAAAAGGAGAACACTAAGGTCGATTTGCTTAGAACTTTGTTTTATATCTTCTCTTTGAACAAGATAGAAATTTAGGAGTAACATGGCCTTACAAACCCAACAGTGAGATCTTAAGAGATCCAGCCTATGGCTCTTCAATGGGGTGTCACGGGGTCACCAGGAAAAAAAAAATTGTAAATGTAAAAATAATAAAATATTCTTCTGTAGCAATAACAAAGTATAACATAAATTGTTCTGTAGCAATTACACAAGAATATCCAGTAATGTCCCTGCCTACAATTAAACACATTCACTTACCGAAAATCGACCGTCTCACACTTCTGGGTGCAAATGGGTGCAAGCCTTTTACCACAAGCTTAGACACTGCTCGGTGACAAATGCGTCCTTCATTTCCCCGAATTTGAAGGATGGGTCGGGTGTGTCCTTCGTGGCCCACCATATCCTTTATAGCGCGGCCCAGCCAAATTTCAGCTGCCAACAATGGCGGCCGCTGCTAAGTTTTAAAATTAGTCTTATTACTCTTTCTGGGTCACAAAATAAACTTTTAACATATTTTCAGGCGAGAAAGAAGCTGTTTAAATTTCAAATATCTGCTTGGTTTATCAAGATATCGCATATTTGCAAAAGTGCGCCGACGTTTTTGGAGACGTCTGTTAGCCACCCGCTGGATAGCAAGCCGGAGGGGTTCAGTGGTCACTCGAGCCGGCGAGAGCAGCGGAATTGTGGCTTCGTCGTTTTCAGATCCCCGCTCTTTCGCTACTCAGGTTAAACATGATATATACAGTAAGTCACTCGGATAACTTAAAAATGTAATTGTTTGCCTTTTTTTCGGTGTTTTATTTGATCCGGAGTAAATCGGTTTGGCTGAGATCAAAATTATTAGATTAAATAAAACGTTATTAATCTATCTGGTGGGTTCTTCCGGGATTTTCACACAGCTGAATAAACGTCAAACAGAAAACTGATTAAACAGAAGTGTGAGACGGTCGAGAATTTACGCCAGTGTCCTGTTATATTTTAGATGGCCGTCTGCTCCTTGCTGAGTTTATTAAACTCCACCGAGACAGCGGTGACGCAAATCTGAAGGCTAGACCGTTCCGTTTCACAGCCTTGCACTCCCTGCCGCATTAATGGGAGAGGACGTACAAACGTTACCGCTGCTGCTGGGTTGAGATTCATGAGTCCGGAGCGGAATTAAAAACACGACATTCATTTAAGGTCATCGCGTGTTTTGTGAGCAAATGCTTTTGCACATTTGTAGTGTTTCCTCCCTTAAATGAAATATCTACTTGCAAGTATTGCAAGTTGCCCTGTCGTCATCCGTTCTCGTAAAGTATAACCAAACTTTTGAGTGTTTGAGCCGCTTAGTAAATGACGCTCCGCAACGTGGTGACGTCATTCGGGGCGACTGGAATCGATAAGGGAATTGTTTGCAAAAATGGCAAACAATTCCAAGGAATTGAAACAGTGGGAACTGGTTCTCAACAAGAACCGGGTTTCGATAGCCATCCCTACACATACACATTTTTTATTTGCATCACAGTAAAGGCTGCCTCTTTGTTCTTCACCATGTGTGTAGACAGAACTAGACTGCAGCTCCATGTTAAACTACTTAGATGGTGACAAGTAATCCTCACCTTACATGCAACATCTGTAAAAACAAATGTTGTGTGCAGTGCATGTGTTGAAGTTACTTAAATTGTTGCAGTCTTAATTGAGAGTCAGGGAGTCTTTATAGACTTTATTAATCCCACACTAGGAAATTGGGAATGAAAAAGTGACTCAGAGATATTAGAGAATTAAGAAAAATAAAGTAAAAAACAAGAGTAACTTGTGTTGTGTACAAATGGTTACTATATACAGTAAAATATACTAAAAGGGAGGGTTTTTGTATACATAAAATGCAGTGTGAGTGATTATGTACACGTGTTTTGCCTGTTGATTTAATAAATAGTTTTCAGGCAATGACTGCAACAGTCTGAGGTTCTGCAGTATTCACTTGCAGCTGTTAACCACTCATCCATCCCTCGTTCAGGTGACTTTGACCAGAAGCCCTTTGTGTCTGGAGACGCTGAAAGCCTAACAATGAAACTGCAGGGTGATGAGGACTATGTTCTTCTGGCATGCGATGGTTTCTTTGATGCAGTTAAGGCGTCAGCAGTCCCACATCTAGTTATGGATGCACTAAAGCTGGCTGGTAAACCAGAAGGAGGAACTGCTCCAGTGGAACAGTCCGAGGATGATGTGGGGGCAAGAGTCGCCCAACAGTTGGTGGGTAATGCTAAGACAGCTGGTTCTAGTGATAACATCACAGTAATGGTGGTGTTCCTGCGCCCACCAGAGCAACTGCTGGCTCAGTAGACCACCCTAGGAGTGCACAAGCTGCTCAGTACTCTACTTCTCGCCATGCACCACAGCAATACAGGAAAAGTGTGGTGCACAGACACCATTGTGCCAAGCTGTTGCCTGCTTTTGTCCTCAGGTGCATTAAGACATGCTGCAGATTGACGCTAGTCCAGGGATGTCAAACTCGTTTTAAATTGTGTCCCACACAATTTGATTTTAAGTTGGGCGAACCAGTGAAAATCTAAAAAAAATAAATGCAATTTTAACTGTATATCTCAGTTTCCGTATAATAGAGTAGAATAGAATAGAAAAAATAGCTCTTTATTGTCATTGCACAAGGGTTTAAGGGGGCCAACTGTGGAAAATCAAACTTTTATGTCCTTTAATCTTTTAGAGTCTTTATCAATAGGAATAGGAATTATGGTAGTACAGTTAAAATCAATGAAATACTGCACATTTTCTGAAGTCTTCCAGCGGACCACATTAGAGTCTTTGCTGGGCTGATTCCAGCCTCTGGGCCTTATGTTTGACACCCCTGATCTAGTCTCACTATCGTGCTGCTTCGAAATAAAAGCTTACACTGCTGTATTGAGGCAACAGTGTTTGAAAAGTTCTAATAGATAATGCAAGGGCCACACTAACCCCCAGTGCTGCAACCTGCACATCCCAAATGTGCCTGCTCTCTAAAATAGCTACTTCACTTTTCCACTTGTTTGACTGTTACTGAATTTAAGGACAGCTGGTCCAGCTTTTGTTGTCAGTATTGATCTTGAAATATTGAAATATTGATCTGATGTGGCACTAGCTGTTAAAACAGCTATGTGTCTTGGTGGATTTGTATTTCTATAAAAATACAAATGATAATAATTCCAAAAATTTTATATATGTTTCTGTTATGTTCCATTGTCACTCTGATGTGTGATTATGACAGAAGTCTTACTGAGTGATTCTGTGGGGGAAGCAAAGAAAGCCACAACTTGAACTTTATGAGCAGCTGAACACCCGTTTGCGAGATGAAATAGCTACAGAATACTCACTGCTCAATAATCAAAGCTCAGTTTAACCACAAAAATGGAGACTGTTTTTAATATTTTCAGTGTTAGCTCTGCTTGTTACTAACATCATATCCTGACACCTTTTTCTGTTTAAGATAGAAAGGTTTGCCTCCTCTTGGCCTACATACCGTTAAGACATTCTGTTACCCTTTTAACCTCTTCATTATCATGTTTTATTCATTTTTTTTTGTTCTTGTTCACCATGCCTTATCAGTATGTCCTCATTGCAATATTAACATATAATGGAAATCACAGACAATGGCGGATAATGACATTATAAATGTGCTTTGTTTTTAATGTGCAAGTGATACCTTTTATGTTACAAAATGAATAGTTTTTGTGTCTAAAAAATGCATTCAAGAGCTGGGGGATGGGGCAGTCACTTAACTCAGTGGAAGCGAGGGAGCACTGATGTGGAACATTGATAATAAATTCTGATGCAATTCCTGTGTTTGTTTGTTTGTTCTAAAATGTCAGAATCTTTAAAACTGAAGTCTTGACAATAATGTTTCCCGTAACACACAAAGAAATAATAATACATTTCATATTGTGTATTGCAGAGAAGAAGATTTAATATTGTCTCAATAAACAGCCGTGCAAACACAATCTGGTCAGGATCTGTTTGTTTTGTCCTTTATCGACAAGGTTTACAATATTCTCTGATGATAATCGATCCATTTCAAATTTTATTTATATAGCACCAAATGACTACAACAGTTGCCTCAAGGTAGACCCTCCAATACACACAGAGAAAAACCCCAAAATCATGTGATCCCCTATGAGCAAGCGCTTTGGTGACCGTGGGAAGGAAAAAGCAGGCTCTGGAAGATGTGGCCATCTGTTGCGCCCCGTTGGGGCGATAGAAGGAAGTCAGGACAAAAGACATGCTGTGGAAGAGAGACAGATTAATAACGGGTATGACTCAGTGCAGAGAGGTCTATTAACACATAGTGAGTGAGAAACGTGACTGAAAAAGAAATATATATTTCTTATTCTTCCTATATTTATTGTTGTTCTTTTGTACTGTATGGAACTGGAGCCGTCTCGTCTCTCTGTAGACTGAACTGTATATAGCAGAGATGACAATAAAGTTGGCTTTGACTTTGAAATACTCAGTGCATCATGGGAGTCCACCAGCAGCCTACTACTATTGCAGCATAATTAAGGGAGGATTCAGGGTCACCTGTTCCAGCCCTAACTATATGCTTTAGCAAAAAGGAAAGTAATCTTAAAAGTAGAGACACTGTCTGTCTCCCGAATCCAAGCTGGAAGCTGGTTCCACAGAAGAGGGGCCTTAAAGCTAAAGACTACATTCTACTTTTAAATACTCTAGGAACCACAAAGAAGCCCACAAGTCTGAGAGCAAAGTGCTTCAATGGGTTGATATGGTACTATATGGTCATAAAGATAGGACGGAGCCTGATTATTCAAGACCTTGTATGTGTGAAGCAGAATTTTAAATTCAATTCTGGAATTAACAATGAGCCAATGGAGACAAGCCAGTGTAGGAGAAATACTGTATGCTGTCTCTTTCTAGTCCCTGTCAGTACTCTTGCAGCAGCATTTTGGATTAACTGAAGGCTTTTCAGGGAGTTTTTAGGGCTTCCTGATAATAAAGAATTACAGTAGTCCAGCCTAGACTACTAGTTCAAATGCATGAACTAGTTTTTCAGCATCACACTGAGACAGGATATTTAAAATTTTAGAGATATTTTACAAATGGAAGAAAGCAGTCCTACATAGTTGTTTAATATAGAATATTTGTATCTTGAGACTGTTGAGTGGGTTAGGATAGATTGTATGTATAACACTGGAATTCATATATATTGAGTTGGGGCTCATGTTGTAGCTCAAAGGCCACAATATAAAGTGGTGATTGTCCAGAGTTTGTAGAAACATTGCTTGTAGTTTAAATTATTTTGAATAATCAGTTAAAAATGAAAGCAAGAGGTGCTGTCTTTCCCCCAAAGCCAACATCAGGCATGTCTCTGAGGAGGAGGAGTTTAGGAAAAGAGAAGAGTGGTGCTCAGAATTCAAAACCTTATGTGACACCAAATTTACAATGTGCAGAAGATGGACTATAAAATGTGCATCTTACTTAACCAACATATTCTAACCCTGTTGTTTAGAGTTAGAGCATATAAAAATTAACAGCATGTGAAAAATAAGGTTGTAATTTAAAGTAGGGAAAGACAATGTAGGGCCAGATTTACTAAAAAAAAAACAACATACCCACAGCATGGCACTGCCACCGCCATTCTTCACTGTAGGGATGGTATTAGTCAGGTGATGAAAGGTGCCTGGTTTGGCATTTGGGCTAAAGAGTTTGATCTTTGTTTCACCAGACCAGAGAATTTTCTTTATCATGATCTGAGAGTCTTTCAGATAGCTTTTACCAAATTGCAGGTCTGAATTTACCAACGGTGGACTTCAATCACCTTGTAGAAACATTTGGCAGATGATCAGTGGAGAGAGGATCCACATGACCTCAATTTTGATTGTCATGGCAAAAGGGCAGATATTGGTCCTGCTGTTGGGTTAATAACCTTCTTCATGGTAACTGCATGGTAGGGTGAGGTTTCTATGCTCAGTAGTAAGAGGTATAAGTGGACCAGTGTGTCTGGGGGGGGGGGTGCCTGATGAAGAGAGCAACACACTTGTCTGGAATGTGTAGTTAACCTCTCTTCTGAAAGTAGGGTTAGGGTTATTTGTGGTATGTGAGCTGCTAACTCAATGGAAGATGGTTTGCTCAAACAGTTTGGTGATGACATTCACAGGTCTGCCTTTGATCAAGTTGATGGTCAGCTGGTGTGCCCTGCTGCAGTACAAATACATCCAGACTTCACAAGGATTAGAAACAGGTTATACTGAGTGAGTCATGACACTTGCTTGGGATAAAAAATTACCCAGTTCCTGGTGCCGAAAAGCTGCTGCTGTGTTATATCTCCCAGGTATATAACTCTGGAAATGGCCTGATTTTATTGCCCGGGCATTCGGGCAGATGTCTGCTAGTGGTGCACATCCTGTCTGAGTATCAGTGGTTAACCTGCCAAGTTGCCTAAGTACATTGGGGTACATGATTCCCCAGGCTAAGCTGAGCGGCAGAAGTGGCAAAAGTACAAGCATTCTGTACTACTAGTTCAAGTAGTAGTATATATATTTTTGTTAAAGATTTCCAGATTTAAGTTGTTTACACCAATAAAAGTAAAAAGGTATGGGCTCTGAAATGAGTAAGAAAGCAAAAAGTAAATCATTCTAGAACATTTCTACTAGCATTTTTTCTGTAAAAATAACAAAATGTTATATTAATGTAACAAATTTATATTAGTATATGCGAATACAAAATTTATTTCAGTCTAAATTGTAATTCTAATGAATATACTCAGCTTGATCTATTTATGTAGACCATGAATGTAGAAAAAGAAGGCATTTAATCCACACCTTAAAAGGGGGATTGGGACGTAGGGGAGGAGGTGGGTTGCATAAAGACATCTGCAAGCGAGAATGACAGATGAGCAGTGAGATTAAAAGTACGCTGAGTGGAGGCTGATTGGCTTGAAGAAGATGGACAGAAAGATGACTGGATGGACCAGTGATGTGGCAATGAGGTTGACAGCATGAGAAAGTGATGTAAAGCATTTGCTTTTCCTAGATGAGCTCTCTAAATTCTCTACAGGCTTCTCTTGTTTAAAATGTTACTTTTTACAATGTATTCATTTCCATTCATGTCACTTACACTACATGTGGAATATAGGAATGTTCATTCATCAGAATCACCAGAGAAGCAGTTTCAGCCTCTCTCCAAGCTTTGAGGAGATTGAGGTGATACACCTGTGTGGTGCCACCCTTGTCTGAAAATACCACCTCATAATCAATGTTCCCCATTCACTGTGTGACCACAAAGGGCCCTTGCTGTTTTGGCGAGTAACTGTGGGCTAGAGGAAGGGAGTAATACAAGCCCTTTATTTCTCAGAAAAAAATTGTCTGATTCTAGCCCCTTAACAACACCTGGATATGTTCCTCTTACATGGAAGTATCACAACTCACTCACTGGCTGAGAATAGTGTGTCATCATGATTGCTCTAGTGGGAAATCTTTAGAATGAATGATTGGAGGGTACATGGTCTCCCAAGATGGCATCACTGTCTCCTTCTCCCCAGAGTCAACATTGGACAACCTTGCATCACTGCTGAGTGAAGCAAAGACACTTCTTGCCTCTACAGGTCTTGAACAAATCCCCAAACACTGCTCCAATGGGTTATTAAACTCCAGCCAATCTGTTCCAAAAATCCCAGCTGTCTTAGGGAGACGAGAGACAGGATACACCCTGGACAGGTCACCAGTCTGTCACAGGGCTGAGAGACTGTCAGGGACCAAGCAGTAAAGCATAAAGGACACAGGTGTTTTAATTCAAAAAAATATTAAAGATATATTTAACAAAGCCAAAACTTAAACAGGCAGGCCAATAAAAGAGGTCAACTAAATAGACTAAACTCAAGATAACAATTAACAAAATCTCAAACAAACATAGTGTAAGGACAAGAAAGACATTGTGGACAAAACAGAACCCCCCCCCCCCCATAATCTTTAGTTACAATATTATAGTTAGTTAAATGGTCTGATTGTTCAAATATGTATTTTCTTTGATTGTGGTAAAATAATGTGTGCCCCAGTCTCCAAAAATGACATAGTCCAGGAAGCGTAGTTATTCCTCCGTTACACCACAAGAGAGAGTATCCCCTAAAATGAGCAGCTCTAGCGGGAGTAAATAAGCCCAGCCATAACCCATAAGGCAGTGCGCCTATAAGAGTTGTGTGAGACTGCATGTGTGTAAAGTTGTGCTATGTCAATGTATATATTTGCAGGTAAGCAGATACAAGATGGTAAATAACTTAAAATGTATCTACAGATGAGTCCACGGGGTTGCAGAGAATGTGGGAAAGTTGGCCGTTAATCCCCACTATGTGTCATTAGTGTATAAGTTATTGGTAGCGATGTGAATTAGCCGTGACGCTAACGATTAGCAGCTAGTTTGTGCGGAAACCTCGTAGCGCTTTTGGCGGATTTATACCTGTACCGGGCTGTAATCACAGCAGATATTGACTGGTGGATCACACTATCTTTTGTTTATGTTTATTTCATTGTTACACTGTAAGAAATATTAGTGATTTGAGTTTGAGTTTAAAGACTACCCATAAGGCAGTGCACCTATAAGAGTTGTGTGAGACTGCAAAAGTGTGTAACGTTGTGCTATGTCAATGTATATATTTGCAGATGCAGTAAAGGCGAACTCACAAAGCCACACTGGTTTCAATTTATTTTAATCCAAGTGTGCAACAATAAGACAACCTGACCTCCTGAAATGACACAGGGGGAACTTAAATACTGGTTTAGCTAAACCGAATGAAACACACGGGGAAAACAAAATGGCTGCCATATAACCAACTAATACAAAACAATTAAACAAACATGAAACACCCCCAGGCAATGAAGCATGTGATTTTATCCAATTAGCTGTCAGTGATACTTCAGCTCTCCAAGCCGTTTGCCACACCTTTTGCCAGACAGGAGGAGAAGCCAAACCCCAGGTAACCCAAACAAAGAAAGATGTATTAATATAACAAAACAGAACTTTGACCTTGCAGTGTTAATATGTGTGCACGCCATATAAACATTGGAAGGTGTATGGAAAAATAAATACATTTAATAAAGAAACAATATTGAACAATAAGTAGAATATATTAAAGTAGTGACTGTAAATTAAACTAAAGTGAATCAACTAGTGGTGAGGTGTGGAGCTTACCATGTGTGGCATGCCATCACAGAGACGGACAACCATTCGCACTCACATTCACACCTATGGGCAATTTAGAGTTACCAATTAACCTAACCCCACTAACTGCATCTCTTTGGACTGTGGGAGGAAGCCGGGGTACCCAGAGAGAACCCGCACAAGCACAGGGAGAACATGCGAACTTCACACAGCCTGATGGTGGAATTGAGCCTACTTGCTGTGAGGCAAGCCACCGTGTTGAACCTTGTTGTTATTCTGGTGTAATATTTTTCATCCTGTGCATCATTGTCTCAGTCAGTAGCGGTTTTAGATACGGGCGACACAGGCGGTTTGCCCGGGGTGGCATCACGGGCATCGGCAAAAAAAAAAAAAAAACGCTCGTACTCATGCTGCCCCGACGTCAGCCAGGGAATGGCACAGGCACCGATCGGTTTTCTATCGCCCATTTGCTGGGGGTAAGGGCACCCTCTTGCTGCTTCCAACACGGGGAGGAGAGGGCAGGGCGGCGGGGGATTCTCTGGCTGGTTGGAGCAGCATCTAATAATAATCAATTCGCAAAATAAAAACAAACCAACAAACACGAAAACACCAGACATTATAATACAGACTTATAATTTGCACCGATGTTTTTTTGAAATTCTGTACACAAAAAGTGAGCGCGAAAACCCTCGGTGCGCCTGCTTGCTGCTGAAGTCAAAGTAAACTTTATTGTCATCTCCGCTACATACAGTCCAGTATATAGAGAGACGAGACGACGAGGCTCCAGTTACAGCAGTGCAAGTAAACAAATAATATATATATAAGAAGAGTAAGAAAATAAATATACACTTTATGACTCGGGGTAAAGGGATCAATAACAATTTAAAATTTACAGTTTGTTGATTTAAAGTCTCACACACAACCTGTCGAAAGGGGAGGGAGACCTGCTGCTTCCAAATAGAGCACATTTCATTTATAATGTTGTAAATCCAAGCCCATTACGTATTCATGATTTGAACCTTGGGTTGTGTGAAATCCCAGAAATAAACCCTAGACAAAGTGAATCTGTGAACTAAGGTGTAGGTCTATTAGGTCATGTTGTGGTGATCCTCGGGTTGAGGGATGGGTGTTCATACTGGAGTGCAAAATTAAAACCAATGGAAGATGGACAAGAAAAGTTCAAAGCCATCAGATGCTCAGTTTAGAAAAAAGAGAAAAGAAGAGGAGGAGAAACGAGCAAAAGATACAGGTAAGCAGATGTGTCATTGGATAATGGCAGGTCATCCTGAAACAATCAGAATCAGAATACTTTATTAATCCCTAAGGAAATTATGTGGGTTACAGTTGCTCCAAGAAGAAATGGTAAAAATAGCAACAGTAACAGACTAAACTCCAAACAATACATTATATTACAGATTTTAATATTAATTAGTCATTGTTAATTGTTGATTTGCCCTGTTCTAATTGTATGACGAATTACGATGGCTGTTTGGTGTCCATTTGTATACTATGCATACTCTCTCTCTCTTCACATGTGTGTGTGTGTACAACAGTTTTTTGTTAATGTACAATTCTTAATATGTTTTGTGTGTGTGTGTGTGTGGTGGGGGGGGGCAGAGGGAGTGTTCGCCCAGGGCGCCAAAAAGGCTAGGACCGCCACTGCTCTCAGTTACATTTTGATCCCATGTAAATGAATTGCCTCAGTTATTCTTCTGAAGTCTAGGCCTTGTATAGAAGCCTTGTATTTCTTTCATGCAGCTATCACTAAATTGGTAGAGATCCCATTTCAAATAATAAAACAATAACTGCTCATTTGCATCATAAACAAGTCATATGGATTGATCACTGTATTCTTTCCCTAAATTAAAGAACATCATGTGTATGTAATGTGTCTTACATAGGTACACAGGAAACGAAGCATAACACGGAAAACGGAAAGTCTCGTCACATGGGTTTTATCATCTGACGCAGTAAGCATCACGCTTATATACACTGCCTGCACAAGTGGCCCCACCCCCCAAGAGGTGTTTTGCAACATTAATTTCACTTTCCAGAATGCCAATGGGTTGGTATACTTTATTAATCCACTGTAGGGAAATTACTCTCTGAATTTAACCCATTCACTCAGTGAAGCAGTGGGCAGCCACCAATCCAGCACACGGGGAGCACTGCGTAGGGATGGTACTTTGCTCAGGGTACCTCATGGTAGCCATTTGGTGGATTTGAACCCCCGATCATGGGGCGAATGGTCAACCTACTGAGCTATTTTTTTTATTTTTCATTTGCAATTTTGTTTTAATTATAATTATTTTTTAGAGTGGGTTTGCGCATTTCATTTCAACATTACTTCTAGATTTTTAATGTGGGTGGTGTCTGTTATGAACAAGATTGTAAAAGTTTCGAACTAACTCAATACAAACACAGCAGTTCATGTCAGAAAGCCACTCCAGTCCCAAAAATGTATTCACCAGACTGAGATTACCAAATGGTAAATGGACTGGTTCTTATATAGCATTTTTTTTACTCTATCTGAACACTCATTCACACAAACACTTTTTTCTATGCTCTTTCATGCTACTACTACTAATTCATCACATACCACAAATGTCAAGCATACGAAACAGAAGGCTTTAAAGTCAGGGTACCTTTATTTAAAGTCACAATAAACATTGTACTTTTGAACTACACAGCGAGTACATAGTAATTCATTAATGTTGTACAATTTTCAGTGTTGACTCTGTGTGTCAGCAAAATAGATTTGAAATAAAACTATTTATACTGTGCACACTCTCAGCTTACATTTAAGGGGGCTGTTGAGAAAGTTTAGCCTATATATTGTGAAATGAAATACCAATTTAATTCAGAAGCTGTGTATGTGAGCCATTTCTTCATTATCTCTTCACACACACACATATATATACATATATATATATATACACATACACATATACATACATATACATATATATATATACATATATATATATACGTATATATACGTATATATACGTATATATACATTAGGGTTGCCAACTCCCTGAAAAATAAATAAGGGACACCTCGTGTCTTCACCCTTCCCAGTGTGGTAGCTCTTTTTTTTGTGTGTGAAATTATTTTTTAACCATTTGACTTGAATTTGATTTAAGCAGATGCATATTCTTTGTGATATGACCATATGGGAAACAAATGATCATTTAGCCATTTATTTTTAGCTCAAAATGACAACATTAACACAGTAAAACAGGTCTCTTTCTTAAACAGAAGCCTGTCATGCTTAGCTTTTGAGGATATAAGTAAATCTTTCTTTAAAAGAACTCTGTCCTGCTTAACTTAAAATTATATAAATTAATAGAAAACAATAGAACAAAATCATTCTTGTAACTGTGCACATTTAGTGCATTTAGTACAACTGGCTTCAGTTGAGGTATTATTTCAGCTTTTCTAAAGCTAATCAGGTTTGTAAACCCACTTGTTCCCATGATTACGCATCATAACTCATCATCATTATTCATCTATGTATTACTTTTATGTATTAGTGATCTATTTGTTGTAATCATCTATCCTTGCAGTTGTTTATTACACAAAATAAGTTATATTATCACACTTCTGGCCACATAGCGCTGATATTCACTGCACATGCCCATATTAACCTTAACCAGAGGGTTTAAACAACAAACCAGTGTTTACATACCATATCTGCTTCTGCCGTGGCCTGGTGGACAAGAAATTGGTTAAGGGTTCCCCGAGCTTTCACGCCCCTCATGTTCTTCATGTGCCCACCACTAGAAGCATGCCTATGGAAAAAGTGCGCCGGCACACAGTGCAGTGCGCTTTAAAGGTGTTATGGTGTATTTTCCCAGCCAGGTGTTTCCCTTTTCCCATTCCTCCCAGTACTTTTGCAGCCTATTTTTCTTTCTCTGAGCGAACAAACATTGCTGCTCTAATGCTGGGCTTACACTGTGCGATTTTTGGCCCATTTTGAGCCGATTTTTGAGTCGTGCGACCGATTTGGTGATCGGCCCGATTTTGGCCTTCATCGTGCATCGTGTAGTATACGTGGGGTAACGAGAAGCGATTAACACCTCGAGCAGCTCCCGATCATCAATCGCTCGTGAGCCGCTCACACTGCTCACGCGCAAACACGTAAACGTCGGTGAAAAAGACGGCGCAGCACGGCAGTGCAGCGTGTGATCTGGACACAAGTGATGGAGGCACAACTTGTAGAACTTTGGAAAGCTCATCCGAGCCTTTTCGATGTGGCATCACAAAATTATCACGACCACAACAACCGTGAAAATAGTTGGATCTACACTGCTGCTCATTCACAGCTGCCTGATAATGTTTTTCATTAGCAATTTAGCAAAGTTGATGGTGGTGGTGTGTCTGTGTGAGTGAAAGACAGAGAGAGAGAGAGCGACAGATTTTCTGTTATAACCTTCATGTTATGGAGGCACAGTGTGAGCACTCAGGTCGCATCAGAGCATCGGGCCGTATAGTGTGAGACCCTGCATCGTGACCTACCAACTTCTAACCCCTGCGAGTCAATCGTGCAGTTTGAGCAGGAGCTGAATAACGTGACTGAAAATCGCACAGTGTCTGCCCAGCTTTAGGTGTACTGTCGTCCGAGACTTGCACCGCAGTGTCGGCGTTTGTTTCCCTGTTGGCCATGCTTCTTGTTGTGGTCATCTGTTGTCTTCCGGTATTTTCTCCGTAAGCGACCTTTCCTCGACCAATGAGATGAGCGGTAATCTGAATTGTCATACTCGAATTGTCATAAGTGTGCTGTCAGCTCATTGGTCACAAAGCAGGAGAGGGGCTGGGAATTATGCTTTCCAACAAAGCGTTAATTCCATTAACATTTATAGACTACTTTTGATTCTCACTGTATTACGGGACAAAGTGCGTCCCTTATTAGCTCAATACGGGACGTGTGCTTTTGTTTCTAAATACGGGACGATTCCGTATTTTAAGGGACGGTTGGCAACCCTAATATACATATATATACGTATATATACATATATATATATATATATACATACATACAGTGGGGCAAAAAAGTATTTAGTCAGCCACCGATTGTGCAAGTTCCCCCACTTAAAATGATGACAGAGGTCAGTAATTTGCACCAGAGGTACACTTCAACTGTGAGAGACAGAATGTGAAAAAAAAATCCATGAATCCACATGGTAGGATTTGTAAAGAATTTATTCGTAAATCAGGGTGGAAAATAAGTATTTGGTCAATAACAAAAATACAACTCAATACTTTGTAGCATAACCTTTGTTGGCAATAACAGAGGTCAAACGTTTACTATAGGTCTTTACCAGGTTTGCACACACAGTAGCTGGTATTTTGGCCCATTCCTCCATGCAGATCTTCTCGAGAGCAGTGATGCTTTGGGGCTGTCGCCGAGCAACACGGACTTTCAACTCACACCACAGATTTTCTATGGGGTTGAGGTCTGGAGCCTGGCTAGGCCACTCCAGGACTTTCAAATGCTTCTTACGGAGCCACTCCTTTGTTGCCCGGGCGGTGTGTTTTGGATCATTGTGATGTTGGAAGACCCAGCCTCGTTTCATCTTCAAAGTTCTCACTGATGGAAGGAGGTTTTGGCTCAAAATCTCACGATACATGGCCCCATTCATTCTGTCCTTAACACGGATCAGTCGTCCTGTCCCCTTGGCAGAAAAACAGCCCCATAGCATGATGTTTCCACCCCCATGCTTCACAGTAGGTATGGTGTTCTTGGGATGCAACTCAGTATTCTTCTTCCTCCAAACACGACGAGTTGAGTTTATACCAAAAAGTTCTACTTTGGTTTCATCTGACCACATGACATTCTCCCAATCCTCTGCTGTATCATCCATGTGCTCTCTGGCAAACTTCAGACGGGCCTGGACATGCACTGGCTTCAGCAGCGGAACACGTCTGGCACTGCGGGATTTGATTCCCTGCCGTTGTAGTGTGTTACTGATGGTGACCTTTGTTACTTTGGTCCCAGCTCTCTGCAGGTCATTCACCAGGTCCCCCCGTGTGGTTCTGGGATCTTTGCTCACCGTTCTCATGATCATTTTGACCCCACGGGATGAGATCTTGCGTGGAGCCCCAGATCGAGGGAGATTATCAGTGGTCTTGTATGTCTTCCATTTTCTGATGATTGCTCCCACAGTTGATTTTTTCACACTGTGATGGATGCATGCAACCACACAACTGAGATACTTAGGTAATATTCATGTGGTCTTTTGTCTTATGTTTACGTTATGCTCTAAAGCTTCTGTGATCATAAGTTAACTAATTTGATATTTTGAGTTACCTGTAATTAGTGATGGGACGTTCTGTATCGAGGCTTCGGAGCGTGTGTCGAGTAATGGAGGGGGCGTTTCCGCGAAGCGCGTATCGAGGCTTGCTTCATTTATGGGAGGAGCTGAAAATGATGACGTCCGAAGCCTCGCTGCCCGGCTGTACCACGTGACTGGTTCATGAAGTGGTTCGAACTTTGCCACGAGCTATGACAGCGATATAAACCCCTCAGACTTCATTCAAAAATGTGGGTGTTTGATGGAGAGTTGCGGTTAGTGTGAGTTTGGAGACCGTTTGGAGGTTTATGAGAGTGAGGAGAGAAAGTCTGGAGAGAATGGAGCCAGCTAAGAAGAGGAGGATGTCCTCCCCTGTGAGGGAACATTTTGATCTTATTCCTCCCAACAAGGTATGTAAATTTCTACAGAAGATGTATTTTCATGATACTGATGGTGCAATACAATTTATGTTAAGCTGTCTTTACTTTTGTACAAGGTGAAGTGTTTGCTATGTGCCAGGGAGCTGGGATATAACAACAACACCTCATCCATGCTTAGGCACTACAGAGCTTTGCATGAGAATAAGGGGAACACCGATTGTGGAGCAAGACCAGGTGAGCCATCAAATGCCATGATAATATAGGATGCAGTAATGTTACTAAATGATATAACAATATTATACAACTGTTATAAGTTACGTGTGTGATATTTATATTTGTGCTTTGTCTTTATTGTCTTTCCTCAGGAGAACAATCTCAAATAGATGAAGACCTGGTCAGCATGGTGATTGAGGACTCACAGCCATTTAGCATTGTGGAGGACAAAGGATTCAAAAGACTTGTTAAATCATTAAATCCTAGCTATGTTCTCCCCACTAAAAAGGTCGTAAAAGCAGTGAAAATTTAGTTTTTACAGAATAAAATGTGAACAGGCAGGACTGAGGCTCAAAGCCTCAGTGTGTAGCTGTCCATACCTCAACGTTACAAAAGCACAACTACTGTCCACACCCCAACCACACCTCACCTCACAGTAAATGATCATTTCCATTTCAAGCATTTCCAAATAATCATTTCCCATACTGCCACTATAAATATACACAGTATACTGCCATCACTACAATATACATGTTTTACACACTCCTTTTGTTGTTGACATTTACAGGCTGTGTGCAAAATGCCACACTCTTCAAATTCATGCCAGCTATTATTTTTACGTCCAGTAGGTGTCCTGCTAGAGCAAATGAAGCTTCATGAAGCTTCGCGTTGGGGTGAACCAATTGGATGAAAAGCTTCAGTGCTTTATGGTAGTGATGGGACGTTCTGTATCGAGGCTTCGGAGCGTGTGTCGAGTAATGGAGGGGGCGTTTCCGCGAAGCGCGTATCGAGGCTTGCTTCATTTATGGGAGGAGCTGAAAATGATGACGTCCGAAGCCTCGCTGCCCGGCTGTACCACGTGACTGGTTCATGAAGCGGTTCGAACTTTGCCGCAAATAATCATTTTCCATACTGCCAGCATAAATATACACAGTATACTGCCATCACTACACTATAGGTGTTTTACACACTCCTTTTGTTGTTGACATTTACAGGCTGTGTGCAAAATGCCACACTCTTCAAATTCATGCCAGCTATTATTTTTACGTCCAGTAGGTGTCCTGCTAGAGCAAATGAAGCTTCATGAAGCTTCGCGTTGGGGTGAACCAATTGGATGAAAAGCTTCAGTGCTTCATGGGGCTTCATCTGCCCATCACTACTTTATGGGGCTTCATCTGCCCATCACTACCTGTAATGCATGACAGCACTAAGCTATAGCCCAAATGGTGGCATAGACTTTGCTTTGCATTGTTTGTTATTTTATATAGGTATATGTTATATTGATTATATTTCTGCTCTTTCTGAGTTACCTGACCTCCGCTCCAGTCCTTCCTGGTTTGGCTGAAAGAGGAGGCTGAGGGTGGAGCTGGTTTAAATGCAGAAGCCAATAAAGTGGTCACAACCATCTATTGTGATCATGCAGGGGGAATGGGGTTCTTCTTGAATGATGGTTGGCTGTTATCTCTTTAGTTTTCACCTTTGGTGTATATAATGGTTTATTCATTTGCTATATAACTGGAGCTGTTTCTCATTTGGGCAGGTCAGTTTGTTGAGTTATGTTTTTGTTAAGTGACTTTTGAGTAGCGTTATGTTATGTTAACCTCTTTTACGGGCCCACTTGGTTCTTAAAAACTTTATTTTTGATATCTTGAATTTTTGTAATCATCTTGTCCTTTTTGGGGGTATAATAAAACCCATTTTTTGAAGATTACATTTGTGCCTGTGTGTTCCTGGCTGCTTGGATCATGACAATTGGTGGCAGCAGTGGGATACAGCCAGTTTAAAAAAAAAAAATACACACACAAAAAAGGTACAGTTTTTTTTTTTCCCCACTCCTTATTAAACCATGCAGAGAGGAGCAAGGAGTGTGAGAGTGGTCCGAGGAGATGTACCAAGCCAGCAAATGGGCTCAGAAGGACAAGTCGATGGAGGACAAGAGGAGAATGGAGCTTCTGGAGGGGTAGACAGCACTGAGGGCCAAGGTAAGGAGCCAACGATATCGGATCTGATCTCTCTTCTCCGTTCACATATGGGCCAGCAGGAGGCCAGAGAGGCTAAACGGACGGAGGAAAGTGCAAAGCAAGAACAACGTTTCAAAGCACTTCAACACCAGTTTCAGTTGTTACAGGTAGAAGTACAAGCCCGCACTTCTCCTGTGCCTGAAGGTCAGGCAGCTGAATCACCTGATCCAGAATCTCTAGATGATGACATTCTTCCTCAAGCTGGTCCCAGTATATCAGTTACTGGTTCATCAGGTCAGTCCCATTTTCTGGAGCCTAAGTTACAAAAACTCACCGACGAGGATGATATTGAACATTTTTTGATTACCTTCGAACGCATTGCAATGGCCTGTCGGTGGCAGAGACATGATTGGGTTTTTCATCTTGTATCGCTGCTTACGGGCAAAGCAAGAGGTGCATATGTACATATGGATGTTGATGATTCTTTGGATTATGACATGGTTAAGGCAGCTATTCTTTATAAATATGATATCAATCCTGAGACCTATAGGCAGAGATTTCGATCTCTTGATGTAAACCCTGCAGAAAGCCCTAAAGAGTTGTATGCACGGCTGAAGGAGCTTTATGTAAAATGGGTCCACCCTGAAGATAAAACCATTCAGGACATTGGGGAAATCATCATCCTTGAGCAATATTTACGAATGCTATCTCCTGAGTTGCAGGTGTGGATAAAAGAGCATAATTCACCCTCTGCTGCAGAGGCTGCAAAGCTGGCTGATGTTTTTGTGGCGGCACGGAAAAAGGGACAGCCTTGGAGCTTCATGGCTTGGAAAACGAAGGACAGCCGGAAATCACTCCCGCAAAGACCAGCTGCCAATGTGAGTAGGGCTTCATATAGCCACCCACCCAATGGGTCTTTGAAGTCCCCGGCCAAAACCTTGGTATGCTATCTTTGTGGAATGGAAGGTCATACAAAGCTCATGTGCCCTGAAAACTCAGCTAAATTAACCCAAATGTGCTTTGTGCCTCGAAACCATGATAACTCTGAGATAAAATTAGACAGAGGGTTAAAGATGACATCAGTTGAGATTAATGGGCACTAATTGATACAGGTAGCACACAGACTCTTGTACACAGACAGTTTGTCCGCTTAAATAGTATTAATATGACTGAAAAGATTCCTGTTTGTTGTGTTCATGGAGATGAAAAGCCTTATCCAACAGCGGACCTATACATCAAGGTGCAAGGACAGGTTTACCTCCTGAATATTGGGGTTGCTGATAATTTGCCATTCCCTGTTATATTAGGCCGAGATCTACCTGTGCTGTTTGACCTTTTGGATTATAGCCACACATGCAATGTTGCAGTAACTAGGGCTCAAGCTAAAGCTATGAAGCCAGCAGATGCCACTCAGACCCTTAGTGCTCTGCCATTTTATGAGGCAGAAGTAGAGACAGCACCCGGGAAGTTGCGCAAGTCCCGCATGGAGAGAAGGTGAGAGAAATTTCATCATACTATTGTGAAAGCATCTCCCGTCTGTGAGCCTGAAATGTCTTTGGACTTTAGAGTCCCAGCTAATATCACTGAGATGCAACACAATGATCCAGTATTAGCACCCTTTTTTCAGAAAGCTAAAAAGCAAGGACATGAGATGGAACCAGATATTAACAGCAGTGAGGATTTTTTTCTGAAAGATGGCATTCTTTATCGCCGGCAAAGATCACAGGTACAGCTGATGGTTCCTAGTGGAGTCAGGGAGGTGGTACTGAATTTGAGGCACTCTGTGCCGTGGGCAGGACATTTAGGGAAGCATAAAACCATGGCTCGCATTAGGAAGTATTTCCACTGGCCGGGCCTGCATGCTGACGTGACCCAATTTTGTAAAAGCTGCCCTCAGCGCCAAAAGACTTCCATCAAAACCCCCTCCAGAGCTCCATTTCAGCCTTTGCCAGTTATTAGCACCCCATTTGAACGGTTGGGGATGGATGTTGTCGGACCTGTTGAGAAAAGCAGGGCAGGAAACCGTTACATGCTGGTAATAACTGATTATGCCACAAAGTACCCTGAAGTTTTTCCTCTAAAAACTGTAAAGGCCAAGTCTGTGGCTTTTTGTCTGGTGCAATTTTTCTCAAGGGTGGGATTCCCTCGTGAGATTCTGACAGACCGTGGGACTAATTTTATGTCAACTTTATTAAAACAGGTCTATCAGCTTCTTGGCATCAAAGGGCTAAAGACTACTCCATTACCATCCTCAAACAGATGGCCTGACGGAGCGCTTTAACCAGACCCTGAAGCAGATGTTGCGCAAGTTTGTGAATGACACTGGTACTGACTGGGATCAGTGGCTGCCTTACCTCCTCTTTGCGTATAGAGAAGTACCCCAAGCTTCTACTGGCTTCTCACCTTTTGAACTGTTATATGGTCATGAAGTAAGGGGGCCCCTCTCTTTGCTGAAAGAAATGTGGGAGGGTGACCGGAGAGGGGCAGGGGCTACTAATGTCATTTCATATGTTATACAGATGAGGGAGCGACTTGAGAAGATGACTGAGCTTGCCCAAGCTCATATGGTAGCTGCCCAGCAACATCAGAAGGTCTGGTATGATCGGTCAGCTCGGGAGAGGTCATTTGAACCTGGACAAAAGGTACTTGTACTCCTTCCAAGTGATGACCGTAAGCTGTTAGCTAAATGGCAAGGACCTTTTCAGATTCAGCAGAAACTGGGAGCTACCACCTATCGGCTGGCAACTCCAGGTCACTCTCGCTCCAGTAGAGTTTTGCATGTAAATCTCCTGAAGGAGTGGGTGGAGAGGCCGAAGAGAGCAGAAGTTCTTTTGATAAGGGAGATTCATGAGGAGGAAGAGGTAGAGGAGCAGTATCTTCCTTCAGGTGTGCTCCAGCATTTGGACCTTAATCACCTTTCAGAAGAGAAACAGCTTCAGGTGAAAGAGTTATGCAGCTCTGGGGTGTTTCAGGAGAATCCTGGGAGGACGGATGTTATTGAACATGACATTGTATTAAAGGATGGAGCGTCTGTGAGACGTATGAGTTATAGGATTCCAGAGCGGCTGTTAACATCATTGAGGAAGGAGGTGGATTTAATGTTGTCTCTAGGGATCATTGAACCATCTAAGAGCGAGTGGTGCAACCCAGTGGTTTTGGTCCCAAAGAAGGATAGTAGCCTGCGGTTTTGTATTGATTTCAGGTACTTGAATGCCATCTCAAAGTTCGATTCATACCCTACACCTAGGGTTGATGATCTGATTGAGCGACTTGGCAAAGCCCAGTACCTGACGACTCTGGATCTCTGCAAAGGCTATTGGCAGGTGCCACTTACTGAACGCTCAAGGGAACTGACTGCCTTCTTGACACCATGGGGGCTATTCTAATTCACAGTCCTGCCTTTTGGTTTGCATGGAGCCCCTGCAACATTTCAGAGGCTGATGGATCGGGTACTGTGTGGTTTGTCAGAGTTCACGGCAGCATATCTGGACGATATTGTGATTTACAGCCAAACCTGGGAGGAGCACTTCAAACATCTAGAAAAGGTACTAGAGCGTCTCAGAGAAGCTGGGCTGACTGTTAATTCGTCAAAATGTGTTTTTGCCAAGGCTGAAACTGAATACCTGGGATTTGTCATAGGTAATGGGGTGATAAAACCACAAGTGAGCAAAATCAGTGCTATTGAATCCTGCAGTTTGCCACAGACAAGGAAACAACTTAGATCATTTCTTGGCATGGCAGGGTTCTACCACAGATTTATCCCTCATTTCTCTGCCAGGGCGTCTCCCCTCACTGATCTAACAGGTTCTAGGTGCCCTAACCAGATTCAGTGGACGGAGGAGGCTGAGGCAGCTTTCCAGGACATCAGGCAATCCCTCAGTAAGACACCAGTCTTGTATAGCCCAGATTTTGAGAAACCTTTTATTCTTCAAACTGATGCTTCTGATAGGGGTCTGGGGGCTGTTCTTCTACAGGGACCACCCAATGAGCGACACCCAGTGGCTTTCATTAGCCGCAAAATGTTCCCAAGAGAGATGAGATATTCAACGGTGGAAAAAGAGGCTTTAGCAATCAAGTGGGCACTTGATTCCCTCAAGTATTACCTCCTAAGCCAGGAATTTAAACTGGAAACTGACCACAAGGCGCTCCAGTGGTTGGAGAAAATGAAGGATACGAATGGACGAATCACCAGATGGTACCTTGCGATGCAGCCATTCCGTTTTACCATTCAGCATATTGCAGGCAAGAACAACTGCACAGCGGACTATCTCTCTCGCTGTTCCAGCTCACTGCCTAAGGGGGGGAGTGTGTGATGGATGCATGCAACCACACAACTGAGATACTTAGGTAATATTCATGTGGTCTTTTGTCTTATGTTTACGTTATGCTCTAAAGCTTCTGTGATCATAAGTTAACTAATTTGATATTTTGAGTTACCTGTAATGCATGACAGCACTAAGCTATAGCCCAAATGGTGGCATAGACTTTGCTTTGCATTGTTTGTTATTTTATATAGGTATATGTTATATTGATTATATTTCTGCTCTTTCTGAGTTACCTGACCTCCGCGCCAGTCCTTCCTGGTTTGGCTGAAAGAGGAGGCTGAGGGTGGAGCTGGTTTAAATGCAGAAGCCAATAAAGTGGACTGAACCATCTATTGTGATCATGCAGGGGGAATGGGGTTCTTCTTGAATGATGGTTGGCTGTTATCTCTTTAGTTTTCACCTTTGGTGTATATAATGGTTTATTCATTTGCTATATAACTGGAGCTGTTTCTCATTTGGGCAGGTCAGTTTGTTGAGTTATGTTTTTGTTAAGTGACTTTTGAGTAGCGTTATGTTATGTTAACCTCTTTTACGGGCCCACTTGGTTCTTAAAAACTTTATTTTTGATATCTTGAATTTTTGTAATCATCTTGTCCTTTTTGGGGGTATAATAAAACCCATTTTTTGAAGATTACATTTGTGCCTGTGTGTTCCTGGCTGCTTGGATCATGACACACACCAAGCTGCTTGCCTATTGTAGATTCACTCTTCCCAGTCTGGTGCAGGTCTACAATACTTTTCCTGGTGTCCTTCGAAAGCTCTTTGGTCTTGGCCATGGCGGAGTTTGGAGTCTGACTGTTTGAGGCTGTGGACAGGTGTCTTTTATACAGATGATGAGTTCAAACAGGTGCCATTCATACAGGTAACGAGTGGGGGACAGAAAAGCTTCTTACATAAGACGTTACAGGTCTGTGAGAGCCAGAGATTTTCCTTGTTTGAGGTGACCAAATACTTATTTTCCACCCTAATTTATGAATAAATTCTTTACAAATCCTACCATGTTGATTCATGGATTTTTTTTTTCACATTCTGTCTCTCACAGTTGAAGCGTACCTCTGGTGCAAATTACTGACCTCTGTTATCATTTTAAGTGGGGGAACTTGCACAATCGGTGGCTGACTAAATACTTTTTTGCACCCCTGTATATGCAATACGAATAGGGGTGTAATTTCCAAGGTGGTTTAGGGGGGTTATGACCCACCCCAGTAATTAGACCCAATCAATATAACCGTCCTCAATAAAATTATGAATTATCTTGCATAAATAGGCTGTTGGTTTTCTTTGCTCATTTTAGTTATTACCAGCAAAATAGTTGAAGTTGCATCTTCAAATTGAAAGTCATCTCACTGTCTAAAAATGTATGTATTTCATCAGGTGCAACTGTTGAGTTTTTTCTGTTTACAAGTTCAGCATATGAACCAACTGTAGGCAACACCTGAAGGTATGTGACAGGTCTATGTGCAAGGACTTGTATTACTCCAGTATTTGATATGCATGGATCACTCTTCATAAGCAATACAAGTAGCTTTAATTTAGCTATGGTTCTCAGCTGATACAGTGTCCCTTCATAACACCACTAATTAGTCAAAAGTGAACAAAAAGACTAATAGAAAATAGTAAGATTTCCGGTTAGATTTCCACAGAAGGACTGCTGTTGCTGTGAGGTAACAGTACTAACCATCATGCTGCATCTTGTTATTATTCTGGTGTAATATTTTTCATTCTTTGCATCACTGTCTCAGTCACATTTTGATCCCATGTAAATGAATTGCCTCAATTATTTTTCTGAAGTCTAGGTTTGCCTTGTATTTCTTTCATGCAGCTATCCCTGATTTAGTAGAGATCCCTTATCTGGTGGCTCACATTTCAAATTTTAAAACCATAACTGCTACACTTGCATCATAAAAAGGTCATATGGATTGATCACTGCATTTTTCCCAGATTAAAAAACATCATGTGTAAGAGTTTAGTTTGTCTTGTGTTGGTACACAGGTACACAGGAAACAAAGCAAAACATGGAGAACAGAAAGTCCCGTCATATAGGTTTTATTTTATTATTTAAAAAGCATATGTACAAAAATGTAAGAAGTTCAAGTCTAGACTATACATATGTTTATATATATATATTAATATATATTAATGTGTATATATATATATATATATATATATATATATACATACACGCAAGGGGAACAAAAATTGCAGAGTAATCATAAAGAATATTGATTGTCTTGTATTTCCAGTGAGACTGAATGAGTCCTTTTAGTTCAACACCAGGTGTCACTTCTGCTGTGCAGTAGGAGTGCAGCGTGTTCGTCACGCAGTGTCTTATTTAGATTGCAGCAGTACTCTGACCAGCAGTCGTGGTGCTTACAGCTCCTTTCTTCCCTTGCCTGAAGAAACAAGTGAGATTATCAGTGACAAGCAACACAGACCTTTAGTTTGTCATCTTCACAGAGTTGTGCGTGCGTGTCATTCTGAATTTGGCTTACTTGTTGTGATTTTTTAGAATGTGTCGTCCAAGTGGGGACTCTGGATTCACACACTTCTTCATATCTGCTTTTGTGGTAACACTGAAAGATTTTTAAAAAGAGGTGTATTAGGAAGGAACTGGAGAACACAGCAGAATCATACCTCAGGTCATCTTGTGGACTCACATGATCTCTGTATGTGGACAGAAGATACTTGGGTAGTGTATCACTGGCTCAGTCTTGATGAGCTTTGGGCTGATCCTGCCAATGTAACTGTAACACTTGCATTTATTAGATTTGCTGGCTGGTTGTCCTGTGTAGGAAAAGACAAGAGCATTACCTGTTGATCAGCAGCCAAAATATCCATAAACAGGATGAAGGGGAAAAAAGAAACAAAGAAGGAAAAAAAATACGATTTTCACAGTACCTTGTGCACCTAGGATAAGCAGGCAGGCAACGAAGGCAGTGACTGAGTTCATAGTTGTGGCTGTAGGCAGATCCGCTGTTCACCGTTTCTGTCTTGAGTATGGCTCCTGATGCTGTGAAGCAGTAAGCAGCACGCTTATATACACTGCCTGCACAAAATGGCCCCACCTCCAAGAGGTGTTTTGCAACATTAATTTCACTTTCCAGAATGCCTTTCACTTTCTTCTTCTTTTTCCCCTCTGCAAAGCCTGTTTCCGAGAATCGCAGCTATTGAAAAAATGCCTACAGAGGGAAATCTTTTAGGTACATAAATGACATTAATAAGACAGCTCATGACAAAAGCAACTATATATTAATTTAAACTGTTTTGTACACTGCTATCCCTTACACTTTAGCTATCACCATAAAGCTTCCAGTTGCATTTTTAATGTGAGATCTGATTTAAAAAATAAAAAAAAAACAGCAAAAATGATTTTCTCAGCTATGTAGATCTATGTGATTACGCTGACCTCTGACTGTGGCCTTCCACTTTGTCTGTTTAGCTTTTTTCTTTTTTCTCAAATGTTCTTGTTAGGCTTAGGATTAAAGAAAACAAATATCCTGCAGAAAGGCTTTCCCCCCTGGTTTTTGTTTTTGGGAGCACTTATGCAAATATGTGATGTCTTGATAAATCAAGCAAATATTTGAAGTTTACACAGCACTATTCTCGCATGAAAATATCTTAAAAGTTTATTTTGTGACCCGGAAAGAGTAATATTTCAAACTCCGCCACTCTGTGTTCCTCCGCCACTGCCTCGTTTGAGTTTTGGACGAAATGGATTCTGGGATATTGCATTTTGTCATTTCGAGCTGATTGGAGACCAAAACAGCCAATCAGATTTTTTTTCATCCAAGTCTGTGATTGGCTGGTTTTGTGGCACAAATATAACGGTGTACAGAAAGAGTTGAGCGCGCACAGGCAGAAATATTGAGAGCACAAGTGCAAAAACTGAGTGACAGGGGCTGCTATTGTGTGTGTATGGATAATAGCAAAAACAGAAATACATTTTTTGCACGCAGCAATGAATTTTGTTCACTCAAATTTAGCTTTTCTTCACTTAAAATAAATTTCTCCTCAAATTGCAACACTTACATGTGCAATTTATTTTACGTGGTGGTGTCTATGAACAAGATTGTAAAAGTTTCGAACTAACTCAATAAAAACACAGCAGTTCATGTCAGAAAGCCACTCCAGTTACAAAAATGTATTCACCAGACTGAGATTACCAAATGGTAAATGGACTGGTTCTTATATAGCATTTTTTTACTCTATCTGAACACTCATTCACACAAACACTTTTTTCTATGCTCTTTCATGCTACTACTACTAATTCATCACATACCACAAATGTCAAGCATACGAAACAGAAGGCTTTAAAGTCAGGGTACCTTTATTTAAAGTCACAATAAACATTGTACTTTTGAACTACACAGCGAGTACATAGTAATTCATTAATGTTGTACAATTTTCAGTGTTGACTCTGTGTGTCAGCAAAATAGATTTGAAATAAAACTATTTATACTGTGCACACTCTCAGCTTACATTTAAGGGGGCTGTTGAGAAAGTTTAGCCTATATATTGTGAAATGAAATATCAAGTTAATTCAGAAGCTGTGTATGTGAGCCATTTCTTCATTATCTCTTCATATATATATATATATATATATATATATATATATATATATATATATATATATATATATATATATATATATATACACACACACACACACACATATATATATGTATATATATATACACACACATATATGCAATACGAATAGGGGCGTAATTTCCAAGGTGGTTTAGGGGGGTTATGACCCACCCCAGTAATTAGACCCAATCAATATAACCCTCCTCAATAAAATTATGAATTATCTTGCATAAATAGGCTGTTGGTTTTCTTTGCTCATTTCAGTTATTACCAGCAAAATAGTTGAAGTTGCATCTTCAAATTGAAAGTCATCTCACTGTCTAAAAATGTATGTATTTCATCAGGTGCAACTGTTGAGTTTTTTCTGTTTACAAGTTCAGCATATGAACCAACTGTAGGCAACACCTGACGGTATGTGACAGCTCTATGTGCAAGGACTTGTATTACTCCAGTATTTGATATG
The DNA here is from genome assembly GCF_964374335.1 of Astatotilapia calliptera. Classification (NCBI taxonomy): domain Eukaryota; kingdom Metazoa; phylum Chordata; class Actinopteri; order Cichliformes; family Cichlidae; genus Astatotilapia; species Astatotilapia calliptera. The sequence continues at coordinate 10,879,924 of NC_137433.1, read as the reverse complement.
CATGGATCACTCTTCATAAGCAATACAAGTAGCTTTAATTTAGCTATGGTTCTCAGCTGATACAGTGTCCCTTCATAACACCACTAATTAGTCAAAAGTGAACAAAAAGACTAATAGAAAATAGTAAGATTTCCGGTTAGATTTTCACAGAAGGACTGCTGTTGCTGTGAGGTAACAGTACTAACCATCGTGCTGCATCTTGTTATTATTCTGGTGTAATATTTTTCATTCTTTGCATCACTGTCTCAGTCACATTTTGATCCCATGTAAATGAATTGCCTCAATTATTTTTCTGAAGTCTAGGTTTGCCTTGCCAATTGCAACACCTACAGCTGCAATTTATTTTACATGCGCTCAGAATAGTGGCACAAAAATAACGCCATACCACTCTGCCCAGCGCAGAGCACAGGGCTCGCGTGCGGAGTGAAGTGGGGGGAAAAGTGTGAGAGAGAGAAAAAAAAAAAAAACACGGCTCCTTATGGCTTACGTTGCTCACTTCAAAGAGTCGGCTCTAAGAGCCGTTTCGTTTGCGACCGACACATCACTAGTTTAAAGCATCTTGCCATGCAATTGCATTTGTCTCTAACCATCAGGAACCCTCACGTTAACTTTTATCGAGTGGAAAAATGTTAGCATTCATCCTGCAGCTTCACTGTTTATGTTATGCTAACATAGCTGTGTCCCTAGCGATCATGTAGCACAGCATTATATACCAGCTAGCCCAACTTCATTAACCCTACAAATGTCACTGCTGTTTAGTTTTCTGTCTTCATTTATGTTGGAAGTTATAGCAGAGCTGTACGTTTTAATAATTTCAGAAATCTTTCAGTGAGAACATGCTATATCATGCTAACTTCTGACTCTGTTAAATGTAATAAATTTTCATGGATGCCTGGATGTTAAACTTAATTGTTACACCTGGTAAAGCAGCAATGCTGTTCGTTTTATTAAAAATGAAAGAATTTAGACAGTTTTTTAACTAGGGCTGTGCAATATGACCAAAATCTCACATCCTGATATAAGACATCTATCGTCCTGATAACGATATAAATCACAAAGATTTAACGTTTTCTGTAAATTCTGTGAATCTCGGGCACCTCGACTTGCGTGAAGTGTTTCCAGCTGGGCGTCATGTACCTGGAGTCGAGTGTTATAACCGATGCATTAAAGGATGCATTTTTAGACATGACTTGTAACAGTCGCCATTTTCTTTGTGAGTATTTATTACACAGTGTGCTGTGGGGAAAAGCCTGTTCTAATGTTTGAGTCCAAGGTTTATCTTTTAGCACTCTGCAGACTCTTTCACGCAATTCAGTTTAGTTTGAAAAGTCTCAACAGGATCTGGAGCTTTATTGTGAAAGGTTTATGTGGAAAATAAACAACCGGACACGTGATGGTTTTACCGTCATTGCTGCTCACGACAACGCATAAAAACCAGGCGCTTGTCTTTCCGTAGTGTGGTTATATAAAATAGAGAAAGAGAGAACTTTAAGAAATTAATATAGCCACTACAGTGACCATCAAAACGATGAAAAAATATTGCCATAAACAGTTTATTTTGCGACACCACGAAACAAACGATAGCGTAAAATGAAACGATAGACACTGTTATATCGTCATCCGATATATATCATTATATCGTACAAGCCTGTTTTTAACTCTCAGTGATGCCGCAGTGTTCGTTTGACTTTGGGACCTCAAGCGGACGGAGTTTTGGACCCAGATTTACGAGCACCTTAGTCCGACAAATACGGCAATAACGACTGCCTGCTTGCACGTTCTACAAGAAAAAAAAAAAGTGCTTTGGTGGGTATCTGACGGACAAACACCAAACCAGTTCCACACCACTGAAGTTGCACCATTTTTACAAACCAATTCTGTTTCATCCGTTTCACTCAACGTTCAGCTTTCCCTCTTCTCATTCTCCGTTGCTGCCATGCTTTTTCCGCAATGTGCATATGAAAACAAAGGCACTGCGCATGCGCATTTTACCCATATTCTATCGCATTATTTTATTTTCGTATCGTTGTCTAACATTGTACCGTGAATGATATAATATGGCCCAGCCCTACATGTACGTATTTAAAATAAAAATATGAGTAACTGTATTCCATTACAATTACCGTTAAAAAGGGTGGTATTCAGAATACAGTTACTTTGTTGAAATAAATGGATTACACGATATTTTCCTGTTTCATGTTAGGCTAGGCTCTCTCTATTTTTGGTAATTCGACGCCGGTGGAAACCCAAACAAAACACACAATACGAGGCTCTAATGCATGTGTCTCAATCAGAGAGTGTTAGAGTGTTACAGGCAATAACCCTAAATTATGTAGCCTCATTGGCAGTGTAGTCCATGCTGCAGGGAGAATGGACTGCCATGTGAGCTCAAGGGAGGGAGAAAAAGGAGAGTCGAAAGAAAAGTACGAGTTGTCACCAACCACAAACGGTAGATGGAAACATGTAAATATAATAATAACCACTGCAGCCAAAAAGAGAGCCTGACGAGCCCAGTTGTAAGTAAGCTATTAAGACTCGACAGTACGCTGTGTTCGTTTTCCTCCGAAACGATAAATTCCGTTGGAGCAGCCTTTCAACGCCTCTCTCTTTCTCTCGTTAGCAAAGCTGACCCAGACAACAAAGTAAAGCTAGTTTTCGGCTACGAGCCCGACACAGAACCCGACGAATTAGCCAGAGGTCCCTTTACTACGGTTCGGAGCCGGGGACCTGTTTTATATACGCGCGGAATAGTTTTTTATACCAGAGTGCTGCAAAAACTGCAGCCTTACATAATGTCATCCCAACTGTTACTCATTTTATATTAAGATTTAAAAATCTAGTTGGTATTGGTATGGTATAGTTGAATACATTTTAAAAGTAACCTTCCCAACACTGGTCATGAAGTAACCTCTATGCTCAGTCACAACACAACTGTAATTTTGTCGCTTACTCGGCATGTTGTTTTCTAACTTCTGCTTCTGTGAAAATGACACTGACAATATATGTTGCAGCTTTTTTTTTTTTTTTAATTTTCAGTAGATTCCTCAATACAGCTAAAGAAGAGGAAATGAAATTGAAAGAAACATGCTGATGGAAAACCCCAGTCCCAGTAAACTCCGCAATGTACCTTAAAATACTAAAGTGGTGACGAAACATATATTCACATGTCATTAAATCAGATGTTTTCCAGGAAGAGTTGCTCCTGTAGTCTGAAGCTCACACTTCTAAAAATTATGACATCTGATTTGGATGCAAGTGTAGCTGTATTTGTAATTGAGGCATGTAAGTGTGCTATCACCTTGTATCTTTTTTTTTTTTTTTTATACCTTTTTCGCCAAACTATGAAAAAGAAATAATAAAATGTTATCTGGATTACAAAATGACAAAGCAACATTTTAATTACTTGCATGGGAGTGACCCTTGTCTAGAGCAGGACGATATAACCAAAAATATTTATCACAATATACATTTGAAAATTTGCACTAACAATATGACTGACGATATAATTGACACTAGACAAAATGCTTTACAACTCCACAACTTTATTAGTGCAAAAAACCCCATCAATGTATTTTCACGTAAACAAGCAGCTGTTTTTTATGTGCATTAAAGTTATATAAAAATGTAACAGTGCAAATTCCTTGCTGACAGTTTAACCAAAAGGCATTTCCAGTGGAAATTGGCCGACATATCCTCAGCATATTCACATGTCATTAAATCAGATGTTTTCCCGGAAGAGTTTTGTTTTGTGGATATTATTATCCACAAAACTTGAAAAGAGGTTATACACACACAATACGGTAATATTATGTTGAAGCACAGTACGTATCACTCCGCGAGGCTCCTGCCTACGATAGCCGTAATGCTCCGACAATCCATCATGCGGTGCGGGTTCGTAGCTTAGCAAAGTCGTACTAAAACGTGACAGATTTTCCAGCGCCGTGTACCACATAAAATCATTTTGAGGTCAGTAAACACAACCAGAAGTCATACATAAGGCACACAGGATTATAAGGGGCACTGTCGATTTTCAGAAAAAACAAAGGATTGATTTTAAGTGTGCCGTATTTTCCAAACAACACGGTAATAACGACAGCCCGCTAGCATGCGCTACCAAAACTAGTGCTTTGTTGTGTATCTGACGGACGAAAGCTAAACCAGTTCCACACCACTGAAGTTTCAGCATTTTTACAAACCAATTCTGATTCATCAGTTTCATTCAACGATCCGCTTTCGCCCTTCTCATTCTCTGTTGCCGGCACACTTTTTCCGCCATGTGCGTATGAAAACAAAGGCACTGCGCATGTGCGTTTTACCCATATTCTATCGCGATATTTCATTTTCTTATCGTTGCCCAACATTAGTAAAAGTAAGTAAGTATATAGCGGTTTTCACAGATAAAAATCACAAAGGAAATGAGAATATAAAAACAATATAACAGTAAATAAAACAATGTAAAACTATAAAAACAGCATAAGAAGAAATTAATCAAATGCTTTTCTAAATAAAAATGTCTTCAGCTGTTTCTTAAAAGAATCAATGGAGTCCGTGCAACGAAGAGACAGTGGGAGAGAATTCCACAACCGTGGTGCCACAACCTGAAAGGCCCGATCACCACAAGTTTTAAAACGAGTGCGCGGTACCACCAGCAGTCTCTGATCTAATGACCTTAAAGCCCGAGAAGATGCATGTGGTTTCAGCAGGTCAGATAAATATTGAGGAGCCTGACCATGTAGGGCCCTAAAGTTTAGAACTAAAATTTTAAAATGAAACCTAGGGCTGCTCGATTATGGCAAAAATGATAATCACGATTATTTTCACTGAAATTGAGATCACGATTATTTGACGATATTTATTTAACCCTTTAAGACCTACCATAGAACCAAGTCCGCCAGAGCTTTTTTTTTTTTTTTTAAATGTTGTAGTGCCATTTGTGGGAGCATTTTAAGTTGCTATACATCAATACAACTGTTATAGCCCATATTTTAAAAATGTGTATGTATTAAGTCCATAGTAACTACATTAATTGCAAAAAAGTGCAATAAACTACAAAAAAATTGAAAATCATTTTTGTTTTGTTTTTTTTACATATATTTCTACTTGGAGAAATTTAAGAGGTTTATCCCTCAAAACTTTAAATACAAAAAAGTTGCAAAAAATAGTTTACAACAACAGGAAATTTATTTTGAGTGTCTTCATAGTTTTATTTTTGGAGATACAGCAATTTTTATATACTGCAGGAAAAACAAAAAAACAATCCTATGATGCAAATTTGCAAAGCATGTGCATCAAAATAAACTATTTCCAGCAGCGCAATTCGAGTTCTAAGGCCTACAAGTAAAAAACTACATTTTCCGCGAAAATGACATCACTTGCGATAGTTCGTGTTGATGTCTTTTTCAATGTGGGAAGTGTTAAGAACAGCTGATCAGATCGGCAAAGCGTGTTTCTGGAATATTATGTTTTTGTTCCTGCAAGCACTTTTTATGCAATTTTTGCAAAGCTATATGTGGAAGGAAACCGTGACCTAGGACAAGCTGAGGGCATAAGATGTAAATACAACTCCTCTGGTTTCATATGGAAAAATTTTTATTGTGCTAGCTTAGCGGTTCAGGTTCTACAGGGATTTAAAAATAGTTATACAAAACGAGCATGCTGCTCTGACCGGCTTTAGAGGGTTAACAATAACAATGTATTGAATAATGACTTTAAAAAATAATATAAAATAGTGTGCAAATACTGATAACAGTGCAAATGTTTGCAATATAAGAAATAAATGAAAAATGTAAACTTTGCAGTGTTGCTCTGTGGTGCAGCTACGACACCATAGCAAAGTTTACACACTGTGTCTACTTGATCCACGTCTGACTCCACGAACCCATAATGTTTCCACACCACTGAAGTTTTTTTTTTTTGTTTTTTTTTTACCTCTCTTTTCAACCAACGGCAGTCCACTCCTCTCCAAATAACTTCTGCTTAGCTCTCCGAGCTTCCCTCGGGTCCTCTTAATTGTTGTGACGCGTGTTCGAAATGCAGAGCAGTGCGCTTGATTTGCCACACGGAGCAGCGCGAGAGTAAAGCATGAGGGAGGGGCTAATAATCGGCTCAGTCATTTTTAATGATCGTTGAAAGCCCAGATCGTAATCGTGATTAAAATTCGATTAATTGAGCAGCCCTAATGAAACCTAAAATTTACAGGCAACCAGTGAAGGGAGGCCAAGACTGGAGTGATATGCGATCTTCTTTTGGTGCCTGTTAAGAGACGTGCTGCAGCATTCTGCAGTCTGAAGACGATTTAAGGCTGATTTGTTAAAACAAGTAAAAAGGCCATTACAATAGTCTAAACGAGAAGAAATAAAAGCATGAATAATCATCTCAAGTTCAAGCTTTGATACCATTAGTCTGAGTTTAGAAATATTCCATAAATGATAAAAACAGTTTCAGACCAGCTGCTTAGAATGCTGCTCCAGCGACATCGAGCTGTCAAATATGACACCGAGGTTTCTAAGGCTTGATTTTACATAAGGGTCTAAGAAGCTGATATGCTGTCTAATTTCTGGGACCATGTGGTCTGGAGCAATAATTAGAGTTTCTGTTTTTTCAGAGTTTAGTTGGAGAAAATTGTCATATAACCATTTGTTGATTTCTGTCAGGCAATTACTTAAATTAGACAATTTATAAAACTCAGACATTTTGAAGGAACAGTATAGTTGGATGTCGTCAGCATAGAGATGATAGGAGATATATTTATAGCGCTTAATAATTTGGCCTAGGGGAAATACATAAAGTAAAAAGAGAATTGGACCCAGGATAGATCCCTGAGGTACCCCACACGGCAAAACTGTTGATTCTGATGTGACATGATTCATGCAACAGGGCTCTAGAGTGCGACCAATTTGGTCGCAAATATGACCAAATTTTTCAGTGGTGCGACTAAAAAAAAAAATTCGGTTGCACCTGTGCGACCAACTGTTCGGGTAGCAAAAAACAAAAAACAAAATCTGCAACCTTCCCTGTGGTCAACAACAGACACACATTATGCCCCTATCGTGGACTAAACCAATCAGAGATAGTAAGGGGCGGGACCTCTCTGATTGGCCGTGGTCCAGTTGAAAGTGCAGGTGGAAGTGGGAGGTGAGTAGCTTGAATAAAGCGATATCAATTCATTAAATCCTGAATCGACTTTTAAATATAACTGTGTTTTGTGATTAAAGCTCACAAAACCATTTCAACAACAACCAAACAGCAAATGAGAGCAGGTACACGGATTCCACACAAAGACGTAAACACAGAATGACTCGACACATCACAATCAACTTTGTCTTCCTCGGCTTTCTCACCCGACAGCCCGCAGACGGACACACTGTCGGAGCTTAGCGGTTCTGATGCGTCCGGTCCGCGCTGTGATTATGTCTTTTTGCGCTGATTCTGAGCTGCAGGTTTTGTCTCTCTCCAACCAAAATTCACCGAGCCAGCAGCAAAAGAAGCAGCAAAAGAAGCAGCAAACTGCGCTTCACATTTGATCAATGTCGTCATGAATTTTGCTGTTTTGCTTCCACGACTATTAAAATCACACTTCATGCACAGCTAGCGCTCTCTCTAACTCTCTCTGTACTTCAAGAACAGTTTCCGTCTCCAATCTCTGTTTTCTGTATTATTCATTCGCTTATTACCCACCAGTCTACCGTTGTTTACAGCACTGTAGGCTGCTGTCTTTTTCTTTTCTTTTTTTCACTTAAATGACCTCGGACAAGAAAGCCTATTTTTCTGTTGTTCAATACTGAAGAAATTTAAACTTTATATGCAGAACATTGTAGAATATTTTTAAGGTTATCTGCTATAAAAAGCCAGACCAGGAAAATCTCCTTCATGTTTTTCTGTGTTTTATTCTCAGTTACTTTCACACATAGACATCTGCTGTGATGTTCACAATTCTGATGAAGTCAGTACTGATAAATGATCAGAATTATAATATTTCTGACTGTCTGAGGCTAAGTTGAATCGAATCGGGACTTGAAAACCGGAATTGAATGGATTATAGAAAGCAGTGATGATACCCAGCCCTAGTGAGTAGCCTAGGCACGACAGAAGTGGATGTAGCTGTAATAGGAAAAGAACTATTGCTAACTTTTCTGTTAAGTTAAGGCCTGATCCTTCTGAAATTCATAGCCAGTGCTCTGACACGGTGTCATCAATCTTTGAATGCTGAAAAAGCACAGTGTATCCAGAAAAACACATTATATTATATAAGTTATTATAAAATTTGTGTTCGCCTAACTTTTGTGCCGGTACGACTAACTTTTTTAAGTTAGGCGTACCGGTACGCCCATGGCAAAAAGTTAGTCTAGAGCCCTGTGCAAACAGTAAAAGATCTCTCAGACAGATATGATATAAACCATTTTAAAACAACACCAGTAATCCCAAACAAGTTCTCGAGTCTGTTTATCATGATACTGTGATCTACAGTGTCAAAAGCAGAGCTGAGATCCAACAGGATCAGCACTGTATATTCTCCAGAGTCTGCTGCCATCAAGATATCACTAGATACTCTAAGTAAGGCCGTTTCAGTGGAATGCAATTTACGAAAACCAGACTGGAAAGTGTCCATAACAGCATTTTTATCCAGGAAATAGTTAAGTTTTTCTAGTACTACTTTTTCTAAAATTTTTGATATAAAAGGCAATTTGGATATTGGCCTATAACTGTTAGGAAGAGATGGATCCAGCTGGGGTTTCTTTAATATTGGCTCAACAATAGCTTGTAAGCTGGGGACTCAGCCAGTATGAAGAGAAGTATTTATCATTTCCACAATACAGGGGCCAATTGAATCAAACACACTAGTGAAAAATGAAGATGGAAGGACATCAAGGGGGCTTGAAGTCTGTTTTATATGACAAAGCAGGCCTCTGATGTCTTGTAATGTAACAGGAGTAAAAGAGGACCAAGTATCAGAGGAGAGCAAGTTAAAAGTTTGATATTGAGAAGATGGAGAGATATTAGACCTGGTGGCAATGACCTTATTTCTGAAATAGTTCATAAACTCATTGCATTCGGACGTTGAGTGAACTGGTGCACAAGGAGCATCAGGAGAAACGATACTCTTAATTGTTTTAAACAAGAATTTAGGATCTTTCTTTTTTGAAGCTATGAGGTATGAAAAATACTCTGGCATTTTTCCACATGTCATTTAGCAAGAGGATAGATTCTTTAAGGTGTAACTTATAAACCTCAAGCTTGGAAGCCTTCCACAAACGTTCTAGCTTGCGACAGTATCTCCTGAAATTACGAATGTTTTCATTTAACCAAGGATGAGATTTCAAACGTAGGACAGTACTTTTTTTCAGAGGTGCCACCATGTCTAAAGTAGAATTACACTGGTTATTAAAGGATGAGACAAGAGAGTCCAAATCATTCTAAGTCATTTCAGCGTCAAACATGGCAGAGAACCTTTTGCCAGCGTTCTGGTTTATGATTCACCTTTCAATCGTTATTTTGGGAGCCGGGGGATCCAAATAAAACGACAAGTTAAAATATATGCAGCTATGGTCACTCACATGGACATTTTCCACACGAATGTCATTTATATTTAAACCCAAGGAGAAAACAAGGTCCAATGTGTGACCCTTTACATGTGTAGGGCCAGAAACATGCTGCATAAAATTAAAAGACTCTGTGATAGTCATGAAGTCAGCAGCCATATTACAGGATGCATCATCAATATGAAGGTTAAAATCTCCCAAAATTACCACCTTCTCTAATTTAATAATGGATGATAGGAGGTCGTTAAATTCAGTTAAAAAGACTCCGGCAGGGCCAGGAGGTCGGTAGATTAAAATACAATAAAAGGTGCGCAAAGAGCCGACCTTGATCATCTGAAGTTCAAATGAAGTAAAAGAATCCAAGTTCATCAGTCTGCATGTGAATCTGTCCTGGTGCACAACAGCGAGACCTCCGCCACGTCCCGAAAGACGTCGAACAAATTTCCTTCAGATGTATATAATCCATGTTTTGTTGCCACATCTCAGTTAAACACAAGAAGTTGAGAGATTCCTTTATAAAAAGATCGTTTAAAATAAAAGATTTGTGATTGAGCGAGTGTTGAGCAGGGCAAACCTGATTGAAGACGTTTGGTTGGTGCAGTCAACAGCTGACTGAAGTGGCACTCGAATTAAACACCTGTGCGCACCTCTACACCTGTTACGCCGGGCGGGGACTTCAGGGCTAGCAGAAGCTAATATCCATCAACTCTGCCATCAAAACTGTTTTGGTAGATCTCAGGTTTATAATAGCAGCACCATTAACGAGACTGGGACAGCTCTGTCTTAACGTAGCGACTCCGTTTATTGCCAAGCTGCAACAACAAATACACACGGCTCCACCACCAGAGGGTGCTGCATGAACCATTGAATTAGTCCTTACCATAACATCCCCCCTTCTGAGTACATTATAAACTATAATGTTTTCTGTATTAATCCACATTTATGTCAATACTGAAATCACTGCAACTTAACTTGTAGCTGGATACTCCAAGGCTGTTACATTAACTCAAATCTGTAACAAACATTTATTGCCTTAATTTATAACTATTATTTTATTTAACTGTGTGAACTTATTCAACTATGAAGGTGGGGTAGACAACCCAGTCCTTCAACTGAGTGAGGGGATTATTCTGCCCCGGGCTGGTCACTCAGGTGCTCGAGAGTACCTTCTACCTAAATCAAAGTCCTTAAGGTACCTCGGTGGGTTTCTGTCTCTTGTAGGATATCTTCTTTCAGTAGACTGGTTACTTGGTGGTATAAGACACTGCTGAACCTGGTTTGAAACAGGGCTGCTGCTGTTTTCTGGCAGGACAGGGATTTGTTGTTCAGTTGGTTCAGTCTTGGTCCCTTTTAGTGTGATGAGATGGCTCCTGTTTCGACGTAGAAGCCCCCTCGGGGTCTCAACAAGGTAAGACCGCGGCGTATCTGCTCTGCCTGATATAGTCCCATTTGTTTTCATGTCTGTGATCCAAACTTGATCTCCTGGGTGTAGTCCAGTGAGGTCTTGTGCTCTGTGTCTGTAATTGAACTATTTCCACTGTTTTTCTCTCTCCTTCCCTTCTCTCTCTCTCAGTTTAGTGATGTTTGTCCAGCCTGAGTTGACGCAGGATGGAAGTATGGGAACTGTGGTACGAAGTTTCCTCCCCATCAGAAGCTCTGCAGGGCTATGTCCATTGGCAAGATATGGGTCTCCTTCTTTCTGTAGAAGGCTCTTTACTGTTCTCACTGCTCTTTCAGCCTCACCATTGCTCTGAGGGAATCTCGGGCTGGAAGTGGTGTGGGCAAAGCCCCACTCTGAAGCAAACTTTTGGAAGTGTTCTGAGGAGAATTGTGGACCATTATCCGACCTTAACTCTGTTGGAATGCCGTGGCGTGCGAATATGGACTTTAAGTGGTCAATCACTGCTGCTGATGTGGTAGAGGACAGCTTAGCTATTTCTATGTATCGTGAGAAATAGTCCACTGCAACCAAATACTGGCTGTTACTCCACTCAAAAATATCAGCACCAACTAACTCCCACGGCCATGTAGGAAACTCAGTTGGCATGAGTGTTTCTCTGGGTTGCTGTCTCACCTTTGCACATGTCTCACATTCTGCTACCAGCTGTTGTAGTTGAGAGCTCAGTCCTGGCCACCATACCAACTGCTTGGCTCGTTCCCTGGACTTTACAATGCCCTGGTGACCTGTGTGCAGTCGTGTCAAAACATCTTTCTGTAATATCTTTGGAATAACTATACGCATACCTTTTAGGAGAAGTTCATTTTCAACAGTCAGGTCCCCTGCATGCTGGTGGTATGGGAAACATGGACCTGGTATTTTGAGTTTGTCCGGCCAGCCGTTCCTGCAGTAGAGTTTGATTTGTTTCAGTGTTTCGTCTTTGTCTTGCTGCTCTCTTATTTGTTGTAGTCTCTCCTCTGTTGCAGGAAGACCTGAAATCACCTGATGTGCATACAGGTTCATTTCGTCTCTTAATGTCTCATCACAAACAGTTTTTTCTGGTGCTCTGGACAGCACGTCTGCAGTTGCGATGTGTTTGCCTGGGACATGTGAGATGGTGAAAGAGTACCGCATTAATCTCATTCTCAGTCTTTGTACTCGTGGTGGCAGTTCGTCTAAGTTCTTGGAGCCCAAAAGTGGTACTAAAGGCTTGTGATCTGTCTCAACATGGAACTCAATGCCTATAAGAAAATCAGAGAATCGCTCGCATGCCCAGGTTATGGCTAACGCTTCCTTCTCTATTTGAGCATACCTTTGTTCTGTGGGGGTTAATGCTCTTGAAGCGAAGGCCACTGGCTTGGTTGTGTCATCCTCTTGTTTCTGAAGTAGCACCGCTCCTAGTCCATAGGAGGATGCATCAGCTGATACTGTTGTTTGTGCTTTGGGGTTGTAGAGTGCCAAGTTCGGTGGTTTACTCAGTTCTGCCTTAATGTTGTCAAACGCTGTTTGTTGAGCCTCACTCCAACACCAAATTTTTTTGGTACTGAGTAGTTCTCTCAACGGCTGTGTTTTCTCTGCTAAGTGGGGAAGGTACTTGCCTAGATGATTAACCATTCCTAGGAATCGTCTCAATCCACCCACATCGGTGGGTGCCTCCATGTTGCTGACCGCTTTCACTTTTTCTGGGTCTGCTTTGACTCCTGTAGTGTCAATGATCTGTCCGAGGAACTTGATTGAGGTCTTTGCAAACTGACACTTCTCACTTTTCAATGTCACCCCTGCTTTTGTGAGCCGTTCGAGGACTGCAACCAGCCTCTTGTCGTGCTGGGTCTGTGTGTCAGCATAAACCAGAATGTCATCCATTTGGCAGACAACACCGTCCAGCCCTTCCAAAAGCTGAGACATTCGTTTTTGAAAATGCTCAGGGGCTGAGGATATGCCAAAACAGAGTCTATTGAAACAGTACCTTCCGAATGGTGTGATGAAGGTTGTGAGAAGAGCTGACTGCTTGGACAAAGGTATTTGCCAAAACCCTGAGTTAGCATCGAGTTTTGAGAACAACTTTGCGCCCTCTAGCTGTCCTAGGGTGTGCTCAACTGATGGCAACATGTGTCTTTCTCTTTTCACAGAATTGTTTAGTTTGGTCAAGTCCACGCACACACGCACTTCATCTCTGTTTGGTTTAGGTACTGGAACCATTCCTGCACACCAGTCAGTAGGCTGCTCTACTCTGGAGATTACACCTAACTCATACGAGCAAGGTCTCCTTTGACTTTGGGCAACAGGGGAAACGGGACCCTTCTTGGGGTTGACGGGGCAAATGGTTTAGCGTCTGCTTTAAGCTCAATTTTGTATTCCCCCTCCATTCGGCCTAACCCGTTGAATAGTTTTGGAAACTGCTGCTTTACTGCCTCTACCGAAGTGAGTGACACTGCTTCTACTCTGGCCACTAATCCAAGTGCTACACTTGCTAAGCGGCTAAGTAACCCTTGCGTCAGGTCTGCTACTGCATACACAGGCTGTACTGTAGTTTTGCTCGGAGTGCTCAGGTTAGCAGTAAATGTCCCTCTAACGGCTAGTGGAGACATTTCCGCCCCATACAGTTTCAGATCTGTGGGTTGCAGCTGTGGTTTTTGTGCTAGAGCATTGTACTCTTTTTCAGGCAATACGGTTACGTCCGCTCCTGTGTCAATTTTGAGCCAGCAGTCTACATTGTTAACTTTTATTTTAGTCAACCACGCATCCTCAGTTCTCTCTGAGGCTACTGTTCCCAAAAATGCTACCTCCCTTTCTTCACTGTCACCATCTGCTGCACGTATTTCTCCCACTGCCCCAGACCTGCACACTCTTGCATAGTGACCTTTCTTTTTACACTGATTGCAGAGTACCTCTTTGGCTGGGCACAGGTTCTTGCTGTGAAAGGGTGTCTTTCCACAGCGGTTGCATTGGCTTTTCACGTTCCTCTCTGTGGTTTGTGGCACAGTCCACGTCTCTTATCATTTCACTGTGCAGCGCCCCGTAGCCACAATGCTCAGCCAAGGCATATAGGGATGTAATAAACCCGTCTGCAGTCTCTCCTGCTTCTTGCTGCCTTTGGTTGAACTTTGCACGTTCAAAGATAACATTTCTTCTGACTACAAAGTGTGCCTCGAGTTTGTCTTTGAGAGTGTGGTACTCACTCGCCTCCTCTTCGGTCAGGTTCAACGAAGTGATCACGTCCTCAGCTTCATCGCCCATTGTATATATCAGAGTGTTAACCTGGTTTTCGTCCGATTGTAGCTCGAGTCCGGATGCTATCCTGAACCTCTCAAAGCGTCGGATCCATTTCGGCCACTCTTCTGGCTTTGAAAAGTCAAATTTCGGCGGCGGTGATACTTGGAAGGCTGCTGGCTCGGCTGTCATGCTGCTAGTCGCAAGATGCTAGTTAGCGTTTGCTAATTTGTTAGCTTAGCTCCTACTGTGGCTGTTAATGCAAACTTGCAGGGCGAGTTCTCTCCGGTGAGAAAGCTTCCGTTTTCGTGACGTTCTTCTTCCCTCTAGAGTACTTCTGACACCATGTTTTGGTAGATCTCAGGTTTATAATAGCAGCACCATTAACGAGACTGGGACAGCTCTGTCTTAACGTAGCGACTCCGTTTATTGCCAAGCTGCAACAACAAATACACACGGCACCACCACCAGAGGGTGCTGCATGAACCATTGAATTAGTCCTTACCACAACAAAAACGGCGGTCGAAGGAGGGACGCCAAGTGAACATGGGGCCATCAGACCATAGATTCCGAGCTGGGAACTGAAGTGTAGCGTCGGCACCAGGTGACAGTAGATAAATTGGTTGTAGGCACCGGGACTCTTCCCACATGCAAGAAGCTAATCTTCAGTACCTTCTCAGTCGAACCTGGACACCGGCCCTGGTTCCCCTACTTCTTCTTTTCTTCGTGTTAAATCCCACCGATATGTATTGTAACATGCAGTCAGGTGAGGAACACACAAAGGGTGGAGGGAAAAATTTCCTGTAACTGTCCCAGCTGTCACAGTAGCTCTCCATTGAATCTTTGATATACAACATCATGCCCCGATCATAAGTATTGGTGGCAGAGACAAAATCAAAACACAGGACGGTAAAAATAATCTTGCAAGTGACAATAGCGGCCAGTATAAAACTATACCAGCGAGCTGTAGCGGCACAAGTGGCAAAGCCAAACACAGGCGCCATCTTGTCCTTGTCAACATTATACCGGTATTACTGTGAATGGTATGATATGACCCAGCCTTACTCAGTGGAATTCCCTTTACTGATAACCTTTACTAAATATCTATAACCAATCTGAAATTATCCTGTTTTGTTTTGGGTTTTTTTCAATGTTGAAATTAAAATCTAGTAGCAGCCTTCTCATTTCTTTGTGTTTTGTGCTGTGTTTTACAGGCCCACAGAGGAGGACAGCTCCGAGGCAGATGAGGGACGGGTCCCAGGACGGTCCATCGACGGTGGAGCTGGCCATCCTGGTGTCCCTGAAAAGGCAACACCAGTCTCCAATGGAGCATTTCCTCCTCAGCCTTGTTCCTGCTCTGGAGAGCAGCTGGTCCTTTTTATTCCTGTCTCTCTGTAAATACTTATATTTTATATATTTATGTTTAATGTTTTTCTGTGTGAGAATTTTAATATTATTTCAAATAAATTTTTATAATGACTAATGTCTCAGTTCTACTACACAGCAAATGTTGGCACACGACTTGACACATGCAGAATTTATTTCATATTATACTAATGACAATATATACTAATACAGTGGGATGCAAAAGTTTGGGCAATCTTGTTAATAGTCATTATTTTCCTGTATAAATCGTTGGTTGTTACAATAAAAAATGTCATAAAAATAAAGCTGCTTTACAAGAATAGCCCACCCCCACCACTGGCCTGCATGTTTGTGGTAATAACAGCTTCCAGTACAACATAACTCAGTCCTAGGGCGAGAGGCGGGGTCGCAAGGTGGTTGGTGCCTGCCGTGGTGGTAATCCCCGAACCAAATGGTGGACACCAGAGGTGAAGGGAGCCACCAGGCTGAAGAAGGAGTCCTATCGGGCTTGGTTAGCCTGTGGGACTCCGGAGGCAGCCAACAGGTATCGACAGGCCAAGCGGAATGCGGCTCGGGCAGTGGCTGAAGCAAAAACTCGGGTGTGGGAGGAGTTCGGAGAGGCCATGGAAAAAGACTTTCGGACTGCCTCGAAGAGATTCTGGCAAACTGTCAGGCATCTCAGGAGGGGAAAGCGGTGCTCTACCTGCACTGTGTATAGTGCTGGCGGAGCGCTGCTGACGTCGACTAAGAAAATTGTCAGGCAGTGGAAGGAATACTTCGAGGACCTCCTTAATCCCACTGACACGTCTTCCGAGGAAGAAGCAGAGTCTGGGGATGAGGGGAATGACCCGCCAATTTCCGGGGGCGAGGTCACTGAGGCAGTTAAACTGCTTGGTGGCAGAGCCCCTGGTGTTGATGAGGTCCGGCCCCGAGTTCCTGAAGGCTCTGGACGTTGTAGGGCTGTCCTGGTTGACACGCCTCTGCAATGTTGTGTGGAGATCAGCAGCAGTACCTGTGGACTGGCAGACCAGGGTGGTGGTCCCCATCTTTTAGAAGGGGGACCGGAGGGTGTGTTCCAACTACAGGGGAATCACACTCCTCAGCCTCCCTGGGAAAGTCTATGCCAAGGTGCTGGAAAGGAGAGTTCGTCCGCTAGTCGAACCTCAGATACAGGAGGAACAATGCAGTTTTCGTCCTGGTCGCGGAAGACTGGACCAGCTCTTTATCCTCTCGAGGATACTTGAGGGTGCATGGGAGTTTCCCCAACCAGTCTACATGTGTTTTGTGGACTTGGAGAAGTCCACAAAACACATTCGACCCAATCCACAATCGACCGTGTCCCTCGGGGTGTCCTGTGGGAGGTGTTGCAGGAGTATGGGGTGTCTGGCTCATTGCTATGGGCCATTCAATCCCTATACAATCGTTGCAAGAGCTTGGTTCACATTGCCGGCAATAAGTCGGACTCGTTCCCAGTGGGTGATGGGCTCCGCCAGGGCTGCCCTTTGTCTCCGGTTCTGTTCATAATTTTTATGGACAGGATTTCTAGGCGCAGCCAAGTGACGGAGGGCTTTCGCTTTGGTGTCCTCAGAATCTCATCTCTGATTTTTGCGGATGATGTGGTTCTGTTGGCTTCATCGGGTGTGGGCCTCCAGCTCGAACTGGAACGGTTCGCAGCCGAGTGTGAAGCAGCGGGAATGAGGATCAGCACCTCCAAATCTGAGGCCATGGTTCTCATCCGGAAAAGGGTGGAGTGCCCACTCCGGGTCGGGATGAGTTCCTGCCCCAAGTGGAGGAGTTCAAGTATCTCGGGGTCTTGTTCGCGAGTGATGGGAGAAGGGAGCCGGAGATCGACAGATGGATTGGGGCTGCAGCTGCAGTAATGCAGACGCTGCACCGGTCCGTCGTGGTGAAGAGGGAGCTGAGTGTAAAAGCGAAGCTCTCAATTTAAACGGTCGATCTACGTCCCTACCCTCACCTATGGCCACGAGCTGTGGGTAGTGACCGAAAGAACGAGATCGCGGATACAAGCGGCAGAAATGAGCTTCCTCCAAAGGGTGGCTGGCCTCTCCCTTAGAGATAGGGTGAGAAGTTCGGCCATCCGGGAGGGGCTCAGAGTAGAGCCGCTGCTGCTCCACATCGAAAGGAGCCAGCTGAGGTGGTTCGGGCATCTGACAAGGATGTCCCCTGGGCACCTCCTGGGTGAGGTGTTCCAGGCATGTCCCACTGGGAGGAGGCCCCGGGGCAGACCCAGGACACACTGGAGAGATTATATCTCTCAGCTGGCCCGGGAACGCCTTGGCGTTCCCCTGGAAAAGCTGGAGGAGGTGGCCGGGGAGAGGGAGGTCTGGGCCTCTTTGCTTAGGCTGCTGCCCCCGCGACCCGGCCTCGGATAAAGCGGATGAAGATGGATGGATGGAGTAATAATTTTGAAAAATCTATACACATAAAACATACACACGTTGTCCACCCCAGCTGTAAAACTCAGAAACTAGTCTTACTTGTTATCATCTATCGTCCACCTGGGCCTTACACAGAGTTTCTGTCTGATTTCTCAGACTTTATATCTAATTTAGTTCTGAGCTCAGATAAAATAATTATTGTGGGTGATTTTAACATCCATGTAGATGCTAAAAATGACAGCCTCAACATGGCATTTAATCTGTTATTAGACTCAATTGGTTTCTCTCAAAATGTAAAAGAACCCACCCACCACTTTAATCACACTCTAGATCTTGTTTTAACATATGGCGTAGAAACTGAACATTTAACAGTGTTTCCTGAAAACCCTCTCCTGTCTGATCATTTCCTGATAACATTTACATTTACAATAATTGATTACACAGCGGTGGAGAGTAGACTTTATCAAAGTAGATGTCTTTCTGAAAGCGCTGTAACTAAGTTTAAGAATATAATCCACCCACTGTTATCATCTTCAATGCACTGTACCAACATAGAGCAGAGCAGCTATCTGAACGCTACCCCAACAGAAGTTGATTATCTTGTTAATAATTTCACCTCCTCACTACGTACAACTCTGGATACTGTAGCTCCTGTGAAAACTAAGGTCTCTAATCAGAAGTACCTGACTCCGTGGTATAATTCTCAAACACGTACCCTAAAGCAGATGACTCGTAATCTGGAGAGGAAATGGCGTGTCACAAATTTAGAGGATCATCATTTAGCCTGGAGAAATAGTTTGCTGCTTTATAAGAAAGCCCTCCACAAAGCCAGAACATCTTACTATTCATCACTGATTGAAGAAAATAAGAACAACCCCAGGTTTCTCTTCAGCACTGTAGCCAGGCTGACAAAAAGGCAGAGCTCTTTTGAGCCAACAATCCCTTTAACGTTAACTAGTAATGACTTCATGAACTTCTTCACAAATAAAATGTTTATCATTAGAGAAAAAATTACCAGTAATCATCCCACAGATGTAATATTATCTACAGCTACTCTTAGTACCATTGATGTTAAGTTAGACTCTTTTTCTCTAATTGATCTTTCTGAGTTAACTTTAATAATTACTTCCTCCAAACCATCAACGTGTCTTTTAGACCCCATTCCTACAAAACTGCTCAAAGAAGTCCTGCCATTAATTAATTCTTCGATCTTAAATATGATCAACCTATCTCTAATGATCGGCTATGTACCACAGGCCTTCAAGCTAGCTGTAGTTAAACCTTTACTCAAAAAGCCATCTCTAGACCCAGCAGTCTTAGCTAATTATAGGCCAATCTCCAACCTTCCTTTCATATCAAAAATCCTTGAAAGAGTAGTTGTCAAACAGCTAACAGATCATCTGCAGAGGAATGGTTTATTTGAAGAGTTTCAATCAGGTTTCAGAGCTCATCACAGCACAGAAACAGCTTTAGTGAAGGTTACAAATGATCTTCTTATGGCCTCTGACAGTGGACTCATCTCTGTGCTTGTCCTGCTAGACCTTAGTGCAGCATTCGATACTGTCGACCATAATATCCTATTAGAGCGATTAGAACATGCTGTAGGTATTACAGGTACTGCACTGCAGTGGTTTGTATCATATCTATCTAATAGACTCCAATTTGTTCATGTAAATGGAGAGTCCTCTTCACACACTGAGGTTAATTATGGAGTTCCACAGGGTTCAGTGCTAAGACCAATTCTGTTTACATTATACATGCTTTCCTTAGGCAGTATCATTAGAAGACATAGCATAAATTTTCACTGCTATGCAGATGACACCCAGCTCTATCTGTCCATGAAGCCAGATAACACACACCAATTAGTTAAACTGCAGGAATGTCTTAAAGACATAAAGACCTGGATGGCCGCTAACTTTCTGCTTCTTAATTCAGATAAAACTGAGGTTATTGTACTCGGCCCTGAAAAGCCTAGAAATATGGTATCTAACCAGATTCTTACTCTGGATGGCATTACCTTGGCCTCCAGTAACGCTGTGAGGAACCTTGGAGTCATTTTTGACCAGGACATGTCCTTCAATGCACATATTAAACAAATATGTAAGACTGCGTTCTTCCATTTGTGCAACGTCTCTAAAATTAGAAATATCCTGTCTCAGAGTGACGCTGAAAAACTAGTTCATGCATTTATTACTTCCAGGCTGGACTACTGTAATTCATTATTATCAGGATGTCCAAAAAACTCACTGAAAAGCCTTCAGCTAATCCAAAATGCTGCAGCAAGAGTCCTGACAGGGACTAGAAAGAGAGAGCATATTTCTCCTGTTTTGGCTTCCCTTCATTGGCTTCCTGTTAAATCCAGAATTGAATTCAAAATCCTGCTTCTCACATACAAGGTCTTAAATAATCAGGCCCCATCTTATCTTAATGACCTTGTAGTACCATATCACCCTATTAGAGCACTTCGCTCTCGCTCTGCAGGCCTACTTGTTGTTCCCTGAGTATTTAAAAGTAGAATGGGAGGGAGAGCCTTCAGTTTTCAGGCCCCTCTTCTGTGGAACCAGCTTCCAGTTTGGATTCAGGAGACAGACACTATCTCTACTTTCAAGATTAGGCTTAAAGCTTTCCTTTTTGCTAAAGCATATAGTTAGGGCTGGACCAGGTGACCCTGAATCCTCCCTTAGTTATGCTGCAATAGACATAGGCTGCCGGGGGATTCCCATGATGCATTGAGTTTTTCCTTTCCAGTCACCTTTCTCGCTCACTATGTATTAACAGACCTCTCTGCATTGAATCATATCTGTTATTAACCTCTGTCTCTCTTCCACAGCATGTCTTTTATCCTGTCTTCCTTCTCTCACCCCAACCGGTCGCAGCAGATGGCCGCCCCTCCCTGAGCCTGGTTCTGCCGGAGGTTTCTTCCTGTTAAAAGGGAGTTGTTCCTTCCCACTGTTGCCAAAGTGCTTGCTCATAGGGGGTCATATGATTGTTGGGTTTTTCTCTGTATCTATGAAGCGCCTTGAGGCGACTTATGTTGTGATTTGGCGCTATATAAATAAAATTGAATTGAATTGAATTGAACACGCACATGCACATAGTGTGACATTGTACAACTTTTTTCAAAATACTGTATAGCAACAGGTTTTCATCATGGTGCTGATCCAGAATCATTCCCTTACTGTTTATTCCTAGTCATATAGTATGAGTACTGAGAATTTTTTAAAGTAATAAATATAAAATAATTTATTTATAATGATTCAGTTTGTTTCAAACAGGGAAGGGGTCCCATTTCACTGCAGGTAACATGTACGTGTAACACCGCAAGTGACAATTAAAGGCATAATCAATCAATAATCATCAAAATCTTATTAAATGTTTAAACTGTAGAGATACAATAATTTGGGTGATGTAAAATCAGCATTTTGTTATATTTGAAATATAAATCTAACAATCTTTTTCTTAATGTATTTTCTTTAAAACACAATGCGTTTTTTTCTGTCATGATTATAATAATCCACAATTATGTGGATATGCATATTAGATAGTGTTAAGTGAAATATAACCCCTCCAAAAGGCAGGCTGTAACTTACTTTAAAACTAAATAAACCGGTGGACTGAGCTACAGACTCATGACACCCTTACCCAGTTAGCTAACAGCTATGACCAGCACTACTGTTGCACACACAGTACGCTCATTTGTTTCAAAGTGGAATTATCACTCAGTTTGTATTTTCCCAGATTAAAGAAAACTTTAAAACTCTTTTTAAATCCTAAAAAATATATGTGTAAGAGTTTAGTTTGTCTTATGTTGATACACTGGAAACAAAGCAAGACACAAAGAACAGAAAGTCCCATCACATGAGTTTTATTTTGGTATTTATTTAAAAAACATATGTACAAAAATGTAAAAAAAGTTCAAGTCCAGACTATATAGACATACACACACATGGGAACAAAACTGGCAAAGTAACCAAAAAGAATATTGGCTGTCTTGTATTTGCTGTGAGTTCTTCTAGTTCAACAACCATGTGTCACGAGTGCAGCTTGTAGGTTGTGCAGTGTATTGTTTAAATCGCAGCAGTACTCTGACCAGCAGTCGTGATCTTTACAGCTCCATTCCTCCCTTGCCTGAAGAAACAAGTGAGATTATCAGTGACAAGCAACACAGACCTTTAGTTTGTCATCTTCACAGAGTTGTGCGTGCGTGTCATTCTGACTTACTTTTTTTAGTAAGTTTTAGTAAGTACGATTTTTTAGAATGTGTCGTCCAAGTGGGGACTCTGGACTCACACACCTCTTCATATCTGCTTTTGTGGTAACACTGAAAGATTTTTTAAAAAGAGGTGTATTAGAAAGGAGCTGGAGAACACAGCAGAATCATGCCTCAGATGATCTTGTGGACTCACATGATTTCTGTATGTGGACAGAAGATACTTGGGTAGTGTATCACTGGCTCAGCCTTGATGAGCTTTGGGCTGATCCTGCCAATGTAACTGTAACACTTGCATTTATTAGATTTGCTGGCTGGTTGTCCTGTGTAGGAAAAGACAAGAGCATTACCCGTTGATCAGCAGCCAAAATATCCATAAACAGGATGAAGGGGAAAAAAAGAAACAAAGAAGGAAAAAAAAATTTTTTTTCACAGTACCTTGTGCACCTAGGATAAGCAGGCAGGCAATGAAGGCAGTGACTGAGTTCATAGTTGTGGCTGTATGGCAGATCCGCTGTTCACCGTTTCTGTCTTGAGTATGGCTCCTGATGCTGTGAAGTAAGCAGCACGCTGCCTGCACAAGTGGTCCCACCCCCAAGAGGTGTTTTGCAACATTAATTTCACTTTCCAGAATGCTTTCACTTTCTTCTTCTTCTTCTTTTTCCCCTCTACAAAGCCCATTTCCCAGAATCATAGACTTCACCCATAGCTTTGGAACAACAAAAGAAAACAACAACAGGTGCCTCAGGGCACTGTTCTTTCTGATATTGTCCAAACAGAGGTCAATGAGGAAAATAAATTATAACTTGTTATACTGAACATTGAATTGTTTGCACACAGCAAAAGAGGGCTTTTCCACATTTCTAAGTGCATGGTGGGATTCCAAGCATAAACTTGCACAAACCTGTTGAGCTCTCCCTGACTTTCTCACTTAGGTAACTTTAATGTTAAGGGAAAAGGTTTTATGATTGTATGTGTTTATGTTGTACTTTTTAATACAATTGTTATTTTAAAAGACTGAAGGCAGACACTAAAAAGGTTACAAACAGATTGCAAGCAACACAGGCCAGATGGATGGTAACAGTATATAGTTTGACTGAGTTAGTGATTGGGTGAGGAAGGTAATCGTGGTAGGACAGCTCAGATCAATTCAATTTTATTTTATTTAAGTAGTACCAAATCAAAATTATTCAAGGTGCTTTCTATTATAAAGAAAGCACAATAATATAATTTATTATTGTATATACAATAATAAATGATATTATTAAATAATAATAAATATGAGAATATAATAAAGAAAGCAGAGAAAACCCGAACAATCATGACTCCCTTTCCGCAAGCCCTTTAAAATGAGTCCAGTTATGAGCAACTGAAATGACAATTGTTTTTAAGAGAAAGAATCTTTGAGTATAAATGAGCTGTGCATTTAATTGCTGATGGACAACATGCATGTTCCATAAAGCATGTGTAACTGACATACAAAGTCTAATCATGACTTATAGTGGGTAGTCAAGAATAGACATTGTTTTATAAATGCCCACCATTAAAGGACAGGGTATTTTAATGTATTAAATAGCTGTTAAAATGTTTCTTTAATTTTGTTAAAATCAACTTATTACTCCATGCTAACAGTATATGCACTTTTCTTCATTCATTCAAATATTGCATAATGTTTCCACTTGTATACTGTATACAAACCCACACAGTCTCTAGTTAGCTAGGAAACTACAAGAATGCTAAGTCACAACTTTACATTCACATAGATTACATCCCAGAGCAATTGCTTTTGTATTGTCAGTATGTGTCCCCATTTCAAATTATCACCAGTGATTTCTGTGGAAAAGTGATGTGAAACTCAAACAGACTGACGAAAACACCGTGCCAAATGTTTCAGTTAAACTCTGAATGAACTCGATGAAAGTAGGGCCTTGTGTTTTGGAAAAAATCAAGTTGGATCCACACATCCGAGTGCATCCAAAAAAAATAAAAATAAATAAATAAATAAAAATTTCATGTAAATTGAGAAATGAGAAGAAAATTTGCAGATTATGAAGAATTTGTAGCATGCTATTTATTTCAAAAGTAGGATGTCATGCCATATAGAAGGCACTATGGCAGAACTAAATGAACATGTCATAAATCCAGTTGAGCTTTCACAACTTCAAATCATTGCAAGTCTAGGTTTCTACGCAAGCAGTGTGACTAAACTAGTAAGAGTTTCACACATGGAAGTCTAAAGCCATTACTAGTGTAGTATTGTAATGTAATGTGTATTGTATTGTAATGTGTATGTGTTTGTCCCCATAGGGAAATAGTTCCTCTGCATTTAACCCATTCACCCAGTGAAGCGGTGGGCAGCCACCAATGCAGCGCCCGGGGAGCAGTGTGTAGGGACGGTACCTAGCTCTGGGGTACCCTAAGGGTAGCCGTTCAGTGGAGTCGAACCCCCGACCTTCCGATCATGGGGCCACCACTCTACCTACTGAGCTATCCCTTTAATTGGTATAAAATAAATAAGGTATATATTTTTAACGAATGCCTAGAAAAAAAGTCCTAATTACTACTGAATTTTGTATGTACAAAGACCATTGGACCTCAGTATTTACACTCTTTCTAACACAGATATATGAAGGATGAAGGGACTATGCAGTTGAAACTCCACGTGTGCACCTGTGGACAGCCTGACCATCTGTTGAAGGTAACGGACTAACATGGCTAATGCTAGCATCTCTTTTAAGATCATCTTGGCTTAGAAAAATAGCCAGCAGTACTAGCTAGTTAAAATCCAGAGAGAGAGAGCAATGACCACCGATCAAGATCAACCAGTTTCTTTTCTGGCAGCTGTTGTAATAACAAAGTTTGCATTCTTTGAAAACTGCTGGGTCATGTATGATTTGTCTGAGAACATGTGTCATCTCATGAGCCAGCATTTAATATCCAAGACTAATAGGAGGTTGTATTGTATTCTCACCTAAGCTGCGAGGAAGAATATTCAAACTGCAGTGGATTAATGAAAAAGCACCAACTGTTAAAGGCTGGCAAAGAGGAGCATTGGAGTATATTACACTCAAAAACAGACCAATTCTTTAAGGTCTGTGAACCATACGTGAATCATGTATAACCCGATGTCTCTAATATTTTACTACAAGGATTTCCTTGAGTGTTCGAACTGCATACTATTGGAACCACAGGTATTGTATTGTTAAGATGGATCTGAGCTGGTGTTGTGTGTTTGGTTTTCGGTTTGTTTGTTCCTTTTTTTTGTTTTTCATTGCTGTGAATTTTACACCATATCATATTATGTAATTATGGGTTGTTTGTGAAAATAAATGACTAAAAATATTGTTAAAAAAAGAGAGTTGGAGATGGGGAGGAGGTGGGTTACACAAAGGGGTCTGCAAAGGAGAATGACAGATGCGCAGTGAGATTTAAAGTATGCAGTGTAGGGTAATTTCCAATAAACCAAGTTCAAAAAGGGCGATCGTGGTTCAAGAATTGGCAGTTTGTCTTGTAATCGGAAGGTTGCTGGACAGTCTCGCTCATTGTGTCCTTGGGCCAGACACTTCACCTACCGCCTACTGGTGATGGCTAGAGGGGCCGATAGCGCGATATGGCAGCCTCGCTTCTGTCAGTCTGCCCCAGGACAGCTATGGGTACCACTGTAGCTTACCTCCACCAGTGTGAATGTGAGAGTTTATGAATAGAGATTGAAAATGTGACATCATTCAGGGGTAAAACCGCAAAGGATTCTGGGAACTCGTGGCAAGAGGTACTAGCGCACGCAGGCTTTCAATTGAAATTACATTACACAGCGATAAAAAGAAAAAAAATGGCAAGAAGCTGTTGTATTATTAACTGCAATAGCCGGTCGCATGACAGCCACGGGAAGCTGACGGGTAAAGAGATCGGTTGTTATCGGATTACGTCGTTGAAGAGAAATTGTTCAAGCCATGTTTCCGAAGTAACAAAGAGGCGACTGGATTGCAGCCATTCGAAGACCAAATATAACATCCCAGAACACTCCAGCTCATATGTTAGTCTGCTCCAAGCATTTCCACAAAGGTGTTTTGTAGTAGTTAATACATCATTTTTCTTAACATAATTGGTGATATAGGTTACAAGCAAGTCTGGCGCTGAACAGAAATTGTCACGCTATGCTCCTTTGTTTATTGTGCATAAATAGTGAATTGTCCTGACACAATATTGTGTTTCACTTCTGTTATTACCATGGTACATTGACAAAAACATACTTTTATTCACAGGATAAAACAGGTTTTTTTTGTATCACTAATTGCCCAGTACGATTACAGCATACAATATTATTGTCACTGCTACATTTCTGTAATGCGAACCAGAAATTATTTCCACTACTAATTAATTGCCGTTGAGCTTAACACCTGAAAAGCCCTGGGGACCTTTTGTGGCTTTTGCATTTTTCGATTCCAAGCCATTTGCACTGTTTAATTGAATATAGCCAAATTCTCCAAAAAAAAGTTTGGTATAATTTTATTTCAAAATTCAAGTCTGACTTCCTTAAATTAGCTTCAGTGGCTAAGCTAACAATACACATCCTCTTAGAGCCCTAGTGGACGTTTTCGTCCCATTGACTTCCATTATAAACGCTATTTTTCACTGCAGAATTATTACCGTTAATGTCCTGGTGATTACTTATGTCTCCGTCTCGTTTTGGTCTATTGGCCTTAGAGTTGTAATTTTTTTATTTGTCCACCGGGTGGCGCCCTTGCTCCACATTTGACCCCGGGCTGGAAAACAGCGGGCTGCCGTAACAGACCTGCGGGAAACAAAGCCTCATTTCCGGCGTGCAGCAGCGGCTTCGCCCGCTGATCTGGCGGGACCATTTTCGGTCCCTAGGACCATGAGAGGGTGCTTTTTTTTTTTAGTCAACAGTCGATTAGGACCGATAGTGTGTGCATTTTATGAAATGCGCTCCTGCAAAAAAAATAAAAGGCGATCGAAATGACTGTTGGTGCCAATCTTTAGTCCATCCAAAGGCCTAATTATAAGAACAAACGAATATTACTTCAAATGTTTTTTTTTTGAAAATATTAAGTTTTTTTGTTTTTTGGGCCTAAAAAAACAGGGCGCTCATGTAATAAACCTGGGATTTAAAGGGTTAAAACAACGAAAATGTAATTAAAACTTTATATGAATATTTCAGGGAGAAGTAGTTTTAAAAGACTGACCAATTTAAAGTGGAAAAAAATATGAATATATAATCTTTTTATTGCACTTTTTGGGGGGTGGACGTTTTGGTCCATTAGGGCCTTTAGAGGGTGCATTTTTTAAGGGCCTACCAAGGGTCCTATTAATAAACGGTTAACGAATGTGTATTTATGAAGACTATTTGTGAGACTGGTAAACTTGTGATATGTACAATGGTCTTTCGTTCTACATGGTGCATTTCAAGGTCCTGTACCCATCCGTCGGCTTGTTGCAGTGACGGTTCTTGGAGTGAGTGCATACACTCATGAAGTTTAGTAAAACTTCATGAGTGTATGCACTCACTCCAAGAACCGTATAATTATAAATATGAGCGTGGTGAAAGTTGGGCAGCACGCTAACGTATTTTGTCCACTCTGTGTGCTCGTAAGGGTCAAACCCTTTCACTCCTTTGATTTTTTTCCATTATGATTGCCCATTCCACAGAACAGAGTTCACAATTCATCCATCCATCCATTCGCTTCCGCTTATCCTTTTCAGGGTCGCGGGGGGCGCTGGAGCCTATCCCAGCTGTCATAGCGCGAAAGGCGGGGTACACCCTGGACAGGTCGCCAGTCTGTCGCAGGGCTAAAACATAGGGACAGACAACCATTCACACTCACATTCACACCTAGTGACAATTTGGATTAATCAATTAACCTATCCCCACAAGCTGCATGTCTTTGGACGGTGGGAGGAAGCCGGAGTACCCGGAGAGAACCCACGCAAACACGGGGAGAACATGCAAACTCCACACAGAAAGACCCCGGCCTGATGGTGGAATTGAACTCAGGACCTTCTTGCTGTGCGGCAACAGTGCTAACCACCGTGCCACCCAGAGTTCACAATTCTGTCTGATATTGGGCCACCATTGTGTTGCTTTGAACTTACTTATTTGGGATGAAAAAATTGTTATGTTTTTTTGTTAAATAAATAATTTTCATCAATAAACTTTCCTTGTTTAAACATGTGCCATGGTGTGGTCTTTCTTTGCTTGTAGCTTCTTGGTGTTGTTAAATACAATAGATAAAAAATACATATAATATACATATAATAATGTACAACACATTATGGAGTATACTTCTGCTGTGAGGTCCTGCCTCCTTGTACTTATGCAATTAACTGGACAATCAGTGGACAGGTATGTTTATAAATAATATTATATTAGGCCAATTTTCTTATACATATTTTTGACCAGGGGGTAGAATTGATTGTGAACTGGAAAGGAAAAATGCTCACCACAAAACACTCCACAAATCCCGCAAATGATGGACTTCTTTATAAACTACTGAATCAAGCAGTTAAAAATTCTTCTAAAAGTTCTAAATGAAGCTTCAGATGTCACTGATCAAGTGACTGTGGAAAAACCTCCAAAGCCTCAAAGGAGTGCTTCTGAAGCAGTATGTTGGGGGGGGGGGGTTGACACAGGCGTCAGCTTCAAGCAGGCCATCACTCTTTGCTCCAGATAGCAAGTCTATCCTTGCAAATAGGTTCAACAGGAGACACAGTTAACCTGTACAGCAATAGCAAATAAATATCTACTCTATACCTAAATGAACACCAGATCTCATCACAAGTGTCCAACACTAAATAATCTGCAGCTACAAACACCCCCACACAACACTGTTTTGCCAAAACTCCAGCAACAAACCAACAAAGCTGGAATAAATGTATGAGTGTCAATCACAGTAGCACAGCAAAAGGTTCCTACAAACAACAATGACATCCACATTAACCAAAGTGTCCAAGATGCCAAACAAAGATGGAACCAAGCTATGACAAAGCTCACAGCAAATCAAAGCAGTTAATGGGGTCTACAAAGCTACCTGACCAAACTACCAAGCTGTTAGAATGCCTGCATCTTAAGGATAAAGGACACTCTTTCGAGGATGCCAATGTTCACATTTTGGACAGAGAGGACAGATGGTTTGAAAGAGGAGTGAAAGAAGCCATCTATGTCCATTGTGAGCGACCATCTTTGAACAGAGGCAGGGATTTACGACACCAACTCTCTGCCATCTATAATCCAGTTTTGAGATCCCTTCCCAGACGCCTTAACGCCCACTCACATCCTGGGCCATCTGACCTCAGGAATTCGCATGATAAGGTGGGGCCAGGTTTCACAATGAACACACCCGAAACTCTGGCTGATTGGGACCCACACCCAGTTTCACACCTTGGCTCAGGCGATTAGAGGATCATCAGGGGGTCCTTTTCTCCCTCTGTGGGGGGATTCTCCCACTAGGTTTATATCTGGGACTCTCCACCATTTGACCTTAGAACTGAAGAAGCTTCTCGGATAAGAGGTGAAACGTCTTCAAGCAACTTAAAGAAGTCCAGATGCTTTTCTTTGCAACCTCCTTTGTTTTGAACTTTTTATTACATTATATCTACTAAGTTTGATCCCTTTCCTCTTCCATTGGCTAACATTCTTTCCCTTTTCCCTCAGTGAAATAGCAATGGGCCAGACACCCCATACTCCCACAGCACCTCCCACAGGACACCCTGAGGTGTCCAGACGCTTTTCTTTGCAAGCTCCTTTGACTAGGATAACCTGGATGACTGAGAACCTTCACAGACATATTCAAAACATATAGTTTATTTATGATGTTTCACTTAGTGATGGTGACATGGCAACAGATTGAGATATAAGGTATCAAGAAAGTTTCAACCCAATAAGATGAAGAAAATGCATATGGAATTATTATAGTAAATAAGCAACACGTGAAGGTAAGATGTGCAGTGGAATTGTTAGATTTTCCTCTTAGGGGGAAAGAAGTTGAATTAGGTGCAAGTATTCTCTTCAATAAAGTTAATGTCCACAGGGCATGGTCCAGTGCTATTTTGCTAACACAGGTGTACAAGTGTGTGCAGTGGCGGTCCTAGCCTGTTTGGCGCCCTGGACGTCTGGGCCCTGTTTCAGGAAGCCGGTTTAGTGGAAAAACTGAGTAAGTATACCCTGAGTTAACGAAAACTCTGGGTTTTCGGTTTCACAAAGCGAGTTCAGCTGAAGCCTCAGTGAGTCACTATGACGACACACGCCGTGAAGCTAACCTGCCCCCTAGCAGGTTTACTTCAACTAACCCTGACTGACCCCGCCTCTTTGTCGGAAACCTAACAGCAGGAAGTGTCAGACATGGCGTGTCCCTTCCTTGAAGAGCCAGTAGATCGTGAAGCCCAAATTCTCCGCAGAGCTCTCCGCCGGGAGAGAGTGATCAGAGCGCGTATGGACATCTTATCATTACCTGATGATTTCCTGTGCGAACGTTACCGTGTCTCAGCACAATCAATAAGTTATTTGGATAACATCCTCAGGCCATATATTGCGCATGTGACACATTGCGGACATGCGCTCAGTCCATTACATATTCTTTGTACCGCACTCCGTTTCTTTGCAAACGGGAGCTTTCTGTACAATATCGGTGACGCTGAGCACGTTTCCAAGGCTACCGTCTGTCGGGCAGTCAGGAATGTTACAGTTGCACTGAAACGTCTCCTGCACTCGTTTGTGGTGTTCCCCGGTCATAGACCCACAAGATTTATCAAAGAGGGATGCCACAAAATTGCAGGTATCAGGATGAACAAAACTCAATGCATGATGTGGTGATACGTGAACTACCACTCAAATGGTACATAAATTTCCAGGGTTCCCAGGCGTGATTGGCTGTATAGATGGCACCCACATCCCAATCATTGCACCCTCAGCAAATGAAGGAGACTATGTGAACAGGAAGTCCGTCCACAGCATCAATGTACAGGTACATAATTCCCTGTAGCATTTCACACCAACAAGTGATGGCATCATGGTAATGGATGCTAATATGTGTTCTCTGCACTGGGCAGATCATATGTGATGCTGCCAACATCATCACAAATGTGGAAGCCAAGTGGCCAGGCTCTGTACATGACTCACGAATCTTCCGGGAATGTACACTGAGCACCAAATTTGGACATGGTGGGTCGAAGTAACTGTGAAATATACAGAGACCAATTGCCACAGGGACGTTTGCACTGACATGTATTCTTCTGTCCTAGGAGAGTTCACTGGCCACCTGCTTGGTGATAGGGGGTACCCATGTCTACCCTATTTGCTCACCCCTTACCCTGACCCTGAACCGGGCCCACAGCAGCGTTATAATCTGGCCCATTGCAGGACACGGGCCAGAGTTGAAATGACCATCGGAATGCTCAAGGCCCGGTTCCAGTGCCTTCGTGGACTCAGGGTCACCCCAGAAAGGGCATGTGACATCATTGTGGCATGTGTGATCCTACACAACATTGCCACAATTAGAGGTGAACAGTGTCCAGCTGAACCAGACAACAGCAGTGATCCACACGATGAACATCCTGACCCACCCACGAATGTACAGGATGGAAGAGCAGTCAGAGACACCATATGCCACAACCATTTCCTGTGACCCGTCAACCCAACATGTTACAAGACAAATACACAGATACTGTGGTCAACTGCCTTTATTGGTCACCCTGTATGTCCTGTACACAAAGAATAAATTAGTATGTTGTACAAACACTGACATGATTCGTCCATCTATGATCACTCCACCCACCCTTAACTGTTGTTCCAGCAGTACAATCTCCAGCTTCGACTTTTGGATCTGCAGCTGGAGGTGCACCATTTCCATGTCGCACTTTCTTATCTTCCTGGCCAGATATGTCTTATACAGCTGCTTCACAGGGAGCTATTGCAACAAGGGACATAGCATTGGCATCCATAGTACATGCCTACTTAGGTTGGTTGTAAATCAGTGCTGAACAACCCACTGTGGAAAGGTTCGTTGTAGGAGTGGCTGGACCCTCTTCCTCTTCATTTCCAGCATCACTCTGCCGGGGACATAGTAAGTCCATGGTGTCATCATAGTACCACATTGTCGTCAGTTGTTATATTTTCCACTGTACACTGTATACCTCATAGTGTGGCTCTGTTGCGGCCTCCTCTGTAGCAGCTGTCACTGTTTCGTCATCATGTGCCTGTGGTGGAGACATTTAACAACATTGCTGTTCTACTGTTGACACATGTAGTCTGTGGAGTATTACGAGTACTCACAACTGCATGTCGGTCTGGCTCAACAGGGGGCTGCACCAGATGCAGTACACCATCACCGTCAACTGGAAGAATATGGGGTTCATACAGGTCACTCATGACTTATGTGGGCGCAAATGGCAATTACCAGACATACCAATCACCATACACCTCATTGTCAGTATGCTCTCAGAGACAACCGACACTGAGGGAAGGCAAAATCAGTAGGTGTCAGGGTGGAAACGCTTTTATGAGCTTTATGTTGCATTGAGGTATATGTTCATATGTTACACTTATTGGGAAAGGTACGGAATGTACTACTCGCTCTGTCTCTGGGAACAGGGAGCTCACCCTGTGGGAGGTTAACACATACACACGCATGTATGCAAAATTAAAGGACACTGCTATGCTCATAATAAAGACGTACCACTGCAGCTCGGTGTGTGTGAGTCTCTCCCTGGGCCCTCACCCGTGCAGCACGTTAACAGTTTCCAAGTGTCTCAGTGTTGTTTATTCACCTAACTGTTTGATGACTGTCATTCTCTGTCAGTAGGACAGTAACTTCACTACGACATAGTTCATTTTGGTCAAGGTGACTGTGCAGAATGGATGTATGCACGCCATGTATTGTTTTGGATTTACCCCTTATGTAGGCACTTGTGTCTTGTGGGGTTGTTGCCACAGAGGATGTCCCCGCAGAGATGCCTTCAGCCACAGGGCGCCCACTGTTTTGGCTGAGGGCCAACTGCTCAGCCTCTGTGGGTGGTGGTGGTGGAGGACCCCCACCTGTTTTTCGGGCCTCCGCTTTTTTTCTGTTGGCTGTGACGGCACACATTTGGGCATACAGAGTAGGCAAATGTGTACTTGTGATGTGCTCAGATAATTTCAATATGTGCTTACAGGTGGTATATTACTGTAGCCTCTAACTGCAATTGATTTACATAGGACACACAGACCAAGCACTATGGCTCATAATACAATTACACCTTACCTGTTTGGACTATGTTTTTATATTTCATTTTTACTTGCTGCCAGGAACGTTTGGGGCCTGTTGGGTTGCACCTGCGCTCACATCACATCACAAAATAAAATGTATAACATAATAAATAGAATGACATATGATAAAATAACGTGTTATATGGGTGGAAATCCCTAGATCAATGTTTAAATTAACACTCACGCATTGACTCTGTCGGCTATGTTTTGCCATGCATGCTCCCTTTCCTTTGCAGCTGCGGCTGTGTTACTTTTTTTCTGCATGATGTGCATGCTGTCGGCATATGCTGCCATCAGAATTTCCGCCTCGAGCGCTGTGAAATACGTCGACCGCGCCTTCTTTCCCTCCGTCTCCATGGTGACTCGCTTAATCTGTGCTCCACTGATCGGGGCTTTATGTATCCTCGTGCGCGTGCTTAACTTGGGGTTGTAGCAACTCCGCGTTGACTGAACTAATTGTTATCAGCCTTTCTGAAACCGAATATTCCGAGTTGGACAGTTCGGGGTTACTCAACCCTGAGTGTCGTTTTTCACTCTGAGTTTTCCAAACCGGCTTCCCGAAACAGGGCCCAGAAGTATAGATCTTTACTCCTCCATTCAACAATTGGTATGCCGATTACATCGAGAGGGAGAGGTCCCCGTAGTCTGCAAGCCAGTGAAGTAACCATTCCAAGCCAGAAGATGGCGCTTGTCAAAGGATACATAAAGCCCTGATCAGTGGAGCACAGATTAAGCGAGTCACCATGGAGACGGAGGGAAAGAAGGCGCGGTCAATGTATTTCACAGCGCTTGAGGCCGAAATTCTGATGGCAGCATATGCCGATAACATGCAAATTCCGCGGAAAAAAGTAACACAGCCACAGCTGCAAAAGCATGCATGGCAAAACATAGCCGACAGAGTCAATGCGTGAGTGTTAATTTAAACATTGATCGAGGGATTTCCACCCATTTAACACGTTATTTTATCATATGTTATTTTATTTGTTATTTTATACATTTTATTTTGTGACGTGATGTGAGCGCAGGTGCAACCCAACAGGCCCCAAACGTTCCTGGCAGCAAGTAAAAATGAAATATAAAAATATAGTCCAAACAGGTAAGGTGTAATTGTATTATGAGCCATAGTGCTTGGTCTGTTTGTCCGATGTAAATCAATTGCAGTTAGAGGCTACATTAATTTTCTTTCTGTAAGCACTTATTGAAATTATCTGAGCACATTACAAGTACATATTTGCTTACTCTGTATGCTCAAATGTGGCCCGTTATAGCCAACAGAAAAAAAGCGGAGGCCCGAAAAACAGGTGGGGGTCCTCCACCACCACCACTCACAGAGGCTGAGCAGTTGGCCCTCAGCCAAAACAGTGGGCGCCCTGTGGCCGAAGGCATCTCTGCGGGGACATCCTCTGAGTCAATAACCCCGCAAGACACAAGTGCCTACATAGGGGGTAAATTCAAAATAATACATGATGTGCATACATCCTTTCTTCACAGTCACCTTTGCAGTGCTACTCATTCATTTGATAAACTCTTTACCATAATGGATTATTTTGTAGTGAAGTTATTTTCCTACTGATTTTGCCTTCCCTCAGTCTTGGTTGTCTTTGAGAGCATAATGACAATGAAGTGTAAGGTGCTTGGTATGTTTGTTAATTGCCATTTGGTCCCTTGTAAGTTATAAGTGACCTGTATAAACCTCATATTCTATCAGTTGATGGTGATGGTGTACTGCATCTGGTGCAGCCTCCTGTTGAGCCAGACCAACATGCAGTTGTGAGTAATACTCCACAGATTATATGAGTGTACAGTAGAACAGCAATGTTGTTTATTTCTTTACTACAGGAAAATAATGAAGAAACATTGACAGCTGTTACAGAGGAGGAAGCAACAGAGACACTTTATGAGGTTTACATCTTTTAATACTTTGTGTACAGGAAACACAGGCGACCAATAAAGCCAGTTGAACAAAAAACCTGTTTATTCTTCTTTCAACATGTTGAGGTGATGGGTCAAAAGAAATGATTGTGACATATGGTGTCTCTGACTGCGCTTCCATCTTGTATGTCCGTGGGAGGGTCAGGATGTTCATGGTTTGGATCACTGCTGATGTTTGGTTCAGAAGGACAGTGTTCTCCTCTAATTGTGGCAATGTTGTGAAGAATCACACATGCCACAATAATGTCACATGCCCTTTCTGGGGTGACCCTGAGTCTTTGCAGGCACTGGAACCGGGCCTTAAGCATTCCGATAGTCATTTCAATTCTGGCTCTTGTCCTGCAATTAGCCAGATTATATCGCTGCTGTGGGCCCGGTTCAGGGTCAGAGTAAGGGGTAAGCAAATAGGGTAAACATGGATACCCCCTATCACCAAGCAAGTAGCCAGTGAACTCTCCTAAGACAGAAGGGTACACTTCAGTGCAAATGTCCCTGAAGCAATTGGTCTTTATATATTTTAAAGTATTCTCAACTCACCATGTCCAAATTTTGTGCTCAGTGTACATTCACGGAATATTTGTGAGTCATGGACAGAGCCTGGCCACTTGGCTTCCACATTTGTGATAATGTTGGCAGCATCACATATGATCTTCACAGTGCAGAGAACACAAATTAGCATCCATTACTATAATGAAATAATTTGTTAGTTTGACATGCTACAGGGAACTATGTACCTGTACATTAATGCTGTGGAAAGACTTCCTGTTCACATAGTCTCCTTCATTTACTGAAGGAGCAATGATTGGAATGTGAGTGCCATCTGTACAGCCAATCACGCCTGGGAACCCTGAAAATAAATGTGCAATTTAAGTAGTAGTCCAAGTATCACCACATCATACATTAAGTTTTGGTCATCCTGATACCTGCAATTTTGTGGCATCCCTCTTTGATAAATCTTGTGGGTCTGTGACCGGGGAACACCACAGACGAGTACAGGAGATGTTTCAGTGCAACTGTAACATTCCTGACTGCCCGACAGACGGTAGCCTTGGAAACGTGCTCAGCGTCACCAATATTATACAGAAATCAGAATCAGAATCAGAATACTTTATTGATCCCTGGGGGAAATTATTTTTTGTTACAGTGCTCCATTTTAAACCAACATTAAGACAAGACAGACAATACGCTAACTAAGAATAGTACAATATATACATATATATACATACATACATACATACATAAGTCACTTATAAATAAATATTTGGAAAAGAAACGTGTAGTTGTAGCAGTAACCAGTGTGTTAAGTGGATGCGTTGTACAGGGAGATGGCCACAGGCAGGAATGATTTCCTGTGTCGTTCAGTGGTGCTTTTCGGTAATCTCAGTCTCTCACTGAACAAGCTCCTGTGACTGACCAACATGTCATGGAGTGGGTGGGAGGTGTTATCCAACATTGTCTTTATCTTGGACAGCATCCGCCTCTCCGACACCACCTTGAGGGAGTCCAGCTCCACCCCCACAACATTGCTGGCCTTACGGATCAGTTTATTAAGTCTGTTGGCATCTGCGACCCTCAGCCTGCTCCCCCAGCATGCAACAGCATA
The DNA here is from genome assembly GCF_964374335.1 of Astatotilapia calliptera. NCBI lineage: Eukaryota > Metazoa > Chordata > Actinopteri > Cichliformes > Cichlidae > Astatotilapia > Astatotilapia calliptera. The sequence continues at coordinate 10,842,971 of NC_137433.1, read as the reverse complement.
GAGGATCGCACTGGCCACCACAGACTCATAGAAAATCCTCAGCATTTTCTGGCAGATGTTGAATGTTGAAAGCTCCCGTTTGCAAAAAACGAAGTGCAATACAAATAATATGCAATGAACTGAGAGCATGTCCGCGATGTGTCACATGCGTAATATATGGCCTGAGGATGTTATCCAAATAAATTATAGATTGTGCTGAGAAACGGTAACGTTCGCACAGAAAATCATCAGGAAATGATAAAATGTCCAAACGCGCTCTGATCACTCTCTCCCGGCGGAGAGCTCTGCGGAGAATTTGGGCTTCACGATCTACTGGCTCTTCAAGGAAGTGGCACGCCATGTCCGACACTTCCTACTGTCAGGTTTCCGACAAAGGGGCGGAGACAGTCAGGGTTAGTTGTAGTAAACCTGCTAGGGGGCAGGTTAGCTTCACGGAGTGTGTCGTCATAGTGACTCACTCAGGCTGCAGCTGAACTCGCTTTGTGAAACCGAAAACCCAGAGTTTTCGTTAACTCAGGGTATACTTACTCAGTTTTTCCACTAAACCGGCTTCCTGAAACAGGGCCCTGGGGCCCGTTCTTCGTACGTCGCTTACTACATCCAAGATCAAATGACACATCCAAGATCAAATCATCGCGCTAACCGTGAGCTCGCTAATCCTGTTCCCCGAACACACCTGCTGTTGACGATTACTACAGCTGGACGCAGGAATGTGACATCACTGGGTGTCGTAAAAGGGGCTACGCATCGATAGTAGAAACATTGATCGGCAACCCGCTGATTGGTCGGCGAAAATGTCGAAGGGGCGTGCTCGGTATTTTCCGGCAGCAGAGCAAGAACTCTTGAGTGAGGGATTTCAGGAGTTTCAGAGTTTAATTAAAACGCAAGAGAACACTGCAAAGGCTGCAAAAGCAAGGAGAGAGGGCTAGCAGAAAGTTGCTGACAAATCAAACTCGTAGGTAATTTAATAATAATAATAATAATGGATTGGATTTATATAGCGCTTTCCAAGGCACCCAAAGCGCTTTACGATACCACTATTCATTCACTCCCACATTCACACACTGGTGGAGGCAGCTACGGTTGTAGCCAGGCTGCCATATCGCGCCATCGGCCCCTCTGGCCAACACCAGTAGGCGGTAGGGTAGATCTATCATATGACACTATATTGTCCAATATCATATGGCATTATATTATATTATAATATGTTATATTATATCCCCTTTCACATTAGAGCCACAACAGGACCCACAAGAACATGGGAACAAGTAAAGGTGGAATACAGGAGTATTCTACAGAATGGTAATATTTATCTCTTAGATTGCTTTTCGTCTCTTGGCAAGGTAATACTGGCCTGTAATACTCTATTACTCTGTTAGTTTGTTCATAACAGCAACCAAGAAAAGGGCAGAGGAACAAAAGACAGGTGGTGGTCCTGCACCCCCTCGTCAACAAGTTGGTTAAGTAAATAATACCCTCACGGGAATATCGATATCTCTCAATGAGCACACTGTCGCGCTGAGCTAAAGGATCCTGTCTATCCCGCAATATACGCTGAATTCTGAAAACTCTCCTTATCAATCTTGCACCTTCCGCAATGGGCTGCTCGCGTATACGGACAGGACATGGCTGCGACAGGCTTCCCAAATCCACCTTCGCTTTTATAGCCGTGGTCTCTCATCTTGATTACACAAAGTAATTTGCAATTACTACTGTGAAATATGAATTACATCTGTAATAATCACATACATGTAATAGAATGTTAATAGTACATTTCCCTTTTTTAGGAAATGACCTGTATGTATCTGTGTGAAATCAATAAAAGGATCAAGTGCTGCATTATCTTTAGTTACATTGATAATATTTATTTATGGTGAAACAGTGGAAAAATATCACTGTTGCTTTCGTATAAATGAAGCGGACATACCTGCGTGGCCGCGATCTAATCCTGTTTACATAAAGTAAACCTGCTCCCGAGCAGGTTTACGCTTACGGCTCTGTTGCTATGGCAGCAAGTCCCGGATGAGCTTCGGGGAACCGACTGATCCAGGATCACGCGAAATCGTCAACAATCTAATCTGGCTAACCTACTTAGCGAGGTACGAAGAACGGGCCCCTGGTGTTTTCGTGTTTGTTGGTTTGTTTTGATTATTATTAGATGCTGCTCCAACCAGCCAGAGAATCCCCCGCCGCCCCGGCCTCTCCTCCCCGTGCCGGAAGCAGCAGGAGGGCGCCCTTACCCCCAGCAAATGGGCGATAGAAAACCGATCGGTGCCTGTGCCATTCCCTGGCTGACGTCGGGGCAGCATGAGTTCAAGCATTTTTTTCTTTTTTGCCGATGCCCGTGATGCCACCCCTCACCACGATGCCGCCCCGGTAGGGTTGCCAACTCCCTGAAAAATAAATAAGGGACACCTCGTGGCCAGGGCCGGGCGACCCAGTTGTCTTCACCCTTCCCAGTGTGGTGAATTTTCTAGCTCTTTTTTTGTGTGTGAAATTATTTTTTTTAACCCTTTGACTTGAATTTGATTTAAGTAGATGTGTATTCTTTGTGATATGAACACATGTGAAACAAATGATCATTTAGCCATTTATTTTTAGCTCAAAATGACAACATTAACACATAAAACAGGTCTCTTTCTTAAACAGAAGCCTGTCATGCTTAACTTTTGAGAATATAAGTAAATCTTTCTTTAAAAGAACTCTGTCCTGCTTAACTTAAAATAATAGAAAACAATAGAAAGAAAAATATTCTTGTAACAGTGCACATTTAGTGCATTTAGTACAATTGGCTTCAGTTGAGGTATTATTTCAGCTTTTCTAATGCTAATCAGCTGCTCCCGTTTGAAAACCCGCTTGTTCCCATGATTACGCATCTTAACTCATCATCATTATTCATCTATGTATTACTTTTATGTATTAGTCATCTATTTGTTGTAATCATCCATCCTTGCAGTCGTTTATTACACAAAATAAATTATATTATCACACTTCTGGCCACATAGCGCTGATATTCACTGCACATGCCCATATTAACTTTTTCCAGCCAGGTGTTTTCCTTTTCCCATTCTTCCCTTTCTCTGAGGGGAACAAACATTGCTGCTCTAACGCTGGGCTCACACTGTGCGGTTTTAGGCCCATTTTGAGCCGATTTTTGAGTGATCGGACCGATTTTGGCCTTCATCGTGTAGTATACGTGGGGTAACGAGAAGTGATTAACACCTCACGACCAGCTCCCGATCATCAATCGCTCGTGAAGGTGTCACCACAGGCGCTCACACTGCTCGCGCGCAAACACGTAAACGCCGTGAAAAAGACGGAGCAGCACGGCTGTGCAGCGTGTGATCTGGACACAAGCGATGGAGGCACAACTTGTAGAACTTTGAAAAGCTCATCCGAGCCTTTTCGATGTGGCCTCACAAAATTATCACGACCACAACAACCGTGAAAATAGTTGGATCTACATCACTGCTAAATCACAGCTGCCTGATCATGTTTTTCATTAGCAATTTAGCAAAGTTGATGGTGGTGGTGTGTCTGTGTGAGTGAGAGACAGAGAGAGCGAGCGACAGATTTTCTGTTATAACCTTAATTTTATGGACGCACAGTGTGAGCACTCAGGTCGCATCAGAGCATCGGGCGGTATAGTGTGAGACCTGCATCGTGACCTACCAACTTCTAACCCCTGCGAGTCAATCGTGCAGTTTGAGCAGGAGCTGAATAACGCGACTGAAAAAATCGCACAGTGTCTGCCCAGCTTTAGGTGTACTGTCGTCCGAGACTTGCACCGCAGTGACGGCGTTTGTTTCCCTGTTGGCCATGCTTCTTGTTGTGGTCATCTGTTGTCTTCCGGTATTTTCTCCGTAAGCGACCTTTCCTCGACCAATGAGATGAGCGGTAATCTGAATTGTCATACTCGAATAGCTAGGTTTCATTTGACGTAGACGTGACGTCGACGTAAAGCGCGAAATTTGACTGGCGGTCGGAAGTGAAAAAGATAAGCGCAAAATCACAGACAGACAGTACGCAAAATGCCTATGTCCTGTTGTGTTTACGGATGCTCCAGTAGGTCGACCAGAGAAACTGATAAACGGTATTTTAGGGTACCAAAAATAGCCCAACGAAGAGGAGAAAAATGGAAAATTCTAACCGAAAAACGTAGGAAAAAATGGATTTTAAATTTACGTTTACAGTCGGGAGGAGCAGAGTCTGCCAATGCCCGTGTCTGCAGCGACCACTTCGTCAGAGGTAATGTTATGTTTGCAAACGAACTTATTAGCATTAGGTTGTCGTTAAATTCTCGTTTACTTAGTGCTTTTAAGTTAGTAGTCTAATATTGACTTGATTGGGACTATAGGCTGCCCAAGTGCTTTGGATGACGAAGAGTCGGAGGACTGGGCTCCGACGGTCAATCTCGGCTACGAACGAAAACCCAGATCGGAATCAGTTCTCAAACGAGAGAAAAGAATGAAGCTTAAGGCAGAACAGCATCGATGTGCAGAGGCGATTTTGGATATGCAACAGACGGCTGAGAATGGTTTACCTTGAAACAAACAACTGTCACTCTAACGAAGTCCTAAGGATGTGGCATGTTTGTTGACGTTAAAGCCGCTACCGCTAACTGTTAGCGTGTTTAAGATAAAGCAATATAAGAACTCACCCTTGCAAACACCAAACTGTATCCATCACGGAGACGTTTTGTTCCAAGGTTGTGGACCCACCCGCTGACAAAAAAATTGTACGCCTCCAGACTCTTGAAAGCTTTCATTTGCTGCCTAGTGTAGTAAGAAGTCTGGAGGACCAAGTAGTTGGTGATATCCACAGCCTCGATAGTAGGCAAATCCTTTACTTCTGTGGTGTATTCGGACATTTTCAAAGAATACGGATCACGTCCGATATATTTTTTTAACTATCTGTTTATATCTCTCCCGAGAAACGGGGTCTAAAGTTGCACAATAGCTGCTCTCCTGACTCTCCACAGTGTCCTCCATGTTTACTTCCGCCCTCCACTCAAAAATCGCGCTGCCTCCGCACGTCATCACAACCACGTGACCGCAACCCAACTATTGTCATAAGTGTGCTGTCAGCTCATTGGTCACAAAGCAGGAGAGGGGCTGGGAATTATGTTTTCAAACAAAGCGTTAATTCCATAAACATTTATAGACTACTTTTGATTCTCACTGTATTACGGGACAAAGTGCGTCCCTTATTAGCTCAATACGGGACGTGTACTTTTGTTTCTAAATACGGGACGATTCCGTATTTTAAGGGACGGTTGGCAACCCTACGCCCCGGGCAACCGCCCGTGTCGCCCGTATCTAAAACCGCTATTGAGTGTGTGCTCTGGATTCAGGAACAGGGCCCTGTTTCAGGAAGCCGGTTTAGTGCAAACTCTGAGTAAGTATACCCTGAGTTAACGAAAACTCTGGGTTTTCGGTTTCACAAAGCGAGTTCAGCTGAAGCCTGAGTGAGTCACTATGACGACACACTCCGTGAAGCTAACCTGCCCCCTAGCAGGTTTACTACAACTAACCCTGACTGTCTCCGCCCCTTTGTCGGAAACCTGACAGTAGGAAGTGTCGGACATGGCGTGTCCCTTCCTTGAAGAGCCAGTAGATCGTGAAGCCCAAATTCTCCGCAGAGCTCTCCGCCGGGAGAGAGTGATCAGAGCGCGTTTGGACATTTTATCATTTCCTGATGATTGTCTGTGCGAACGTTACCGTTTCTCAGCACAATCTATAATTTATTTGAATAACATCCTCAGGCCATATATTACGCATGTGACACATCGCGGACATGCTCTCAGTTCATTGCATATTATTTGTATTGCACTTCGGTTTCTTGCAAACGGGAGCTTTCTGTATAATATTGGTGACGCTGAGCACGTTTCCAAGGCTACCGTCTGTCGGGCAGTCAGGAATGTTACAGTTGCACTGAAACGTCTCCTGCACTCGTTTGTGGTGTTCCCCGGTCACAGACCCACAAGATTTATCAAAGAGGGATGCCACAAAATTGCAGGTATCAGGATGACCAAAACTTAATGTATGATGTGGTGATATTTGAACTACTACTTAAATTGCACATTTATTTTCAGGGTTCCCAGGCGTGATTGGCTGTACAGATGGCACTCACATTCCAATCATTGCTCCTTCAGTAAATGAAGGAGACTATGTGAACAGGAAGTCTTTCCACAGCATTAATGTACAGGTACATAGTTCCCTGTAGCATGTCAAACTAACAAATTATTTCATTATAGTAATGGATGCTAATTTGTGTTCTCTGCACTGTGAAGATCATATGTGATGCTGCCAACATTATCACAAATGTGGAAGCCAAGTGGCCAGGCTCTGTCCATGACTCACAAATATTCCGTGAATGTACACTGAGCACAAAATTTGGACATGGTGAGTTGAGAATACTTTAAAATATATAAAGACCAATTGCTTCAGGGACATTTGAACTGAAGTGTATCCTTCTGTCTTAGGAGAGTTCACTGGCTACTTGCTTGGTGATAGGGGGTATCCATGTTTACCCTATTTGCTTACCCCTTACTCTGACCCTGAACCGGGCCCACAGCAGCGTTATAATCTGGCTCATTGCAGGACAAGAGCCAGAATTGAAATGACTATCGGAATGCTTAAGGCCCGGTTCCAGTGCCTGCAAAGACTCAGGGTCACCCCAGAAAGGGCATGTGACATTATTGTGGCATGTGTGATTCTTCACAACATTGCCACAATTAGAGGAGAACACTGTCCTTCTGAACCAAACATCAGCAGTGATCCAAACCATGAACATCCTGACCCTCCCACGGACATACAAGATGGAAGAGCAGTCAGAGACACCATATGTCACAATCATTTCTTTTGACCCATCACCTCAACATGTTGAAAGAAGAATAAACAGGTTTTTTGTTCAACTGGCTTTATTGGTCGCCTGTATTTTCTGTACACAAAGTATTAAAAGATGTAAACCTCATAAAGTGTCTCTGTTGCTTCCTCCTCTGTAACAGCTGTCAATGTTTCTTCATTATTTTCCTGCAGTAAAGAAATAAACAACATTGCTGTTCTACTGTAAACTCATATAATCTGTGGAGTATTACTCACAACTGCATGTTGGTCTGGCTCAACAGGAGGCTGCACCAGATGCAGTACACCATCACCATCAACTGATAGAATATGAGGTTTATACAGGTCACTTATAACTTACAAGGGACCAAATGGCAATTAACAAACATACCAAGCACCTTACACTTCATTGTCATTATGCTCTCAAAGACAACCAAGCCTGAGGGAAGGCAAAATCAGTAGGAAAATAACTTCACTACAAAATAATCCATTATGGTAAAGAGTTTATCAAATGAATGAGTAGCACTGCAAAGGTGACTGTGAAGAAAGGATGTATGCACATCATGTATTATTTTGAATTTACCCCTTATGTAGGCACTTGTGTCTTGCGGGGTTATTGACTCAGAGGATGTCCCCGCAGAGATGCCTTCAGCCACAGGGCGCCCACTGTTTTGGCTGAGGGCCAACTGCTCAGCCTCTGTGAGTGGTGGTGGTGGAGGACCCCCACCTGTTTTTCGGGCCTCCGCTTTTTTTCTGTTGGCTATAACGGGTCACATTTGAGCATACAGAGTAAGCAAATATGTACTTGTAATGTGCTCAGATAATTTCAATAAGTACTTACAGAAAGAAAATTAATGTAGCCTCTAACTGCAATTGATTTACATGGGACAAACAGACCAAGCACTATGGCTCATAATACAATTACACCTTACCTGTTTGGACTATATTTTTATATTTCATTTTTACTTGCTGCCAGGAACGTTTGGGGCCTGTTGGGTTGCACCTGCGCCCACATCACATCACAAAATAAAATGTATAAAATAACAAATAAAATAACATATGATAAAATAACGTGTTAAATGGGTGGAAATCCCTAGATCAATGTTTAAATTAACACTCACGCATTGACTCTGTCGGCTATGTTTTGCCATGCTTTTGCAGCTGTGGCTGTGTTACTTTTTTCCGCGGAATTTGCATGTTATCGGCATATGCTGCCATCAGAATTTCGGCCTCAAGCGCTGTAAGATACATTGACCGCGCCTTCTTTCCCTCCGTCTCCATGGTGACTCGCTTAATCTGTGCTCCACTGATCAGGGCTTTATGTATCCTCGTCCGCGCGCTTCACTTGGGGTTAAAGCAACTCCGCGTTGATTGAACTACTTGTTATCAGCCTTTCTGGAACCGAATATTCCGAGTTGGACAGTTCGGGGTTACTCAACCCTGAGTGTCGTTTTTCACTCTGAGTTTTCCAAACCGGCTTCCCGAAACAGGGCCCAGAAGTATAGATCTTTACTCCTCCATTCAACAATTGGTATGCCGATTACATCGAGAGGGAGAGGTCCCCGTAGTCTGCAAGCCAGTGAAGTAACCATTCCAAGCCAGAAGATGGCGCTTGTCAAAGGTGTCTGGCACTCATGCTATGAAACGGTGTACTCTTGCAAGAGTGCAAGAGGCATACGCTTGTTTTTCTTTTGTTCTTCTGTGAACCACAGTGGAGACATGGATGTTAGTGTAAATTCCTATTGTACCGTGTTGGATAAAACAAGCCAATCTAAATTCCTTTGTTACACTCGCAGGAAAGACGGAATGCTTAGTGTCTGGTGAGTCAGATGTTGTTATTAGCCGGAGTTCATTTGAAATTAAATCTTTTTTATTCGGAAAAATACGTTTGTACTTGGACATAAGCTAGGAAATGGAAGTATTAGTAGTTTGTTGATGTTACGGCCTTTCCCCCGGTGGTATAAAATTTAGTTTTAACTGACAGTGAAAGTCTGACGGTGAGCGCATTAGTTTAGGCACACATGCGCACTAAAACATCGTGTGCTGTAGTCTGACAGATGCTGCAAATGTCTGGAGTGTGGAGTACACTAAGGACAGTCTGAAGCACCTTGTAAGTATTCTGGGTTTCTTCTCATTCACTCAGTATACTGTCATAATTTCTGTCTTCCCTGTGTGTTCAGGGGCAGCGGTTTGCCTTAAAATCTACAGAGGATTATGTCTTAAAACTCAGGTGAGACCACACTCAACTCCTGCATGCATCACTTCTTGCATGGAACTATAAAAAGCTGTGGTCAGGTAAGTGAGGCTGAATATATCTCTATTTTCCTCAGGGCATCCTGCAATAGTGGAGATGTGTCTGTTTCCGTGCATGAGGTTGGTGCAGAGCTGCGTTTGGGATCCAGTCCAGGAGACCTGAGTGTAACTCTGTCCAGACTGGAAGGTCCACAGGCCACAGACAAGTTGAGGGAGCTGCTGTTCACGATGGCTGACAGCCTCACACAGCTTGACAGTGAATTCACTTTGTAGTTGTGACTCATTTTATGCAGAATTAAAACTAACTTCCTTTTAGATCAGTACTGACTGTAACATGTCCCCTCACAGGTGGCCCCTCAAGTGGACCCCCCTCAGCCAGTCCAGTGAAAAACCAAAGACGGCCCACAGGTATACATTTGTGAAATGGCTCTTGGCTTCAAATAACCATTGGCCATCTCCAATACCAAGGATTCAAAATCTAAATGTGATGTCACACTGGCTGTGGCCAACTTTTCTATACAACCTAATGGATGTTTGCTCATAAATGATTCCATTGATGCATGCTTTCAGTCAGGAATGTAAAGCAGGACACTCTGCAGGTTAGAAACATGATTAAACCACAACAGAAGCTTCCCGTATGTGTAATCCAGTATGGTTATGGTAGCTGAAGTTGCCTTGGATCAGGAGATGCTGCTCTTCATTTTCATGTGTAAAATTAAATTACAAGAGGCTGTACAACAGATCATGTTGTGATCTGTTGTGAAATCCATAATAATTTTTTGCTGCAACCAAAATACCTGGGAAATGTCAAATGGGTATATCTTTTGTAAAGACAATGGAAATTACCAGAAGGAAAGTAAGATTTTGGGGCTACAGGTGTACCTGTTAATAGTGGATCATATTGGAAGTTTCCCTTGTTCTCCATCATGAATAAGAAAAGCTTTATTCATCCCAAAGGAAAACTCATATGATGAGGAAGAAGTAAGGGGAAAAAAATAAAACAAAACCACATAAACGATGGTTGCCGTGGACATCTGTAAACAGTTTCAAACACTCAGTTTGACTGTACTACAAATATTTATTCGCCATTATGCCTTGACTGGAGTAGTTGTTCTGCATGTTTTGTGAAACTGGCCCACTGGTACAGAACCCCAACACATAGATGTGGTTCTGCAAGTGTGGACTACCAGTCACAATAAACTTTAATCTTGAAAGAGGCTCAAATTTTCTTTTAACATCATAATAAATTTGCATTTATTTTCAGCTGTAATGCAATCTCTTCTAAATATATTAAAACTGTTTTAAGTGATTTTAAAATGGGATTTTCTTAGTGTTGGGTAATTTTGAGGTAAGTACTGAATACAATAATGATCTTATATCCGGTGCTTATATGTACATTGAAGTATTCCATCTTTTTCAGTAAAAGGAGACATGTAAATGTCATGCTTAAAAAGGTAATTGGGCAATTAAACGTTTTCATTAATGCAAAACTGTTCTCCTTTAGAGTTTGAGCCCTGGCAGCAGCAGAGCAGCGCTCCAGCAATGACCATGAAGAGAAGACTTCCGGGGTCCTCGCTCATCAACCCTGGGGTTAAAAAGTATGGTGTCTCTTACAGGACTTCAATAGAGCAGTGATGCTACTGATGTGAGTGAAATAAAGCTACTGTCCATGTGTGTTTGCAGAAAGCAGCAAGCGACTGGCGTTGCCTTTGATGATGCAGATGAAGACTGATCTTCCTCCTTGTACTCATAGTCCTGCTGCGCAGCCAGAGATGAATGATCTTTTAATCCACTAACAGAACATGAAAACCTCAGTGCATATTTATGGGATCAAAGCTTAAACTTTAACTGCTTTTTATTAAACAATGACTTTTAATGCTATATAATGGTTGTCTCCAATAAATGATTGAATGATAATTTGTAATAAAATGACATAAGAAACACATTTGCACACTTTTATTTCCCCCCCCCCCCCTCCCTTTTTCAGGACTTGTTCTTATATTGTGCTTTTCTACTCTGAGAACAGCACTTTACACAACTTGCCTTATTCTCACAAGCACTTGTTTTGCTGTGCAAGTGCTTCTAGCATTCACACTCAAATGCATTGGAGAGCAACTTGGGGTTAGTATCATGCCCAAAGGATGGAGATAGGGGGTCAAACTAGTGATGGGCAGATGAAGCACTGAAGCTTTTCATCCAATTGGTTCACCCCAACGCGAAGCTTCATGAAGCTTCATTTGCTCTAGCAGGACACCTACTGGACGTAAAAATAATAGCTGGCATGAATTTGAAGAGTGTGGCATTTTGCACACAGCCTGTAAATGTCAACAACAAAAGGAGTGTGTAAAACATGTATATTGTAGTGATGGCAGTATACTGTGTATATTTATAGTGGCAGTATGGGAAATGATTATTTGGAAATGCTTGAAATGGAAATGATCATTTACTGTGAGGTGAGGTGTGGTTGGGGTGTGGACAGTGGTTGTGCTTTTGTAACGTTGAGGTATGGACAGCTACACACTGAGGCTTCACATTTTATTCTGTAAAAACTAAATTTTCACTGCTTTTATGACCTTTTTAGTGGGGAGAACATAGCTAGGATTTAATGATTTAACAAATCTTTTGAATCCTTTGTCCTCCACAATGCTAAATGGCTGGGAGTCCTCAATCACCATGCTAACCAGGTCTTCATCTATTTGAGATTGTTCTCCTGAGGAAAGACAATAAAGACAAAGCACAAATATAAATAGCACACACGTAACTTATAACAGTTGTATAATATTGTTATATCATTTAGTAACATTACTGCATCCTATATTATCATTGCATTTGATGGCTCACCTGGTCTTGCTCCACGATCGGTGTCCCCCTTATTCTCATGCAAAGCTCTGTAGTGCCTAAGCATGGATGTTGTTGTTATATCCCAGCTCCCTGGCACATAGCAAACACTTCACCTTGTACAAAAGTCAAGACAGCTCAACATAAATTGTATTGCACCATCAGTATCATGAAAATACATCTTCTGTAGAAATACCTTGTTGGGAGGAATAAGATCAAAATGTTCCCACACAGGGGAGGACATCCTCCTCTCCTTAGCTGGCTCCATTCTCTCCTGACTTTCTCTCCTCACTCTCATAAACCTCCAAACTGTCTCCAAACTCTCACTAACCGCAACTCTCCATCAAACACCCACATTTTTGAATGAAGTCTGAGGGGTTTATATCGCTGTCATATCTCGCGGCAAAGTTCGAACCACTTCATGAACCAGTCACGTGGTACAGCCGGGCAGCGAGGCTTCGGACGTCATCATTTTCAGCTCCTCCCATAAATGAAGCAAGCCTCGATACGCGCTTCGCGGAAACGCCCCCTCCATTACTCGACACACGCTCCGAAGCCTCGATACAGAACGTCCCATCACTAGGTCAAACCACCAGCCTTCAATTTAATAGGTGATCTGCTCTACTTCCTGAGCTACTGCCAGCCAAAATATGGCCTGTATTTGTATAGCGCTTTACATATCCACCCATTTACACACTGGTGATGGCAAGCTACATTGTAGCCACAGCCACCCTGGGGCGCACTGAGAAGCGAGGCTGCCGGACACTGCCGTCACCGGGCCCTCTGACCACCACCAGTAGGCAACGGGTGAAGTGTCTTGCCCAAGGACACAACGACCGAGACTGTCCAAGCCGGGGCTCAAACCAGCAACCTTCTGATTACAAGGCGAACTCCCAACTCTTGAGCCACGATCGCCCCCGAGCTGCTTTCTTGTCCACTTTGTTTGATAAGATGTAGCATTCAACTCTATTTAAGTTACTGCTGTTTGTGCTAGGTGTTATCTAGGGAGGAATGTTCCCAGTAGATGTCCTATTGATGTAGGGGTTAGGATGTAGATGTTCCCCACAGCTGTCAGACTCCTGAACTCTGCCTCCTGACATCTGACCCACGTTAAACTCATGGACTGAACATACACACACCCACAATGGACAACTGTACCCTCAAACACAATAATAACATGGACTGAACCACCACTCACAACCACTAGCACTTTATATAGCCTCTTGTTGAAATCTCCCAATTCTTTGAATCTTTGGGCTGAAGGAAGGACAATACTCGGTGTATCAATGCTCAATCAACAATCATTTATTTCCATACAATTCAACAGTCAGAGCATTACAACGTCCGGACGGGAGAGATGCTACCAGAGGGTCAGGCACATGTCTCTAAATGGTGACGGGTTGCTCAGCTTTTTATAGTCTCTAGTGGCCCCCAGCTAGTCGTAAAAGCCAAAACATCACATTTTTTCTCTGTTACAGCGCCTAAGTTATGACCTCGGCAGTTGTTTCTCTGCTTTCTGTAAGGTGGGGGTGTGGAATGTGGTCTATCTATCTCCCCTGTCTTTAGACACAGAGTCTCCTGCTTACAACCTTCTCTTCATGATTCAACAATTAAGCATGTCAAGAAAACAGTGTAACACATTCCCAGCAGATCAAGGATACAGAGTGATGCACATTTATCTAATGAACTAATATGTGAATATGTTCTGTTAACTCAAAAGTATAATGAGAACTAAACTACATACAGCTCACACACTCTATATTAAAGGGTATAATGTGATCTACAGCAGTATTCTAATTCAACTACTTTGATTACATATATAAGGTAACATATAATAACAGAATAATCTAATACTCTGTAGAAACTATCTACACCCTCACTTATCTTAACTGCACTACTGTATAGCTCTGTGTAAATAATCATTCTGTACATTCGATAATCTTTAATCCTACAACTGTTTACAACTTGCATAGTTCCCATTTCTGTATAGCTGTATATCCCAGATTCTGTAAAGTTATTTATTTCATATTCTGTATAGTTTTTCATATTTATATCCTGTTCATATCCTGTACATAGCTTGTACTCACTACAGCCTGTACATACTTATAGAATATTCACAACATACTTCATACCGTGTACATTATAACATACCATAATAGACCCATTTCTGTAATATACTCACATATCTATATTATTGCTAATATATATTGTAATATATCTATATCACTAAAGCACTTCTGGATGGATGCAAACTGCATTTCGTTGCCCTGTACCTGTGCATGTGCAATGACAATAAAGTTGAATTCTATTCTATTGAATTCTATTCTATTGAGAGTGCTGTAACTAAGATTAAGAATATAATTAATTCATTGTTATTATCTTTGTGGAGAGCAAGCTACCTGAACTACTCCCACAGAAATAGATTGTCTTTTTAAATAGGATTTACACTGCATATTACTCTGGATAAGGTCGCTCTCCTGAAAAAGCCTTAAATCTGAAGTACTTGACATCCTGGAAATAACTCTCTAATGCACATCTTAAAGCAGATGATGTGTAAGCTGCAGAGGAAACGACATCTTGCTGATTTAGAAGATTTCCATTTAGCCTCAAAAAAATAGTTTGTAGCATTAACAAAAAATCCATCACTTGACCCAGGTGTCCTACGTACAGTTATGTACAACATAACAGTGTATTAAAAACAGAGGAAAAGGTCCATGTTGTGCTATGCAAATTCACTCTCAAATGAAATCATGAACAATTATTTTTCTTTATTTTTACTAAAAATGAAGAAAAAGAATATTAGGTTGTTCAAAAAAAAAAAAAAAAGTGTGTATTTTCATTTACAAACTGGAATATTTACAGTCAACTAGCATTTGACACCTTCAAACAGAAGTTGCAGCCCAGGCTAACTGGACCACATTCCACAGATTTTCTGTATTCTTGGGTTTTGCGTCAAAAACAGAATTTTTGAGGTCACACCACAAATTTTCAATCAGATTGAGGTCCAGGGATTGGGCTGGGCTCTTTTTGGTCTGCAACCAGGATGTTACCTGCTTGCTGGTGTGTTTGGGGTCATTGTTCTGCTGAAACACCCATTTTAGGGGCATTTCTTTCTCTGCGTAAGGCAAAAAACAAAACAAACCAACAAATTATATTTAATTTGAAAAATATGTTAAAAGTTTCGATCAAGTACCTAAAAATACTCTTCCAGTATTTTTAGGTACTGAAACTGGTCCATGGTGCCTGTTATGTGATAAATGGACCCAACTCCAAAGTATGCGAAACATCCCCAAACCATTATGCTTGCACCTCCTTGTTTTACGGTCTTCACTGTGTACTGTGGCTTGTATTCAGTGTTTGGGGGTCGTCTCACAAACTGTCTGCAATCTTCAGACCCAATAAGAACAATCTTGCTTTCATCAGTCCATAGAATATTGTGCCACTTCTCTTTGGGCCAGTCAATGTGTTCTTTGGCAAACTGTAACCTTTTCAATACTTTTTACGAGGTTTCTTGGAAATAATTTGGCTTCACATAGGCATCCTCTCCTCTGATTGTTAAAGTACTCACAGGTAAATGGAGATCTATATATCTTCCTTGATCTCTCTGGAGCTGATCACTGGATGCTTCTTTGCCATTCTTGTTATTCTATCATCTAGGCAGATGGTAGTATTCCTTTTTCTTTCCCATTTCAAAACATTTGAAATCTTTTTAGCTGAGCAGCCAATTATTTCCCCCTCTCCAATCAACTTTTGATTAAAGTTCTTTCTCCCCCAGTGCAATGTCTGGAACAACTCATTTTACTCACTGAGCAAGGGCTAAAACCAGCAGGTACAACAGCTGCTGCCTTCCTTCCTTAAATAAGGGCCTTAATTGACACCCATTTCTTCACAGATTGAATGACCTGAAATCCACACTGCTATTAATTTGAACACACCCCTTTCACTGAATCAGTCAATTACCCCCAATTAGCAGAATGCGTCTCATGTGTGTTAAGTCTGTTGGTTGGCTACACCTAGTCATGAATTTGTTCCCATGTTGTATCATCATTTTGCCAAAAGCAGTACTTAAACACATTAGTAATGTAAGACTGCTATAATTTTATTCTGTAATTATACCTTCCTTTTATGTGAAAAATTCTTCAAAGAGGAAAATCTGCAGTGAAATAGTTTAAATGAAGATCAAGTAATTAAACTACATGTAAAATAAACTTTTTCACAATTGTTTTGGAGAATGCTGATTAAATAATGACAAAATGTTAGCCTGTTTACAATGCCAGTAGCAGTTTATAAAAAGTTAAAATTAATATTGAGATGAATTTAGTTAATCTCATTGGTGCAGCCTGGTTCTGCTGGAGGTTTCTTCCTTTTAAAAGGGAGTTTTTCTTCTTTCGCCAAAAGCATTTCCTCATAGGGGTGGTGTTTTCTCTGTACAATACTCTGTAGTATTGTAGGGCCTTTTCCCAACAATATAAAGTGCCTTTAGGTGATTGTTGTTGTGGTGGCTTTAAGTGTGAATAATAGATAAAAAGTGCATAGAATAAAGTCATGTGTCTTTTAGGTGCTTAGTAACAATGACAAATGGTTCTAGTTCTTATATAGTGTTTTTTTTAACTTTACCTGACCACTCAAAGCACTTAACAAAATGGGAAAAAATGATTTAAAAAAAAACCCCAAAACATTTGTTGTGTATTTATGGGGCGATCGTGGGCTCAAGACTTGGTAGTTCATGTTGTAATCGGAAGGTTGCCGGTTCGAGCCCTGGCTCCGACAGTCTCGGTCGTTGTGTCCTTGGGCAAGACACTTCACCCGTTGCCTACTGGTGGTGGTGGTCAGAGGGCCAGGTGGCGCTATTATCCGGCAGCCTCGCCTCTGTCAGTGCGCCCCAGGGCAGCTATGGCTACAATGTAGCTTGCCATCACCAGTGTGTGAATGTGTGTGTGAATGGGTGGATGACTGAAAGTAGTGTAAAGTGCTTTGGGTTCAACAGAGACTAAGTAAAGCGCTACACAAATACAGGCCATTTACCATATTTAGATTCATTATCAGAAGAAAACCAGTTCATGTAATGACATGCAAAAGGACAATATACACACAGAAACTATACAAAATAAGCAGCTAGGGCAGCCATTTTATCTTTAGGTTTTTTAGCATTGCCACGACGTCCACGTCCACGTCCACGTCCTCCTCTTCTCCCACCCCCACCACGGTACATGGAATGCCGCATGGTGGCATGCTTGAGCTCCACCAAATCCTGAAACACTGGATCACAAAAAACACAGCCAGTGTGTTGGGTCTCACTGGCAGGAAGAGGAGTGCGAGTCTTGTTAAAGTCCACTGCAACTAGAGAGGCATCACAGACATCACAGCTCTCCTGAGCAACCTGAGAAAAAAGCATTAACAAAAATAAATAAATCAAGGAACTGGGGTACTGTTTCATACTTTCTTCGGTTTCAGTAATGCTATAGATCAAAGATGCTTGTATGGAAAAAACTGAAACAGTTTGACCTCTCTGTGAGGAGGTTACATGCTCTCTGTACTTACAATGGGCTTTCTCCCACAGACAAACAACATGGGTATTACGAAATGACGATTCTACCTTGGCATTAGGTGAGGATGCAACGGCAATAAAGAGTGTAAGTGCATAGAATGAAGTGCTGTATGAATATGTGAGAAAGGTTGAACGTTACTGTAGTATAGAGTGTGGTCAGTTTGAAAACATCTATACATGCCAGTCCATAATAGACAATAATAAAGTAAGACAATAGGTAGGTAAGACAATTTTCTTACCTGCACTTTGTGTGCATGTTCAAAGAAGTGCACCACCACATTGCATTTATTACAGGCCATCCTCCACTTTGGACCAGATGTGGGGTCCAACACTAAAACTCCACTATCACACTCCACACATTGTCCAATGCCCAACGAGTTGAGAGAGTGCTGACATGATGGATGGGTACATTCATTGCATCCCATACCTGAGAAAAGCAGACAGCGCCACAGTGTCAGAGGGGCCCATGAGACCAGAAAGCACAAAGAAACAGGGTCGCTTTTCCTAAGACAGTAGTGGGTGTATTGTATGTATTGTGTTGTGTGTATTGAGCTCCTTCAATTATTCATTAATTACACAGTCAACTTCAGTTCCAATGAAGGGATAACCAGCATGTAAATATCTTGTAGTTTCCTCACTTTCTCTCAGTCTCCCTTTGATTCTGTGGTTTCATTGGAGCATGCTAGAAGAGTTGACACACTGTCCTCAAACATGCCTAAAACATTGATTAACTATTTAACACAGCAATCTTACAGAGGCAGCTGTTGTTAAGACAGTGTTGGTACAATCTTAGAAATATCATATGTCTGAGATTTTAGGGCCAAGTACAATAACCTCAGTTTTATGTGACTTTAGAAGAAGAAAATTAGAGATCATACAGGTCTTTATGTCTTTAAGACAATCCTACAGTCTAATTGGTGAGTGTTATCTGGCTTCATGGATAGATAATATAAGTGTAATGTGCTTGAGTTCAGCTGAACCACCCCCAGACCCACCTCAAGAAGAGGACCAGGGCACAGTATGCTTAAATAGAACTAGGCAGTAATCCTACTACTATAGTACAGATCACCTAGTTTAAGTACTCTGGAATAGAGCAGGGCGATATGACCAAAAATATTTATCACAATATACATTTGAAAATTTGCGATAACGATATAATTGACACTAGACAAAATACTTTACAACTCCACAACTTTATTAGTGCAAAAAAACCCAAACAAACCATCAATGTATTTTCACTTAAACAAGCAGCTGCTTTTTATGTGCATTAAAGTTAAAGGCATTTTCAGTGGAAATTGGCCGACAAATCCTCAGCATAACCATATATAATATCCACAAAACTTAAAAAGAGGTTATACACACACAATCCGGTAGTATTATGTTGAAGCACAGTACGTATCACTCCGTGAGGCTCCTGACCACAGTAGCCGTAATACTCCTACAATCCATCAAGCGGTGCGGCTTCGTAGCTTAGCAAAGTCGTGCTAAAACATTTGACAGATTTTCGAGCGCCGTGTACCACATACAATCGTTTCGAGGTCAGTAAACACAACCAGAATTCATACATAAGGCACACGGGATTATAAGGGGCACTATTGATTTTCAGAAAAATCAAAGGATTGATTTTAAGTGTGCCGTATTTTCTAAAAAAAAAACAAACCCACGGGAATAACAACGGCCCGCTAGCATGCTCTACCAAAAATAGTGCTTTGTCGTGTATCTGACAAAAGCTTAACCATTTCCACACCACTGGAGTTGCAGCATTTTTACAAACCAATTCTGGTTCATCCGTTTCATTCAACGATCCGCTTTCGCCCTTCTCATTCTCTGTCACCGCCATGCTTTTCCCGCCATGTGCGTATGAAAACAAAGGTACTGCGCATGCACGTTTTACCCATATTCTATCGCGATATTTCATTTCCTTATCGTTGCCCAACAGTATACAGGTATTACCGTGAACAGTATGATATGGCCCAGCCCTACTCTGGACCTCCATCTTCAAAAAGGTATTTCTGCGAAATGAAACACTCTTACAAACTACTTTCCGCTGCTCACAAGGGGCTGCCACAGCAGGTGGCTCTGCATGTTTTATTTGCCACATTTTTAACATGGATGCCCTTCCTAACACCCCCAGGATCGAACCGATAAGCTCTTGCATTTTTAGGTGAATGTGTAAATACCGTGAACAAAGGTTTAAAAAATACTATTAAAAAACTTTCAGAGCTCAGTTGATTTCAGCGCAAATGCAAGTGGAAGTATAATTGATAAGCAGAATCAATGGGCAAGCAGACTGAAATAATGGGAACCAGTTCTCTACAACATCTGGTTCTTAGTTCCCTAACCTTCACTGTGGCTCCCTGATGCCCCGTCTTTCTCAGCTTTTTTGACCATACCTGATTGACCATGCTAACCTTTTAGTGTTAAAAGAAAGAAGAAACTCTGTATTTTTGAATTGTTTAAAGTTGAGCATTGTCCATCTTGATTAAATGATTTTCAGGTTGAATGTAGCTCAGGTCAGGTCTTCCACTGATCGGAAGGATGGTGGTTTGATCCCTGGCTCCCCCAGTCTGCCTGCCAAATATCCTTGGACAAGATACTAACCCCAAGTTGCTCTCCGATGCTGCATGAATGTTACCTAGGAAGCACTTAATGTATAGAAGTATAGAAGTGCTTGTGTGAATAGGTGTATGTGGCATGTTGTATAAAGCTCTGTGAGTGCTCCAGGAGAGTAGAAAAGCGTTATATAAAAGAATCAGTCCAGTACCAGAAAATTATATTACGGATTAGTTTGATTCTTAGAGGGTTTCAAGGCTCATGCTAGTTAACTATAGTTGGTGGGCAGTGGTTAACATAACATTCCCATTCTGCCTTACCTTTCTTCATGTCCCTGAATGGCGGGTTGCTGAAGCAGTAGGGGCACAGGGGGTAGCTCTTTCCCCGCGCCCCTGAAGTCCAAAGCACAAGCTCAAAGTCATCCAGTGGACACCGGAGCTCCTTGTAAAGCTTGATGGCTCCATTCTGGGGAAGACTATAGGTCTCGTCACAGTGAGAGCAGTGGAGTCTGCTGGGCTTGGCCTGCATGCACATGTTTGCTTCATTTCATTTAAGAATCACTCACTGCCACTCATGGGCAGTTACACATTTTACCATAAAGTGGCTAAAGGCCACTTCAGATCAATATCATCACCAAGTCTGAAAACACACATCTATGTCTTCGCTGCTTCAAGCTATATTATATATATAAAAAAAAAAAAAAAACACCCAGCACGCCCCTGCGGGCGGTTTATCCTTCAAGCTCGGGTCCTCTACCAGAGGCCTGGGAGCTTGAGGGTCCTGCGCAGTATCTTAGCTGTTCCCAGGACTGCGCTCTTCTGGACAGAGATCTCCGATGTTATTCCCGGGATCTGCTGGAGCCACTCGCCTAGCTTGGGAGTCACCGCACCTAGTGCTCCTATTCATGTAGCCCCTTCCGCCGGGGTTACTTGCGTAGTAGCATTCCAACAACGCCCTGTTTTCGTCTCTTGCCCACCGATGCCTTCTTGTTCCAGTAGCCCACTTTTCGTCAGGGTGCCCTGGTTCCTCAACACCTGACGCGGACCTTGTTGATCCGGGCGACGTCCAAGCCAGCATGCCTTCATATTTATCTGTCTCGCTCATGTCTGCGGTAGGCTTGCTTAGCATAGGGGGTCTAGCCTTAGGACCCTTACTGGATACAGATGCCCCAGGCAGGAATCGAACTTGCGATCCTCATTCATATATATATATATATATATATATATATATATATATATATATATATATATACATATAGATATATGCACGGTATGTACCACCGGCAGATAGAGGAGGTGGCTGATATCCAGAAATCCTACCAGTGGCTGGACAAAGCTGGACTGAAAGACAGCACAGAGGCACTAATCATGGCAGCACAAGAACAAGCTCTGAGTACAAGATCCATAGAGGCTGGGGTCTATCACACCAGGCAAGACCCCAGGTGCAGGCTGTGTAAAGATGCCCCAGAGACAATCCAGCACATAACAGCAGGGTGCAAGATGCTAGCAGGCAAGGCATACATGGAACGCCATAACCAAGTGGCCGGCATAGTGTACAGGAACATCTGTGCCGAGTATAACCTGGAAGTCCCGAGGTCAAAATGGGAGATGCCCCCAAGGGTGGTGGAGAATGACCGAGCTAAGATCCTGTGGGACTTCCAGATACAGACGGACAAAATGGTGGTGGCTAACCAACCGGACATAGTGGTGGTAGACAAACAGAAGAAGACGGCCGTAGTGATCGATGTAGCGGTTCCGAATGACAGCAATATCAGGAAGAAGGAACACGAGAAGCTGGAGAAATACCAAGGGCTCAGAGAAGAGCTCGAGAGGATGTGGAGGGTGAAGGTAACGGTGGTCCCCGTGGTAATCGGAGCACTAGGTGCGGTGACTCCCAAGCTAGGCGAGTGGCTCCAGCAGATCCCGGGAATAACATCGGAGATCTCTGTCCAGAAGAGCGCAGTCCTGGGAACAGCTAAGATACTGCGCAGGACCCTCAAGCTCCCAGGCCTCTGGTAGAGGACCCGAGCTTGAAGGATAAACCGCCCGCAGGGGCGTGCTGGGTGTTTGATATATATGAGTCCTCTTCAGTCTTGTGTGGAACATACAGATCAAGTATTGAATGACTCTAGTGTGTAAGAAATAACACCATCAACACAAAGCAGCAGCCTCTGTGCAGTGCACAATGATAACATTGATCATACGTTTCAGTATAAAAGCTGCTTAACTGTTGTGCACCATGTTTACTGCCCTATGAAAAATAGAATTATACCAATGTGTCCTGATGTGTGTTTTTTCCCCCAACAGTAAAAGTAAAAGACACACTAAAGGCATTTTCTAAACTCCAAAGAAGACAAAAATACAAAAACCAAATTTTGTTCACTTGCTCGTTCCTGGAGAAAAAAAGCTAATGAAGACCACTGTGTTGGTACATTGCTCATATATCTCATATAGTGATAATTAGCAGAACTGCAGCTTCATGATTCATTCATGAACTTAAAAGTCCTTCCATCATCGGACAGAGATGGTAATAAAGGAAGCACATGAGCTTAATTCTCAAGGCCACAGTGAGTGGTCCACACAGGATAAATAAATGGTCATTTATTACTTTAAATGACAAAAGCACAGAGGGTAAACTCACGTGTCTAAATCCCAGCCATGTGGCTGTGATTTAGAATTGCAATGGTTAATTTCTTAGATGATTCAAAAATGCCACAATATATCAAAAAAGGCAGAATTTCCAAAGTCCTTGTCCTTAAACCCAGACAATAATATTTTAGGCTGTGAATCATGTTGAAAGAATTTGAACTGCAGAGAAATTTTTGCATTTTACATCTACAGATCTTGAGCACTATAGTGTTAGGATTTTCTTTTACAATCATGCTCCAACAGTCTTGATAATTCAATCTGTCTTCAAATGCTTCAGACGGGGTTTAGTGGCTTTGACTGCTCACCTGGATATACTTCATGAAGCGGTGGCATTTGCCACAGCGGGACAGCGGCTTACCAGTAGCAGCAATGGGAGAAAAGGAGACCTCCATCAACTCATCCATGTCTGGAAAAAATAACACACAAAGTCTGAGCTTCAGCTGCATACAAGAAACTGGAACCTGCAGTGTGCTTTAATAATATGTCTCCTCTGCATTCACAGGTCACATGTTTCTTGTTGATGTAAAACTGTAATTACAGCACTGTTACCCAGTCCCTGCCATGTTCGACCCATTTAGCAGAAACCAGCCTGTTTAAAGCTCTGAGATCTTTTCCATCTGACTTAAAACAGTTTTAATGGCACAGTTTTCTTACTCAAAGATTCAATGTGAGGTCACTAGCCACTTCACCATTTCCTCAGATTAGCAAACAACCTGTTCTGAGCCACAGCTACCAATAATAATCCCAATAATAATAATCAATAATCCCTTTAAGGAACTTGTGACACTGCGTTCCTGTGGTTTCACTGGACTTACTGGTAATGGAGTCAACAAAGTAGTGAAACTTCCTCTTGAAGATATCCAGGGCGTGCTGTAGGACCTGATGGTAGTTGGCCTTACCCTGCGCAATAAGGTTAAGCTGCTTTTCTACAGCACTGCGTATAGTGGGAAGCACCAGTTCTGCATCTGAGAAAAACACAATTAAATTTGCATTAATAATAATCTTGTATTTTATTAGCTCTATAAACCACTCTGTCTGGTCCTATATCCTGCAGGTATTTGGTTATATTCAAGTACCTGCATTAGTTGCCATAGCATCCAAAGATAAATCAGTTATGTTCCAGAAACCCTCCATTACTGACCAAGCACAAATTCATTACAAGAGTAAGAGAATACAAAGGTAACTTAAGCAAATGACCTATCTTGTAGTAGCCATGTACCAGGACTATGCCTAAGTTGGTTGGTTTCAGCTTGCGTCCACTCTCAACTGTCACATAGTTCCTCTGGCAGATGTTATTGATGTGGACTGGGATACTAGCATCAGTTCCTGGGGGGAGGACAAAGACCAACATCTATAAGACTGTTTTCAGAATTTACAGCCAAAGAACTGCTGTCATGCATTAAGTCCTCAAAGGTTGTCCTCAAAGATATAATAAACATGTGTAATGAGCAGAAAGATTAATGAATCATCCATGCAATAGAGATGACAGACTGGGTGACTGGCATCTGCAATCCGTTTCTGCCTTGCTTCCCAAATACCACACAATTAAAATATGACCAGACATGAAGTGATAACCCACAGCAGGTCCATTTCCTGGACACAGACCAGCTTTCCATCTAAGCGAACAGCTGAGTTTAAATTAAGCAATGTGCACAGGCAGCTTGTTGCTTCCATCCATCCATCCATCCATCTTCATCCGCTTTGTCCGGGGCCGGGTCGCGGGGGCAGCAGCCTAAGCAAAGAGGCCCAGACCTCCCTCTCCCCAGCCACCTCCTCCAGCTTGTCCGGGGGAATACCAAAGCGTTCCCAGGCCAGCTGAGAGATATAATCTCTCCAGCGTGTCCTGGGTCTGCCCCGGGGCCTCCTCCCGGTGGGACATGCCTGAAACACCTCACCCAGGAGGCGCCCAGGGGGCATCCTTGTCAGATGCCCGAACCACCTCAGCTGGCTCCTTTCGATGTGGAGCAGCAGCTGCTCTACTCTGAGCCCCTCCCGGATGGCCGAACTCCTCACCCTATCTCTAAGGGAGAGGCCAGCCACCCTTCGGAGGAAGCTCATTTCTGCCGCTTGTATCCGCAATCTCGTTCTTTCGGTCACTACCCACAGCTTGTGGCCATAGGTGAGGGTAGGGACGTAGATCGACCGGTAAATTGAGAGCTTCGCTTTTATACTCAGCTCCCTCTTCACCACGACGGACCGGTGCAGCGTCCGCATTACTGCAGCTGCAGCCCCAATCCATCTGTCGATCTCCGGCTCCCTTCTCTCATCACTCGCGAACAAGACCCCGAGATACTTGAACTCCAGCTTGTTGCTTAAATTATTTAAAAAGTATTTAAGTATACCAATGCCATGTTTCTCCATGAGGGTGATGAGTTCAGCCTCAGTCAGGTAGTCTGGTGGGCTGGTTTGCTTTTCTATCAGCTTGATCTCATCTACTGAGAAAGTGTCTCCACGCTCACATACTGGTATGGACTCTTCCAGAGGGATGCCCTGCCATGGCATTACAGTCGTGTAACCTGAAAACAAAATGCACATTTAGCAAGGATTAGCTTGCTGCAGGCGTGGTAATTCTTTAATGTTCACAAATCTCTTCACTACGGGTGGGTGATATAAACGATATACGATAGAAACGATATAAATTTGGCCAACGATATCGGTACCGCGATAGCGCATGATGATGATGTCATCAAGCTGCTACAGCTGCGATGCTTCCGACCAAAACAGTAGTTGTAGCAACCACTATCATCTACAAATTATGCCGGGGGACAGTCATAGCAAAGAGATGAAGCACTTTTGAAATATGGGGAAAGCTAAAAACTGTGCTTCCTCCACTTCCGTAACATTGATTCATTAATGTTGAATTCTCTCGCAGCTGTTTTATTCCCATATTGTTGCAGTATATTAATAACTAACCTTGTATTGTGGATAAATAATCTCAGTTCTTCTCCTGACTGAAGTTTGCCCTATGTATAGCATCCTGCTATGCGATTGCATTTGTCCCTGACCACCAGAATCCGTCACGTTAACATTTATTGAGTAGGAAAAAAAGTTAATAAATGTTAACGTGGGAAAAAAAGTTGGCGTTCATCCTCCAGCTTCACTGTGCTAATATTATGCTAATATAGCTGTGTCACTAGCAATCACGTAGCACAACATTATATACCAGGCAGTCCAACTTCAGTAACCCTGCAAACGCCCTTGCTGTTTAGTTTTCTGTCTTCATTTATGTCGGAAGTGGTAGCAGAGCTGTACGTTTTAACTAGTTTCAAAAGTCTCTCAGTCAGAACATGGTATGTTATGTTTAGCTGTAAACTAGCGAGCTAACTTCCTGTTAACTTCTAACTCCGTTAAATTTAATAAATTCTGTTTTCATGGATGCATGGATGTTAAACTTAATTGTTACACCTGGTAAAGCAGCAACACTGATGATTTTATTAAAGATTAAAGAATTTAGACCGTGTTTAACTCTCAGTGTTCGTTTGACTTAGGGACCTGAAGAGACGGAGTTTTGGACCCAGATTACTCCGCGAAGCTCCTCACTACGGCAGCCGTAATGCTCTGACAATCCATCAAGCAATGCGGCTTACCAAAGTTGTACTAAAACATTTTTTAACAGATTTCTGCACGCCAAAATCGATTCGAGGTCAGTAAGCACAACCAGAATTCATACATAAGGCACACTCTCAATTTTTGAGAAAATTAAAGGATTTTAAGTGTGCCTTACAGTGTTGGTCAAGTTACTTGAAAAAAGTAATCAGTAACTAATTACTGATTACTTCCCCAAAAAGTAATCCCGTTACTTTACTGATTACTTATTTTCAAAAGTAATTAATTACTTAGTCACTTTTTAAAAACCCGATTTACAACCTGAATAGGTGATAAAGCGATAGATCTCTCAGCCCAATTCTACTTTTTCTGCATAATCCATCATACAAAATGTAATCAAATGGAAAAGTCTCTTTTTTTAAACTTGTTTTTATCAGTTTTAATCTTTTAACTTTATGCATCAAGCAAAAAATTTAATTATATGCACCATTCTCTGACTTGAAGAAATTAGTTTAACATTTAAACCTATTTTCTGCACATTCCAGCACATAAAATAAAATTTTTTTGTCAAAGGAGCTTGCAAAGAAAAGCGTCTGGACTTCTTTAAGTTGCTTGAAGATGTTTCACCTCTCATCCGAGAAGCTTCTTCAGTTCTAAGGTCAAATGGTGGAGAGTCCCAGATATAAACCTAGTGGGAGTAACCCCCCCCCCACAGAGGGAGAAAAGGACCCCCTGATGATCCTCTAATCGCCTGAGCCAAGGTGTGAAACTGGGCGTGGGTCCCAATTAGAGATGGACCGATCCAATATTACGTATCGGTATCGGTCCGATACTGACCTAAATTACTGGATCGGATATCGGAGAAAAATAAAAAATGTAATCCGATCCATTAAATATCACGAAAGCACCTCACAAAACTTGCAACACGCTGTAACTCACCTCAGAACGTTAGCACGTCGGAGCAGTATGCATCACGTGATAGAGCGGCTGTGGCATGCGGGACCTGTCGGTGGTCTGGATAGCATTTGGAGCTTCGCTAGCAACCCGGCATTTCATCTCCGACAAAGTTATCCCCGAGAGAAGTAAAGCAAGTGTGTAAGTCCATCTCTGAATGTCTGTAAAGCATTCCTGCGTTAAGCTTAACGAGCGACTGCCTCTCGCTCTCCGGCTGCTACTTCAATCATGAAACTGCTTAATGATCAGCTGATCGGCTTTTCTGTCGCGACTCTTGTTTGTCTCTTGTTTGCTTTTGGCCCACTTTGCACCAGACAGAGGAAACCAGCGACTAAACAACAGCAGCATGTTTAAGCTTGATCAGCTGTTGTTAGAATTTATTTAATATTACTTTCTACTCGAGGATCTTTTTCTACAGCTGACGCTGGTAACTGTGCAGGGGCGGATCTAGCAAAGTTTAGCCAGGGGGGCCGATAGGGCATTAACAGGGAAAAGGGGGCACAAAGACATACTTTTCTTTCTTATTCTCATTTAAAATGTCGAGCTTTTAATTATTTAATATTTATCTGAATCTTACACCCAAAGTTTTAATCTGATGTAAAATGTATAGAAGTCCATTCTTGTATATAGTAACTGTTAAGTCTAATATACCCTAGTAAGCTATAGTACTTTTTCCTTTGGGAAGGTACCATCTGTGCAGTCTGCAATTTTGTTGAAGAAAGATGTTGAATCTATTTAATATTTCTTGAAAAAGAATTGATTTCTGTGTATTTTTTTTCACACTGCATCAAATTAAGGTTGATTACGTCGATTAAGCATCATGAGGTGGAGCGTGAGGGGTGGTTCCCTATTTTTTATTTATTTATTTTTGTTGTTGCTGGGAGTTGGAACCCTATTAGTTAGGTTGCTTAATATTTATGCTAAGTACTCTTTAAAATACCAGAATAGGGAGGATGGTGTAGGTTTAAGTTTATTAGATTGATCAGTATTGCTGAACTATGAATTTTTTTTTTTTGCATACAGGTATAACAGAATAGCTTTGGTGTAGTTGTTGTTTTAAACTTGAGTATGAACTTATACAAAATGCAGCAAGATATTTAAAAAACAGTTTTGTTGATTAAAAAAACACTATATCGGATTCATATCGGTATCGGCAGATATCCAAATTTATGATATCGGTATCGGACATAAAAAAGTGGTATTGTGCCATCTCTAGTCCCAATCAGCCAGAGTTTCGGGTGAGTTCATTGTGAAACCTGGCCCCACCTTATCATGCGAATTCCTGAGGTCAGCTGGCCCAGGATGTAAGTGGGCGTTAAGGCGTCTGGGAAGGGATCTCAAAACTGGATTATAGATGGCAGAGAGTTGGTGTCGTAAACCCCCGCCTCTGTTCAAAGATGGTCGCTCACAGTGGACATAGATGGCTTCTTTCACTCCTCTTTCAAACCATCTGTCCTCTCTGTCCAAAATGTGAACATTGGCATCCTCGAAAGAGGATTTTAGCTTCTCGCAACTTAAAGAAGTCCAGACGCTTTTCTTTGCAAGCTCCTTTGACTACGATGACCTGGATGACTGAGAACCTTCACAGACAACATTTTTTTGTGTTTACACTTTCAAATAGATGCAAGTAAAACACAGCAGAAAATAAATAAAATCAAAGACTCAGCGGTCCTTTTGCTCTATTTTCACCTGTAAAGCAGGAGTGGGGTTGGCGGAGGTTTGCCCTGGTGCAGGTGTGCCGCAGTGGTCAGTTGAAGAATCCGCGAGTTTCTCTGTGAATTTCCCATTACGTCGTTGCACACTCGGTGCTTGTTTAGGGGTTTTTTTTGCTGTAAAAAGAAGTTTTCTTCCCACGCACAATGGACGCAAATGTTTTTGTCACTTTTTATGGAATCAAACTCAAAATAAGGTCAGTACTTCCACGCTTTAAATGCTGCATGCTCATACTCTCTCCCGCACTCGATATATTATCCATTGTTGATCTGCACACAGCTGTTGTCACGAACGTCGCACTCGCTTACGTCATTGTCATGAGACAATGACGTAAGCGAAAAAATAAATAAAAAAATCACGGTTTAAGTAACGCAGTGTTCCTACAGGGAAGTAACGGTAATCTAATTACCGTTTTTGCAATAGTAATCCCTTACTTTACTCGTTACTTGAAAAAAGTAATCAGATTACAGTAACGTGTTACGTGTTACTGCCCATCTCTGGTGCCTTAAAGTGTGGAAAATACGTTATACAGAAGAAAAGAATATATCGCGATATATATCGTTACCGCACATGCTTCAAATTATACCGCGATATGGATTTTAGGCCATATTGCCAGCCCTACTCTGCACTGAAGATCTAAGCCATAATCTGATTGTTATACAAGTCAGAGGAGTAGACAAATAGATCCTTTCTTAATGTAAAGATCTATTAAGGTTTGATCTTCCCAAGACATGTTTAAAGGAAGTGTACACAACATTAACAAAAAACATTTCTGCAGGATTCTTGTCACTCATCATATCAGCAAAGCGACTAGACTATGGGGGAACAAAGTACTGCTCTGCAAAAAGAACACTCAAGCCTGAGATGCATAGACTCATGTAAATTTTTCTTCCACATGACTGCATGTTTAAATGATAAAAATTTTGTTGGAAGAAAGGGAAATACTGTTGCAGTTTGGGCCTGTTTTCCTGCATCTGGGTAAGAAGTATGGGTGAGACTATGTTTAATGAAGCAGTAAATTCTTAATCAAGCAGCTCTAAAGCACAATGTCAGGCCATCGTTCACGGACTCAGAAAGCTGATTAAGGACTCACTGCTGACATTATTTGCAGCTGTATTCTAAAATAGTTATGAAGAACCACAAAATATAGACAGGTGTCAAATCCTAAAAACTCCATCTGAATAGTGCCACCATGTGGTCTGTATCTTGTCTACACCAAAAGGGCATACAATCACAGAGTCTGGCTATAAGCAAAGTTTATGATGTCATAAGGCACCTTTGACAGCTACATAGTCACAAGCAATTACTCCATACACTAAGCAAACAATGATGTTAATACAATGCAATGGTTTACTGCAGGTAAGTACTGCAAAATTCTGCAAAACAATCATCTATGTTTACCTGGTGATATAAGGGTTCTTCCACTACATGAGAAAGCCTCTGTGCCAATGCTGAACTCTATGGTGGTTTGTAGGTACTTGCAGTCTTGACTTACAGTGGCAATAAAATGCCGGGTAATGTACTCATATAGCCGCCAGCCATCACTTCCTGTGGGAAGAAAAGAACACATTTGGGTATACATAGTTATTGATGTACTATTCTAATATTCTACAGTGTAATAACTTCACACTGTTAGATGTTGGGTTATTCAATTTCAAATACTTTTTAGAACAGTGTGTCTTGTGCCATATTAGCACAGTAATGTATTGACAGAGCAGTGCAATTAAAACAAGTGACCAGAGTAGTATACACAGTAGTGAAGCAGCATGATCAGTCTAGCAGCATGTAACATAAAAATGAATCAGATACGATATGAAATATGACCATGAAAGTTCTGTGACAAGAATACAATATAAGGTCCTGTTTCAGTCACTTATGGATACTGTGAGGGGAGTGGGGGCACATTCTGATTTAGGACCAGAGGACAGAAGCTACTAGAGTCTCGTGATTTTTGCCCCCATGGTGCGGAACCTTCTGCCTCATTGCAGAAGTTGAAACAGTTTGTTACTGGGATGGGACGAGTCCTTTAATATACCTGTTTCAGTACCACATGGAAGCTCCTGTCAAGCATCATGGTGGCTAAGATGAAAAGGCACATGGCTCAGTACGTGAGTAGGACTCAGAAAGGAAACACCAGAGGGGCAAAACACCAGCTCCTGGTAGAAAGAGCAGTTGCCTGAGACTAGAGCTGGGCGATATATCGAGTTTTTAAAACATATCGATATATTTTTATACGAGATATAAGATGTGACAATATCCTTTATATCGATATAGTCTATGTTACGTTATAATTATAGTTGTGGAGCCGCAAGTTTGCCTCTCTTTCGTCCACTTTTGTCTCTACGCAACGTTACTCCGCCTCGCCTTCACTGAAGACAACTCCCCCTCCTCCCCCATCGCTTCACGTGCAGGCAGCGACAAGACGGACACGGCAAATCTCCGTTAACGAGTTACTGCGCATCGCCCCATGCGTGGGGCTGGATGGCGTCAACGTGCTAACGAGCTAAACATGCTAATGAGCTAACAGCGCTAACCCTAAAATCCTTTCATTCTCTCAAAAGTTGATAGCGCGCCTTATGTATGAATTCTGGTTGTGCTTGATGGCCGCGAACCGATTTTATGTGGTACACGGCGCTCAGCAATCTGTCAAAAATGTTTGAGTACGACTTTGGTAAGCTACGGAGCTGCACCGCTTGATAGATTGTCGGCGCATTACGGCTACCAAGGAGCTTCGCGGAGTGATACGTACTGTGCATCAACGTAATATTACCGTATTGTGTGTGTATAAGGACCATAAATGGCACCTGTAAGAGAGGTGGTTATGAAGCGGATTTCAAACTCCAGGCTATCAGTCACACAGTAAAACTTGGGAACAGAGCAGCTGTGAAATCTGTCTTTGTTATTACGCTCAGCGTCTTTTAGTTTACATTTTGACTGCACAATTGTGAGCTCTTTGTTTAGCACAAAAACAACCTTGTTTTCTTTTATTTATGGAGCATTATTATTTAATGAATTCTCATAATTTAATTTTGAGTAATTTTTCATGTACATCTGTGCTGTATGTTAATAAAAGTGCCTGTGTGACATCTGGGACACAGCTTTGACTAAGAACTCTCTTTTTGTTCTTACTTTATGGCTTAAAAAAAAAAAATCGAGATATATATCTTATATCGCCATCCAGCTAAAAAATATCGAGATATGAATTTTGGGTCATATCGCCCAGCCCTACCTGAGACTGTAAGACCAGACTGACCAACCTGTGCACTACCTGGATTGACTACAAGAAAGCCTATGACTCAGTGCCTTCCACATGGATCTTGGAATGCCTAGAAATATACAAGATCAACAGGACCCTAAGATTCATCAGCGATTCAACAGGGACAACTTCAAATCAATAGCACAAGTCACCACCAAGTCCGGGATGTACCAAGGAGGTGCCTTGTCCCCACTGTTGTTCTGCATAACCTTGAACCCCCTCAGCCAGATCATTAACAAGACTGGCTTCTTCTGTCTGCCACGCTGGGGCCTGTCCTTCAATAATGGTTTCTCTTATTGCTCCCCTTCATTCTTGGGTTTCTGCTGTCTGTGGTATTCACCAAGCACATGATCAGCTGTGACCATTGTCAATAAGACAATGTGTCATTCACACCTGGCATCGATGGAGGCATTCATGGAGAGGAGGTGACTAATGAACGAAGAGGAGCAAGAAGTGAAACCATTATCGACGGACAGGCACCTGCATGGTATGTACCACTGGCAGACAGAAGAAGTGGCTGATATTGAAAAATCCTACTGACACCTGGAGAAAGCTAAACTGAAACACAGAGGCACTAATGGTGGCAGCACAGTACACAATACAGCACAACTTAAAAGTGAAGCACGAAGTCGATAGAGGCTGGGGTCTACCACAGCAAGCAAGATGCCAGGTGCAGGCTGTGCAAAGATGCCTCTGAGACAATCACATAACAGCAGGGTCTAATATGCTAGCAGGTAGGGAATAGTGTGTATGTATATATTGAAAATAAAAATTCCTGTTTAATTAATTAATTTTTTAAAGGATAGCTGACCCACTTTCAGGACATTTTTTCACACAGTTATTGATTTTACTATGCCTGTTGCTCATTTTTGTTGAATATTTGTAACATCTAATCTTAATAGTAACAGTTTGTAAAAAGAACTGAGTTCATCTTATTGGTGCTACCATCTACCAGTTAGTCATGCAGTGGCCCTGTGGGAAAATTAATTGCCCACCCCTGTGCTAGAGAGAATTTAAGAGTTCAAGTTAAATGGACTGATTCTTACATATAGCACTCCCCCAGAGCATTCAAAGCCATTTTTATACAACATTTCACCCACTCAAACAAGCACTTTCTTCTACTCTTTAAGTGCTTTCTATCAAAACATGCACACATTCATACTCTGTCAGATGCATCAGAGAGCAACTTGGGGCATGCAGACTGGGTCAAACCACCAAACTTAAGATTAGCAAGTGATCTGCTCTATCAACTGAACTACAGCCAACTGTGTGAAGTTTTCAACTACTATCATTTGTGAGATTTTAGAGCACCTAATGCTTCTAAATGATGACAAGCTTTGTGCACAGGTTGCTTTTGAAATCTGTTGACTCGCCTCAATAAAAATGCCCAAACCATCATTAATTTGTGACAAATTGCTTTTTTAAACCAAATTCACAAATTCCACAACAAAGGATATTTTTTATTTTAACTATAATAATATTTTAACTATAATAACCATCAGACATCCTAACATGTTATATATAGGGCTTTGAATATTCAAACTCTTTATTAACTTAACATTTCCTAGATTGACTAACAGAAAATATGTCTACAATATTGCTCATTGCTCCTTGAAGGCATGCCCTATATAAATAGAGGTGTATCATAAAAAGAGGTGATATTGTTCAGTTATTTGCCTGTATTGCTCACCTAGTTCTGCTTCCGTGGCAGCACACATGGGAGTAATAGGTGGATGATCTCCAGCATCAGTGCCCTTCCTGGGTTGGTTTATTCCAGTTGAAAGGAGAGCTTTTACCTGATGAAAAATTAAAAAAACCTTTTATCATTTTCAATCACATTAATTTCTAAGTGGCTCTTTCTTTGTACTACTGTAGGATTGCCTTGATGTGACTGTTGTTGCGATTTGGGGTTGTGTGAATAGAATTGAATTGAACTGAATTGAATGAATCACTTTATGTATACACATATGAGCAGCCTTGAATGAATGTACTCACCTCTTCTACCCAGAAGGGGTTGTTGGTCTGCTGCTTCAGTGTTCCCTTCAGGTCGAAGTTTGCTGGGTAGTGGGTCGTCTCGGTACGTGGGTAGCTGATGTAGCCCTGTGTATATAGGCGCTCAGCAATCTGCATAGTATGCTGGGGACCCATGCCTGAAACATAATATCACATCCTTTATCACATCCTTTTTCTCTTTAATTCTTTCGCATTTTTTCTTCCAGCAGACAGAGTACACCGATGAGGAAGGCTGGATGTGATTGGCTGCAAACTGGACACACTTGAAACTATGGCATAGAGGCTGTCACTAAACAAACTCTTATCCATCTATGTATAACCCAGATCACCATCTGCACCATTTACTGGACAGGCAGTGGAGCATCTTCTCTAACAGACTCATTCACCTGTGCTGCCACAAGGGCACACCCAGCAGTCTTTCATGCCACATATAATAAGTACAAAGAAATACATCATCTAACAGAGAAATGCATTGAGATATCTTATGTCACATAAGTAATGGGTGTGATGGTCAAACTCATTAAACATTAAAACAATAGAAAACCTGAGTCCATTCCTGTGAATATAAATTCCATTCAAAAGACTTTTTATGATAAGTTTAGATATAAGGTAAGAATAGAACAGAAGATACTCTCCAGTAAGTGACTGTTCCTCTCGATCGCAAAGGATAAAGTGTAAGGTGGGTTTTCCAGTACATGACCCTTACCTTTCATTGAAACAATATTAAAAGTACAAGGATCAAATATAAAGACAGTATCATTTTATTTTTGCAAACATAATAATCAAAGATCAGAACAACTGTCAGTGTTATAGCAGCCATATTCACAACCCGAATTCCGAAGAAGTTGGGACGCTGTGTAAAGCGGCGATTGGCAATAACAGTTTTATTTATAAAGCACATTTGATTACAATTTAACTCACGGTGCGTAACACAGTAGCTAAAAATAGTGGATACCCCTCAGCCTCCTAGTAGATACACCAAGGATATCCTATTCCGATCACTCAAAATACTTTACACTACACCACATATCCATAAAACACATCCTGCATCAACACATGTATCAATTTAGAATCACCAGGGAACCAAACGTGTTCAATTATATTTGAGTCAGTTTCATCTAATCAAGCTTAACATTCTTAGTTCAAACTTCATAAAGATTAAACAAACCAAAACAAGAAAAAAAAAACTATTGTTTTTCCTATCCATGACTCATGAAAAACCACAAACCCATCCCCTCAGTGTATTTGTATGCTCAGGAGAAATGACAGCTCATGAAAAAGTAAATATAAATAGCTGTAAATGTAAATATACATATGTAAATACCTAAGGCAGAACTAGCCACTCTCAACATCTCCACTGTGTTTAAGGCTTGAGGCCTCTGCTTGGTCTTCTCCTTCTTACTCACCAACTCCACCTGTGAGAGAGAGCAGACACCTGCTTAAGCAAGCTGACCTAAATTTATTATAATTCAGATTGACTGGAAAATGTTTTATAAAGCAGACGTTTGTCTTTGTAGTTAATTTAATATTTGGTGAAACAGGAAACGGAATAATAATCATGACCTTCATAATGTCAGACAGCACATGTACAATAAAAAAATATTATCTACAAACCACAAAGTCTGGTTTTTGCACTCACCTGCGCATCCCTGGATGTTTTCGCCAGGTTGACAAACATTTGACCCACCTCTCTGTCAAAGACCCTAACTCTGTTCCAGTCCAGTGTCAGTGGACTCTCCTTTCCTTTAAAAACCTGAACAAAGCACATCATTTCTGTCAATACCGCACAGCAGAAAGGAATCTTTGACAGTGTGGCAGGAAACTGAGGTCATGGTTTACCTTTGCCTGGATGACCCAGTAAGTCTCTGGTTTAAAGGACTGGATCTTGTCATGGCGTTCCACACAGAAGCCAAGTGTTGGGGTCTGGCACGGACCAAAGGAGATTAACGAAGAGTCTAGATTGCCATATTTCCCTTGAAAATACTTTGTTTGGAACCTGAAAATTAGTTTAGTCAAGAAAAAAACCTTAAATGAACAGTATAAATATCTTTGATCAGCTGTAATCAACCATGTTTTCAAAGATTCTGGAATTTCATAAACCTCTGACCAGATGAACTAAGCTTTGGATGGAGGTGAAATCACACAAAAACAGTGCTCTGTGGCATTTTGAGTTTGGGACCCCCTTTTTTTTTTTTTTTTAAATTAGTGCAGTTTGAAAGTGTGGTATTTAACTAACCTTCCTCTTCTGCTTGATTAATCACACAATTCTGAGCTTACGTGAGAAATCAAAGTCAAAGTCAAAGTAAACTTTATTGTCATCTCTGCTACATACAGTACAGTATATAGAGAGATGAGACAATAAGGCTCCAGTATCACCAGGGTATTTATTTGAATTGTAATTTTGAAACCTTCTACATCAGTAGACAGCTGTGTGTGGGTGAAGAGAGCAGTGTACCGGGTGAAGGCACAGCCAATACGCAGATCCAGCTCTTGCCGTGCATCTACTGACAGAGCTTCATTGTGATTGGGCTCTCCAAGGCGGTTCATAGCATTCCAGATGTCAGTGTCAGTAATGGAGCTGAATTTGGCACGGTAAACACTCCTGGCACTTCCCTTATTCATCACTGGCTGAATGGCATCCAGCACCTTGAAGAGAATTACAGGTGAGGCAGAACACAGAAACAAACAGCACAAAAAGATCAAGAACACGAACAGGACAAAACTAGAAAGAGCACACAAAATTAAATGACAGCAGCTTGAGCATGTACCAGGTCACTAAAGGATGACTGTAGGCCATCTGATACAGCTACAACTATAAGTTTTATCAAAAAGTTTGAAAGCCTTATGTTAATAGAGAGTACTAATAAGAAACAGATGTGGTGACCAGCATTACCTCGAAACATATGTTCTCTCCTTCTTTGTCACAGTCCAACCACAAAACCACACAGTCACTGCCTCTGGCTTCAACCTGACATGATACCACAAACTTACGGTTAACAATGCAGTGCAGTGAAAACATATTTGCACCCTCCCAAATTTGTTAGTATGCTGTGCAACTGTGACACGTTTCAAATCTTCAAAAGAATTATATTAGAAAGAGAAAACCTGAAATAAATACAAAGTGCAGTTTTAAAATGATGATTTCATTTATTAAGGGAACAAAATCTATCAAATATACCTGGCCCCTTTGTTGATAGTGAATTAAATGTGATTAACTACATTTTGGAAAGCTGAGTTTAATTTGATTAGCCAGATAGCCTGATTAGTGCCAGATCTACTGAATCAAGAGATCTTTTAAATAAAACCAAGTAGGCTAAAAGATCTCAAAAAGCAACACATAATGGGTTTTTTTGTATTGTGGCACCCAGAAACAAAGTCATTTCTCAGGCTCTGGGACTCAAGTGAACCACGGTGAGAGCTATTATCCACACATAGAAAAAAACCTACAACTGAACTCCAACTCCAAAACTTCAAAAGTATTGCTCAGTTGGGTTATTCCGCAGGACAATGATCCAAAACCATTCAAGGCACTTTACATTAGGGAAAGACACTACATCAAGATCGATAACATAATAATACACCAGCAAGTCTACATCTGAACAGCTAAAAAAAAAAAAAGCCAAATAGGTTTTGGAGTGACTAATCAAAGTCCAGACTCTAATCTGATTAAAATAAGAAATCACATAACAACTAGTACCGATGTATTGTAAAGCCAATTAATGGGTCAACCTACCTGAAGAAACTTGACCATATTGAGTTTAGGGTTGGCCTCCTTCTTTTCAGTAGGAGCTTTACTAAAGAGTTCTGCAGGGTCTACTTTGTCCCAGTTGTTATATTTCCCTGGAAAATAAAGAAAAAGTGCAACATCCTTCACATTCACTACACTATTGCTGTGGACCGATATCAGCCATACAGTTCATATCACTTGATCACTGCAGTGTACTACAATACAATGACTGACACTTTTTTTTTTATACAATGGTGCTTCACAGAAAATAACCCCTTCATCATCTGACACCAATAAGTTGTGGCGTTTTGAACTGTATTATTTTATAAAACTGTCCCTAATAATCTGTTTTAATTACTCCTCCCATGTAAAATTAGGAGGTGAAAAAAAAAAACAGTGAAAATTTAGATCAAGGCTGAGCAAGACCTAACATGGAGGATACCCACCAATAAAATCGAGACTCATCACATGCCCACAAACAGAAGTCATCTTAAAGTGTACAGTTTGGCCCTGGAAAATGCCGGTGTATTCGTGCACTGAGCATGCGCCATTGAGCCCCTTGCGACTTGTACAGTTTCCTAAAGAAAAAGGAGAGCAAATTAGGCATGAAAAAGGCTACACGGTTATCTTATTATAATTACAAACAGATAAGGTCATTCAAAACATTTCAATGTTCATGTTAAAAAACCAGAAGCCTTAATACAAATTTAACAGCTCAAACAGCAGATGAATTTTAATTGACAGGTCAACACCTACACCTTCATTTTGCTGCTCCTTTTATGGAGATCCCATCTCATCCTATCTCTAGCATCCTCCTCTGTCACACCAACTCTCTGCATGTCCTCCACGACCCTGCATTCCGTTTTCTTCTATGGGCTTGGAGAGTTTGGAGGTATGGTCTTCACTCCAGACTGTATAGGAATTTCAAGACCATACCTCCAAACTCTCCAAGATCTTGTCCACCTGCTCCCTACTCTCACTACAGATCACAACGTGTTTGCAAACATCACAGTCCACAGACACTTCTGTCTGAGCTCATCTGTCAGTCTGTCCATCATCACTGCAAACAAGAAGTGGCTCAGAGCACTTCTCTGATGTAATCACCAATCTGCCCTCATGCATATCTTGCACCAGTTTGGGGTCTTTATGGTGTAAGGTCTACCTTACAACATAAAGTGCCTTGAGGTGACTGTTGTTGTGACTGGGTGCTGTATAAATAAAACTGAACTGAATTAATAAATGACTTGTTTTGCTTTTTTTTTTTTTTTCTACTGAGCATTTTACATTTAGAAATCAATTTAAAAATGAACTTCTGAATCACGGTCAAAAACTTTACAGAAAAGTTACTTCACTTTTTTGTTCTCTCATACTGTAGTCTAATTGCTGATGAGTCATAGAAGCAGCCATTAGCACGAGGCCAAAGTGGTCGTGAGCAAGCGTCCTCTCCCTGCTTACATGAAATTTCTGGTACAGAATATCCTTATGAATAAAATGACTCTCTCAAGGCTGAATTATAATGACAGTACGCAAACTATTATGACAGTAACTAATATATTCCCCACCCCCTACACAGACACAGCTACCCCAGCCTCTCTGAGGTGAACAACCCAATCAACAATGCACACAAGCAGAAATCCAGCCAAGAACAGGGCACATATATAGAGGTAGGTCCAGAAACAGTTCACAGATCGACTCCAAGCCAAAGAACAGAGTGACCACCAAAGAAAGGCAAAGAAGCTCCACTGCACCTAACTCCAGCCAAACAGTCAAGCCATGGAACAGCTCCAGGTAAGTATGCTGCCTTTTTGGTTTTTAGTAATGCCGACTGACATACAGCAACGTTAAACTCAGATGGGCTTTAAGGAACACACTAGTAGATTTATGGATGTTTTCACATCTTTCAACTCTATTTAATTCAATCTGCAGGTTAGTAAAATTAAACAACATTCATTTTCTATTAGAGCTGGATATCGTCACAGATTTCTATAACTGAATTGATTTGATTTTGACTCAGACAGTCAGAAATATTATAATTCTTATTACTTATCAGTACATATCCATATTTTTATATATGTATAAAAACAAAGCTGACAATTGTAAGACTTTAGAGGTGCAAGCATCACAGCAGATGCCTTTTTATCAAAGTGACTGAGGATAAAACACAGAAAAAAATAAAGTAGATTTTCTTGGCCTGGCTTTTATAGCAGATAACCCTTAAAAAGATTCTGCAGTAGTTAAAAAACTGAAGAAAACCACAAGTCAGTATATGAACATTACCCAATGCTGCTGAAGTGAAAATCAGAGCAAAGTTACAGAGGTTTTATAAGAGAAATAGCCAAGTGTTTTGCAATCTAAGCATATTTTGTAAAAGCTTAAATTTCTTTGGTATTGAACCGCAGAAATTAGGCTCTCTTATCGGAGGTCGGTTTGGGAAAAAAAAATAAAAAATGGCGGGTGACAGCGTGCAATCAACAGTATACTGGTGCGTAAAAAGCAAGCAAATAATGCAGAAAACAGAGATTATTGATGGTAAACTGGTCTCTTGAGCACACTGTGAGAGAGCAGTGAAAATGTTTTTCAAACATGAAGCGTACTTTTGCTCTTCTTTTGCTGCTGGTTCAAACTGGCAGCTTCTGAATGTGTGAGATGTCAGCTTTCAGCACCCCACTGCATGTCCGCAGACATGAATGAGCTGTGCTTTGTGTTTACATCTGTTTACCTGCTCTCAATTGCTGTTTTAGCCGTTTGGTGGTTGTTGAAATAGTTTTGTGAGGTTTAACCTGAGATTCTGGCGTTTCTGGCAAAATACATTTATATTTAAAAATCGATATTGCATTATTCAAACTAAAATCGATTTGAATTAGAAAATCAATTTTTAAAATCCCACCCCTATTTTCTACATACTTACTTTATTAGACATCTATAGCGGTGTTCAAATATCTTAATATCCTGACTGCACAAGTTAAGTGTATGAATCTATTACAAAAAGAAAAACATTTGTATGCTGAACCCACTACAACATTTCTGTGAGTCCATTTTTTAAAGACCAGTACAGGAATGTTATTCACCTGACTGGCAATATCTACCAGTAGCTCAGAATAAGTAATTTGTACAATAGGAAGAGGTTATGCCAGATTTCCTAATATAATAGTAATTAAAAGCTGGGTCTCTGATAATGTAGGGAGTGTTGTTCAAGTAAAGTAAGTCAGTAAAAAAGAAAAGAGCAACCCTGTAACATCGCTGTATGTGATCAATCTTGAGAGCCAGACAATGTAAGAGAGAGAACCACAACAACCCACCATGAACAGGCACAGTGAAGTGGTGGTGAGGAAATATTTTAACAGGCAGGAGTTTAACAACTCCTGGCAGAACCAGGCTCAGTGTGGGACCCATTTACCTTCTGTGGACAAATTAGATAAAGGACCCAGTCACACCTGATGAACTGAACAGGGTGACCTTATCTACTTCAAACCAACTTCCAAAATTATGTCAAGGCAAAAGTAGCGCTGCGTGTTTTTTAACTTAGAGGTGACAGAATATTTGACACCTGTATAATATTTTTCCTTAAGAAATATGAGCGTGGCTTCCGCTAAAATCTTTAATAATTGTAAGAAGCCAAAACTTACAAAGTAGGACAGGAAGTCTAAAGTCAAAAACTATCCCATCATAGGAGACCAGTATTACATTTGCCACCTTTAGAAGGTATAGAAACCTTGGTGATGTGTCTGGGTTCACCGATAAGAAACTCATCAATCCATCAAAACATAAACTCGCTGACTGTGTGTTCAGCAGCTGCGTGTCTTTCTGCTGTGTCTGCTGGCCCTTCATCAGTGCGTGGCCCTGTCACTGAGCAGCCAGTGTGTGGACGAATCTTTCTGCACGTACAGCCTGCAGGACTACCACAGCCAGCTGGTCAACCTGCCCACCCGCATCAACGAGCGCAGCATTGCGACCTGGAGCTACGTGTAAGTGCTGGAACCTGCAACGCAAACTCTTATGCTGATTCTGCTTGGCTGAGAGAATGTTGAATGGGATGGGTCTATCCAGCAGTGTTAAGTCTAGTACTAAGAAAAAGCATCTCTCCATATTGGAACTTTACAAATTAGCAGAAAAAGCTGCGGGAGTCCTTCATTAAAGCACAAACTTTGCGAAGAAAAGCAACTTTTGTAGCTTTTTGTTTCTCTGTTTGTTTTACACAGAGAAAAATCTCCAGTATGTCTGCAGAAGTTGAGGCTTTCGTAACATTTTTCAGATCGAAAGTGAAATAATACAAACTATTGTATTAATTAAATATCTTAATTTTTATAATTAAAATATATATTTTTTAAAAACTCCACACTTTTCACAAGCCAATGAGCCATTACACTCTGAGCCATGAGCTGAGGGTTGTTAGGTTAGACAGTAATTAATATTAATAAAAATGTCTACACCACCATAACATCTGTTTTCAGCAGCACAACAACATTCCTCCAATTAACATCGGAAAGCCTTCCAAGAAGACAGAGTAAAGGTAGATTTCTTATGCCTTAGTATATTGTATATTTTATTTTATTTGACTTTGACCTTTGTCTGTACTTGAGACTATTTACATATTTTTACATTTAAGATTATGGTTTCTTAAAAAAAAAATGGAAACCAATGAGTAGTTCATTCTTAAAGACCTGTGTTTTTTTCTAATTTGAATATTTATTAATGCTCATTAATAACAAAAAAAAGTTATTCTTATGTGATTAATCAATGGAATAATCGATAGATTACTCGAATATCCGATAGCTGCAGCCCTACAAATTAGAGCTCTGGATCTTTAAACTCGATCCATTTAATAATAAAACTCACTGGCTCACAGCCTAATACGGGAGACGTGGACATCCCTCTTGTTTGTTGCAGATCAATGTGTAACTAGAGAATGCATTTCCTGAAGAAAATGCAGTGTGAATGCTGACAGCTGAATGGTTTGAGCTGAAATGTAATAATTGCTGAATATTTAGTTTAAAAAATCTTGAATGAGCTGAAATACATTGAATCATTCACCTGAAAGCAAAAGTGCAAAACTGTTGAAAGCTGAAGTTCACACAGAAGAAGTTTCAAAGTTGGAAAGTACCTGAACGTCTTTAAAGTTAAATTAGAAAAAGCTGATTAATGACAAAAGAAAATTTAGCATCAGAAAACTTCTGAATGAATAATGAAGTCCGGTATTCCTTAAATCACTAGAAGAGTGGAATTACGTATTTTAAATGTCTAAACTCAAGAATAACAAATGAAAAAAAAAAAAAAAGCTGCAAAAAAGCTGTTGCATGCGTATGTCTGTGAGTCTGAGTTACTGATGCTCAATGGGGAAACAAAGACATTAGACAAGGTTAAAAAACTTAACACCTTCCTACTCTTCCAGAAAATGCTGATGCTATTTTCTGGAGAACTGATTGGCCAGTAGGTGGTGATTTCTAATCTGGAATTTAACCTGCTCCAGAGAAGGTTAGATTCACAGCATGAGTTACCATGGTGAATTACCTCAGTAAGAAGTGAACCACCTTTGTAGTACAGAAAATCCAGATAAGCCCAAATCCAGATTCACAGTATAGGCCTACTCTTCATCTCTCACCAGGGAAAACATCGACTTGAACCGGGTGCCTCAGGTCATCCATGAGGCCAGCTGCCACACCGGCCACTCCTGCAGGGGACTCGACAGTGAATTTGGTTTAGAGACCATCCCCGTATCCCTGAGGATGCCAGTCCTCAAAAAGAACCCCAGCTGCTTCCCCTCAGCCAGCTACTCTCTGGAGTTTGAGCTCATCACTGTGGCATGTATATGTGCCATCTCCAGACACAGCTGAACACAACAGAGCATGCTATGGTCAACTTGGGCCACTGGAAAACTTCACCAACATCCACTGTTTAGACAAAGTATAGTTTTCACATCAATTTTACTGAGAAATAGCCCATTTCACTCATTGTGCTTGTTTTCCAGAAGACACTGAAAAGGTTATCAGTTATTACACACCTGTTAACAGCTCATTAAAGCAATCTGAGACACTTTATATTATACGGTGTCAATTCTGTGTCCATGTGTAGTGTTTTGACAGCCTTGTTATCACAACACTTTTGTTTAATTCGAGATCCAGTCTAAGAGTGTCTAAAAAAAGAGAGTACTGCTTTAACTATTGTATATAATATGTCATTTAGCAGTACAGGCAAACACAGGAAACAAACCAACAAGTCCAACACTGGAATCATCATTTGGATTACTCTAATTAAGACAAGCAGGCCAGCCAGGCTTATATATGCTGAGTGCCCAGATTTAAAAAATCCTTGTATTCTGAAAAAACAAAGAAAGAAACAACAAAAACAAAACAAAAACCAATCAAACGCCAAAAAGTCAGCCGATCAAAGCTAATCAATTTCATTTCGGCTCCACCAT
Organism: Astatotilapia calliptera; assembly: GCF_964374335.1. Classification (NCBI taxonomy): domain Eukaryota; kingdom Metazoa; phylum Chordata; class Actinopteri; order Cichliformes; family Cichlidae; genus Astatotilapia; species Astatotilapia calliptera. The sequence goes on along the minus strand of NC_137433.1, from coordinate 10,798,662 downwards.
ACTTCCACTGCGTGCTGATCGACACAGCTTTTACTCTGTACCCACCTTTAGAAAGGATTTTGGCAATGGCCTGAGCCAAGGACGGCTTCTCCGCTACCATCAGCACACTTCTCATGATGAGCAGTTTCCCTCAGCTGTCGCTTACTGTCCCAATCTTGTCAAAAGGAAACACTGACCTGTGCTATGCTTATCACCGGCTAACAGGCTGTGTGAGAAACTACTGCAGTGGCCATGGCGCGTTCTACCATACGAGATCTACTTCCGGGTGAACGTCATGGCCTTTGCCTCCCATTTAATTAGTTTTAATGATTTGATTTTCTTTATCGTCTTCTCTGCTATTATTATTATTATTATTATTATTATTATTATTATTATTATTATTATTATTATTAAAAATTGGTAGTGACAAATAAGGTGACAAATTAAATACAGACTCGTAGCTCAGCTAACTCAACAAAACTAACAAAAATATATGCGTGAGGAGCGTAACATAATTTGAAAAGAAGCTTACCAAATGGACAAACCCAAAAATCTGAAAGAAAATTTTTATTTTCAGGTAACGCTGTCGTTTTCTTCCGTAATCTAAAGGTTTTAGATTTTGTTTAGGTTAAAGTGAATTTAAAAAACAAAAGAGACAAAAAAAGCTATCATATCTTTTTGTCTTTTCTTAATGCCGCGTTGTCGTTCTTGCGACAATAAAATGGCACGACTGTGTGTGTGTGTGTGTGTGTGTGTGTGTGTGTGTGTGTGTGTGTGTGTGTGTGTGTCAATCAAAATTTGGACACAAGATGGCGGTAGACGACACGAAATAACCGGGTACGTCAGTCATTTTCTTCTACCCAAAGTGAGAAAACAGATCATCTCAGCAGAGCAGGTGTTTGTTTTTCTAAGAGTTTTACGTATATCTTTGTGTTTGGTTGGTTGTTTTTATTTACGTGTTTATTGTACTGATGAAGACCAGCCATGTGAATAATGGCAGCCTGGATTCTGTTAGGCCGAAAGCAAACAGTGACAATGATCAGAATAAGAAACAAAGATGTCATGCTGTCACTTCTATGATCCACCTTTTTTTTTCTTTAAACACTGCTACACAGCTGTGTGTACATCCATCCATCTAGTACATAGTGTTCTTTGAGAACTGCGTGGGCCACTGGGGCAAAAGGGCAAGAGCTAGAAAAGATGCAGGGAACTGAGGGTGTGGAAGCTGGTCTTCTCTTCATCTTTGGGGAAGGTGATGGGATGCTGACCCCAGGCAGATGGTGATGAAAGAATTGTGTGTGTTGTTTCATTCACCCCCTCCGCTACACTTCAAACTAAGTCATCAATTAAATGCATCCTTACAACCGTTCCCTCCATGCTGCCCATTGAATAGGCAGATCTTCTGGGCTCAGTCTGTGGCTCTACCATTTTCTCTTAAAGACAGTGTTGCTAACCAATAACACTTATCTGGTTATTAAACTGGCTATGTTTTTATTCTAATATTCAGAACAGTCTTTGAGGATTCTGGAAAGAAGTCTTTTTAACCTTTTATAATTTCCAAATATCTCTTGTGTATATTTTGGGAAAACAGTTTGTTACCTCTGTGCCATAAATTTTACTATGAGAAGCTACACACCTCCCTCTCCCAAGCCACCTCCTCCAGTTTGTCCGGGGGGACACAAAGGCATTCCTAGGCCAGCTGAGAGATATAACCTCTCCAGCATTTTCTGGGTCTGCTTCAGGGCCTCCTCCCAGTGGGACATGCCCGGGACACCTCACTCAGGAGGTGCCCAGGAGGCATCCTTGTCAAATGCCTGAACCACCTCAACTGGCTCCTTTCGATGTGAAGGAGCAGCAGCTCTACTCTGAGCCCCTCCCGGATGACCAAACTTCTAGCCCTATCTCTAAGGGAGAGGCCAGCCAGCCTTCGGAGGAAGCTTTTTCCACTGCTTGTATTCGCAGTGTTGTTCTTCAGACACTACCCAAAGCTTGTGACCATAGATGAGGGTAGAGACAAAAATTGACCGATAAATTGAGAGCTTCACTTTTATACTCAGCTCTATCTTCACCACTATGGACCTGTACAGTGTCAGCATCACTGCAGCCACAGCACCAATTGGTCTGTTGATCTCCTGCTCCCTTCTCCTGTCACTTGTGAACAAGACCCCAAGATACTTAAACTCCTCCACTTAGGGCAGGGACTCGTCCCTGAGTGGGCACTCCACCCTTCTTCTTCTTGAGCATCAGATTTCTAGGTGCTGATTGTCATTCCCACCGCTTCACCCTCGGCTGCAAACTATTCCAGTGCAAGCTGGAGGCCATCACCCAATGAGGCCAACAGAACCACATCATCTGCGAAAAGCAGAGATAAGATTCTGAGACCACATAAGTGAAAGCCTTCCACCACTTAGCTGTGCCTAGAAATTCTGTCCATAAAAATTACAAACAGAATTGGTACAAAGGGCAGCCCTGGCGGAGCCCATCACGCACGAGGAATGAGTCTGACTTATTGCCGGCTATGCGGACAAACTCTTGCAACAGTTCTATAAGGATCAAATGGCCCGTAGCAATGGGCCCCATACTCCCGGAGCAACCCGCAGTACACCCAGGGGGACACAGTTGAATGGCTTCTGCAAGTCCACAAAACACATGTAGACTGGTTGGGCAAACTCCCATTCACCCTCAAATTTTCTTGACAGGATAAAGAGCTGGTCCAGTGTTCCACGACCCGGACAAAAACTGCATTGTTCCTCCTTTATCCAAGGTTCGACTAACAGACGAACTCTCCTTTCCAGCACCCTGGCATAGACTTTCCCAGGGGGGCTTAGGAGTGTGATCCCTGAACACAACTTCCAGTCCCATTTCTTAAAGATGTGAACCACCACCCCGGTCTGCCAATCCAGAGGTACCGCTTCATGTTTCATTGCAATTTTGTAGAGGCATGTCAACCAAAATAGCTCAGGGTGAACCTCATCCACCCCAGGGGTTCTGCCACCAAGGAGTGCCTTGGTGGCAGAACCCCTGCCTTAGTGACCTCACCTCAGCCAAGTTGTCCCCCTTGTCTCCAGTCTCTGTTTCCTACGAGGAAGACTTGCCAGTGGGATTAAGGAGGTCGTCGAAGTATTCATTCCACCGCCTGACAATGTTCTCAGTCAAAGTAAGCAGCGCTCCACCCACACGACACACAGGGCAGGTAGAGCACCACTTTCTCCTAAGTAGCCTGACAGTTTACCAGAATCTCTTTGAGGCAATCTGCAAATCCTTTTCCAGGGGTTACCACCACGACAGGCACCAACCACTTTGCAGCTGCAGCTCAGTGTAGCTGCTTTGGCAATGGAAGTGCTGAACATGATCCATTTGGACTTAATCTCCACAGTCTCCCTTAGGGACTCCCTATTAACAGGACAAGCCTCTGTCAGAACCAGGCTCAGGAAGGGGTGGCCATCTGCCACAACTGCCTGGGGTGAGTGGAGGAAGACGAGATGAAGACATACTGTGGAAGAGAGCCAGAGATTATTAAGAATTAATGATTAATTGCAGATAGGTGTACATATAGTGCGTGACAAAGGTCAGTGAAGACAAAACAGTCAGTGTATCATGGGAAGCCCTCAGAAGGCTTCCCTTCTAAAGGGGCAGGTAAAATGCATACTATTGTATAATACCAATTATGTAAGTGTTCTGATAAAAAATTATTTAATTATCTTTGTTTTGATGATATATAGTTCCAATATCTAAAATTTAAGAAAATACAATACTGGTATTTTTGTCATTTGCCTCTTGAATGGGCCATCAACTGTACATAAGCCCAGAATGATCACTTAATAATCCGGTCAAAATTATCACCAGTAGTAGAAGATTCCTTTAAAACTATGAAGTAGATGGCCCAGAGTAACATGTAACACGTTAAAAAAAAAAAAAAAAACCCAAAATAATTATTCCAAGTATTGAGCCTTGGGGGACACCACATACGAGATAGATTAGTCCTTTTTCATCAGTACCTACTCAAGTCAGCTTGGTTCGACTTGAGTCGACTCAGTTTTTAGGGTGGTAGTATTTAATTAAGTGGTAATTAGGTGGTAGTACCTGGTATCAGGTACTTTTTTTAGTACCTACTCAGCTTAGGTTCCAAGCAACCTGAGGCGATACAAGAATGTATACAAAATACTCCAATCTCTGTTTGTTTAATACATCTCTACAGAGATTTAAATACGTAAATGTGGCTTGAGTTACACATAAATGATTTTGCTACAATTGCCTGTAGTTTTGGGACAGGCACTTGGGATAGACTAACTTGTGTAATCCTGTGGGTGGGTCGTTGGTGTTCACAGATATTATGGTTTTATATTTTGTTATTGTTTTTAGTATTAATTTCATTTCAAAGTTTTATTTTCAGTTTAGTCTTAGTTTTGAAAATGTGTATGCTCATTTCAATTTAATTTTTGTTGTTTGAAAAGTATTTCACTTTATTTGAGTTTTGATTAGCTTTGTGATGTTTTCAGCCACAAGATTTATGACGTTTACAACAGGCTTTACGGTGCAAATGCTTTGTTACAGGGACATGCTAGACTCAGTAAATATATTAACCAAATGATGATACGTATTTTATTTGTTTGTTTCACATTTGGTTTTTATTTTTATTCTACTAAGGCTTGTGACTACATAATCTTAACTCAGTTATGAAGCAATATTGTGAATGTTGCCAATTTTGTAAAAGCTCAGCAATCTGAGCACTGCACACAACACTGCTTAAGAGCATAGAGCTTAATATTGCCCCTTTTACTGTTCAGGTTTCCGATGGTCTTTGTGTCCCTCCTGGTTTTCTTCCTCAAGTAAGTAAGTAAGTAAAATTTATTTATATAGCACTTTTTTAAGACAAAACGCTGTTACAAAGTGCTTCACAAGAAAACATGTCAAACAAACAATATAGCAACATAAAGAAAGTATAAAAGCATATCAAAAAAAAAAAAAAAAAGCAATAGTACAATATAAATATAAAATAAAACAACATGTTACGCATTAACATTTCCCAAATGCCTGTCTAAACAGATGAGTTTTAAGCTGTTTTTTGAAAGAAGCCATCGTGTCGATGGTGCGTAGTGGGGGGGGTAAACCATTCCACAGTATAGGAGCCAGGGTTTGAAATGCGTGATCCCCCTTTGTTTTCACATCTTCACTGCTTAACCAAAAGAGCTGCTGAATGTACATTAGCCTGCGCTGCTCCTCCCTCTCTCTATACCATTAGAATAGCTGTTGCAGGCTGTGTTGCTATGGTGACATACTCCCCTTTTCCTCTCCAATGTCGGATCCATTTGGAATGGTGCTCCGATAGCAAGTTCAAATCTGGGGCTGTAGAATAGAAATATTGTGGTATTGATCCCATGCAGAAAGAACTGGGAAGCATTTCAAAACTGGTGCAGTGCAGACAGATGAACATTGATGTCAATGCAACATATACACGAGATCTCATGTGTACCCATAAGGCTCTTTACAGCAAATAGGGAAAATGTACATCAGATAAATTTTATTTATATAGCATCAAATCCCAAGAGGCACTGTAAGGTAAAGACCCTAAAATAATACAGAGGAAACCCCTAACCCTAATCCCAACAATCAGATGACCCCCTTTTGAGCATACTTTGCAAGAATGGGAAGGAAAAAGTCAGAGAGGAGGAAACAGGAATGGGAGGAAGACAGGATGAAGACACGCTATGGAAGAGAGCCAGAGATTAATAATACCCAACGACTGAATTCAGATTGGTCTATGTGGTAAAAACACATAGTTGGGGAAAAATGTTAAAACAGTGAATGAATATGAACTTGTTCATGTTACCACATTCACAAAATCTTCAGAAAATCAGTGTGAGGGACCAAGCAGCCAAGGCATAGGGGACACAGGGAAAAAAATGTCTTCAAAAAGGGTTTTTTCTGTTCTATTTTAACCCTCAAAAAAGTTCAAAAGAGAAAATTCAAAAACATAATTAGCTGGCCCATAAAAGAGGTCAATTAAATATAACTTTACAAAAAGTAATGTCCAGAAACTTAAATAAAGTGGACACAACTCACAAACTGACCTAATTAGGGTAGCTTTTATAGTGGTTTGTCCGCCACACTATGAAGTCTGGGATATGTTGGGCCATGGAGGATACACGGACCCATCCTTAAAATACAGGGACGCATTTGAGGGCCGCATTTCGAGCAGCCTTTGAATTGGGACAGCCTTTGTCGCGTTGCTGTGATGTAATCGGCCTTAAAAATCGGCCTTTAAGGCTGCAGACCCTGAATTGGGATACAGCCATAGACTCTTGGATGTGTCCAACAGATTGACAGGTGGTGGGATATGGTGTATACTGGTGCAGTAAACTTAGAGTTTAAAACTTGTGATTTTAATACACCATGTTTCTAAGATGTTTGTACTGTCAAGTGAATCTAAAAGAAGGAAATTCGAGGTCATACAAGTTATTATGTCTTTAAGACATTCCAGTAGTTTAATTAATTGGTGTGTGTGTCATTTGACTTCATTGACAGATAAGTCTGGGTATCATCTGCATAAAAATGAAAACGTATGTACTGTGCCTTCTAATAATACTACCCTCAGGGAGCATGTATGAAGTACAGGTCCCAGTACAGGACCCTGTTGAACTCCATAATTAACCTTAGTGTGTGAAGAGGACTGTTTACGTGGAAAAGATTTGGAGTCTATCAGACAAATACAATTAAAACCACGAGAGCTCAGTACCTTTAAAACCACATGACTTTCTGATCCTCCTCCTTTTACACATTGAAATCTAGAGCAATGTCTGAACATATTTTCTTTAAAACTATGAAATATTAAAGCCTGAAATTACCATCAGAATGAATTAGAATGGGATTTGTACAGCTTGTGGTATATATATATACCACAAGCTGTACAAATCCCATATATATATGTGTGTGTGTGTGTGTGTGTGTGTGTGTGTGTGTGTGTGTGTGTGTGTGTGTGTGTGTGTGTGTGTAGCACAAATTAGAAGAATTCATCATTTGATAATTTTATGCTTTATATGTAACAATTGTACCTTTTTTTTTAAAGCAAATAGGATATGGTTCAGCTGAAAATGTTTTACCTGGGATTAGAGTGACCCACATCTTGAAAATGAAATAATCCACTTATTTAACTATTTTCTGATTTATAATTAGAGTGCCATCTGGAAAATGCAGTATATTGCTTCAATTGTACCAGACAATCTACCAATATCTTTGTTTTTGTGATATTTATCTATTTTCTCAGTTGAATGAAAATGACACTTTCTTCATTTTTGTGACTAAGAATTTCATGCTAAAAAGCATTCCCCATGATTTATTTTGTAAAATTGTGTAATTCAACTATATACCATTCAGAAAATGTCACTATTTGTCTTGTGGAAGTTGCAATTTTTTATATTGAAAAGCCAATTTAGGAATATTTAATAGCAAATGGCCTGTATTTATATAGCGCTTTACTAGTCCCTAAGGACCCCAAAGCGCTTTACATATCCAGTCATCCACCCATTCACACACACATTCACACACTGGTGATGGCAAGCTACATTGTAGCCACAGCCACCCTGGGGCGCACTGACAGAGGCGAGGCTGCCGGACACTGGCGCCACCGGGCCCTCTGACCACCACCAGTAGGCAACGGGTGAAGTGTCTTGCCCAAGGACACAACGACCGAGACTGTCTATATATATATATATATATATATATATATATATATATATTAGGGGTGCAACGGTACTCGTATCGATATTGAACCGTTTGATACAGTGCTTTCGGTTGGCTACGCATATGTATCGAACAATACAAAAATGTTTATTTGTTTTATCAACTTTTCTTCTGACGATGCTGTCCGTGTTGAGAACTCAGTGGATCTGCGTTCGACTACTCCCCCTAGACTGCACTGTCGAGCGCAGATCCACTGAGCGCAGCACAAGCTAGCAAGACAGAAGCTCGTTGCAACATGGCAAATTGAACCTCCCCCACCCTCATTCAGATCTGGCGTTTGGAATTATTTTCCAAACGCCGTCCAGCCCCACGCACGGGGCAGTCCACGGTAGCTTGTTAATGGAGATTTGCCGTGTTGTGGCATTAACCTCATTTCAGATTAACGCTGACAGCACTAGTGGGAACACAATGAATATGACTGCACATTTACGCCGACATCATCCTAGTGCAAAGACAGGTGGAAGCAGACAAAAACAACAAGCACGCATGCTACAAACTTTACCCAAGTCATTTAGACAGCCGTTAGCACATGATTCTCCTTATGGGGACCTGATATGTTTAATATGCTGCTGAGAATATAGCCCAGAAGAAGCGTATAGTATAGCTTTTATTTTGGAAAGAGACATTTCTCTGTAATAAACTCTCTTTTCCAAAGATGAGTGATTTCTCGATCAGATAGATTTATTTTTTTCTTACTTTGTTGTTTCAGCAACATTAAATTTAAAAACGGTACTTTTGAGTTAAAATATATATATATAATTTTAATAAATGACAAATTAAAAAACCATGAACATTTTTTTGTATCGAAAAAATATTGAACCATGACACCAAAGTATCGAACTGAACCGTGAATTTTGTATATATATATATATATATATATATATATATATATATATATATATAAGGGGTATGATCGATGTGGCAGTTCCAAATGGCAGCAGCATCAGAGAAAAGGAACACGAGAAGCTGGAGAAATACCAAGGGCTCAGAGAAGAGCTCGAGAGGATGTGGAGGGTGAAGGTAACGCTGGTCCCCGTGGTAATCGGAGCACTAGGTGCGGTGACTCCCAAGCTAGGCGAGTGGCTCCAGCAGATCCCGGGAACAACATCGGAGATCTCTTTAAAAGTATTCGGCCCCCTTGAACTTTTCAACATTTTGTCACATTACAGCCACAAACATGAATAAATTTTAATGGAATTCCACGTGAAAGACCACTACAAAGTGGTGTACACTTGAGAAGTGGAACGAAAATCATACATGATTCCAAACATTTTTTACAAATAAATAACTGAAAAGTGGGGTGTGGGTAATTATTCAGCCCCCTGAGTCAATACTTTGTAGAACCACCTTTTGCTGCAATTACAGCTGCCAGTCTTTTAGGGCAGTGGTCCCCAACCTTTTTTGCGCCACGGACCCGATTTATGCCCAACAATATTTTCACGGACTGGCCTTTAAGGTGTGGCGGATAAATACAACAAAATAAAACTAGTACCGGTACCGAAAAAAAGATTTATTCATAACACACGTGAAAAGACCCAGGAAAACCGAGTTAACGATAAAAACGATAACAAAATAACGCTGAAAAACGATAAAAACCCTGAAAACCATACATTTCACACCTGAGCCTCAACTCTTGCGGCCCGGCACCAAACGACTCACGGACCGGTACCGGTCCGAGGCCCGGGGGTTGGGGACCACTGTTTTAGGGTATGTCTCTACCAGCTTTGCACATCTAGAGACTGAAATCCTTGCCCATTCTTCTTTACAAAACAGCTCCAGCTCAGTCAGATTAGATGGACAGTGTTTGTGAACAGCAGTTTTCAGATCTTGCCACAGATTCTTGATTGGATTTAGATCTGGACTTTGACTGGGCCATTCTAACACATGGATATGTTTTGTTTTGAACCATTCCATTGTTGCCCTGGCTTTATGTTTAGGGTCATTGTCCTGCTAGAAGGTGAACATCCGCCCCAGTCTCAAGTCTTTTGCAGACTCCAAGAGGTTTTCTTCCAAGATTGCCCTGTATTTGGCTCCATCCATCTTCCCATTAACTCTGACCAGCTTCCCTATCCCTGCTGACGAGAAGCACCCCCAGAGCATGGGGTTAGGTATGATTTTTGTTCCACTTCTCAAGAAGTGTACACCACTTTGTATTGGTCTTCCATGTGGGATTCCAATAAAATTGATTCATGTTTGTGGCTGTGTGTGAAAGCAAATGTGGAAAACTTCAAGGGGGCTGAATACTTTTGCAAGCCACTGTATTATCATGGTATTTGCAACTACATGAATGTACTATTCCTGTGTGATTTATTACTATTACTGAAGGTTCCTCACCATACCAATCTGAACTAGATATTTAAATCTTAATATAGCGATTGCAGCGATTTCGTATAGAAAACTATTCCGCGAGTATATAAAACAAGTCCGCGGGACCTCTGGCTAATACATCGGGTTCCGTGTCGGGCTCGTAACTGAAAACTAGCCTTACTTTGTTGTCTGGGTCAACTTTGCTAGCGAGAGACAGAGAGAGGCTTGAAAGGCTGCTCCAGCGGAGCTTATTGTTTCGGAGGAAAACACGAACACAGTGTACAGTCGAGTCTTAATAGCTTACTTACAACTGGGCTCGTCAGGCACTCTTTTTGGCTGGAGTGGTTATTATTATATTTACATGCTTCTATGTCCCCTTTCTGCTCAGTGACAGCTCGTACTTTTCGACTCTCCTTTTTCTCACTCCCTGGCGCTAACAGAAACATAAGGGGCATGGCAGTCCATTCTCCCTCCAGCACGGATTACACTGCCCATGAGGCTACATTCTTTAGGGCTATGCCTGTAACACTCTGCCTATTGCCTTCATATTAAATTATTTTTTTTAAAATATTTCTTCACGTCATTATGTGGGCCGCATGTTTGGGTTTCCACTGGTGTGGAATTACCAAAAGCCCGATCTGGCTTCCCACACCTACCCGCCGGATCGGGCTGTAAGCTCTACCTCCCCACTGCCTCCCAGAAAAGAGAAGAAGAGCAGAAGGAAGAAGAGTTGAATATTTTCTTTTCTTTCACAGTTAGCTGACTGCCTTAGCTACCCAAGTGATGTCAGTCCTTTTTAACCATAGCCAGTGACTGGTCCTCTCAGCAGTGTTAGCTAATTTTCTTATAGCCTGCCGTTGCACCTGTCCTCTGATCCCAATCTCTCTAAGCAGTTTTGCTGTTGTACTGGCAACAAAGCAGCCTCTGTCCTCTGCCTCAGCTGCCAAGTTGGCATACCGCAGCTTCTTACGCTCTAATGTTTCCTCAATTGCTTCCTCCTGTGGTACCGTCAGCTCAATGACATGCGCATGTTTTTGGGAGTTATACCAAAGGACGAGGTCTGGTCGTGGTCGCAGAGTAGTTGTTACAATCTCTGTGGGAAAAATTAGCCTCTGATCCAAGTCCACTTGCATCTGCCAATCCCAAAGGACAAGGTCCTCCCATGGTACCGTCAGCTCAATGACGTACACAAGTTTTGGGGAGTTAGACCAAAGGACGAGGTCTGGTCGCAGAGCAGTTGTTACGATCTGTGAGTCCATGACCACTTTAATTCACAATAAACTAGAGCCTTCCTTAATACTTTCATGCTGATTTACCCATGTTTATTATGCCAAAAGTAAACTATACCAAGATGGTATCATGCAGTACATTTAAAATGTATAAACATTTTAATTTAAATGGCACCCTCTTCCCACACTTCTGTTTAATGTCACTCCAGATCCAAACCAAATATAAGTTACAGTTCACAAATAAAGAAGCACTATTTTGTTATGCTTTACTGTTTATTGTGTTGATTTTCTATTCTTATTTGCTCTTAAATCTTTAATAGCTTATGTCTCATGAAACCTAGTTACTGAACTACACTGAAATTTGTTACTGCACAATACACATAGTACACACCTGTAAACCTCTATTTATACTTTCTATTCAGTTTAAAGAATTATTTTCAGCAACTTATAGCTCATTTCTTTTTCTTTTTTTTGCATAAGACATGTTTCTTTCTTGTTCTTTTTATAAACCATCACTGGAAGTTAAAGTATTTTCCTCAATCACTAGACCTGGTGAAGTCTGATTGTTTCTGTGGGATCTTCACTGTATTAACCATGGTTCTCCCTACTTCTCAGACTCCCCAGTGTCATCCAGCCTGCTCATCAGCCATCTACTGACCGCCACTGATACTTTCATCATCCTTCATGACCAAGTACCTAGCTGCTTGCCCACTGCCTTCCAAGCCCCATTCCCTGTTCTTTCACATGCTTTCCTGTTATCCTTCATTCACCTCTAAAGACTTAGTTTTAAAATACAAATAAATGTAAACATAAATCTACAACAACATCTGTCATCAGAGGGAAGATAATCTAAAGCCTTACTTTTGCATTGCTCTTGTACATTTAGTCCACAGTTATTTTACAATATCTGTTTCATTTTATGAAATAAGATGAGTGACAAATTAAAGGTGTTGAGCCACCACATTCTGCCAGTACAGATTCAGTGAGCCTTACAAATAATTTTGTAATTCTCTGGAACTCCGTTGGAGGAATGATATACCGTTCTTCCAAAATATATTCATTTGGTCTTTTGATTATGGTAATGGAGAGCGCTGTCCTGCTGTCTATTGTAAATAAATAATAGTAGTAACAAATAAACTATTCAAAAACCTCAGTTAAAGAAAACAATCTCAAGCAGCTAACACGTGATATGCATATATACTACATTATTTTGGACACTTTTTTTGAGTTTTTACACATTTTTTTAAAAAATATATTTTATTCCAGTTTTTAATGCAGGACTTTAACATTTTTTATGTTCTTTTAATTTCACTGTCTACAAAAAAATAAGTGCACATAATGTCATGGGATTTTCACGTTTGTGAAATGTATTCGTATTTGCTCAGCTACATTTAGCTAAGGGCTCGAGTTACTGTTACATCTTCACTGACCATGATAAGTACCCGAACAGTAATCCATAATTCCTGTGTGCTATGAGAATGTAGGATTTTTGGCTTCTGAAAATTCTTTTCCAGAGTCTTGGCAATCAGAGGAGTGACATTAAAAAGTAATTTTATTAATTTAACGATTTCTTCCTACAAAACACATAAGCTGGCTGAAAACCAGACTGAATCCTGTAATCACTTCAGATAGGAAACAAATGTCCACTACATAAAGCCTGATGACAAACAAATACTGTTCAAAATGTGTGCTCATGCTGAATTAAAGATTACATACATGCAGTACTTTTAGTGGAGAAAAATGAGTGAAGGACAAATAAGACATGGTACAGATGAAAACAATTTAGTTCAATCAAAGTCCTACTGAGTTTAGGTTTTTTTTTGTAATAGAATATATTAGTTAGTCCTCTTTTTGCAGTCCCATGATAAGGGAGCAAATGCGATCTTCAGGGTGCAGCTTCACAATGACATGACTGCTAAACAATTACCACAAATAAACTAAGATGTACTGTCACAGTATATCTGAAGCAGCAGCTGTTGTGATTTGGAGCTATATAAATAAAATGGAGTCAACAATTTGTGAGATGATTCATTTCAATCAAGAATCATTTGCTCTGCTTTATTCTTTAACTCATTGACACAGGCAATATTAACAATATTGCTCTCACTCATCATTTCTTTCTCCCCCCCCCCCAAACACCAGAAGATTCAATAAAATGAAATTAATTAATAGACCATTTATTTAGTGCTGGTGGGCCTGAAATACACTGTGTTGGACATGCAGGCCTCGGAGAAACTGTTCCCCCAAAACAATTATTTGTGGTGTTTGAGAGAACAACCAGGGACAGAGAGGTGTTCATTTCAAAGAGTTAACCCTACACAACCTCTGTGATTAAGTCCCGGAAGCGGCTGTGAGAGGAGAGTCCGGAAAAAACGAATGACGTTTGATTTATTTACCTACAGAGGTTCCAAACAGCAGGCCTAACATCAGAAAAATATCTAAATAATTTGGAGCAGCTTCCTGGCGCGTTGAATTTCGTTAAAGATAATTGTCCCGGACACGCTGACACTAAAATCCCCCGCTGAGGAAGCTGCATAGGAATTATTTTTGACCTTTAATGGTTTCATTCATTGCGCTAATCCTTGTCAACTCCATTAGTTTGGCCTGTCCTTGACTAAATGGAGCTCCGGTTGATCTAAACTGGTTAGGTCAGTACTCAGCTTCTTCCAACATGTGTGGTCCAGCAGTTCCCCGCTTTAACCCTTTCACTGGTGGCGTGTGCTGCGGCTCCGTCAGGAAGTCTGTTTTCTTTTCTCTCGCTTTAACACAACACGCGGACGAAAACTACTCCAGTTGGTTAATAACTGTGCGACATTAAAGGTGCCGGTGCTGGCTGTGCCAAGTGCCTCGAGAAACCATGAAGCGTAGGAAGAGCATTCGAATCCCGACGTTGCTTTAGCTTTCCACTCCGCCGGAAAACATAGTTCCTCAGCAGTACACGGTTCACGTTGGCATGTTGCTATGGTTACGAACTCCTATACGTCTGTAACAAAACTAGAATGTACACAGCGCGGACTGATATGTGTGCGTGGGGAGTGGGGTTGCATTTAGGTCCTTGTAAATTGACGCTGTGTTCACGTAATTTAGGATTTTTATTGTAAAAACGCCGCAGAAATGTTGTAGTAGGAACTGTGAAAATTGACACCATTAACAAAGAGTGGTTTAGGTTTGCTGAAGGTTTATTGATATTTATTTCAGGAGAATAGGGCTGAGCCAGTCACGAACAGAGATTAACAAATGCGGGATATCATGTATTCGAGTATTCGGCCATTTTACTATTTAAAAACTCCGATTGCTGGCTTGTCTGATTATACCTATGATTATTCCTCTTCAGCGAATGAAAGTTTAACCTATTACCAAATTACTAAGTACAAAGCTGGAAGTAACAGTATGTTTTTGTAGATCTATTTTCAAAACACAAACCCTCATAAATCCTTACACAATTTTCTCCTCTGCTCTGTTCAGAAATATTAGTCAGGACTCAGACTATATGTATTATTGTAGAATATAAAGCGCCTTGAGGCGACTGTTGTTATAATTCGGCGGTGTATAAATAAAACTGAATTAAATGGACTGGCTCCTGCTTTTTCTAGGCTCCTGTATTTCCTACCTTTCGTTACAACGTGAATGCAGCATGGTGTTACCACGATTAGGCTACAGTCCTCGGAATGCCAGGAGGCCAAACCCCGCCCCTCGCGAAATTTTTTTTATTCAGAACACACCCCTGCGCGACTGCATGGAGGGGGGGAGGGGGGGATTTGGGGCACAGGATGTTTGAACTATTTTATTCACAGATGTAGTAGTATACGGATGATTATCAGGACCCATAAAACATACAAAAAAAACCCGTGAATGTTTTTGATTCCCTGTTCTGCATACAACCATATCAAACAACATGGTCTGCTGGTCTGCACATGTTTTCATAATCAGAGATTTTGTTGGGGTTTTTTTTTTTTTTAATTTAATTTTTTTTTTTTACCAGTGTTGTGGACAACAAACAGTGGCATAGTCTAGAAGTCAAATGATGTTCACTCTCCTCTCATTAATAAAAATTTAATAATAAACACAGCAACTACACAGGATCAGGTATGATGTACTGTTGCCTCTTTAAATAGAACCTAGGTTAAAGTTGTCATAGCTCCGTCACTAGAGCATCAAAATGAATGACACTTTGTAAAGTTACACTCATTTTGTACCCTCAAGTATGAAATGAATGAAATTTCTGTTTTTTCTCTTAGAAATTAATTGTTTTCTACATTTATATATAAAAAATCAACTGATGCGTTAAATTATACATTATAACCTTGCTATCTTCTTTCCTAAATCTTGATTTATTTCTGTACCCCTACAGTTGTTTTGTGACCCAATTCAGGTGCAGTAACTATGGAACTATTGCTTTTTTTTTTTACTCAACTTATGCTATTTACACAATAATGCATCAGTCTCAGCATTTTGATTTACACACAAACACATACATAAAAATTATTTTCATGCTGAATAACCTACAGGCCCTGAAGACAAGTTTCTCCACTATAATTAAATTCTTTAATTAAAGGTGTAAGAGACCATGCTCAAATGAATTAATTGTTTAATAAGACCAAAGTTATAAATAAACACACTTTTTTCCCCAGAGTAATTAGTTTATACCACAAAACCCAATTTTCAGCTTTTCATGTATTTTGCACCTGGGATTTTTGCAGAGTTGAAATGCTCATGTGCCTGTCTCTAAACACTTTGGGTTAGCTTCTGTTGGGTTGTAAATAAAATAGATGTGACAGTCAACAACAAAAGGTTCAGACATTGTTCATAGTGCATGTTTGAGGTACATTTTTCATTAAATAATGAACACAATTCAGTGGGCTCCATAGAAGATATAAACAAAGTATTGATCCTATTGTGCTAGTATGAGTCTGATTGCAATAGCAGCATACTGCTTTACACAAAGCACTAAGAGTTACAGAGAATGAGGTCATGTTGACCCAGAAATCAGAAAATCAGATAAATGAACCACAAATACAACAACCTTGCCAGTGTCTTCAAACTAACCTATGATGACAAAAACTAACCGGGTTATTGTCATGTCATAGCAGCAGATATACATTGACTTATGACTATCATAACACAGAAAACAGCAGAACCCTCAAACACCAGCACACAGAACACCCAAATGAAAGAGCACATCCAGATATCTGTAATGATAAACATGAAACGATACTTGGTTTCTCACTTTCTCTTACAGTGTTTTAAGATATTTCTTAAATGTTCGCTAACTGTTTTTTCCAAGCATTAATACTCTTGTTGTGTTACATCAGTCCCAGAGCCAGCATTTATGGTCATATTTAAGCACTTGGTCACAAAATACAATCTTATACTACTCTCTCATAAAAAGTATGCTGCTTTTATTTTATGCTACTATGTGAAAGTTCAAGATTCCAAACACTATAACGTACCTACACTGAGCATCATTACACCTAGCTGCAAAGCTAAAATGCTGCATATTTATAAACACAGAATTATAAAATTACAGCTATATAGATTTCAAATACTAGCCATATTTTTCCATTTGCCTTAAGTAGCAATTTGCAATGCAAGCTTTTTATTTTATTAAATCTATTTTATTAAAGTAATAGACACAATTGACATGAGTCATTTATAGATTTTCAGCATAAAAGCAACAAAGTAAATCAGAAAACTTGTTTTATGGAAAAGGTTTAGTGTGTTATTTTAATCAGTCCAAAAGGATTAATTTTCCTTTTTGTATTATAGCAGTAAAGTGCAATGGAATACACACATACAAATACAATAAATACTACCGCTAAATATTGCATTTGTAAGTAGGAAAAAGCATGGGACATAAATCACAAAAGTCGCAATGCAAAAATATTCTAATGGAATCCCTTTAAATAATAATGATCCACACATCAGCATGTCTGACTGCCTTCACAATGGCTTTTTGTTCTGACTCTGCTGCAGGCTTAATTCTTAGGATCCAAGTGTCTTACTCGAAGTCACCTGAGCAGCAGTGAGATGGCTACTGTAAGTCTGAGTTAGGACAGCCCGTCACTACCTCTGTGGGCTTTCACATGCAGATGTGACTTTTTGAAACGCTTGGATTCATGAGTTGATGAAATCACACCTTTTCCATGTTGCAGGCTTGCATTTCCACATGACTAAGCAAACATTGCCTACGTTGTTTTCCTGACAGAGCCAGAGTTGTGTCCTGCTGCTACTGCCCCTGACTGATCACATGATCTGTACATGGGCGGAGCTAGAACACACATGGGGGCTGATGAATTCTTGCAACTGTGATTGGCTCAGAGTCACAATGTGACACATTGATGCCTGGCAGTCAATACTGTTAAGGGATTTTCTTTTCCTTGAAGGCCACAAAAGCACAAATGCTCAGTGGGACAGCATGTACTTTGTATGGAGACGAAGCCAGACTGCAGTCAGCCTGATGCCACACCAACACAGGATTATGAAATTGTGACGCGGATTTTTTGAACATGAAAATACGACTCTCGCTCTCTTGCTAAAGTCTTCCCCGGTAAAGTGTTGGATAAAAACGTTTTGTCTTAGTTTAGGACCTGTCCCTGTCTGGGAGATCTGGCTGTGTGTGTTTTGGCTAAACTGAAGCTTGTCTGCAGCCCTCAGAAGAAATGTCACATGTGATTAAAAGAACGGCTTTCCAACACGTTGTTACATCAGCCAGTTTGATTAAAGATACTCTATCAACACCAGGCTGGATGAACAGCTCTGTTACACCACACTAATGAATTATAAAAAGAAAATCAACTCACAAGAGATAATGCTCCGTTTGGCTCCATTGGATGCACTGAAATCAAGTTGTTGTTGTTGTTGGTTTTAAGGTAAGTCCCATGAGAGCGGGCTGATATGTATGGTTCTTGTCTTTTATCCTTCAGCAGCACTGTTGGCAAAGAAAAAGGTGAGCTGTTATTTAGGAAGCTGCCAGTTCTTTTATTTCCTATGAAAATGAAGGGCAGGGATCCCTTCAGAGTGTGGCAACCTTTCATTAAAGTAAGCTTGGCCTAAATCTTTCTGTGACTGCAAAAGTGTTTTTGGAAAACTCTTTGTGCTGTTACAGATCTATGAAAACTGAACAGTTCCCGAAACATAACTCCTGTTATTTCTGTCATCTTGTGTCCAGCAGCTACTTTCACTGCTGAGAAGACTCTGAAACCCCTCACAGAGATGCATTCAGGAAGTGGAGCTATTTGAGCTGCTGACGTGCTTATTTTACACAGAAATGTTGAAAAATACTCACTGAGCTAAAACCAGAGCACATTACCACACGGAATATCTGTAACTTTGTGCCATCTGTTGTACAATGTTTAGTAAAAGCTAAACTGACAAACACGGGCCATGCACCCAGAGCAAACTGCTGCTTATCTGCTCAGATTTTTATCACCATATTTTTAATGTGACTCCAAGCAGCTCAACACTTAATGACTTTAGTGCTGAACAGCTATTCTGGCATATGTCTTCTCAGTTTTTCAGTCAGAACACTATTCCATCTTTAAAAAAATATGCTTTACATGTTTCTCATTTCATATTCCTCTCACATTCACTCTGGTGTTTGTTATTTGGTATTCTTTCTTTGTTATTTGTGTATTTTTAGATTTTCTTTTTAGATTTAGATTTTCCCCCCAGTTTAATTACAAGTGAAATTTCAGTTCTGTGGCCATGAGGATGGTTTGGCCATACACTTTGTGTTTCATCAAATAGGAAACTGTACAGATTTAACGATGCATTATATTCATCACAAAGAAATTCACTCGCAGCCAGAATTTGAGAGTGAGGCTCACAGCTGGAGGTTGTTTGTGGATATTTTTCTAAGGAACAAAGAAAAACAAGAAAACACAAGTTTGAACTTTGATTTGAACACAGCCCAGATGTGTGTGGACCCGAACGGCGGTCGTCACCACTAAATATGGGCATGGAACTTCCTGCGAACCCACACACCTCCCAGACTGTCAAGCAGAGACGAAAGTGAGTGCGCGTTTCTCACATACCATCTACCGCACGTCATGGCACACAGATCCGTGCAGAAAAGAAAGGCAGTGTCATATTTATAATGCGTGACTTATGTGTCACAGTCCGGGATCACATTGGTTTAAAGTGACAGGAAGTGGGAAACACCGGCTTGCAATTCATCATGAGAAAATATCGACGGGCACGTGTTCTCGCCGTGATATTTAGCGCAAGGCAGCACCGTCCCAGCACTGGTCCCTGTACGGAGGCGGGTCTTTTCCTCCGGACAATGGCATTATTTGGGCTCCATTGGTCAGGAATGGCACATTTCACAGGCTGTTGCCCTCCTCCGAGCGTCGACACAGCGCCTCCAGTGAGCCCAGCCGCCTTTAACCTTTTCCCACCCCAACCGTTACCCGCCCACACCACACCGACACATGCTACCGGGACCGGTGCAGCCATACGTGTCTGTGCCCACCGAGGGTCTGGGAACCAGTTATGTCCACGCTGCAGGAATACACATTCCACACTTCCTCGGCTGTTATTGCACCCGCATGTGTTTGAAGTGAGGGTGGTCCCGCTGCGAACACCATACTCTAGTCCACCGTCAGCTGCCATTTTCTGGGACACTGATGGAACAAGTTGCTGACTGCAGCTCTAAGTCGTCATTCCTCGCAAGCACCATAACACGATGTAGCACCTCACAGGCGGGTAATGAAAAATTTGTGAATGAATAAGAGAATTTGTGCTCATTGTTAAAATTAAACTATACAATGACGTTCCATTGGTATGTGACCAATCCCGAAAGTGATGAGATAATATTTCCACCAATAAGAACACAGATAGGCACAGAAACGTACCAATTGGAAGCTGGCATGCAAATAAGGAATTTGTCTCGGCAAGAGCTGAATGTCAACTAGTCAAAGATGGAGTCCGGATCTGGGAGGCCGTGAGGTTGCCAATGGACGAAACAGCCTTGTTTTAACCGAGGAGCCGTTACGCCGGTGGAAACGGATGTGTGCGTGGGAGATAGATGGTGACGGCTCGGACGGTTTTCCCACTGAAGTGCTTCAACTTGGTTCCGTTGTGCTTCTTCAGTGTGTTAAGGACCGGCCCTGCCTCCGTCAGGTACCGTTGTCTGCGGGGGGAGAGAATCCAGCCACTGCTGCAGGCGGGGTAGCGTGGAGCTCGCAAACAGACGTGGATGTCGGTGGGTGTGATTGGCCGTGGAGAGGTTTCACCGCCTCTCCTAGCTTAAAACTGTCGAGCACTTATTGTACGTTTGTGTATGAGAGGGGGGAGGCGTAGATTGCGGGCAAAGTGAGAACACGCGTCTTAGAGAGCGTGATTAACAGGCGGGTGCAAGTAATCTTTGCCAACGGAGATATGAAAACTAAGTAGTTACTATCACTGGAGCTAGTCTTCAGAAGAGCTACGGGGACACCCGGTAGTTCGCCACGGTTGTCAGCGGGGCCCAGCCCGGCTGCAAAGCAACCGTTAGTGCGAGTCCAGTTGAAGTTGTAGTAGTAGAATGCTTCAATACACACCTCGAACTTTAGAACGACCGAAGCTTCGCGCAAATTTTTCCAGACAAGTTTGTGGATGACTGGGCTTTGGTTATGCGGCAGACAACATGCAGGAACTGAAGAAACGTGTGTGAGATGGATATAGATGTATATCACACAAATTACACACAGGACGGAATGTCCTGTGTGTAATTTTATTTTGGTTTTCTTATTTTGGTTAAAATATGTTAAGAGACGTCGTTGCGTTTTTGCCGTTAACCTGACATGTAGCGTTTCTTTGGGGGCGTTTAAGTTTTTCAGCAGCAGAAGTAGAGCCGCGTGTGTTAGCTCGCGCTTCTGCTGAAGCTCTCGTTAGTTGGCGCGTGACGCGATGTGAGAGTTCAGACGGGAAAGCGAGCTTCTTCAGCTGATTGTAAACTTGTTTCAACAGTGAAAATAACAAGCCCCCTTCCCTCCCACCACTCACAAGCCCCGCCCCTCTGTTTCCTAAACGAGGAGGGTTTCAAATGGCCACTTTGGCTAAAGGGCCAGGAATAGTAGGTATTAAATGAAGGTTTGTGGTATTGTATCGCGGAATTTGCTCTTTGCCCTATATACATCTTCTCCACCCTCGTTTCCTCCAAGCGAAGTCCGCGTGCTGCCGCGTGCAGCGTCTTGCAGCTTTTAATGTTGACCGGAACAAATGACAGGAAAGCTGCACGCATGAAACCAGCATCAGCAAATGCTGTGCTGCCATCAGTTCTGTGTTACACAGGACCCAGCGTAACAATGTCTCTCCAATTTGCATAGATTATATGCTTTCCTCCTTAGGCCTGTGTGTTTTCCGCTGTATAACCGCACGCTATTGTAAAAAGCCTGCTTGCTTTTTGCACGGCCGCGTTTGCAACCTGTTAATCCCGATAGCCGTGTGGAGGCTCGCGCTGAGCCACTGGCCTGTCTCCATAGTTTAGGAAGGCTGGAGCTGATGGCTTGCATGCGGGCTGTTCAATGGAGACCGCACGGACCGTGTTGTCCAAAGCCCTTTTTCTGTTGTACTACTGTGAAATCAGATGAGCAGTGCAATATTAAAAGGGCATTGGCTGACACCCCCACCACACGCACGCACACACCCCATCCCCCTTACACTTGTCGGTCCCCTTTTCGCGTTCGTCCAAATCTTAGATGTAACAGGACATAATGTTAGCTTTAAGGTGACTGGAGTGCTAGTTGTAAAGCTACGGCTGTGTCACAGTTTAAACTGCCCCGTCTTTACTGTGTGTGTGTGTGCGTGCGTGCGTGCGCGCGCAGAGGTCAGCTGCTTTGACGATGTTGCACTACTGTATCATCGCTGAAGCAGTGCAATAGTATTGTCATAGCATTCGGCCTTCGCCCTCCACTCCCAGCAGCGGGGAGACGGATGCCGACAAACGGAGGAAAATAGCGAACAAACATTTACACGAGCAGCCATAACTTACGCTCCAGCATAGTAGTTCCATGTTTGCTCGGTCCCTCAGTGAACTGTGAGGCTCAATGGAATAAAGCCTGTAATCAATTTTTCTTTATCACTTACAGTGATACAGTGAATTTCCAGTGAGAGATTAAATGCGTTTTATTTAAATTCCTAAGTAGCACGTAATGACTTTAAGTTTTACACATTTTTTTTAAAATAAAAGTCCCCTGGCTTAACGATGAATTTAGTCTTTTGTTTTTCTTGAGCTAAAAAAAAAGTTGTATTTAGGAAAGTCCCTTAAGAACCCCTGCAGGTCCCCAGGGGGCAATTTGGGAGCCAGTGGCGAAGTTCAGAGGTTATTATGACAGGAAGAGTGTGTGGCTTTCCTATTCAACATGCTGCCTTATTTCTTCAGAGCCATCCAGGGCTTCTCTCCTGGACCCCGCCTCTTTACAAAAAAAAAAGAGAACATTTTGTTCACAGGCTGCCTCAGTCTGCATTCACACCAGCTGTTCATACTAAGTAACTTTTTTTTAGGTCAACTGAGCCAACTTTTCTCACGTTTTGTTAGGAGTGAACTGTGCTTCCATGATGCGCCATTGTATGAAATCAGACTGAACTGAGACCCTCCTGGGTCAGCAGATAATCACAGGAGGGAGTGACTAAAATCACGGAAGAAGGGGAAACTGTTTTATTTGTAAAAGTCATATGATATTTACAGCACAGTCTCTAAACTCAGTGTGTGAAAGTCAGTCCGGCTCATTTAATGACACTGAGATGATTGAGAGATGATGATAATGAAAATGCAACAACTTTTTCTAATGCAGTGTGTGCTTATATTAGCACAAACCCTTTTCTTAAGTCCTGTAGACCTGGTCTTTCCAAAATGTATGAATTAACCTTAAAGATTTTAATGTGTAAGAAATGTGCTTAGTCTTGATTTATGTCCAGTCATCCAACTTTTTTGGGTTGTGTACTTTGTTTTTGTTTTTTTGTTGTTGTTATGTTTTTTTTATTTGTTGTTGCTGTTGTTTGTTTTGTTTGTTTGTTTTTTTAAAATAACTGTCTGCAGTTTGTGTGGCTTTACGGTATGTGCACGTTTTCCTGGCGAAAATGTTAGTGTTTTGTTTTTTTGTTTTTTTTAAAAGAGTAACTGTGTATGTCTTTGCTGTAAACATGCAAGTCTGTAGGTTAACGCTGCACGCTTTTTCTTAGTTCCTCAGAGTGTGAGTGGTGCAGTGCAGCGCTCCCTTTTTTTTTCTTTTTTCTTTTTTTTCCCTCTTTCTCTTTCAATTGGCTTTTCAAAGCATAATTTAAGTGTGCAGGCTTGAAAAAGTCACAGTGTGGGTGGCATGGGGGGTAAGTTTCCTATTTGAGGCAAGTCAGGGTGGGGGTGGTGGGCCTTGTTAAGGAATGTTGAGGGCAGGGCCACTCTGGTTGGGCGCAGGGGGTTGGAGTGTGAGAGAGAGAGAGAGAGAGAGAGAGAGAGACTTGCCTGTAGCTTTACTTAGCCAATTTTGCAAGTGACTGTGGAATTTGCTGCTTGTTGTCTGGCTCAAGGGGGAAGTGTTGTAGTGAGGTGTATACTGGAGATATTGTTTGCAGTCGTGTCTTTAGCTGCTTGTTCAGTCTCTTGTGTCTAATAATGTAATGAGAAGACTGAAAAACGAGAAACTATTAGTGTTGGGAAGGCCTGTTATTGTACCACTGGTGGATATCATGGTAATTATTAGTGGAGATTCACCCTTCTAGTTTTATGTAAATATGGCTAATGTTTAGGGTAGCATGGTTGTTAGCACTGTTGCCTCACAGTTCAATTCTACCATCAGGCCGGGGTCTTTCTGTGTGGAGTTTGCATGTTCTCCCCATGTTTCCATGGGTTTTCTCTGAGCTTCCTCCTAAAGTCTAAAGATATGCAGTGAGTGGGGTTAAGTTAACTGGTCACTCCAAATTGCCCATGGGTGTGAAGACGAGGTAATTATTAAAAAAATAAAATAAAATAAAAAGCAGGATATGCATGTCATAGTAGTCCCATGTTTTTAATGAACAATGTTACAGCAGCAGCTTTTGTCATTTTGTCCAAATGGAAATAGTAAAAGCTTCAATCAGCCAATTGTGTGCTGTCACAAATGCCAAAGTACAGTGGGAGAGGTTGGATGGCCAGCATGCAGACGCTTGCTGCTGTGATGGTGATGACAGGCAAATATCAGAGCAGACTGGCTCCATATGAAATGCAGCCTATAGGGACGCTTCAAGCAGGAGAGAGTTATTCTGCAGCTTCTGTTAATGTGTCTCCTGACTGACCAGCTATATCTAGCCCCTCAAGCACAGCAGCAAGTAGATCCAGGTGTAAACGCACCTTAACCACCTCCAGAGGTGAGACATCCAGTTAAAAAGTCAATGTGTAAATGCTTCAAGGAGGCCACAGGAAGTTGCTGCACACAAACACATCCTGGTAGTGTTGTTCTCAGTTTCCATTTTATTTGCTGCAAATATGAATCAAATGTGTATAAACAGAGCACTTAGCATGATGAGCAAATAAAACAGATGGAGCTGGACTGGGAATCAACCCCAACCTGTTCATATGTTATGCTGTGAATAAATTCAGTTTAAATGCAGTTTGCAGTTGATTAGATCAATTATTCAACTGCTTCATTTGTGAAAGAAAATTAACCATGGTAGTATTATTATTATTATTATTGTTGTTGCGTGAAGGGGGTTATGGAGTAGATCAACGACGTGGTCAGGAACCTGACTATTTCTTGAGCACAAAGTGGGAGAGAAGAAGAGTGGAATTAAATTCATCTGTTGTCTCGAATGTCTTTGGTTTTATTGAATGTCACTGAAAATGATGTAGTCTGCCTAACATGCTTTCTGTTACCAAAAAAAGAGGGAGCGAGAGAGAGGTCATTGAAAGGACCAACAAAGATATTTATTCATCATGCAGTGAATAAGCTGGAAGCCCTTTAAACACACTAACCTAAAATGGAATAAATCATATTTATAAAACGGGGAAAATAAAGCCATTGGAAAACACTACAACACCCCTTTTTCAAGAAGATGTGAATTTAATTTTTCTGCAAAGAGTCCAACATTTGAAAACTCCCTGTGAAAAAATAAACTCTTTCAACTTACTTAAATTAGTATACAGTCTGTCTGAAAAAAATGTGATTGCTTTACTAGTTCAAAATTCTCTAAACATTTCTAAAATGTGAAAGAAGAGTTAAGTTAACGAATGTGTGTAAGCTAAGTTCTATAAATTGAAGAAATTAAATTGAAATTCTTTCACACTTGTTTTCCTTTTTTCCATTTTAAAAAAAAAAAAAAAAAAAAAAAAAAGGTTCCTCAGTTAACAGGGAGCCCTTACAGCCATTACTCGGTTGAAAGATGACATGAGTCTGCTCCCAGTTACACTAGGATATAACAATGCAGTCTTACAGTTTTGGAAATCTAGAAAAATAGTTTAGAAATACTCCATTTCTCATGTGCATGTTCCCCAAAATTATTTTTCTTTTGTCCAGCCTCATGTCACCAATTTCATTTCAAAAAAACATACAACTCTAGTGTTTATAAATAAAAATAAATGAAATGAAAAGTATACACCAGTTGCTGAACTTCTATGAAAATAACAATTTTGGAAACCTGGCCTGTTATTCTTGTACTGCTGGTCCTAATGCGAATGCAAGTTGAAAGGTCCGAGTTCTTTTGTCAGTAGTCAGTACTGTACAAATTATGATTAAAAAACAAAAACAAAACAACAACAAAAAACATGTCTGTCGCTTTGGATGAAGAGTGCAATACAATTCTGCACACCAAGCATCCACTTCCCTTTATTCAACTTCTAAAATAAAAATTTGACAATCGTAATGCAAACAGGAAGCAGAAAATTGTACAGAGACTGAATGAGACACACACACACACACCCACACATATAAATATCTTGGAGAGGACAAAGAGCTTGTTCAGCATCCCATGATTAGAACTAAAACTGCATCGTTCCTCCTGAATCTGAGGTTTGACGGGCTCTTGTGTCCGTTAACCTGATGTGGACATTAGCAGGGAAGCTGAGCAGTGTGGTCTTCCTGTAGTTGGAGCACACCCTCCAGTCCTTCCTCTTAAACCACCTTAATCTGCCAGTCGAAAGGCATTGAATGTTGCCTAACAGAATCTTTTCGAGGCCAACCAAAAGTCTCGTTCCATGCCCTCACCAAATGCCTCCCACACGTATTGATTTTTTTTTTTTTTGGCTTTACTTCCATCTACCAATTTTCTTTGGGAGAACCTACCAGGAGCAAAGGCCTCTAACAACATGGCCATGGTAAGGTGGTAATACATGGAGGGGTGGTTTGTCAAAAATATCCTTGTATCATTTTCCCACAGCTTATCACTGATGGGTGTGGCAGCTAGTTGTAGGAGTGTTGTCTATTATTATTATTATTATTATTATAATTATAATAATTATTATTATTATTAGTGTTGTTGTTGTTGTTATTGTTTTGGTAACACTCTTTTTGATACAAAGAAGAACTATCTTCACTTTTTAAATTGGCTTTATTTATTTTAAATCAGACTTTTCTACCTGTCTGGCACTTGTTGGCTTTGTGAATAATAGTGATTTGAGGTTTGGTAGCCAGCCCTTTCGCTCCATTAACGCTTGTTTTGACACATCATTTAGAGCAAAAATGTATTATTTTAAAAATGTGTGTGTGACATTTGTATCAAAGAACAGATTTACATTTTTTTTAAGTATTCATGTGGGGATGACCATTTATAGCCACTTCACAGACTTTTTCGTTCTCTCATTTGTTATGTAATAAGTCATAAGATGATGATGATAATCATTTTATTAAGGTTTCCGAGTTAAACATAGAACAGTGAAAATGGGAATAATTTCATTGTATAACTACATACACATAACTGATTTTTCCACTTTATATTTTTTAATTGTCAGTTTAAAAACCAAAAACTTATATTAGAATATAAAAACTACTATGTTGGGTATAAAACAAGGTTTGAGTTCAGTATATTGTTTGCCACTTCTTTTAAAGTTCTGTTTTCCTTGTTGCGACCTCTTAATGTCATTTTTCCTTTTTTGACTTTCAAAAAAAAGTACATTTCTTGATCACCTGTGAAACAAATTGATTTTTGTTTTATTGACTTTTGCAAATTTGTATATTAAACTGTGAGGGCTAGAAATGAACTTAAATACAAAAGTTCATCATAAAACTGTTTTCAGTAAGTGGTGTGTTCTGAAAATAAGCCCATTAAAAATGATTTTCTCCTGTGAAACCATGCATTTCTGGATTACTTTCAGCATAGTGATATTTTCAAATCATTCCCTAGAAGTCAGATTATGGCAGCTTCCACTGGTCCGTCTGCCATTTTACCATGGACCTCAAATAGAAAACACACAAACTTGTCTTTTAAACTGATCTGACATTCATGTTGAGCTTTTTTTTTTTTTTTTTTCTTCCTGGTTTTTTTTCCTGGTTTTTCTGGGGGGTTTTCTGGTGTCGTGATTGCCGTTCTCCAGCTACGGCTCAGTGGTTTTCATTTTAAGTGTCCAGTTTCCAAAGCCAGGTCTTCTTATCCGGTAAGTAGTGCACTTCACTTCAAAAAACGAGGGAAAAAAAAAAAAGACGAATGAAATTTTGTGTTCCTTAGGGGACGTAACGTGTCCTCTTTGTGTGTGCCAGCACAAAGCACATTGACAACATTAGTAGTGCATTGGTTATTACCTGCTCTGCTCCTCCCTGGAAGTTCCTCCAGTCCTCTAAATTTCACTGTTTTGATGCACTGGAGGAATCCAGCAAACATCATAGAGGCAAAGGTGCTAACCAGAAGCATTCACAGCCAACTTGACATGCACAAGAAGGACCTAAGCCACATTTATTTATTTATTGATTTTTAATGGGACCATTCATAAGTAGTAGACAGCAGAAACAAATAACAGGAGAAAGGTATACAATCAAGATAGATATCTAAAACAAAAAACACATTCACAGTGGTCTCTCTTTAGTGTGGCTGCTTCTAATAATGTGGTGATTCTAACAAAAATCACGAGCATTCCCTCGTTGCTAAATGTAATTGTGAAGTTCAATTAGATTATGTCGTCCACTGCAGGCGGGCAATAGTTGTTGGGGTGTTGTTTTGTTTTGTTTTTTTAAATATATTTAATTTTCATCTGAATAGTCCACGATGCTCTACCATTTTTAATTAAACCAAGTCAGAATTGGCCACGGAGTCATCAGGAGGTATGGGACATTGTCTATTTATGTGATATGAGAGCGAGCTGTAAAATAATTTTCATTTGCATTTTTTTTTTCTCTGTAGCATCTCAAATAGATAATTACTACTTGGTTTGATTTTAAATTGTTCACTTTTTGTTTTGCTTCAGATTGATAGTTTTAGCAAGAATAAAAGAAACCAAAGATTTTGTTTTGCAAGATTTCAAGTTAATGTGAACACATGCATTGGTCTGTTGTCTTACTAAACCTTGTATTCCTAACTTTGAGTGTGAAAGCATTTAGGCTGCAGAGTCAGATGCTCCTCTCACCTCACACTGACAGAAGAATGGTGTGTCACCTTGCAGACAAGCCCCTATCAGTATTGCCTCTGCTTTCACTAGAGTTAACAGAGTAGTGCAATATTGCTTATAGGGTCTTGGCTTTGAGGGATGGTCTTCCTCTGCCCTCAGGTTTGTTACTCTGTCAGTGTGCAGCTGGTGCTCTTGCTCCTTCCATTCCTTTACACTGCTGCAGGTCTCACTTACGTTAAATATGCAGTGTAATGCACGCTTTGAGGATTGTCAGGATTGTAGCCTTGCAGTAACGGAAGTCAGTGTTACTGCTACTGAAGGTGTTTCAAAGCATGTTGGATGAAAGAGCAGTCTGCCTGCTCTCCAGTGAATTTGTTGTTTTAAAGTGTCAATCTCTTGTTGGTAAACTGGGAGCCGTAACCCTCATCCAGCCGACTGAGTCCACACAGACCCCTGATCTATTTTTTTGTTCATATCTCACATGTGTTGTTTTTTGTTTTGTTTTTGTCATTCCAAACTTTGCCAGTCATTGTTTTTTATTTCTGCTTCGTTAATTGCTTTTAAATATACGAATGTTCAAAAAACAACTCTACCTACAATATTTAATGTTAATAAATCGAACTATTCATTCAGTTTCTGTTTGTCACGGGTTCTAAATTAAAGTGTCATACAATATCAAGAGGGGTAAGAGTACTTTTGTCAATCTTTTTAAAGAAGAAAAACTCATCTTGCATGGGGAGCTTCCCACAGTGGAAGTTATCAAAACAGTTGCAATGTCAGCAGATCTACTTGAGGCAGACAGATGTCCTGGCCATGCCACAAATGAAAAGGAGAGGTGATACGTTAAAATTGCAAGCCCCGATTGGATCACCACTGACCCTCCTGGGAGTGAGGAAACCTCCAGCTGCCTAACACTCAGTTGGAAAATCTCCTTGGAAAAGGTGTTATCCTTAAGAAAAACACAGGAAGGTCACACCTGTTTGCTGCTCTGGTCACAGCCAGTCTAAGCATAGCATGAGGAAAATTTGTGTGCTGCAACTGTCTGTAGTTTGTTTTAGCTTTAGCTGTTTATATTTCTTTGCGTTCCCTATGTCACAATATAGATTTCCAGCAAAGGGCCCATCTTATCTTAATGACCTTATCGTATCGTATCACCCCATTAGAGCATTTTGCTCTCGCACTGCAGGCATACTTGTTTTTCCTAGAGTATTTAAAAGTAGAATGGGAGGCAAAGCCTTCAGTTTTCAGGCCCTTCTTCTATGGAATCAGACAGACACTATCTCCACTTTTAAGATAAGGCTTCTCACTTTCGCCAAAGAGCTTGCTCATAGGGGGTCATATGATTGTTGGGTGTTTTCTGTATGTATTACTGTAGGGTCTACCTTACAATAGGTTGCCTCAATGCCTTGACACAACTGATGTTGTGATTAGGTGCTGTATAAATTTATAAAAAAAAAAAAGAATTCCAGCAACTGTTCTTTGCCACTGCTTTCCTATGTGAAAGACTTTAGTCATAAATTTTATGCAGAGTAGTTCTAGACCCAGTCAATCGATGAAGAGTCTATACTCAATGGCCTCAGGATCACATCTGGGATCTGCAGTCCGAGATTGAAGTGTTCTCTTGGGGAGATACGGTACTATATAGTCTTTAAGATAAGATGGGACCTGATTATTCAATACCTTGCATGTAAGGAGGATTTTAAATTTTAGACTGAATAGAGAGAAATATGCTCTTTCTTTCTAGTCCCTGTCTTTATACTAGATGCAGCATTTTGGATCAACGGAAGGCTTTTCAGGGAGTTTTTAGGACATACCGATAATAACGAATTATAGTAGTCCAGCCTAGAAGTAATAAATGCATGAACTAGTTTTTCAGCATCACTCAGAGACAGGATGTTTCTAATTTTAAAGATATTGTGCAACATCTGAGACCTTACCATGGACAAATCCACAGAAATAAGATGTCATAGCATTGTGTGAGTGTGGATGCAGTAACCTTTAAGAGGGTTGTTACAAAACCTGGACAAAAATAACACTGTAGATATGTTGAATGTTTATATTTTGGCATGAACTGACCCTTTAAATATCAGACTGATAAAAGGCTCTTGAGAGAAGAAATATCTCATCAGTGACTGAAATCATTGCTGTGCTCACTGATTGGGTTGAAATGGATACAAATGAAGCAGTCCATGTCTGACAGCTGGTCTTGTGGACACTGCCACTCCATTCTAAACTCTGAGGCTTGTTGCTGACACTCATCAGTGCACGTATGAAAGCGTTCTGCTCCTACACGATTCTCACTTGGCAAGAGTACATTTCCCCTGTTATGCTTGTATGTGCAGTTACACGTGTCCTCAGCTTTTTGCTGCAGTATTTTGTGAATGTTTAGGTCTCTGGTAGCACAACACAAAGGCTAAAGTTAGTTCATGATGTGTGCACAGGAGATTTACTCACAGCCTGATGAAGAGGAAATCCTCCTCTTCACTTTGCCCTTTGGCTTTCGGCATGGCAGCGACAGGATGCTCTCTGCTTGACACTCTTTCCCTGTTGCACTACTGTGGGAGATGCAGCAAGCAGTGCAATAATGAAAGGGCATCAGTCAGCTGAGCCTGACATCCTGCCCTAAGGTGGGCCCCTGAGCAAGGCAAACACACTAGTAACTCAGTGTATCCTTACTTTCATTAGGACCGTTACTAAAAAAAAAAAAAAAAAGCTGAATCAAATGATTGTGTTTAATTCCAAGCTGCGATGATGATACTGATTGATGATGAAATTCAGAAAGAATGTGAAATGGGATAGAAAAACATTTGATTGGTTGGTGAACAGTGTAACATGTTGGCACGTGGATGTGGTAGGTTTCTCTGGTTATTGCAATAAAAGTCCTGTTGAGAAAATGTAACCGTTTTGTTCTGTGTGTAGAAAACTGGGCTACTTTGGCAACGACACATCCAACAGCATGTCATACAACTTATGTGCTGTGTTGTTTCAGTCCTGTTGTTAAGCCACAGAAAATGTTATTACTTTACTAAAGCAGACAGATTGTTAAAATATCCCATGGCTACAAATGTACAGGAAAAAACAAAATCATTCTGAAATTATAACATCTGTGAAATGCAATGAAAAACAGATTTATTTATTTTTTTGTTATAGACAAACCAAAATATATCAAAGACGGCTGTTTACCCAGTGTTCTCCAATCCAATTCTAATTTGAAATTGGAATCCTCAGTTAAAAAGGACTTGTGATTTTATCCCAGAGTTATGTATCAGAAGCACCTGTGGAGACATAGGTGAGAATCTGGCCTGTTCACAAGAGCCTGGTGCATGATGTGATGTTATTTATTTATTTGGAACCACAAATCTAAGGACCAGTGTTTGGGATCTTGCTGGTTACAACCTTAGTAACTCATAACTTTATGTGGCCGTGACCATTTACTGCTGCTGTCTTAGACCTCATAATTTCTGGGAAGTTTTGTCTGACTTTAGCACATTTTGACATTTCTCTCAGAAAATGCTGTATTTTTTTTTCCTCAGAGCATTGTCCCACTCCTTAATTTTTTTTTAATTTACAAAAATAATGGTAGATCACTGCCACAGAAAGCTTACCCAATAGTTACTGCTAAAGCTAATTTAAATTTGTTTTTTGATTTTAAAGTATAGTTATGATTAAAAAAAGAAGAAGGGAAAAAAAGCTTTACATGCGTCTCCAGAGTTGAGCTAATAACAAAAGAACTATCTTCAACTAAAAGGGAACAAAATTTTCTGGCACAACTTCACCTACTCCTAGATCTGATGATGTGAAAACTCCAGTGACACTTAAAGTATTGGGGAACAAATTTATTAGGTGAGCAACGCATTTTGGCTTGTGGCCTTCATCAAGGCTATTGCAAAAATACCAAACAGTTTGTATTTAAATAAAAGTTATATCAACCTGTTTGCATTTTTCTGTGTAATTTTGAGTATGAATTACTCTTGGACATGTTGGTAATTCCCTCCCCCCCCCCACTCCCCCTTTTTAATCTGTAGTGGTTCAGTCCAGAACCTATTTGGGCTGTGTCCTAGCCAATTAACCATTCCACCTGCTAATTGATTAGCTTGTTTATTTGTGAATTGTTTTTTTCTGTTTCCTGTTCTTTTTTTTTTACGAGTTTCTTTTTTTTTCTTTTTTTTTTAAATTTAATAAAACCGGATTTGGTTTCCTGCGTTATAAAGGAAGCCATGATGTAGAAACCACGCTGTTTTATCTTCAGCCA
Organism: Astatotilapia calliptera; assembly: GCF_964374335.1. Classification (NCBI taxonomy): domain Eukaryota; kingdom Metazoa; phylum Chordata; class Actinopteri; order Cichliformes; family Cichlidae; genus Astatotilapia; species Astatotilapia calliptera. The sequence continues at coordinate 10,765,670 of NC_137433.1, read as the reverse complement.
TGATGCTTCTGTGAAACACTGGAGGCACACAGGCCAGCTACTGCAACACACTGCACTTCCTTCTTATAGGTGGGTGGTCACATTTGTATTTCCTCTGCACTGCCTGCTGGGATTCATGCGAGGAGAGACTGGGAATCTCTGCATCCCCACTCCACTCAAAGGTACGCTGTGCTTCTTAACAGTCCTCACTCCTGCTGGTTAAAGTATTTCCTTAAAGACAACGGTCCATATTAACGGGTCAAAACTAAGAGGTTTTGACAAAAATGGAACGATTTAATGCGTGTGTTTATGTGGCTGATATCCATGACTCCTGACGTCTGCAACTATGCTGAGCTCTGATACCGGCGCAAAGGCACGAGCTGCATGCTGCTGAGCCAGACCCTCTTTGCCTTTTATGGCACTTTAGCACCACATGCTGGACACGGAAAAGAACCGCAGTAGCTGGCAGCGCAGAGCCATTTTTCATTAGGGTGAAGCTAACCCTAACAGGGTACATTCCAAAAGCATTTCCTACCTACTATCCGGTCGTTAAGTCTGACGTCACTAGCCGTGTCTGGGCCTAAACTCCGCTGCCGGTCCATATATCAAACGATCACTATGGCATTACTGAGAGTTGAAAAACTGTCTAAAGTCTTTCATCTTTAATAAAATGATCGGCGTTCTGCTCTACCAGGTGTAACAATTGAGTTTAACATCCAGGCATCCATGAAAACGGAATTTATGACACATTTAACGGAGTTAGAAGTTAGCAGGAAGTTAGCTCGCTAGCTTCTATCTAAATACAATATAGCATGTCCTGAATGCGGGGTTTTGGAAACAAATTAAAACATACAGCTCTGTTATCACTTCCAACATAAATGAAGACCGAAAACTAAACAGCAGTGACGTTTGTAGGGTTACTGAAGTTTGGGTAGCTGGTATATAATGATGTGCTACGTGACCGCTAGCGACACAGCTATGTTAGCTTAATATAAACAAGCTAACTTTTTTTCCACTCGATAAAAGTTAACGTGAGTGTTCTCAGTGGTCAGGAACAAATGTAATCGCATGGCAGGATGCTGTAAAAGGACCAAACTTCAGCCAGGAGAACAACTGAGATGATCGATCCACAATACGGGGTTAGTCATTCATATACTCGGGGTATGGCTCAGTTGGGAAGTGCATCTGTAACTGGAAGGTCGCCGGTTCGATCCCCGGGCTCTCTGTCCTGGTCGTTGTGTCCTTGGGCAAGACACTTACCCTACTACCTACTGGTGTTGGCCAGAGGGGCCGATGGCGCGATATGGCAGCCTCGCTTCTGTTAGTCTGCCCCAGGGCAATTGTGGCTACAACCGTAGCTTGCCTCCACCACTGTATGAATGCAAGAGTGAATGAATAGTGGGATTGTAAAGCGCTTTGGGTGCCTTGAAAAGCGCTATATAAATCCAATCCATTATTATTATTATACTGCTGCATGGGCTGGGCTGTAGTTACATCCTAAGGTTTTAAAAACTGAGCTTAAATAAATGATTAGCGGTAATAAAAGTCGAGGGAGGTCAACAGTGATCACTGACTGTTTTAGGAGCTTTTTCCCCCCCCGCTTTCCTCAGATATTTTTATTAAAGTTTCTGCATCCATTTTTACAAAAGACAAATTGAACAATGTGCCGTTTTCTTTTTGAAGAACATAAAACAATATGAAACATACACTCCCACCTCATAATTATAGGAGTACCAGTGGGTGTACAAAAAGAAAAAAGAAAGGGTCCAATCTAATAATACGAATAGTAAACCCTGGAGTACAAGATAACAGTTCCTGAGTGTACAAGAGAGATGTGGAGAGTTTCAGTGTTTTAGGAGCTTTTTGAGATTAAATAGAAGAAAATACAAAACATTAAACGCAGACTACTTAGGCCCGGAAGTAGGATTCGTCACGTCATCACTTAACGACCGGATTCCTGACCTTGGTGACTTTTTCACCTAAAATTCAGTAGGAGAAAAATCTAATGACTTAGGAAAAGAGAAGAGCCGTGTGTTGAGAATTGGAACGACACTCGTAAACCCAATATGACGCTGTGTTGAAACTACAATGTGCAGAAGATAGACCACAAAACGTGCATCTCACTTGTAAACGTTTTTGTTTGTTTTTTTAATAACCTGTCCTGTTATTTCAATGGCAGATTCATGGTCTGAGTGCTTTGAGCGCTGTAGACCATCTGTACCTTCCTCTTGCTAACGGTTTTGTTTATTTTTAGTATTCACGTTGTTAATGACAATACAAATGTATGTGCTCAAACAAAAACAAATAAAAGTGTTAAACCAACTTCCCCTTATCACTTAGCCCACACAATTGTAACTTCAAAACAATGAAGGTACGTACTACAAGAAAAGGCTTTTGTGTTTCTGTTCAAGGAGTGAAACTATGGAACAAACTGAATATGGAATTAAAGCAATGTCCAAACATAAAACTGTTCAAAAAGAGTTATAAAAATATGATCTTCTCGATCTATAAAGAAAAGGAAAATATTTAAATTAAGTGAATGTCTCTATTTAAAAACAAACAAACAAAAAATTCATGATGTGATATTATAGTATATAGTATATCAGAAATCTGTTCACTATTTTTATTACAAATTATATCAGTAAGGAAGCTGACTAAATATTCACTGATAATTTATGGGACAGGGGTGGGATTAAATAAGTGTATACTTCTTCCCACTCCCTTTCAACATGTAAATTAATCAGAATGTTTTTTTGTATGTAATTTGTATAGTATATTTTTTTTCTCTCATTTCTTTTCTAAATGTACTTGTATATTGTTCACATGTTGAAATAAATTACCAATCAATCAATCAATCAATAAACAAGGAATCAAGGACATGTATAACCATAGCTACAGTGATAGATATAATTCAGATACAATTGGGCAGATTTATATATACTGTCAGTCATCAACTTTATCAGCTTCATATTCTTCCAAAAGCAGTTTTCGAAAGATCTTTATGAACTGAATAATGCTTGAACATTGCTGTAGGTCCACAGGAAAACTGTTCCACAGTTGTACCCCACAAATGGTATTACCTTTAGTATTACCATTTTAACCCTTGTCCGTGCTTAAGAGTCTTCAAATTTAATTTTCCCCTTAAATCATAGTCCCCTTCTCTGTCAAAAAACATCCTTTGTACATTTCCTGGTAACATATTGTATCTGGCTTTGTACATAATTTTTGCAGTTTTATATTTTATAAGATCCATAAACTTCAGGATTTTTAATTTCTAGAACATGTTCAAAAAATGTTAGTGTGGTCTCTAAATCCTGCTTTAGTAATCATCTTGATTGCTTTTTTCAAAATTTTACATAATGGTTGAAGTCAAGGGCGTAGATTTGGCATGGACGGAAGGGACATGTCCCCACCAATATCCAGTGATTATTGAATTGTCCCCACCAATAATTTGATCTCTTCGAGTAAAGAAAAAAAAATAGAAAGAAAAAAAAAACGATCTGTCAACGTCTCATTCACCTAGCGGTGCAGAAAGAGTTACGCTCTCTACTGGAGTCCTACCTCATGTGACAAATATGACCAATGTTATTGGCTGTGCCTTTCAGGGAGCTCTGTTTAGTTTTAGCAGCGGCAAGCCTGCGCTGAGAGTACCCGGAGGAGGAGAGGAGGATGGCAGCAAAGAGAAGAACCTGGATATAAGAAAGTATTTTTCAAAGAAACCTGTAAGTCACTTAAAGTCAAGTTCACTCATAAAATGTGTCCGTCATAATAACGTTACAGGCAATGCTAGGCTTTGGCCCACATCAGTCTAAAATTGTATGTAACCATAAATAACGTGTTTTGGAAACTAACTGCACATCAGGCAGCACTATTAGTTATCTCAGTCTCCTAGCATTTCTAATTTTGATTGAAACTGTCAGAAAAAACGGCAGCCTTGAACAAGCCAGGATATTAGTTTACAGAGGCTGTTAAAATTACAGGGAGTGCAGAATTATTAGGCAAATGAGTATTTTGTCCGCATCATCCTCTTCATGCATGTTGTCTTACTCCAAGCTGTATAGGCTCGAAAGCCTACTACCAATTAAGCATATTAGGTGATGTGCATCGCTGTAATGAGAAGGGGTGTGGTCTAATGACATCAACACCCTATATCAGGTGTGCATAATTATTAGGCAACGCCCTTTCCTTTGGCAAAATGGGTCAAAAGAAGGACTTGACAGGCTCAGAAAAGTCAAAAATAGTGAGATATCTTGCAGAGGGATGCAGCAGTCTCAAAATTGCACAGCTTCTGAAGCGTGATCATCGAACAATCAAGCGTTTCATTCAAAATAGTCAACAGGGAAGCGTGTGGAAAAACCAAGGTGCAAAATAACTGCCCATGAACTGAGACAAGTCAAGCGTGCAGCTGCCAAAATGCCACTTGCCACCAGTTTGGCCATATTTCAGAGCTGCAACATCACTGGAGTGCCCAAAAGCACAAGGTGTGCAATACTCAGAGATGTCTGTGAAGGTTCTCAGTCATCCAGGTCATCGTAGTCAAAGGAGCTTGCAAAGAAAAGCGTCTGGACTTCTTTAAGTTGCTTGAAGACGTTTTACCTCTCATCCGAGAAGCTTCTTCAGTTCTAAGGTCAAATGGTGGAGAGTCCCAGATATAAACCTAGTGGGAGTAACCCCCACAGAGGGACAAAAGGACCCCCTGATGATCCTCTAATCGCCTGAGCCAAGGTGTGAAACTGGGTGTGGGTCCCAATCAGCCAGAGTTTCGGGTGTGTTCATTGTGAAACCTGGCCCCACCTTATCATGCGAATTCCTGAGGTCAGATGGCCCAGGATGTGAGTGGGCGTTAAGGCGTCTGGGAAGGGATCTCAAAACTGGATTATAGATGGCAGAGAGTTGGTGTCGTAAACCCCTGCCTCTGTTCAAAGATGGTCGCTCACAGTGGACATAGATGGCTTCTTTCACTCCTCTTTCAAACCATCTGTCCTCTCTGTCCAAAATGTGAACATTGGCATCCTCGAAAGAGTGTCCTTTATCCTTAAGATGCAGATGTACTGCTGAGTCTTGTCCTGTGGAGGTGGCTCTTCTGTGTTGTGCCATGCGCTTGTGAAGTGGCTGTTTGGTCTCTCCAATGTAGAGGTCTGGGCATTCCTCGCTGCACTGTACAGCATACACCACATTGTTAAGTCTGTGTTTTGGCGTTTTGTCTTTTGGGTGAACCAGTTTTTGTCTGAGCGTGTTGCTGGGTCTGAAATACACCGGGATGTCGTGGCTGATTGGGACCCACACCCAGTTTCACACCTTGGCTCAGGCGATTAGAGGATCATCAGGGGGTCCTTTTGTCCCTCTGTGGGGGTTACTCCCACTAGGTTTATATCTGGGACTCTCCACCATTTGAACTTAGAACTGAAGAAGCTTCTCGGATGAGAGGTGAAACGTCTTCAAGCAACTTAAAGAAGTCCAGATGCTTTTCTTTGCAAGCTCCTTTGAATACTCAGAGACATGGCCAAGGTAAGAAAGGCTGAAAGACGACCACCACTGAACAAGACACACAAGCTGAAACGTCAAGACTGGGCCAAGAAATATCTCAAGACTGGTTTTTCTAAGGTTTTATGGACTGATGAAATGAGAGTGAGTCTTGATGGGCCAGATGGATGGGCCCGTGGCTGGATTGGTAAAGGGCAGAGAGCTCCAGTCCGACTCAGACGCCAGCAAGGTGGAGGTGGAGTTTGGGCTGGTTTGGGCTGGTATCATCAAAGATGAGCTTGTGGGGCCTTTTCGGGTTGAGGATGGAGTCAAGCTCAACTCCCAGTCCTACTGCCAGTTTCTGGAAGACACCTTCTTCAAGCAGTGGTACAGGAAGAGGTCTGCATCCTTCAAGAAAAACATGATTTTCATGCAGGACAATGCTCCATCACACGCGTCCAAGTACTCCACAGCGTGGCTGGCAAGAAAGGGTATAAAAGAAGAAAAACTAATGACATGGCCACCTTGTTCACCTGATCTGAACCCCATTGAGAACCTGTGGTCCATCATCAAATGTGAGATTTACAAGGAGGGAAAACAGTACACCTCTCTGAACAGTGTCTAGGAGGCTGTGGTTGCTGCTGCACGCAATGTTGATGGTGAACAGATCAAAACACTGACAGAATCCATGGATGGCAGGCTTTTGAGTGTCCATGCAAAGAAAGGTGGCTATATTGGTCGCTGATTTGTTTTTGTTTTGTTTTTGAATGTCAGAAATGTATATTTGTGAATGTGGAGATGTTATATTGGTTTCACTGGTAAAAATAAATAATTGAAATGGGTATATATTTGTTTTTTGTTAAGTTGCCTAATAATTATGCACAGTAATAGTCACCTGCACACACAGATATCCCCCTAAAATAGCTAAAACTAAAAACAAACTAAAAACTACTTCCAAAAACATTCAGCTTTGATATTAATGAGTTTTTTGGGTTCATTGAGAACATGGTTGTTGTTCAATAATAAAATTATTCCTTAAAAATACAACTTGCCTAATAATTCTGCACTCCCTGTATATGTCCAATATTAAAATGTTGGTGACACAATAATTTCATCCTAACGGCACTGACATATTTATGACAGCATGTTTGCACTGAAGCACCGCAGCAATTTCCTAATGTTGTAAACCTGCTCAACATTTGGCAATAAACCCCATTCTGATTCTGATTCTGATATTCATGTGGTTAGTTTTTGAGACAAAATATCATGAGGTAGTCATGATTTTGCAAATATAATTGACAGAAACACTGAAGCAGCTACACATTTTATTCTTATTGTCATGTATGTCCTATTTGTCAGGTGACAGAAGAACCAACACAAAGCTCAGAGAGCAATGGTGATACAAGATCACAGGTGAAACTGGATGATGACTTGGTGGTTCATTACTGTATTTGAAGCTATTTTTGTATGATACCTGATTTATATGGAATATGGCTGAAGTAAAATAAAGTCTAAAATACTTAGTCATTTGTTTAATAGTAGTTTAACATGATATAATTCACATATAGAACTATGAATTGTAATTTTAAATGGTTTAAAAACATGTAGAAAAGCATATGTAGGCAAGTATATTTCTCCCTTTTTCTTTTTTCTTTTTTTTTTTATCAAGAAGCAAAGACAAAAAGGAAAAAAAAAAAAAAAGAAACGGGGCAGGGTTTGGTGGTTGAATCATTCGTCCTCACCAATGCCAAAACCAAATCTACGCCCTTGGTTGAAGTGAAGTTTTGTATGTATTTCCCAAGACTTCCACACAGTATTCCAAATATGGCAATATTATTAGGTGGTGTTTCTCTGGTGTGGTGTCATGGGTTTGCTTCCTTTTTCAGCACAGGTAGGATGTTGGCATACCAGCGGTACATCAGACGTCATTTGATGGAGCGTTTTTTAGGAGCAGTGTGACAGACGTCTGGTGTTGGAATATTGTCGCCTCCCTGACTGCCGTCAACTGCTTGCCTGTCAGCTGCTGGTGAAGCCGTATTTCCGGGATCACTACAGAGATCAACTTCATCTTTACCTCTGCATCCTGCGTGCGCTGATTTCCCCATTCACTCTGAGTTCGTGTCAGCTCCCTTCCCTGGTTTCCCTCAGTTTATTTGTCACTGTACACAACCTCTCACCCTGTGTAAATAATCCGGGCCTTGTAAATAAAGAGCACTCTGCATTCCCTGCGTTTCTGTGTGTTCTGCCATAGAGTCCGCTCGTTCAGCCTAACAGAAGATTCCGACCATTCTATGGACTCTGCAGAGCGCACACATCGGGTTCCTAGTGACGAGCTCCAGAGACACGAGGAATCTCTGTTGAGCTTGACCCATCAGTTCCGTGAGTCAGAACAATAGGCTGGTCGGGTTAATGATACCCTGATGGCTATTCAGGAAACACTAGCCCGACTCATTCCTCCCTTGACTACCGGTCCTTCGCCCCCTCCACCCGAACCAGAATGCCGGTTCGACTCACGACCCTGCTCCTCCGGCCCTAGTACCATTTACGGGGGATGACCACTGTTGCTCAACCTTCACTCCATCCCGCTCCGGTCCAAGCATGGTCGCCTCCTGGGAATAATGCTGAGGAACCGATGCAGTTGGGTGGTATGAGACTTGCCCCCGAAGAGCGTCAGAGACTATGTTTGCGGCTATGCTTGTATTGTGGTCAGTCAGGCCACTTTGTATCTACCTACCAGCTTCGGTTAAAGGGCGAGGCCCATCAGTAACTAGTGGGTGGCACCTTTTCTTGGTCTCAGGTTCCCCACATGCAGCTCTCCGCTATCTTGTATAAATACACCAAGACCTACTCTGCTCGAGCTCTTTTAGACTCTGAGGCTGAACAGAACTTGATCAACAACGGTCTGGTACAACACTGGTATTGAAACACGGCTTCTAAAGGTCCCTGTTTTGGTTATTGCCGTCAATGGTCAGACCCTGCCGTTGGTCACCCATGAAACGGAACCTTTCTCATTAATTCTCTTGGGCAATCATCCTAAATTTCTCCGGTTTTTTGTTTTCGCATCCCCTGACTCCCCCGTCGTCTTGGGTTATCCTTGGTTCGAGTGCCACAATCCTCATATCAACTGGGCCACCCGTCGTATAGAGAGTTGGAGTAGCCATTGTTTGTCACATTGTTTACAGTCTGCTTTACCTCCTTCGGTGGCCAGTGGTCCCGAATTGACACAAGAAGATTTGGACCTGTCGTCTGTGCCGGAGGTGTACCATGATCTGAGGCCAGTTTTCAGCAAACGTTGCACTCTGCCTCTGCCTCTGCCTCCTCACCGGCCGTATGACTGTTCTATTGAACTGTTGCCAGAGCTGTGCAATCTCTCTGGGCCGGAGAGGGCTGCCATGGAAGCGTATATTACAGAGTCACTGGAGGCAGGCTTGATTCGGCCATCCTCTTCACCCGTGGCTGGGGGTTTCTTTTTTGTAGGGAAAAAGGACGGATCCCTCAGACCTTGTGTTGACTGACGCGGACTTAATAACATCACTGTAAGGAATAAATATGCCCTTCCACTAATTTCTTCCGCCTTTGCCCCGTTACAGAAAGCGATTGTTTTCACTAAGTTGGACCTTGGACTGACCAATGCGCCTGCAGTGTTTCAGGCTCTGATCAATGATGTGTTGCAGGACTTTTTGAACCGCTTCGTCTTTGCATATCTGGACGACATTCTAATTTTTTCCAGATCACTAGATGACCGCGTACAGCAGGTGCGCTGTGTGTTACAGTGGTTTCTGGAAAATAAGCTCTTTGTGAAAGCTGAGTTATGTGTCTTCCATGCCGAGTCAGTGTCCTTTTTGGGTTACATACTAGAAAAGGGACAGTGGCTTTGAGCTGACCCCTGTAAGCCATTGTGAGTTGGCCGACCTCTTCCACACACAAGCAATTACAGAGGTTTCTGGGATTCGCTAATTTTTATCAGCGGTTCATTAAGAATTTCAGTTGCGTTGTGCTTCCGCTCACTAGTTTGACATCCCCACTCGTGGTTTTCAGTGGACACCGGAAACCGAACAAGCTTTTTCACGACTTAAGGAGCTATTTTGCTCCGCTTCCGTCCTCACCCACCCCGATGTGTCCAGGCAGTTTGTTGTTGAAGCTGACGCTTCAGATGCGGGCGCAGGAGCTGTGCTGTCTCAAATTTCGCCGGACTATATGCGCTTTCTTTCTCTCCGCGGTTTAGTTCTGCCAAGAGAAATTACGGCGTCGGTAACTGCAAAATTCCAGCTCTTAAGTTGGTCTTGGAGGAGTTGCACCACTGGCTTGAGGGAGCAGAACATCTGTTTGTGATTTGGACCGATCATAGGAATCTCGTCTACATTCGAAGCGTGAAGCGGCTTAATTCCAGGCAAACCAGGTGGCAGTTGTTCTTTAGCCGCTTTAACTTTATGATTTCCTTCCGTCTGGGCTCCCATAACATGAAGGCAGATGCGTTGTTGCGCCAATTCTCCTCGGAAGCTGAGGCCTCGGACGTGGGCACAATTGTTCCCCCTCCTGTTTGGTGGGGGCCTTGGTATGGGAAATCAGGGATCGGGACCTCCGGGTAAGCTATTTGTTCCGTCCACCGTGCGCCCGTGTGTCCTGCATTGGCTGCACACTGCGCACTTCGCCTGTCACCCTGGCATTCGTCATATGGTGTCTTTGTTGAAACTGTCCTTTTGATGGCCTTTGTTGGAGGGGGATGCACATGAGTATGTTGTGCGCGTTCTAAAAGCAGTCACCAGGCGACTTCTAGGCTTTTGCCCTTGGTCACTTTGAACTTTGTCATGGGGCTGCCGCGTTCCTCTGGTCACTTGGTCATCCTTACCATCGTGGACAGATTCTCTAAGGCTGACCATTTTGTTCCCTTGCCTAAAGTCCCTTCTGCCTTTGAGACTGCTCTCTTACTTGTTGATGACGGCCTCAGTTTGTGTCGTGTGTGGAAGCGGGTTTTGCACAGCTTTGGGGTGGGAGTGAGCCTCTCCTTGGGCTATCACTCGCAGTCTAATGGGCAAACTGAGAGGACAAACCAACAACTGGAATCCGTGCTCTGCTGTTTGGTTTCGGTTAATCCTGCTTCCAGGACCAACTGCACCGCAGCAGCAGGATTTGGCGCCAGACCAAGGTGGCGATGCTTCAGACTACAACACAAGCTTGCTGTACGGCAGATTGGAGGAGATCTCCCACTCCTCTATACACCGTGGGACAAAAGGTGTGGCTGTCCTCTGCAACTGTTCCTTTGAAATGTATTTCTAGAAAGCTGACACACTGTTTTCTGGGTCCTTTCACAATTCAATGCATCATTAATCCTGTATGTGTCAGACTGCAACTGCCCGCTTCCATGAGGACAATCCGTTTCTCCTTCTCTGCATTCTGATTGTGAAGCGACCTTCTCTCCTCGACATCTCAATGACAATCGTGCATCCACCCCAAGAGAGGGAAGAGGGCAGCTCCAGACGGCGGTCCCATAACCCAAGGTCAAGAGTACCAGAGAGTCAGATGCAGTAGGCAGCCGACCCCAGCAGAGGAGAGGCCAGCCACCTCAGCCCCAGACAAACAACCAGTGGGGAGTGGCACGGAGGGGAACCCCCACCCACAATAACAATGTCCCAAAGGGACCAAGTCTCAGCAAACCTCAGACCAAGGCCTAACCATACATGCACGCACGCGCACACATTCACAGCCACCCAAACATCTGAAGTGCAGACAAAAAGATGCCCCCAGAGCCAGCAGTGACTCTGGAATGCAGCCAACTCCTAACCCAGACATGGTGCAAGAAACAGGGGTGTAGGAAGATCCTCCAGCTTCCCTGCCCTCTCAGTGTTAAAAGTGGCTTGTTTGTCATATAAACAAGAATGGCCTGTGGCAAATAAGCCTTTATTATAACGACTCGAATTATAAAAAACAAGGAAAACGTAGGGTCAGATTTACTAATGTTTGCAGCAGCCGAAAGAGTTCTTTTAACGTTAAAATGCTGCTGGATTTACTGACGAGGCACAGCGTCAGTTTGTGGCTGACAGTTGTGAACAGGAATAATTTGCAGCTGGCCTTCTGACTTATGTATTTGTTTTACTTTCAGGAGGAGAATATTTAAATGTGAATTAAAGTCTTTTTCAGCACACATCTAATGCTGAAAAAAAATCCTGCCCATTATGGTTGTTATAGCTGGTATTTGGAGTTTATTTTTAGAATCGACACTTTGCATGGATGCTCAAAGCTGTGAGTTAAGCGCCAAAACTTTGGCTGTCCTAAAACTCTTCATTCAGTCCTCATGTTGAGTGTTTAGAGGTAAGCCCCAGTTATTGTTCCTCAATAAAACAGGTATTTTATTGAAACAGAGCAGAAATTACTTGAAATTAGCTTTGTTTTTGCCTCAGCAGTGTGCACACAGTGGGCAAATTCTTTCTATTGAATCTGTGATGAATAGAATTGGTACTTTCTTATATTTTACTGTTATGATCCAGTGAAACTCCTTTCCGCCTTCCTGTGAACTGTTTCTATGGCTGCAGTAAAATTTCTTTCCATCCATCACTTAACCCAGCTGAACTGCACTGAAGTAAAAATAAACAAAAAAAACAATTGTTTTTGCTTGCCTGTCCAGCAGGACAGCAGAATTGTTGTCTAAAGGCCAAAAATGCCCAACAGATTTACTTTCCCAAGTGGACCCATATAGCATTTGCAAAATGGTTCACTTTATAGCCATATTTTATTAGATTAGATCTTTACTAGGATGTTTTATTTTCAGTTATAACAATCACAATGGACAAGACCATGGGACGGAAATGAAAAAAGAAGAAAGAAAGAGAAGTTGGGAAGAAAGTTAACAGAAACACCGCTTCAGTCCCTGCTGGGGGGGGAAAAAAAACAACCAACACAGCAGAAAAACCACAGAAACAACTGACATATGCATTAACAGTAAATAATTAATTTAGCTAACAGTAAATAACAAATATTAAATGTTATTAAACAGCACACAGTGCTAATAATACAATATATGTTTGGAGGCAGTCAATCAAGATAGAGTGTGATAGTGTATGTTTGTACATTTGTGCGTGGGATTGTGCTTGTCTTCCATGATTTCTCCATGTAAGTATCTAATAATGTGTATGTATTAATTAGGACCTTAGGGGCACTTCTCTTCTGGCGACCTGCAGCAGGCATTTTTTTGTGTTTTCTAACTTAGTTTTTAACCAAATTTTTAACTTTGTGAGGGAACGGATTGCTTCCCTGATTTGTTTCTCATGCCTGGTCAAGAACAAACTTTGAAAAGCCTTGAGGTTTCAAGGAAACATGGGAAGAAAGGCAGTGCGTGTCAGCGTCTAAGAAAACCTTGGAGGAAGAGTCGTGTTACTCTGCCTTCTATGATTCTGACTACCACTTCCCCATCATTTTTTATTGATGAGAGAGGGGCAGCTAATCTCTTTAGACACACTAAGATTAAGAGTCCTGGACCTCACAACATTTCTGGGCAGTTACTGAAAACTTGTGCTGATCAGTCGAGTGGGATTTTTCCATCATATTTTTTCACTTTCTCTAGAGTTACAGACAGTATCTAAGATTAGAAAACAGGCTGTCATTGTTCCAGGTAAGGTACTGAATAATTTTATTTCTTGATCCTAGTTTGATCAGTTGGCTTTTTGACAAATAGGTCGCAATGCGTAAAAGTGAACAGTGTTCTTTCTGATGTACTCTCCTCTCCTCCCCAGGGCTGCTCATCTCCTATTAAAGCTGCTGATATTGAGATTGTAGAGAGTTACAAGTATTCAGGGGTTGTTCTTGACCACAAACTGTGTTTTGAGCCTCGTGTTGATACCATTACCAAAAAAGTTCAGCAAAGACTGTTCTTTTTAAGGAAAATTAGGTCTTTTAAAGAACGTTTTATTGAATCTATTATTTCTTTCTGTATCGCTGCTTGGTTTGGTAACATGACTCTGAAGAACATGAATCAGTTGGGACTTTTTTGTAAAAACTGCCAGTAAAATCTCAGGGTGTTGGCAAGATGGGCTTTCTGCCATTTATAACAAGCATGAGCTGAGGAAGGCTCATTTTATTGTTAATTGTTTTAACCGTCCACTTCACGGTGAGTTTGACTTGTTGCCCTCTGGCCGTTGTTTTAGAGTACCTGTGAGGAAAACAAAAAGACTCCAGGTTTCTTTTATCCCTACTGCAACTCGTCCCCTTAATTGCAAATAAATGTCTTGTGGCTTTTTATTAGCATTTTGTTTATTCCTATTGCTGCCCTTGCTGCTAAACTAATTTCCCCTTGTGGGGCAATAAAGAATTGAATTGAATTGAATTGAGAGAGTATGTTTTAACCATCCTGAGATGTATTGTACTCTGTTAGCTATGGAATAGTGGTGAAAGTTATCCCTGGTCCTTTGCAGGGTTTTTAAGCTAAAATGCAGTGGTTTATTTTTGTAAAGGACTCCAGAGATACAAACGAGTTAGGCAATGGTTTACTCGTGATCACTGAGAATAAATAATTGATTCTTGGCAAAACCATCACTTTTATTGAAGCAACTCTATCCGTGAGTGATATAAGCAGAGACTTCCATCTAGTCAGATCATCTTGTACTTTCTTCAAAAGTGAAATGTGGTTTAATTTAGTTAAATCTGCATGACTAGGAGAAACATTAATACCTAAATATTTAATATCTCCAGATTACAGTGGGGTGGAAGAAGAATTATGGAAGGAGCAATTCATTGTAAGAACTATAGATTTGAACCAGTTTATCAAATAATCTGAAGCTCTTGAGAAAGAGTTTATTAATATAATTACCTCACAGAGTGGTTTGTGAATAGTGGTGAAAAAGCAACATGTAATTCCCATAAAGTATGATTTTATGTTCAACACTCTTCACTCACTATAGCCGGTGTAATTGATGGCACAATAAAAATTGTAAACAGTGAAAGGGAGAGTGGGCATCCCTGTCTGGTGCCCCTCTGGAGACAGAAGCTGGAGGATGTTTGGTCATTTGTCCTGACACAAGCTGTTGGGAAACTATATAATGTTTTAACCAGTTCATGAAGGAGTTTCTAAAACCAAATTTGTGTAAAGTTACAAATAAAAATTTCCAGTTAACTCTAGCAAATAAGTTTTTTTTGTTTTTTGTTTTTTGCATCTAGAGATGCAATTGCATTGTAGTTTCAGCGTTTTTACTGCATGAATAATCTATCAAATTAAGTAATCAACGTGTATTTGTTGATGAATGCCTCCCATGTATGAAACCAGTTTGATTAGGATTTATTATGAGGGGGGTTATCTCTTTATAGAATTCTGCTGGAAATCAATTTCATTTTTAGATGGGTGTCTGTTGTGAGTATAAAGCTTTGTAAAAGACCCCGAAAGTGTTGTTTTTTCTTTCAGGATCATATACTATTTTAAACGATGTTCAAATGAATGAGAGGAAAAAACAAAACAAACAATCAAACAAACAAAAAGAGGTTCCATAAGGGTGCAATCCGGTCGTTAAGTGATGACGTGACGAATCCTACTTCTGGGCCTAAAGTAGTCTGCGTTTAATATGGCTTTTGTGTTGTTAACATGTTTAATGTTTTGTATTTTCTTCTATTTAATCTCAAAAAGCTCCTAAAACAGTCAGTGATCACTGTTGACCTCCCTCGGCTTTTATTACCGCAAATCATTTATTTAAGCTCAGTTTTTAAAACCTTAGGATGTAACTACAGCCCAGCCCATGCAGCAGTATATGAATGACTAACCTCGTATTGTGGATGGATTATCTCAGTTGTTCTCCTGGCTGAACTTTGGTACTTTTACAGCATCCTGCCAAGCAATTACATTTGTTCCTGACCACCAAGAACACTCACGTTAACTTTTGCGTGGAGAAAAAAGTTAGCTTGTTTATATTATGCTAACATAGCTGTGTCGCTAGCGGTCACATAGCACATCATTATATACCAGCTAGCCAAACTTCATGTAACAAGTGTCACCTGGCAGTTTGTTGCTCTCTGCCAGGTGATTGGCTGAAGAGCTGTGAAAAGGTAGTGGGTGTGTGGGGGGAAGTCAGCGCACTTCTGTGGAAAAAACCAGAGGCAATTAATTCACTCAGGTGCGAGTGGGTATACTGTCATGTGACCACGAATTTTAATAGAAGAATTGATCAAGCCCTAGATCGACTGCGCGCAGGGAAACTGATCAATATTCGGTGCTGTCTCTGCTGTCCTTTTTTCATTCTTTTGATTGATTTGTAATTTTGTTTTGGTTAGTCCGTCCAGCCGTAAAGGGGGTTATTGATTGAGAGTAAGTTGTGTAAGGGCGGACTAACCTCCCTTTTTGTTTTTTGTTTAATTGTTTGTGCCTCTTCCCTTTATTTCCCAGATTGCAGGCCATGCATAGCACTGATTCCCAGCTGCGCTGAGACCCGAATTGTTTGCAGTGTGTGCCACGATTGCAGTGTCGCTAAGCAGGGTGTGACGGGTTGCAGTGTTATTTTCGCACAGTTTGTGTGGTAAGTCTCACATGCAGCTGGGATATCAGCAGGATGTGTTGTAAGTCCTGTCTGGAAATGACTGGGAATTTGCATGTCTAACTCATGTAATAAATAAATGATCAATTTATTTCTTTGCCCCGTTTACTCATCCCTTGTCCTCGGTTACATTCAGTAACCCTACAAATGTCACTGCTGTTTAGTTTTCTGTCTGTATGTTGGAAGTGATAACAGAGCTGTACATTTTAATTTGTTTCCAAAACCCCACAGTCAGGACATGCTATATTGTATTTAGATAGAAGCTAGCGAGCTAACTCCCTGCTAACTTCTAACTCCGTTAAATGTCATAAATTCCGTTTTCATGGATGCCTGGATGTTAAACTCAATTGTTACACCTGGTAGAGCAGAACGCTGATCATTTTATTAAAGATGAAAGACTTTAGACAGTTTTTCAACTCTCAGTAATGCCATAGTGATCGTTTGATATATGGACCTGCAACGGAGTTTAGGCCCAGACACGGCTAGTGACGTCAGACTTGACGACCGGATATGTACACCCGGATGGTGTTTCAGCTGCTGGCTGAATTCCAAAGATCCCCTCAAGAAATTGAATTCACAATATAGAATGTTGACCAGAGACAACCTCGCGCCGAAGCTGGAAAATCGCTTATCAATTAATTCCAGAATGTCTGCAAATGTCTGCAGAGAAAATATGGTTTTGGTTGTGTTTTTTTTGTAACTGACACTCAACACAGATGAGTGAAAGCAAGAGCTGCACATTAGCATCTTCATTAATCTCTCCTGACTTTTCCCCCTGTTTAAGAGCACAAAACTTGGAGGCACTGCAATGTTTGGCTTGAGGACCATCCCTGACCTGTAAGAGAAATCCTCTTGTCAATCACCATTGACTTGATGAGAAATAGCATGAAACCTGGCTTAAGTCTTCGCACCCCAGTGAGAAATATTGTTCCAAAAGCACGAACAGCTCCATGTGGCGCAAAGATTTTAAGATATCAGGTCAAATAGGAGAGCCTGGGCAAAAAGACAGACTCACATTTTCCAGTCTGACCAGACAAATTGAAAATGGGATCAATAAAGGCTACCCAGAATCAGAAATAACTGATGCTATAATTTGTGCTATCACACCAGGCTTGCAGTTAAGGAGTTACCTAACTTATCTTCTCAGGTCTCATTACCAGGAGAAAAGTGCCACAGAGTTATAGAAACAACTCATCTCTGAGGTTCAGAGTAGTAGAGAGATGCCCAACAATTTCTTGATCAGGACAATGGACATGAGATAGAAAATCCTGCTTGCTTCTCAGGGGGTTGAATGTATGTATCTAAAATATGATCCCTTAGCTACTGCAAACAAATACTTCAGATGAATTGTTGCTAGAGAAGCTAAATATCCCAGTCACAAATGAAATGGAAATCCAGCTCCATCATGAGTAGCTACTGTATATACTGTCCAGTCTAATGATTCCCCAGTTGGAAAGAGAAGCATAGCCCAGAAAAGAGTTCCTCCTTCCCGCCGATCTTCTCAGAGATATAAAAGAAATGCATGCTGACATGGTGCTGCTAAAAGATTTGAGGGCTGAAGTTACCCAAATCAAAAAAAACCATTCAAACTCAACACCAGCATCTCAGCAGCCCGTTTTACCACCAGCACCCTTCTACAGCAGCACAGAAATACCACCCAGGGCATAGACCTAGGCATGTGAAGGGAACAGCACAGTGGGACACAGGTTCACAACGTTGTGCTACAGATGAGATGTTTTCATGAAACAGAAGAGACAGACTTTTAATTCATTTGAAAGCCTGATGCTTAGCCTTGTCCACCCTAGCTGTAAAACTCAGAAACCAGTTTTACTTGTTATCATCTATCGTCCACCTGGGCCTTACACAGAGTTTCTGTCTGATTTCTCAGACTTTTTATCTGATTTAGTTCTGAGCTCAGATAAAATAATTATTGTGGGTGATTCATCCATGTAGATGCTAAAAATGACATGGCATTTAATCTGTTATTAGACTCAATTGGCTTCTCTCAAAATGTAAAAGAACCCACCCACCACTTTAATCACACTCTAGATCTTGTTTTAACATATGGCGTAGAAACTGAACATTTAACAGTGTTTCCTGAAAACCCTCTCCTGTCTGATCATTTCCTGATTACATTTACAATAATTGATTACACAGCAGTGGAGAGTAGACTTTATCAAAGTAGATGTCTTTCTGAAAGTGCTGTAACTAAGTTTAAGAATATAATCCACCCACGGTTATCATCTTCAATGCCCTGTACCAACATAGAGCAGAGCAGCTATCCGAATGCTACTCCAACAGAGGTCGATTATCTTGTTAATAATTTTACCTCCTCACTACGTACGACTCTGGATACTGTAGCTCCTGTGAAAACTAAGGTCTCAAATCAGAAGTACCTGACTCCGTGGTATAATTCTCAAACACGTACCCTAAAGCAGATGACTCGTAAGCGGGAGAGAAAATGGCATATCACAAATTTAGAAGATCATCATTTAGCCTGGAGAAATAGTTTGCTGCTTTATAAGATAGCCCTCCGCAAAGCCAGAACATCTTACTATTCGTCACTGATTGAAGAAAATAAGAACAACCCCAGGTTTCTCTTCAGCACTATAGCCAGGCTGACAAAAAGTCAGAGCTCTTTTGAGCCAACCATCCCTTTAACTTTTACTTGTAATGACTTCATGAACTTAATCATCCAATAATATAATAATAAAATCCAATAATAACTCCAATAATCATCCCACAGATGTAATATTATCTACAGCTACTCTTAGTACCGTTGATGTTAAGTTACTCTTTTTCTCCAATTGATCTTTCTGAGTTAACTTCAATAATTACTTCCTCCAAACCATCAACGTGTCTTTTAGACCCCATTCCTACAAAACTGCTCAAAGAAGTCCTGCCATTAACTAATCCTTCGATCTTAAATATGATCAACCTATCTCTAATAATCGGCTATGTACCACAGGCCTTCAAGGTGGCTGTAGTTAAACCTTTACTCAAAAAGCCATCTCTAGACCCAGCAGTCTTAGCTAATTATAGGCCAATCTCCAACCTTCCTTTCATATCAAAAACCTTGAAAGAGTAGTTGTCAAACAGCTAACAGATCATCTGCAGAGGAATGGCTTATTTGAAGAGTTTCAGTCAGGTTTCAGAGCTCATCACAGCACAGAAACAGCTTTAGTGAAGGTTACAAATGATCTTCTTATGGCCTCTGACAATGGACTCATCTCTGTGCTTGTCCTGCTAGACCTTAGTGCAGCATTCGATACTGTTGACCATAATATCCTATTAGAGCGATTAGAACATGCTGTAGGTATTACAGGTACTGCGCTGCAGTGGTTTGTATCATATCTTTCTAATAGACTCCAATTTGTACATGTAAATGGAGAGTCCTCTTCACACACTGAGGTCAATTATGGAGTTCCACAGGGTTCAGTGCGAGGACCAATTCTGTTTACACTATACATGCTTCCCCTAGGCAGCATCATTAGAAGACATAGCATAAATTTTCACTGCTATGCAGATGACAACCAGCTCTATCTATCTATGAAGCCAGATAACACACACCAATTAGTTAAACTGCAGGAATGTCTTAAAGACATAAAGATCTGGATGGCCGCTAACTTTCTGCTTCTTAATTCAGATAAAACTGAGGTTATTGTACTCGGCCCTGAATATCTTAGAAATATGGTATCTAACCAGATTCTTACTCTGGATGGCATTACCTTGGCCTCCAGTAACACTGTGAGGAACCTTGGAGTCATTTTTGACCAGGACATGTCCTTCAACGCACATATTAAACAAATATGTAAGAATGCTTTCTTCCATTTGCGCATAATCTTTACAGTTAGAAATATCCTGTCACAGAGTGACGCTGAAAAACTAGTTCATGCATTTATTACTTCCAGGCTGGACTACTGCAATTCATTATTATCAGGATGTCCAAAAAACTCACTGAAAAGCCTTCAGCTAATCCAAAATGCTGCAGCAAGAGTACTGGCAGGGACTAGAAAGAGAGAGCATATTTCTCCTGTTTTGGCTTCCCTTCATTGGCTTCCTGTTAAATTCAGAATAGATACATTAAAATAACAGCCTGCATTCCATCGAAATCACTAATGAGATGTTATGGCACAGCAAGAACATTACTAACCAAAATAACAACGTAAATAACGTTTCAACATAACTTTATTATTCCATGAGTTATTTACAAGTTTCTCTTTGTTCACAGCCATTGACATGTCAAAGAGGTTAACACGTGAGGAGCGGATCACAATTGTGTTGATATCTGGTGAACGCAGTAACCGGGTCATTGCAGCAGATTTCAATGCAAGACACCCTACGAGACCACCCATCTCCCATGCTACAGTTAGCAAACTGCTTGCTAAGTTTCGCGAAACTGGTTCAGTGTTGGATTTGCCCAATATGTGGACGCAAGAAAACTGTCACTAATGAAGAAACAGCAGTGGCTGTCCTAGCTTCATTCAGCAAGAGCCCACAGCATAGCACGTCACTGGAGAGTGGCATTAGTCGAACATCCCTTCGGCGAATATTAGCTACTCACAAATGGCACCCTTACAAACTTCAGCTACTGCAGCATCTCAACGAGGATGACCCAAATTGGCGCACAGAATTTGCAGAATGGGCAAAACAAAAACTGGAACAGGAACCTCAGTTCACGCAGAAGATTTTGTTCAGTGATGAGGCAAACTTTTATGTGAATGGTGAAGTTAGCAAACAAAACCACCGCTATTGGTCTGACACTAACCCACATTGGATGGATCCCTCCAAGACTGTTGGACCAACAAAAGTGATGGTTTGGTGTGGTATATGGGGTAAAACAATAGTGGGTCCATTCTTCATCAATGGAAACCTCAAGGCCACTGGATATTTGAAATCGCTACATGATGATGTGTTTCCCTCTTTATGCACTGAAGCTGGCACGTTCCCTGAGTTTTTCCAGCAACACGGTGCACCACCACATTATGGGTGCCAGGTCCGAGCATTCCTAGATGAACAGTTTCCTGGAAAGTGGATTGGTCGCCGTGGGCCAGTTGAATAGCCCAAATTGATAATTTATTTATTACATTAATTAAACATACAATTTCCCAGTTATTTTCAGACAGAACTTAAAACACGTCCTGCTGATATCCCAGCAGCACATGAGACTTACCACACAAACAGTGCAAAAAATAACAACACTGCAAACTGTCACACCCCGTTTAGCGACACTGCAATCGATTTATCTGTGGCACGCACTGCAAACAATTCAGGTCTCAGCACAGCTGGGAATGCATGACCTGCAATCTGGGATATAAAGAGAAGTGGCACAAACAAAAAACAAAAAGGGAGGTTAGTCCACCCTTACACAACTCACTCCCAACCAACAACCCCCTTTACAGCTGGACGGACTAACCAAAACAAAATTACAAATCAATCAAAAGGACGAAAAAGGACAGCAGAGACAGCACAGAATATTGATCAGTTTCCCTGCACGCAGTCAATCTAGGGCTTGATCAATTCTTCTATTAAAACTCGTAGTCACACGACAATATACCCACTCGCACCCGAGTGAATTAATCACCTGTTTTTTTCCACAGAAGAGCACTGACCTCACCCCACACACTCACTACCTTTTCAAAGCTCTTCAGCTAATCACCTGGCAGAGAGCAACAAACTGCCAGGTGGCACTTGTTACAGGTTGTATATTTTGTTTTCTTTGTGTTAGGTAAGTTCCTTTTATTTTC
Source organism: Astatotilapia calliptera (assembly GCF_964374335.1). Taxonomy (NCBI): domain Eukaryota; kingdom Metazoa; phylum Chordata; class Actinopteri; order Cichliformes; family Cichlidae; genus Astatotilapia; species Astatotilapia calliptera. The sequence goes on along the minus strand of NC_137433.1, from coordinate 10,743,973 downwards.
ATATCAGGGATGTTTTGTTTGCTATGTTGGTCTCACCTCTCCCTGAAGTTAACCCTCAGTCTGAACTAGAACTGAATTAGAATTTCTAGCAAGAAATAAACCTTTTAACTTACCATCTTGGCTCTTCCTTCACTATTTACCTTTATGTTGGTCCCTTCTAACCCCTAGACTAGCCTGGGGACGTAACAAATGAAAGAGCGAAAAGCAGTAGTGTTTACCATCATCTTCCATATTTTAACATTTAATAATAAAACTGATGTCATTCCACTGTTCAATCCATTCATCATTTTGCTGGTCCTTTTGTGTTTTTACTTGATATAGCAGAGGTGGTTGTTAACAGATGGAGCACAGTACATCTGCTGACAGCACTGAAAAACTGGAGCTTCAGTATTACTGAATTTGTTAAATATGCTGAATGAATACACAACATAATGACTCGTGTTCCTCACTTAGGCTACTATTTAAGATGAATGGCTAATTAAAGCATTTTAAAATTATGGTAATTACTCGAGTATCAAAGGCTGCTATCCTGGGCCCGTATCCCTAAAGATTCTGAGAATCCTCTCAGAGAGCTCCTAACTTAACCTAAAAATTCCTTGCCAGGAGCTTTAGCTTAGAAGTGATTCCAGAACATTTTCAGTGAACTCTGAGCAAGGAATGGATGGAAAATCTTATCTTAGTGAGGAGGTGTGGTTGACCCCGTTGCTAGGTATGAGTCATCATTTCAAAAGCCGTGATTGGTTGATCCTACAAGTTTGATGGAAATGAGTTTTTGGTGATAATGAGCAAAGGATGTACCCTCAAATCAATAAACATAATTATACACTCTAATCTTACGCTGACTGTAATTGTGAATAATATTTCACATTCAAGAAAATATCTGGAAAATGAATAGTAAGCTGTAGGGGTTATAGCCTAACATTAGAATCTAAAATATGTGAAAACTTAAACTCATTACACCCTGTTCAAATAATGATTTGTGTCTTATTTGCTCATATTAATATCCTAGCTGGCATATTTTGTACTTTCACTCCCATATGGACCCCATTGAAAACAAGATGGCCTATCTCAAGGGGCTGTCCTTAATGAAGTAGAAATCACAACGTTACAAGTCCAGTGTGGTCTTAATGAGGGTAACACGGCTCAGCTTTTATCAATGTCTGTGATTGCTGGCTGGTCTATTTATAAAGGCTTGTTAACAAATATCCTACAAACACAGAAAATGGAGAAAAAAAGGACTCGCAAGCCGAACTGGACTGAGGAGCAAGGTTTGTTGCTGGCCCAGTTGGTGAATGAACATAAAGGTATGTTACGAGGAAAATTTGGCCCAACTGTCACTAGCCAAGGCAAGAGGCGCGCCTGGGACACAATATCCCAAATAATCAATGCCTCTTTTCCACTGGTGGTGCGGACAGGCGACGGTTGTGAGAGAAGGTGATATGTGCTGCAGTCCAAGGCAAAAGATGAGATTGCAGCACACAAGCAGGAATCCTCACTCACAGGTGAGCAAAATATTATAGCCTACCACATAATCTGGCAACTTGCGCCTGCTGGCAAAGTTAATTTACATGCCTAAGTACTGTGTTCATTGACTGTTTCTTTCTAGGGGGCGGCTGTCCCTGGTGGCTGACACGGTCTTTCAAGTCCTGGGACACTCTGAGGTCAGTGTCACTGGGCTGCCAACAGGCATTGACACATCAATGATGAAGGCCCTTGAAGTGCAGCAAAGGTAGGACATAGGGTTATTCATATCTACAGTGTTTATTCATTGCAGAAGCCATTTCATGTGTTATCCATGCTCATTGTATTAAATTAATTTAATCAAAACAATAATTAAACTAGGCCTATGTATTTCTGTAGCATGGAGCCATCACAAGAACCGGGCCCATCAAGTTTGCCGATGAGATTGCCGCCTGAACTATCTGCAGCTGCTACTCAGGATAGCCCGGCGGATCAAACACCATTCCCATCCGCAGCACCTGCTCTGTCAGCATCCCTGCAGGAGAGCAGATTGCAACTCACAATTGATGTGTTTGAACAACAAAAAAAAAGTCCTTTCCCTTCAGGAGGAGTACTACCGCCTTAAAATTGAACACCTAAAAAATAAACCATTTACAGATTGTGTTCTGTGTCTTGCATTTAACAATTGCAGGTGATGTGCAGTAAAACTGTGGTAGTTCTTAATACCATCACAAGTTCTCAAAAGACATGGGGCTACAGCTTGCCTGAAATGTAAATTTGTGAAGTTTGCCCTGTAAGGCAGTCCACTCTGGGCTAGGTTCCCCTGTGGAATGTAAATATCTTCTTCACCACCATCCTCCAGAGGTTCTGCAATCTGTCTAACCTTGCAAATATTGTGTAATATTGCACAGGCTATGATGACTTTGCTGACTTTTTCAGGCCTCAGCCGCACCTCTCTGTGGAGAACATGAAAGCGCCTCTTAAGCTGGCCTATGCCACGCTCCACCACTGCTCTTGTTGTCTTGTGGGCCCTACAATAGAATACAGAGACCTTTAATTATTTGATGGAAATATTGCACTACTTGGATGCTCCAACATATTGCTTGCATTTCATTTCCATGATTTTTGTATTGTTTGGCTTACCTGTTATAGTTTAGTTGGGGCCCTTGGCGTGGCTGGAGGTAAGGTGTAAGGAGCCATGGTTTGCATGGGTAGCCACTGTCCACTAACAAGTGGTAATTAGCTGGCACATAGCGTCTCTCAAAAAGCTGTCTGATGCTACTCTCGGAGAGCATTCTCGCATCATGTGTGGAGCCTGGCCATTTAGCCACAATGTCCAAAATCTTACAGGCCGCATTGAATACTATTTGCACATTGATGCTGTGGAAATTCCTCCTGTTAACAAAGACAGCCTCGTCCTCTGATGGTGCAATTATTCTCACATGTGTTCCATCAATTACACCCACAACGCCAGGGAATCCTGCAATGTCCATAAATGCCCTTTTATGTGTGTGTAAAGTGCGGGCATCCAGCGGGAATGAAACAAATTGTCTCACAATATTAGGTTGTGACAAAGCTGTCAGTGTTTGGGTGATGACTGCTGATGGAGGATTGGGACAGACCCAAGTCATCACTGCTGCATTGTTGCATTTTCCCGGTTGCCAAATACCTCAGGGTTGTGATTACTTTAGTCTCCGGTGTAATAGCGTTGTGGCGTCGAGTTGGTGAAGTAATTGCATCTCTAAGGAGATCCACCACAAACATGATTCCTGCACGATCCAATCTGTAGCGTCTCAATAATTCCCTGTCATCCAGTGTTTGCAGGACATCTCTCCTGCCTCTTCTGTTGGCCATTAGGGGAACTCCTAAGCCACTAAAAGTCCTCTTCCCTGCTCTTAGCAGATCTCACCTTAGGAGCCCTTTTAAGCACTAGGAATCTTGAGGAATAGCTTTTATATTAACTGGGATAGTCGTGTCACTTTTAGGGGAAATTCTAAGAAAACGTCATGACTCTGAGAATTTTCTTAGAATTTGGCCGCTAGGAGCCACTTTTTGCACAAAGATTCTTTAGGGATACGGGCCCTGATCTCCATCACAGAGCCATTCTTAAAGTTTGCCTTTATGAAAAAACTAGAGTGCGCTTTCTAACATTCACACACTTTCATACTGCAACGTAGGGTTAGTATCTTGCCCAGACTGCTCGATCTCCTGAGCCACAGTAGAAAACTCACAGTGAGCAGAGTGCTTGTGGTCCCTTTGTGAAAGACCTCCAACATTGTGCTACGGGGGACTATGGGGTCACAAGATAAGGGTTTTCCTCCATTGCAACACTCTACAAAAGCGCAGTAAAACAATCAACTGTTACAAATTACAATAAATAACCAAGCATTGTAATTGGACTCAGCACTGAGGTGGAGTATTCTGCCACCTTGTGAGTCTGGCAGGTTGTACACTGCAGTGTAAACAAAGGCTGACAGGATCAATAACGGAGCCAGTCTTGTGTTGTGCCAATCCCAATGCAGCAGCTAGAGTTAAGGTAGCAGGAGACATCTAGACAACCTGCTAAGCTTAGATAAGCTCAGCAAAGAATCCAGATACCAGAACCTTGCAAACACAGGAACAGTGGCGAAAAGACAGACAGTGAAGTGTGCTCTAATTACACCTATATACACCAAATATGAAATAAAGAAAGGCTTTATTACATACAGTACATGTCATTATGTATTTCTGGACAAAATTAATCAAATGATAGTTTTCTTCAGGGCTATAGCCATCCTCATGCATCTCCCCTGGCTCAATGTTATCCCTCATCACATTCTCCAAGGAAGAAGCTGAAAGAACATATTGAGGCTACACTACGTACACACAAATAATGCCTGCCAACCCCCTTCATGTCACAAAACACCCCGAGTGCTTCACATAGAAAAGATTTCTCAGTCAAGTCATACATCAGGTCCAGGCAGAAGCATGTCCATGCTCATGTCTCCTAATGATGATGATGATGATGTCAGAGTTCATCGTGGCGCAGCGGTTCCTGGCTGGGCTGGATGAAGACACCCTCCATAGTACGCCACCAGTTGTGCTGATTGGGGGAGCTCATGCCGTGCACCTCCCGCTGTCCACGTATGGGGTGGCCATACTGTTCGCCCGTCACACTCAGGAAGACGTCTGTGCCCAAGTGTTTGAAGCGCACAGCCTCGTCGCGCTCCCAGTGAATGCCTTCACACTGAACCGTCCACACGTCCAGGTCGTCACCCTCGCCATTCTCTCCGAAAGCACTCACCTCCTGTGGATGGTGCAGAGGAGAAGGGAAGCATTTGTACCCTGGTGAAAATCCACATGTGTTTAAAAGAGCAAGAGAAACAGTTGTGTGTGTCTGACCTGGTTATTAGACAGAGGAGAGCTGAAGTGGTGTGTGTGGAGGTTTCGTCCAGTCTTCATGTGTGTGATGCGAATGGCCTGGCCACATTTGATGGGAGCACCACGCAGACATGGATTGTTGGGCTTCCCACGAACCTGCCAGTAGCTGTTGGCATCATCTGCGTTCTCCACTCCAGTTACAGACTGCTGTCCACTGCCTACACACACACACACACACACACACACACACACACACACACACACACACACACACACACACACACACGGCATCGAGGCATCATGCATTTATAGTACTTTTGATCTTTAATTATTAATTACTGTTCCACCAATGAAGCACAGAGTGCTCAGTGCATGCAAGCCTGTTAAGATTCAGCAGCCAAGTAGATAAAGACTTGTTGTTGAGCATTGTGCTCATAGAACAGGCTATATGCCCATTATATACAATTTCATTCTCAAGGTTTGCTAATATAACCAAAACCTTCTGCAGATGATCTCCAACTCTGCCCATTTACTTCAATAACAGTCTGCATTCCATCGAAATCACTAATTAGATGTTATGGCACAGCAAGAACATTACTAACCAAAATAACAACGTAAATAACGTTTCAACGTAACTTTATTATTCCATGAGTTATTTACAAGTTTCTCTTTGTTCACAGCCATTGACATGTCAAAGAGGTTAACACGTGAGGAGCGGATCACAATTGTGTTGATATCTGGTGAACGCAGTAACCGGGTCATTGCAGCAGATTTCAATGCAAGACACCCTACGAGACCACCCATCTCCCATGCTACAGTTAGCAAACTGCTTGCTAAGTTTCGCGAAACTGGTTCAGTGTTGGATTTGCCCAATATGTGGACGCAAGAAAACTGTCACTAATGAAGAAACAGCAGTGGCTGTCCTAGCTTCATTCAGCAAGAGCCCACAGCATAGCACGTCACTGGAGAGTGGCATTAGTCGAACTTCCCTTCGGCGGATATTAGCTACTCACAAATGGCACCCTTACAAACTTCAGCTACTGCAGCATCTCAACGAGGATGACCCAAATTGGCGCACAGAATTTGCAGAATGGGCAAAACAAAAACTGGAACAGGAACCTCAGTTCACGCAGAAGATTTTGTTCAGTGATGAGGCAAACTTTTATGTGAATGGTGAAGTTAGCAAACAAAACCACCGCTATTGGTCTGACACTAACCCACATTGGGTGGATCCCTCCAAGACTGTTGGACCAACAAAAGTGATGGTTTGGTGTGGTATATGGGGTAAAACAATAGTGGGTCCATTCTTCATCAATGGAAACCTCAAGGCCACTGGATATTTGAAATCGCTACATGATGATGTGTTTCCCTCTTTATGCACTGAAGCTGGCACGTTCCCTGAGTTTTTCCAGCAACATGGTGCACCACCACATTATGGGTGCCAGGTCCGAGCATTCCTAGATGAACAGTTTCCTGGAAAGTGGATTGGTCGCCGTGGGCCAGTTGAATGGCCCCCAAGGTCTCCTAATCTGACCCCCTTAGACTTTTATCTTTGGGGTCATCTGAAGGCAATTGTCTATGGTGTGAAGATACCAGATGTGCAGCACCTGAAACTACAAATACTGTAATGCCTGTGCTGGCATTTCTCCTGCGGTGTTGCTGTCAGTGTATGAAGAGTGGGAGAAGAGGGTTGCACTAACAATCCAACACAATGGGCAGCACATTGAACACATTTTATAAGTGGTCAGAAACTTGTAAATAACTCATGAAAGAATAAAGTTACATTGAAACCAAGCACACCATTGTTTTTCTTGTGACATTACCAATAAGTTTGATGTGTCACATGGCCCTCTTCCTATTGAAAAAAAACAAAAGTTGTATCCAAGATGGCCGACTTCTAAATGGCCACCATGGTCACCATCCATCTTGAAGAGTTTGCCCCCTCACATATACTAATGTGCCACAAACAGGACTTTAATATCACCAACCATTCCCATGTTATTACAGTGTATCCATATAAATGGCCCACCTTCAGTTTTCAGGCCCCTCTTCTGTGGAACCAGCGCCCAGTTTGGATTCGGGAGACAGACACTATCTCTACTTTCAAGATTAGGCTTAAAACCTTCCTTTTTGCTAAAGCATATAGTTAGGGCTGGACCAGGTGACCCTGAATCCTCCTTTAGTTATGCTGCAATAGACGTAGGCTGCTGGGGGATTCCCATGATGCATTGAGCTTTTCCTTTCCAGTCACCTCTCTCACTCACAATGTGTTAATAGACCTCTCTGCATTGAATCGTACCCGTTATTCATCTCTGTCTATTCAACAGCATGTGTTTATCCTGTTTTCCTTCTCTCACCCCAACCGGTTGCAGCAGATGGCCGCCCCTCCCTGAGCCTGGTTCTGCTGGAGGTTTCTTCCTGTTAAAAGGGAGTTTTTTCTTCCCACTGTCACCAAAGTGCTTGCTCATAAGGGGGGGGGGGGGGGGGGGGTGTCATATGATTGTTTTTTTTTTTCTCTGTATCTATTATTGTAGGATCTACTGTACGCCTTGAGGCGACTGTTGTTGTGATTTGACGCTATATAAATAAAATTGAATTGAATTGAATATGCACTTCTCTCTGAAAACAACAAGTAGATCAACAGGTGCTGCTGAGGGACAATCAATAGGTTTTTGATATAGAATAAAACTCTTCCGTTAGAAATTGCTGGAGACTGTGTGCAGTCTGTAGGTTTATACTTGAGAGGAAACTAGCAGCGTTGTTACAAACTATTCTATGGTATCTTCCAGGTAATGAAATCCTAAAAACTTAATTCTGTTCATCGGGACGTAGGATATAAAGCCTTCCTGACAGAAGGAGTGAACGATGAAGGAAGTTCAACACAGTTGAGTTTTCTTTGAACATTGACTACCATAACAAAACTGAAATGCTATTTGGAGGAAATGTATATTGCCATGATTGTTATTGGGTTTCTGTGATAAGTCAGGCTCTCTACTTCAGGTTCTGAGCGCACTCACGAGAAAAGGACTGCATCATCCCATTGAGTGTGGGCTACTCCAATCAGACACGATCTAATGATGATAGAGATGACGATGACAACGACAAAAATCCAAACAAGAACATCAAGACAATATAACAGTAAAACGTAATGCTTTTGCAAGTAGGACAAGAGTTTAATGCAGTAGAAAAATCACTATTAACATTAATACTGATAGCGTAAAAATGTTACTGTCACACAGCCTAATATAGGAGACGTAGAAAACACTTCACTTTTGTCTGAAGATCACAGTGAAATTAATTAGATTCATTGATTCATTCATTCTTGGTGTATGTCCTGTGTCCTAGTAGTTGTAATTCTAGCAGTATAAATGAGAACAAGCAGCTTAATTAGAATTATGTATGAAAACATTTGGCCATTCTGCAGCACCAGCTGAACACATGCACATTCCAGTGACAACACAGTGCAGTCTCAGCTGGTACTTTACAGCTGACAGTGAAGTTGAACAGCAGTCTAATGCACTTAAACATTCAAGAATCTCTTGCAGACAATTTTGAACCAAAACACATGGTGAATAAGTTGCTATGGTGATTTAGCTGGGCAAAAAGAGGGCCAATTTTTTGACATAGAAAGAAAGGCTTTAAGGTCAACATAGCTCGCTACCCCATCAGTCTCGCTCTGTACACAAGATTATTCAACATCAGATCCTGTCACATCCACATGTTGAAGATCTTGTGTAAAAGTGGACGTCCCTGTTCAGACTTTAAGTATATATTTTATATTGTTATATATCAGGGATGTCACCAGAATTGATACTTATGATACCCTTTGATATAATATTTATAATAATGTGTATTTATTTAATTATCTGTCAAGTACCACTGGCATGGTAGGGAGCTTATGTACCAAGGCTGCAGTTTTTCCAGAACAGATGAGTCTAGCATACATTTATAATTGTTCTTGTCCATCCTTACATGCTGACAGGAAAAGAGCAACCACTAGCACAGGAAAAAAAATACACGTGGAAGACTGCAGCTAGTGCAGCTGCCATTACAGCTCTGCCCAAACAACACTTGCAAGAAACCAGATTTGTTTTGTAACTGAATTTCATGGGCAGGTGTGGGCCATTCCTTTGTTATATAAATATCAACATCATCATTAGAGCTTAGAAAAACAAAACTAATATGTTACATTACTAAATCACTGAAGCTTGAGATGCTAGCTGCGTTTCCCAGAGATTTCACTTGAAACCACTGTGACACCTTGGCCCACCCTATCATGTGACCTACTGAGGTCACTTGACATAAGGTGTGAGTTGGGGTTTTGAATGGGTTAGAGACTCAAGATGTTCCCACCTGACAATACCGCCACATCAGCACTCATATAGTAGAAGAAAACTAGAAGCAAAGACATTGCAGTGCGTGTTTTCAAAGTATTTTCCACAAAGTCTCACCCTTTCAAACTGTTGCAACATGTCTTTCTGTATTATCTGTACATCTTTGAGCTTCTGCACTGATATGTCATTAAAATAGGGGTAAAAACCGACAAAATGATACGGTCTTCAACCCAGCTGCAGCAGTAACGGCACAATGTGCCAGGTTACGAAAATCAAGCTGTACATGACCTGCAGGAATGCCAGCTTGCAACAGTGGACAGGATGTCAACTTTGTTGTATGATGCTGCATGATCTCCAACTTCTCCTAACTAAAAGTCGCAATAAGGAAGGGGTGGGCATGTTTTACTGTCTCTGCTGCCTGCAGAGAATAGGTTTTTACCTTTACCCGTTTTTCTAAAATGAAAGATGCTACGCCATTTGTCTGTCCATTTTACAATCACCATCCAATATAAAGCCCAGATTTGTAACTGTGTGCTTAATATGTGGAGCCAATTACCCTTTATGTTAAGCTCAATAAATTGAATATTCTATTCTGTGATGCAGCCTGTCAAACTTATAATGTTCTGACTACAGTTAGATTCAGTGTGGAGTTTGAATGTTCTCCACTGCCCTTTGTGCAGACTAGTGACCTGTCCAGGTGTGCCCTGCCTTTCCCACTATTACAGGACAGTTTGGTCCATATTTTGTGGGACAAATATACCTGTAGACCACCACATTTCATTTAAGCAGCTTTACAAAATCCACAGTCATCTTTATACACATGTCCGATTTCAATGGTTCAAAAAATTAACAGAAAACTGACTGACAAGTAGCTTGATAGCTGGGTGAGGCCTGCTCAACTGTCATTCCATAACAAATGAAGCAGACATAATATCTACATCTGTTGATTTTGTCATTTAAATGTGAGACCCAAAAGAGACGTCAGTGCAAGCTGACTTGACATCAGTTAAAGTCTAGGCTGTTCTATGATTTCAGCTATATTCACTTCTAAAATGACTTATCTGAGAAAGTTTGACGTCACATGAGGCTAAAGTGGATGTGCACTTGTCCCAGGCTGGCTACACATGTAACAAGCATTACCTCGCTTTCAAACTAGCAACTTTCAGGGACAAGGCCGAAACATCTGCTAGGACCGTACGATATGAAAAAGAAGTGAGTTTCATAGTTTCAGTGAGTCACTGTTACAGTATGCAAACCTTACTTAAAGCCTCTCTACCAAATGGCAGATGTGAAAGTCAGCCTAACCCTGGTGCTTGATGGGGACGACCCCAAACTCACTGACTTAATGGATGCTCTTATAAAGCAGGTAACTCTATAATGCCAAACTGCACTGATGGGAATATCAGTTTCTCATTCTTGTGCTTATAGCACAAAAGCAGCACGCTCCCAAAGACTAACTAAGACATGCAATCATGGAGCGAACCACTTCTTAACTTCAGCGTGGGGAAAGGTAGTCGGAAGTTGTGCTCGGGTTGAATTTCCGGGTATTTTTTGCTTCTACAAAGCTCTTCTAGCACAGTAAGCGCAATGCTGACGCATCAGAGCTGCTGTGGCCGTACACCGGCAGCTCTCTGAACACTTACCTGAGCCGTACTTAACGTCGTGGGAGTGCAGTCGGACGTTGTGTCTGGTGTTAAACAGTTTGACTAGGGAGCCGCAGGTCACATAACTGAGCTCCGAGTCTCGTCCTTCACAGCTGGACCACAGCAGCAAGAAGAGCAACGACCTGATGAGCCCGCGGATAGTACCAACCACCTCCATCTTTGTGTCTCTGCTGTCATGACCGGCACTCACTTCCGAACCGCAATGCTGCTTTCCACCAATCACCACTTGACAAGTCCTAAAATACGGAAGACAATGTCAACACGTGATTGGTCAGAATAGGCATATGCGTCGTTATAACAGTTAACGACAAACAGTAGTAGGATTCATGCAGAAGCAGCTCCGCCCCTCACACGTTATTCCCGATTTAAACTGCCTGTCCCTCTGATGATGATGATGATGATGATGATTGGATAACCGTGGTACATTGGCATAAACATTAGTTGTCCTGGGAACTCAGATGAGCCGAAATAGACAAGATAAGATGTGGTTTTGCCACTCAGATGGATTCAGGTCAAATCTACTTAACAAATACTGTGAACAGTAAAATAAAATAAAAAATCTTCTCAAAGGACGAAATAGCATTTGGTGATGTTTCAGGTCGTCGCTGACTGCAAAGGCTCTTCCTCCAGATAGCTATCAGCTACTACCAGTTGGCAGTGAGGGGAAGGGAGAAGAGAGCGGGAGGAGATGGGACACATGGCACCCACCACCTGTACAATGTAACATACACAGTAACCTGTCTAGTCTAGATGTGTTTATGTTATCTAATTTAGAAGCGTATTTCTATACATACAAGACAGAGAAAAAATTATGTATTAATTATGTATTGTCTTGACCACGAAAGTGCACTTATGTTCATGCCAGTGCACTGAATCATTATGCTGTCATCATTCATAGTCAGCTGTCAGCCTCTGATCTCTCTTCTGGCCTTTCTGAAACGTTTAAATAATATAGTTATTGTCACTTTGTATCGATACAATCCAGTTGCCCTCTGAGCACGGGGGAGTACTTCATTTGATCCAAAAACACACTGAATGTAATGTACCCGATCATTATAAAGAACTTGGCAATGGTCACTGGTGGAATATCCTTCATTTCTAACACATGCACACACAAAGAGAGAAAGAAACAGGTGAGGGTGAGACAGAAGGATAAACAAAATAGCAAAGAAAAGAAAATAATTAAATCTAGAAGAAAAGAATAGAATCCGAATTTAGGTTCTCTCTTCTTTGGTTTACTTTTACATTGGATCGACTCACAAAGTGTCTGGGAGAAGACGTGCAAAGTAAAAGACGTATAAAACCATCAAATGTAATCTCATAAATTGTCAATAGTGAAATTTAAACTACCCTAAAATCCTAAATCCTAAAATTCCTACAACATAGCTATATGGATGTAGGTGCCATTTTTCAGCGTCCCTTTGGATTTCAGTATTTGATAAATGTTTTTTCCTGCAGATTGATTGACTCTGCCTGTTAATCATCACATCGGCCATTCAAAAAACGAGTCACTGGAATTAATATGTTTATTTTACTGCTCTGTGCATTAAACTATCAGACTGGTGGTTTTCTGCAGCATTAATTACATGTTCTGCAACAGTGCGGTATTTTGTTTGTATTTTTAATTTTTTTATAGATTTTTAATCACCATCTCATAATGTCTCTGACTCATTAGGATCAGATATTAGAATAGAATTAGAATAGAATAGAATAGAATTCAACTTTATTGTCATTGCACATGCACAGGTACAGGGCAACGAAATGCAGTTTGCATCCATCCAGAAGTGCTTTAGTGATATAGATATATTACAATATATATTAGCAATAATATAGATATGTGAGTATATTACAGAAATGGGTCTATTATGGTATGTTATAATGTACACGGTATGGTATATGGTATATTAGGACTCATAAGGATCACCCTATGCTGAGGAAGTACATTTCTATAGAGTAAACTGCGCTCACATCTATCAAGAAATAAGGGGCTAAGCTACCGATATCACTTACGTTTCCAATCAACATTTTTTACAGTTATAATAAGTGATACTTTTTTTTGCAAAAGAATAAAAATAAATGTATTAAAAATATTACTTATAAAAACGGTTGTTGAAAGTCGCCTTTACTCAAGGGAACACAACAATGTGGCGTAAGAATGAGAGAGTGAGGATTCAGATGTGAAAAGAGGCCGTGAACGCATCGTGAGGCTGGCCGGACAGGTCAGGTAAGTTTTACCGCGGTGGGGAGGTGCGAGCACTTTGCTTTTCCGGCTCCTGACTGCGCTTTAACCACTGTTCATAGCGATGCCTGACCTATAAGTGTGAGAAAACAAAGACAGGAGGCTGTTGCCTGTGTCACAGACCAGCACCGACACCAGTGAGAAGGTAAGTCAGCGAATGAGTGAAGTTTGAATAGGAGGGGAACAGATGGACTTCCAGTCTGAAGTGCTCTGTGTGTTGTGGTCAAGCCGTGCACTCCCAGCTCTGCCACCCTCATCATGTGTCGGTGCGCTTTTGGGACCTGACGGTAAAGGCGGTACCTTGTGCTGATGTACAGACGCCCTTTGAAGAACCTGTGACCAACATAAGAGATTAAGCTAGGAGTCCTAAATAGTGTATATTTTGTGAGCCTTGAGTCATGGGGAGTCTGAGCTAAGCTCTGTAAAACTACAAATCTCTCCTTTAGTTTACTTATTGAGAAGTGCTGCCATGAAGCAAGAGAAAAAAACGTCCTATTGTGCAATGTCATACTGAGAATATTCTAGAAATATTCACAAATAACGTAAAAATGTAATTATTGTGAATGTTCTCTGTTTAAACAAAAACAACAAAACAAAACAAAATCTCTGATCTTGTGCTCATTTCTCGTCATTTTACTCATGGAATTAGCTGTTTTGCTACAGTTCCCTTAAGCTTTCCCAGTTTTTACAAATAACAGTTATATTAACTTAATAAATGGAAGATGCCTCATGTAGACAGCCTTGACTGAAAAGTCTGCTGGTGTGAGGCATTCACCATTTTAATTATGGCAAGAGTGCTGCTCTGCAGCCAAATGAAGGACAAGCGCTGAAACCTTGACCTGACTGATGAGATGTGAGACACAGTGGATTGCAGTCAGCTGCACCACACTTAGTGGCAGACAAGCCTACAGTGGGGACCTGAATTAAAGACTCCAGTGACGGAGAAATAGACTTGGTTGATGAAGGACATTTTCTTGTACATCACATATAAGAAAACAAGAAAGCTAGGAAATATTTATGTGGATGATACTTTCCCATGCTTCAAAATCGCCTCAAGGTGTTGAGAGATTATTGTATGATCTTTTAAGAAGACATGGTTCCTCTTTCATCTAAACCAAGCACAAAATTCCAAAACTAAGTTTAAAATAGCCTAAGCACAGTCTGGACCCAAACCTGCTGAGGTGTGAATGGTCAGTGTTTCCAGCATAAAGCAGTTCTGAAAAGGAAAAACAAGCCAAAATTCCTCCACAGCAGAGTTGGTGGGTATTCGGTATACCAAGTATTTATTGGAGCTCCTGTGTGGAGCACTGACACAGCAGTGCAGACTGGATAATCACAGTACTTTTATTATCTTAGAGGGATAATTTTGGAATTCGTAGACATTTAAATCCAAACAGTTTACTGTTCTTCAAATTGAGTAAAGACTGGTCACCCACCAGCAGACGAACAGTTGGCTTTACAGCATACGTTTTGCATTTATGACTCAATTAATGGAATTACATTACATTCTGAATTTGTTTCATCCAATTTGTGTCATCTGATCATTTATTAAAGTTCTCGCTGTAGCTGATATTTTTTTCTTGGACCTTGGCAAAAATTCAAAAGTACAGTGCTGTCATGATTTATGGAAAGCAGTGAAACTGTATCAGTGAACCTGCAAGGAGCAGAGGTATTCAAGGTGGATGAGTTTAAATACCTCCAATGGCAGTGCCCAAGAGAAATGAAGAAGAGAGTGCAGGCAGGGTGCAGTGTACAGTAATGAAAAGGAAGGTTTATAAGTAGGTAGTGAGACCTGCCATGATGTATGCTTTGGAGACGGTGGCACTGACAATAAGACAGAAGGCCAAACTGAAAATGCTCAGATGAGCAATCCAGGATTAGCAATAGGTACATTGGAGGGACAGCTCAGTCTGGGATGAGATGGTTTGGACATATGCAGTGGAGGGAGAGTGTCCAGTTTATCCAAAGGATAATGAAATAATGAAGATGGAGCTGCCAGGCAGGAGAAAAAGAGGAAGACCTCAGAGGAGGTTCATGGATGTAGTGACAGATGAGGATGCTGGGACAGGGTGAGATGGAGGCAGATGATCTCCTTTGGTACCCCCTAAAGGAAGCAGCTGCGAGAAGATGAGGAATGAAACTAAGGCCTGTGTTTTTATTTTAGAGGTGCTGTAAGTTCAGATCTTGGTACTATGCCATTGTAATCCTCTCTGTTTCTCTTTGCAGAAAGTCAAAGCTGCGATGTTTTCAGGAGTCTCCAGATTTGACCGAGTGAGGGAGATGCCACTCTATGACCAGGTCCCAGCAGATTCCCTGTATGGGGACCTTGCAATACCTCCACCTCCACAACTCCTGCATGGGACAGTGCCAGCTGTAAGCTTAGACTCCCTGCCCCCTCCCCCTCTACCTGAACAGCCACCTGTTGGACCTGAAGCTTTCTATCCCCCCAGCAATGACGACCCAATGGACGAAGACCGGGACGCTATGGACATTAAGCCAGTTCGCCGCTTCATCCCTGACTCTGTCAAGAACTTTTTCCGTGGCAACAGCAGTAACCGTGGTAGCAAGGGTGGGTCTGGCCCTGATTCCCCTGCTCCTTCATCCAAAAAGAGTGCTAAGTGCCACACCACATCAGGAGTCCCCTGCTCACCGCCTCACTCTGCCCCTCCATCTCCCTCCCTTCCAGGCTCCTATCGAGACCGCTATGGTGGCTCTGGAGGCAGCTACACATCTCAAAAGGAGCGAGATGGACTGCTGCTCGGTGCCGAAGCATTTGACTCTGCATCTGCAGTGCCCACCAATGTCTCAGTTCAGACGTACCAGGAGCGGGTGGAAGAATATCATGCGCGCTACTCCTACATGAAGTCATGGGCTGGCTTGCTAAGGATCCTGGGCGGTGTGCAGCTGCTGCTTGGAGCTGCAGTGTTTGCCTGTGTCTGCGCTTACGTTCATAAGGACAATGAGTGGTTCAATATGTATGGGTACTCTGGGCCGCAGCTGTATGGAGGGCTTGGTGGAGGCGCTGCTGCATATGGGTCTGGGGGTTATTTATACACAGGACCCAAGACGCCTTTTGTTCTGGTTGTGGCTGGCCTTGCATGGATAGTGACAGTTATTCTGGTTGTTCTTGGCATGACCCTGTACTACAGAGCCATCCTTCTGGATTCCTCATGGTGGCCTCTAACAGAGTGTTCCATAAATCTGGTGCTGGGTGTGCTCTATTTAGCCGCAGGATTGGTGTATGTGAATGACACAACTCGAGGGGGGCTGTGCTACTCGCCAGTCTTCAATAATGGAGTGAACGGTGCATTCTGTCGCACCGAGTCCGGCCAGACAGCAGCCATTATCTTCATCTTCATCACCATGGTGCTCTACTTTATTAGTGCAGCGGTGTGTGTGAAGCTGTGGAGACATGAAGCAGCCAGGATGAGGAAAGAGGGGCTGGCACAGGAGGTCTGACACACACACAAAAAGCACAAAAATAATATTCACAGCTAAATACCTAATCTGACCTTTAATGCAGAGGCCTGGAGATACTCCAGAGAACATTTTGGGGGCTTAGGGTTAAATTTGTCATGTAATAAAACATTAATTCTATTACATGACAGTGTACCCCAGTAAGTAAACTATCATGTTTTTGCACCCATCCTGTGCTTTTATATCCAAGATAAGAGATCAGCACATACAAAACCAAAACCTAATGCCAATCAATCCTCTAGAAAATAGAGTCAGCATTCCTGGACGCTGTTGTAAGACCGCTTTGTAAGTAATGTTAAGTAATCACCTGCTTCACTGGATGAGCTTTTTTTTACATGCAACAATTTTATTTTCAGTGTAATTCAGTGTTATTTCTATTGCACCAAATGACAACAACAGCCACAGCAATTTCAAAGTGCATTACACTGTTAGGTAATAACCCTACAATAAAACTGAAAAGTAATACTGAGCAGTGATGCTTATCCTGTTGTGTTTTTGAATAGTTATGCCCCCCAAAGAACTAGCCAGCTGTTATTCTCTTTATCTCCAGTTTTTATTCTAATCTAATATTCAATTGTGTATAGAAAAGCATAGAAAAAAGTGCTTGTATGATTGGGTCAATAAGGCAAGTTCTATTGAGTGATCAGATGGAGTAGAAAAGTGCTATATAAGAGCCAGTCCATTTGTTTATTCGTGTGTTGCACACCTTGATGATTTCACCATGGAAATTAAGCTAAGAAACAAACTGAAGCCCAGCATTCTACAAGGAGAAAGATTATTCACAAGTGGATGTCAAAGCAAATTCAACCCAAGATCAGATTATGCACTGCTCAGAGACACAGTAAAACAACCCAAGAGCTTCATGTCAGATTGTACAGGCCTCAGTGAACGTGAGAGTTCATGACAGTAGAATTAATTCAATTCAATTCAATTCAATTTTATTTATATAGCGCCAAATCACAACATAAGTCGCCTCAAGGCGACTGAACAAGCGTGGTTTGTTTGGAAGGGTTGGGAGTAGAAAACCTCTTCTATCTAAAGAGAACATAGCATCACAGCTTAGGTTTTGCAGAGAGGGTGTATTTACCCAATGTCAGTAAACTCCTGTTTCTCTTTTTCATTACACAATAGATAAGAACCATTGGCTCATCTGTCCCACTCTCTATAGTAAGTATGAGAAAGTGTTTGAAATGTTCCTGCAGACACCAAGGTGCACACAGTATGTATGATCTGAACATGTGTCTATGTTTACCTGCCGCAGCTTGGTCCATCCTCCATGGTGTCGGAGCAGACCCCTCTCCCCACCATTCAGCCAGACATCATGGATGCTCCCAACCACTTAAAAGCTGCTCCTCTCATGGCACCAGAGCCAGAGATCCTCCGTGGTCACATACCAGCCGGACACATCCCCAAACCTGTTGTTATAGCCGACTATGTGGCGTGAGTATTACCATCTAGGTTTCGTCTTCCAGCTGTGTATTGTGCATTTAACAGGGAGGCCCTAGTGTAGTATCAGATGTCACATGTACATTTGACATACAAACAGACTGATTAAACACAGTCCCCAATTTTGTTCTCGTGTTGCAGTGTTTCCCTATTGTAGTGTCTTTACCTTACATTATAAAGTGCCTCAAGGGGACTGCTGATTGGATATGATGCTATATAAATAAAATAGAATTAAATTAAAGTGTTTTAACAGAAATAAAACCTCCAGCAGTGCAATGATGACCACTGTGTTTTTGTACATGGGTATTCTGGGAAAGCAGTATCACACTTACGTCTGTAAATGAAAAATACATAACTCCAAACCACCCAGAATGGTGTGACCTCTTTTAGTTTGTGAACACTCCAGTACAGACTATGTGAATTATGGCTCTTCTAGAAAACTCACTGCTACAAAGGCTGAATAACCATTTCACCAGTGCTACTGTTTGTCACACTTTCACGTTAGGCCCATCTCACACAAAGTGGCATACAGTTTATGTGTAGCTTGTTGCGCGTGTTTCTGTTTACACCATCTGATGTCCTCCTGTCGGTCCAGTTACTGGATCAACAAATTTAATGTTGGTCCAGGTTTCATCATTGCAAGTGACTAGTCATACTGTAGTGATGTCATAGCTTTGCGATGTGGAAACACCATCACATCACACACCAAACCCTCACCACAATCACACCTTGGCCCTAACAGCCCTCATTTTGGATTTTTTTTTTCTTGAGTGGACATCCGCAAAGCTATGACATCATAACTATGTTTGGTCAGATGCGATGTTGATCCTGGACAAATATTATTATGATGATCCAGGAACAACACCGACACACATCAGATAGACCTTCTGGCCCAGTGTGGGTAGGACTAGGAAGTGCTGGTCTTTGGCATTTAATGTGCTACACTGTCAAAGAATGCCCTATGGAGAATCAAAAATAAGTATTGCCACACATTTAATTCCTTTATCACTGAACTCCATTGTTATCCAGAAAGTGTCATCACACAGTGTCCTGCTGGCCTAAATACACAGCACAACTCTAAATGTGGGTTAAATCCACACTACAAATAGTACATTATTACTTGTGCTTGATAACAGTTTGCTAAAAACTCCTCTGACCAGCTCTAGTAGAACATTACTGAGCCTTCAAAAACAATTATTTTTTGAGTGCATATTTAAGCTGCCTTCACTGGTTCCTTTATGATCTTAGATCTTTTCATGGATTTGGTGTCAGTAAGACAAAAATTAAAGGTGCACACATGGTTTAGAAAGTAGTTTATTCAGTTACCAGTTTACCAAACTAACTATTTTCTAAACCATCCTCAGAAATCAGATTTTTATTAGCAGTTTAAGATCAAGAATAAGATAAGTAAGATAAGATAAAGGAGGGTATCCCAGTTAAACACCTGTGTTAGACACATTCAGCTGCCAGTGCTCCAAGAAATATTGTTTCCTTTGCTGTTTCTACAGGAAGTATCCCAGCATTTACACAGATGAGGAGAGGGACCAGTACAAGGCTGTGTTCAATGACCAGTATGCTGAGTACAAAGAACTGCATGCTGAGGTCCAGGCCATGGCCAAGAAGTTCGAAGAGATGGATGAAATGATGGCGAACCTTCCATCCCGGCCCTCCAGCCAAATGGTAATTTTGCTAGCGAGCAGATAGACAGACACACACATTGTAACATTACATCCAGTAACACGTTTGCTTTGTTTCAGGAGAAGGAGCGGATAAATGGTATTTTAATGGAGTATCAGAGGAAGAAAGCTGTGAGTATACATCATGAATTGTTGTCTGTCAGACTGGGGTCTTAGGGAAGGGGTGTTTCTGTAAAAGATATCCCTTCATGTCTCTGTTAATAACAGTTATTATTTTTAATAATACTTAGATCAAAGAGCTGCCCCACTAACACTCTGTTGTGCTTTCATATATTTGGGGGGGGGGGGATGTTTTACAGAAAGGTTTGGATAAACCAAAAAACCTAGCAGACACTTGTTTGAGTGCATAACTTCAAACTCTCATCAAACCTCAGAAGAATCTATTTACAACATATGAATTTGTTTGGAAAATAAATGCAGTTTTTCAGCTGAGTCACACTTGTCTCACTAACCATTATATATCGTTCTTGTGTTAGACTCATATTTTTGTAGTTTCCAGTATTTGTTTCATTATTGTTTTATTTTTATCCATCCATTTTCTGTCACTTCACTGGGCTTGGGTTGCGAATGCAACAGTCTGAGAAGGGAAGTCATTTTTAATTGGACTTTAGTCAAGGAACTGAAACCCCAGAGGTTAATAATCTAGTGCTTTACTGCGCAGCATTAATCTAACATGGTTTTTTATTACAGGAGCATCCTCACCTCCCTGACAAGAAAACAAATAAAATAAAAATAAAACCTACAAGCAAACATATAAACCTGCTGAATATCCAAACCCAGTGCACAGTACCACTTAAAATGAATAAATCATTAAAACAAAAGTTTAAAAAGTGTTCTTCCCTTTTATTTTAGTGAAAAAGCACAAGTAAATTGTTTAAATTTACTTCACATCCACTGTCACAGATGATAGATGAGTTGGTTTTCTAAGTCTCTCTGCTGCTGTACATACAAATCCTACTACAGGAATCAGAAAAATGCAGATGCCAAATCACCTTACTGTTGTGTGGTATAGCAGGTGATGGGTAATGGCTTTTGTAGGATAGAAGGCCATAACAATGACAGTGATTTGGAGCTCTAGCTCAGATTAATCATGGCAGCTTTCTTGTACTATCTATCCTGTTTTCATATTTTGACAAGCAAACGAACACTGAAAGTCTGAAAAACCCAACTTGAGACCTCTAATGGTGTGTCACCATTAGGGTTCAAATGTACTGCCTGGTTTCTTAATACTTGTGTGGTTTACTGAAATCTTTGTGAAGAAATGTACTCAATTTTACTGATTTATGTTTTCCTTGTTAGGACCCAACATATTTGGAAAAAAGAGAGAGGTGTGAGTATCTAAAGAACAAGCTCTCTCACATCAAACAGAAGATTCAAGAGTACAACAAGTCCGTGGGCTACAGCGATGCCAACTAAGCAGTTAACACAGGTGTGCTCAGGTGTGCTCTGCGACAACACAACAGTGGGACTGTGGTGTAAATTTAAAAAAGACGCTTGTCTCTTCCAAGTGAAACTCCCCGTTACTGCTGAACCATAATTCCTGACAACAGAGGTGACATTATCACATTGAAATAGGTGGAAAACACTGCAGTCACTCCGTCATGATGGATGGTAGACTCACTGTCACTAGAAGGAACATCGTCTGGGATGTGTCGTCATTATAGAGGGAATAGTAAAAGTCACGGAAACCGTAAACTTCAACAGAGTGTTGGTAAATGAACATGCACACAGCACTCCCCGATAGTTGTAAAAGAACATATTGGGGATTTTGCTGTTTTAGAGACTGTAAGATGGCCATGTTAGCTTAGCATAACAGCAACAACAGCAACTTCAAAAGAACACTGGTAGACAAGCAAAGAGATGAAATCTTCATGTTGGATGTTGCTATGGAAACTTTAATACAGTTACTTTTATTCATGGGCAAGATAATAAAGATAGTTGACTGCTTTCCTCTGACTGGACACTGTTTTTTTTATCTGTAGTTTTGGTTTGGGGTCATATGATAGATATGTGTATTTGCCTTATTTTGCATTTAAACATGAAACCTGTGCTCTGAATTTATATTTTTAACTATAATGTAAATTCTGCTTTGTGATTTGTACAACTTTGCCATAGTAAATATGTGTTTAAAATTGGCTGACATGGTGGTGCAATGGTTGGTACGGTCAGTCCACATGATGAACAGATTCTCCACAAGAGATCTTTTAGGTGCTTGAAGTTAAAGCGAGATGAGGAGGTAGGGAATGCATCACAGGACATTAAAGTTTCCCAGCAGAACCTTGAATCAGTTGACTATTTGAACTCTGACCTGTCTCCGACCGCACAGCTCCATGAACACCAAGCTGTCTTCTGGTACCTTTCTTTTGTAACCTTCATTAAAGTTTTTTGTTTCTATCAATGTGTGCTGCAGTGCCTTCCTTTAGTGCCAGGTTGTTGTTTTCTACTCACTGTTCATTTCATGGGAAAACCTTTAAAGCCGACCACTCTGTTCAAGGAACACAATATGACTCTTGGTGCCAAAAATCCTTATGCCAACTCCCATGACCCCTACCTGAAACGGTGCCCATTGAAAGATTGGTAATAAGTTCTGCTTCCAGGGGTTTTAATTTTGCAGCTACTCTGATGAATAAACTAACAGCTATCCAAAAACAGCAGACCCAGCGACATTTTCCTGCAGCAGCTGTTCCTGAAAAACTCAGTATTGTCACTCACACCAAATTTAAAATGGACTTTGAACAAAGAGTTTCTCTGCATTCACGTGTTAAGTAAGAGTATTTGTATAAATGAAAATGAATACAAAGACAGCAGTGACACTGATAAATGGGTAAAGGAATAGAATATTTTCTCAAGGTGTGTCTGCTAGAAACTGTCCAAAAAGCAAAGAAACATGCGGGCTACTAGAAGTGGTCTACTGATGCAGGGGTCAAGGTGGCTGCTGGACTCACAGCGGTGCACTGAGCAGAAGCTCTACCTGCAGAACAGGTTTGACAGGTTACTGTTTGTCCTACCAAGTTTCACAACAGTAGGAAGACGGGATGGGGACATCGGCTCAGGTTTCAGGTACATCGAATTAGTGCACGTATGCATTTTAACAGAGATCAAGTCTGGCACGTCGGGATTCGCATTTCTTGATAGTAACCCTGCTTTTTGTCGAAATTGCGGGATAAATAGATGTTCAAAAGAGATTATGTTTGTTATTTTAAGTGGAGCAGATTGAGAGTTCATTTGTTTATAATCTGGTTTTAAGAGCACTGGAAATAAAGCTCAAACAGTTCCTGGAAGAGTACACGCATCTTCTGCCTGTTTCCAGAAGATGCAGGCACTGAGGACAGGTTAGTCCTGTTTCAAGGAGGAGGCGACCACGTGACGAGCACACGCCTATATGCCCGTCTCATTGCTACCTGAGTGCGCGCTGTGGATGGAGGCGGTCGCGAGCACAGTGTTTGCGTTCGTATTTCAGTGAGTGTGTATTGTGTTCATCAGCAGGACGCCGATCATCACACAGGTAGGTCCCTCTTAAAGGTGTAACTAGAGTTTACGGACAGTTTGAAGTAGAAGAGATGAGCATTGATGTTAAAGTCAGTTTACAAGTGATGGAATGGATCAGTGTTATCTGCTCAGACAGCTGCTTTTAATCTGAAATGGCCACTATATTAACAGGCTTCCTCATAAACACAGGCGCTGTTTTCCATCGTAGTGCTTTCCATAGCCAGACATTGGTCCCCTGATACGTCACTAGTTTGTTAGATTTTCGCATTCATCGTTTGAGATGACCATAAAATATATCATTTTTAACAAAGCGTCAAAGTAAGGCACTTCATGAATATTAGTGCCAATCATTTCTAATCATTCCTAGCCCCACATTTCAGAAAATCAAACGCAATTTGAAGTGTTGACTTTTGAAAAGTATGTATCACATAATTGATTCAGTTACCTTAGACAAGAAAAACAAAGAAATCATGTGAGCTAGGAAATCTGCACAAACACACATTTGTAACAAAAGGCTGAGAGCTGGTATGTGCCTCAGCAGGAAAACTAGTCTGACACATGACATTATACAAAAGCTTTTGAATGCTCATTGCTTCTTGTGTGTTGTCCTACTAGAGTGAGTGGAAGTTGACCTTAAGTATGCCGAGCAACAAACACAGCAACCACAGTGGCAAAAAACGGTAAGCTGAATTCCCTTTATCATTCACTACGCACAGACACCTGCTTCATCTAGTCATTTATGGACTCAGCTGACTTAAGCTCAGTGCAGTGTTTATGGTAAATAAACCTCTGGAAATGTAGACATGTTCGAAGAAAAGCCTCAGAATTCAATGATTTTAAATTAAGGTTTAAAGGATTTTCACATAACAAAAGTGACAAATTTCATCATTTTTGAGCAAGCGTTTGCTTGTTTTTAAATTGCCAGTAATACGTTTAAAAAAGCTTCAATATAGGCATCAGAAGACCGTAAGAGGTTGTGTGATGAAATTCAGGCAATTGGTAATAATAGTTATGCCTTTCTATTTTGTGGCTTTCTCTTGTTTTGTATATATTCCTCTTGACTGTATATATTTATCCTGTTTGTTATTTATTCCTGCTGTCCTACTCTTTATGTTTTATTCTGCATAGTTGACATGGAGCACCCATAATTTCATTGTACATGTGCAATGGCAATAAAGGGCTTTTCTATTATACTCTATTCTATTCTAACATTAATTTCAAATACATGACAAAAATGTTTCATTGCAATTTAAGGCATCCAAAAAAAAGTTTCATTTTCACTGGGAACTAACTCAGTATTCTTTAAGGAGTGGCCCCCACCCAAAATTCAAATGACTGGATTGTTGTATTTGTAGGGCCACAGAATGCATATTTTCTGTTATTAGGTAAACCGCTTCCGCGCCGGACTTTCTGACGTCTTTAGCTGTGCATGCTTTTCCTGTTAGTAAAGTCTGTGTTCAATCCCACACTATTTCTCTTTGTCACCCGACTGTTGGCATAGTTTTCATAGTTGCCATTTTCCAGCGCTCCAGTATTCACAAGGCATTGCTGCAGTGGGCCGATTCACGTTTGATTAGATTTTTACGTCAGATGCCCAACAGCATTAGTGTCACCTTTTGGGCTCAAACCATAGATCTTTGGCTTATTAGTGTATAAACAATTTGTTGTATTAAAAAAAACTTGAGTTCTACCAAGTTTTTTTTGTTGTTCTTGTTAACTATTTGACAAACACATCCATCCCTAATAAACTTTTTTTTTAAATCATCTTTAGCCTTTGGAAAATGTGTGATGGACATCAATGAGGCTTTGGCTTAGTTGGGTTTTAGATGACATGAGGATTTTCTTTTTCAAAGTGATAACCTGTTCATTTCAATGACGTGAAGTAGATCACACCATTATGAGAAGTTGCCCTTGTGATGAAAACATTGACAATATTAGACCTTATTCTTGGGGTAGCCTTGCTATTTTTATATCAGTACTTGGTGTTTGCTTTTCCATGTCTTGACAATGACCACAACTCATCTTCTCTCCTCTGTTCCAGCCACAGGCACAGTGAAGTCATGTCCAACCCAGCATTTTCCTATTATTCTGGAAATAAGGTGCTTCACTTCTATCGCTGGAATTCACCACCTGGTGTGATGAAGATAATGTGCATCATCATTATCATCATGTGTGTGGCTGTGTTTGCCTGTGTGGCCTCCACACTGGCCTGGGATTACGAAATGAGTCTCATGGGGGGCGGAACTGGTCTCATGCCAGGCTCATATGGCAGTGGATATGGAACCGGTTATGGGGGCGCGTATGGTGGCTCATATGGTGGCTCATATGGTGGTGGATATGGTGGTTCCTATTCCGGCTATGGAGGAACACAAATGGATCCCAGATCTGGCAAAGGCTTTATCATTGCCATTTCTGCAATTACCTTCATAGCTGTGCTTATTATATTCATCATGGTTGTGTCAAGGCAAGGTACTGCCCGTTCATCAAAGTTCTACCTGGCATCAATCATTATCTGCGCCATCTTGGCATTCCTGATGATTATTGCCACTATTGTGTACCTGGTGGCGATAAATCCAACAGCACAGTCCACGGGGTCTATGTACTACAACCAGGTGGTACAGATGTGTGCCCAGTTCCAGAACCAGGTCCAGCCCCAGGGCCTCTTCTTAAACCAATACCTTTACCATTACTGCGTGGTGGAGCCCCAAGAGGTGAGACACTTTTTCTCTAATAATGTGTGGTTGGATCTTTGGCACAGGATGTGCGGTTTCTGTGTAGTTCCTTTCTCTGTGTATACTGAGAGTTTGTTTAGTTTCAGCCAGAGAGGTAGCAGTAAATTAAACTCGCAGTTAATGGACACATGAAGATGAAATTACGACTTCAGAAGACTAGAAGAAAAATGCAATAGAACTGAGTGGTGTCAGGAAGAGAAAAGTCTGCAAATGTTCATTTTATTGGAACTTTATGTGTTCGTCTACTTCAAAGTTATTAAAAGCAAAAGAAACAAAAACCTGACAAATGTGTGTGCCCCTCTTTCAGTACTAAATCAGCTTGTTCTGGGTGCACTCAGGGACTGGTGCAATTGAGCTCCAAACTTTTCACATTTCTTAAATTGGGGAAAATACTGAACACCAGTGTTTGCTTGCCTTATTTTTGTTAAATTGACGCCATTAAATGTTAACTGTAAGAACTGCAAACATCACCATAACCCTGACAGAAACGGCGTCACTGACTGTCGCTTGTGGGCAGGAGATATCTTGAGCAGCAGAATACATGTTGGTGATCAGGAATTGGGTGTGTTTCTACACATTTTTGCACTAAAGCAGCAATCAGCTGAACTGAGCAAGTGTGCCGTTGGAAACCAACTAGTACATGTAGTGATACTGGAAACCCAGTTTGTTCTACATGAATTTGGAATCATTGTTTCATGGCAGACTTGTACCTGCAAATGTCCTTTGGCCAACTCATTGTTTGGTGGCAGGTGTTATAAGATTGAGATTTTTAGGGAAATGTGTGAAACTTGCCTGTCATTTACATCCCTGATAATGGGTATTACTTCAGCTCCATGATCTTGGTTGTGCTTCTTGCAGGCCATCGCTGTGGTTATGGGCTTTTTGGTGTTTGTTGCCCTCATCATCCTGCTCGTGTTTGCGGTCAAGACTCGCCAACAGATCAGGCGCTGGGGCCCAGAACGCATTCTCTGGGAGGAAGTCAAGGTTGTCAATGTTGGTCACCACAACAGCGTCGGGGAGTGGGTGAGTCTGTGTGTGACTGTGTTGACATCAGCATCGCATTTACCTGTTTACTAAATAGCAAAAGCCTGTATCAGCTGCAGCGTAACTTAATTCAGTCAAATTAAGGTTGAACTAAATATATCAGGTCAGCTCAACAAATTCCCCACTCAGTCTCCAACTCTCTGTGAATATTTTTGAATATTTTAAATACTGTAAACATGACACAGATCTGCAGTCAAGAGCTGGAACACACAATATCTCTAAGGTGTGTCGGAGGGCTTTAAAATTTCCACAACATTAAAGTCAGTTGCAGGGTGATAATGTGTT
The DNA here is from genome assembly GCF_964374335.1 of Astatotilapia calliptera. Taxonomy (NCBI): domain Eukaryota; kingdom Metazoa; phylum Chordata; class Actinopteri; order Cichliformes; family Cichlidae; genus Astatotilapia; species Astatotilapia calliptera. The sequence goes on along the minus strand of NC_137433.1, from coordinate 10,716,745 downwards.
ATCTGCTCTTATCCACTATTCAGAATGCTTGGTTTTGATCTGTGTAATCTCTAAACAGACTGTTAAGAACATTAAAACAGTCTGGGACATCCTAACAGCACTGTAAATGGCAATAAAGATGCATAGGAGCATAATTCATGTAATTGGCTGCAGATTCTAACCACTACTACTACTTCAGAAATTACACAACTTGTTTGTTACAAAAGCTGAGAATTGATGTGTGTGTGTGTGTGTGTGTGTGTGTGTGTGTGTGTGTGTGTGTGTGTGTGTGTGTGTGTGTGTGTGTGTGTGTGTGTGTGTGTGTGACAGGTGAGAGAGACACTGGGCAGAGGAGGTTTCACCTGTAGTTTCTGGGTGTGGTCTGTTTAGCCACTCTTAGTTTCAGCATGATGTGCTGTGGTGTCACTGTGATGTCATCTAAAGTGAAACAGCATGTTGTTATATTTTTATTCTTTTAAACATTAACTCATTAGATCTTTCACATGTTCAGATTAATTAATTTATTCCCTGTCTTCCGATGGTAGTGATAAAAATGGAAAATGTGTATCTGAGTATTATGTCCATGTAGCTTTAATTCCAGCTGTGTACTTTCCAAGTAGCACCATCAGGCCTGAGATTTCATCAGGTGTGCTGGTTAAAGGCACTGACTAAGACTTCTTGTTGACAATAGTGAAGGTATTTGTGGTATTCAGACATACAGGGACAAGTAGAGGAACCGGTTGGTCCCTGCGGATGCTTCTTGCTTCATATGGAGGAAACAGGTTTCCATGACCTCAAGTATGAGCGTAGTATCTCATTAGGTTATGATAAGGCACTCTCATTAACGATATGGGACGAAACTCATTAATGTGAAAAATCTTTGATGACATAATCGTGGTATTTTCACCTTAAACCTAAACTCAAAATATTTGTAGAGCCACTTCCACCCTTAAACTGCTCATCATTTGGAAAAGTCCCTTTAATTTCAATCTGGCATTGTAGAAACTCTGAGGCTGACTATGTTTGTTGCTTCAGGTGACCAACGTGTCTGGTGATCCAGAGGTGTTTGTTAATGACCATAACGATAAAGTTGGGGCCTCTAGAGACTATTTAGACCAGCTGGACTACAACAAGCCTCTATACCTACCAGGGTAAGCATGTTCTTCATTGTTATGAAAAGGTATCATTAAGCACTGGGGGAATTGGGGTTTTGTTTTGTTTTGTTTGTTTTTTACAGATATAGTGATGCTAGCAGCTCTATTGGGTTTTTATTCTTGAATAATAAATTACTGAAATGACTGAACAGTGTATAATTTGTTTACTTAAAACATGATAGAGTCTTACCTTGGGTGTCTGGCCTTTTGCACATGCAGCATCACTGTCAGTCTGTTTTTGTAAATGAAGTTTTGTAGGACTAAATGTTCTGGGGTGGGGTGCAGAGGCGGGGGGGGGGGGGGGGCTCACATGATCAGGACTGTGGCCTGATGGAGTTAGTTACACAATTTTCCTCTGTAAACCACCAAAGTTCATCTAAAATAAAACAGCTTGGAGACTTCTGGGTGGGGCACCTGCTATCCCAGCTGGTGAGGAGGGGTAGACGCTGAACAGTCACCAGTCTATGATGGGGCTAACACAGTGAGACAGACAACCATTCACTTTCACATTCACACCCACACCTACGGTCAATCTGTGTGTTCGGACTGTGGGACAAATTGAAAATGCCCCACACAGTACCCAAACAGACATGGGAGAACATAACTCCACACAGACCATGACACTTACAATCCACCACCAAAGCCTCTTTGATTATATTTTTAACGTCGCTAAATTCCCAAGAAAAGGGATTGTTGGTATTATATTGTATTGTTGGTGCTGTAGTGAAAAACACTCACTGAAACACAGAAAATAATAACATTTCAAATAGAAATGTACAATGAAGATACATTTATTTGTGAGTGTGGGTCAATAAGAAACTGTTCTTCATGGTTGTGTAAAAGTGCATCATTATCAACTTTGCGAAGATGAACATCTCAGCTGCTGCAGAAACTGTTTCCTGTGCTGTGTAGAGGGAACTCCAGCTGGTCAGACGGGGATACTTCTGTTCAAATCAGGTCAACAAACGATCAGTGTCCCTGTACCAAATTTGAAATGAGGTCTGGTGCAAAGAGAAGAGGTGCACATAACTCTGTAGTAGCACTCGATCACAGTGATCCATCTCTGATGGGTCAGCTCATCCATAAGTTTTGAAGTTTAAGGTACTGAAGGATAATGGGGAACCATATTAACCATATTTGAGACCAGTTGGCTCTGTAAACATGCTACAAGGGTTCAAGTGTGTTTGTTTTAATGGCAGATACTTATAAGGCTTTTGCAAAAATGGATGAATCAGTAAATCCTGTTTGCAGAGACTCTGACATCAGCAGCTATGTGGGAGGCCTGCAGCCCAGGCTGAGGGACTACGACACTGGTGTGGAATCTGGGGATGACCTAGAGGAAGAAGATTTCAGTGTGTGAGTGCATGTGATTCCATTGCCAGTTATTAGCTGATTGCAATTAATCTGCTATTTCTAGATCAAAGCTGGTAATAAAGAACTTTGTCTTTGACCTTGACTGATTCGTATCTCTTTTGTTTTACTGGTTATGTACTGAATTGTCTTCTTGCATATAGTTTGTTTCCCCCCATTTTGGATGAGCAAGAGCGTCTGGCCTACAAACAGGAGTTTGATAGGGATCACCAAGAATACAAGAACCTACAGGCTGAGCTGGACGGCATAAACCAGGACCTGGCCGACCTGGACCGAGAACTGGACCGACATTCTGATGGCAGTCCAGAGTTCATGGTAAGGGCGGCAGCATCTGTCTGGTTCTTTGAAGGGAAGGTGGCTGGTCCACCCTTTTTTTTTTTCTTTTTTTTTTCTTTTGCCTGTCCCGTTTGGCTCTTTTGCCATCAGAATTATTGTCTAAAGGCAAAGAAAGATGCCCAACGGATTTACTTTACCAAATTGACCATCCCAGCCTTGCCGTAATGGTCCATTTGATTCACCTTTTATTGTTTATTTTATTTTCACTTACTGAATACGGGACAGACTTGACTGGGGGAAAGAAGGGGAGAAAGAAAGAGGGAAAGAGAAACAGCTGAGAAGAGGGACGTTGAAACGTTATTTACGTTGTTATTTTGGTTAGTAATGTTCTTGCTGTGCCATAACATCTCATTAGTGATTTCGATGGACTGCAGGCTGTTATTTTAATGTATCAATTCTGGATTTAACAGGAAGCTAATGAAGGGAAGCCAAAACAGGAGAAATATGCTCTCTCTTTCTAGTCCCTGTCAGCACTCTTGCTGCAGCATTTTGGATTAGCTGAAGGCTTTTCGGGGAGTTTTTAGGACATTCTGATAATAATGAATTACAGTAGTCCAGCCTGGAAGTAATAAATGCATGAACTAGTTTTTCAGCGTCACTCTGAGACAGGATATTTCTAATTTTAGAGATGTTGCGCAAATGGAAGAACGCAGTCTTACATTTCATAAATATATGCCGTACCCTAGGTTTTTATACTTAACCAGCACAAGGCATTTCAAGTAACTGAAATAAAAATTAAAACTGCACTTTTTAAAAAGTATTCTCCATATTATAATAATTAAAAAAAAAACTAAATCTAAAACAGAAACCAATGAAAACTACACAAACAATTTTCAGACAATAACAGTTAAGCGACCTAATGAGTATCTAACAAAAACCAAACACTCAAAATGAGTTAACAATGACTGTGATTTAGATTTCAGTTCAGATAAAATATTTACAGTGTGTTATTTATTTTAAACATCCATGTAGATACTAAAAATGACATAGCATTTAAACTGTAATTAGAGCCAACTGGCTTCACTCAAAATGTAAACGAGCCCACCCACCACTTGAAGCACACTCTGGATCTTCTTCTTACATATGACATATAACATTCTTCCCAGAAAAACCTGGTTTTTTTCTGTTCATTTCTTTATAATATTTAGATTTACAATATTACACAGTAGATGTCTTTCTGAAAGTGCTGTAACTTAGTGAAAGGATATAATTCCTCCACTGTTATCTTCTTCAATGATATGTGCCAGCACAATGCAGAGGAGCTACCTGAACTCTACTCCCACAGAGGTTGATTATCTTGTTAATAGTGTTATATTCTAACTGCGTATGAGTAGTAATATACCTGTACTTTTTTTTTTGCCCCCCCACCCCCACCCCGAGGGCATTCCCCCCCCACCCCCCACCCCTCTCCCCCTACACCCCCCACACCCCCCACCCGGGCATTTTTCCCCCCTCCCCTATCCCCCTCCGCGTCCATGTGCGTGTGCACGTGCGCGAGAACGGACTTTTTGCACGTGCATGTGTGTCCAGGGGTCATATGAGTTCACATGTGTTTAATAGAGTATTATTTAATGAAACCATAATGTGTTTTAATTAAACTCTTTTTAAAGGATTGTATAGGTCTCAGAGTTCTGTTATTTAGACATAGGTGATTTAATTGAACTACTTTAGGGGTATTTTAACTAGTTAGGAGCCTTTTGCATTTTCTTCAGTGCTATTTAGGAGCAAATAGTTTTAAAACAGAGGGCCGCAAATAACAGGTATCCCTTTAGAAATAAACAGTGATACTTCTAAAAACCGTGTATTCCCACACAGCATTTAATTTAGCTAGTTTAGGAAGATTTCACTTTTCTAATAGTTTCACAGGCTAATAGTTTTTAAATAGAGCACCACAAACAACATGTATCCCTTTAGAAATAAACTGTGATACTTCTAAAAGTACATATTCACACTAGCGCTGTATCAACCTCAATGTGGCTTTAATGCAACTAGTCTTATAATTATCTACTAGTCTGCAACAGTTAGACTCGCTGATTACACATAGCTGATTTAACTACTTTAGGGGCATTTCACTTTTCTAAAAGTTTCAAAGGCCAATAGTTTTAAATAGAGCACCGCAAACAACATGTATTCTTTTAGAAATAAACTGTGATACTTCTAAAAAACACATATTCACACACTCTGTAACAGTTAGACAGAGGGGGGTACAGTTAGGCTCCCAACAGTCTGTAAAAAAGGTATGAAGCAACAAAAGAGGAGACCTTATCAAGAGCATCCCAGCCCAAAGGTGTTTCTTCACAAATAGTTAATTCCCACACTCTGCAACAGTTAGACTCGATGATTACACATAGCTGATCAGAGGGGGTGCAGTTAGGTGCCCAACAGTCTGCAAAAGAAGTCATGAAGCAAACAAAAGATGCTCCTTATCAAGAGCATCTCAGCCCAAAGGTGTTTCTTCACAAATAGTTAATTCCCACACTCTGCAACAGTTAGACTCGATGATTACACATAGCTGATCAGAGGGGGTGCAGTTAGGTGCCCAACAGTCTGCAAAAGAAGTCATGAAGCAAACAAAAGATGCTCCTTATCAAGAGCATCTCAGCCCAAAGGTGTTTCTTCACAAACAGTTAATGGCTTTAATGCAACCAGTCTTATCATGTCAGAGGCCAACAGAAACCATGTCCAACAGAGTCTCCAAAGGCCTGCCACCTTTCTTCCTTACATCATGCTCTTTTATCTCTACATCTCAGAGGTCAACTGAAAGTAGCCCCACCTATATAAAAACACCCCATCAGACACACAGTATTTTCCTCAGCACTTCACAACTGCCGCAAGGTATAGCGTTTTAACTTGTTATTTTTTCACCTGAATGTGCATTGGAGCCGACTTTGCTACCCGCACAGAGCGTTTCTGACAGTCGGACGCTGCTTATACAATAGAGAAAAGCAACAATACAGAGTGTTTCTCTGCTCCAAGAAATCCGAGGGCCTTTCACAAGGTAAGCATGTCTGTTATACCCAGGGCATAAATGTCTGTATGTCAGTGCTGATTATTCAAACATTGTTTAAAATGTGACACATATGTTGTCCGAAAACATTTCCTCTAAATTTGCAAAGTTACTGATTTAAAAAATATATATTTTCGAATTTTTAGTTGCATGTCAAACATATGATAGACTCTTGAGCATATTCGTATAGCTAAATTCACAATGGTATAACCGTGCTAAATAAAAGAGGCCCAAGCACCAATGCACTCTAATCCACTCCGCTAAACTGTATGTTGATAAGTACATGTAGCGTACCTCTACCTCTACAGCTGAAAACAGTTTGTATCCGCACTCTGAGGGTCTGCTGAATTGTTTTAATGGCACTTTTTGACGAACAGCAGATGATGAAATCCTATTTATTGTAGAAACTGTCCCTAAGCTATTGTTGCTCATACTTACTGAGGTCCCTAGCTACTTCCTTACTATGTCAGTAAACATTTTTGAAAAGGAAGCTGTTGTAGATTTAAAGAAACATCTTAATTGAAGCAAAGGCAAAAAAAAACTGGAATGAATTTTATGTGACAGAGAGAGAGGGGGGGGAGATCATTAATACAAAGGATTGGAGCCGTTTTTGGATTTTCACTTGTTGTTGGCTTTAATATGAACAGTCACATAAAATTCATTCCAGTTTTTTTTTGCCTTTGCTTCAATTAAGATGTTTCTTTAAATCTACAACAGCTTCCTTTTCAAAAATGTTTACTGACATAGTAAGGAAGTAGCTAGGGACCTCAGTAAGTATGAGCAACAATAGCTTAGGGACAGTTTCTACAATAAATAGGATTTCATCATCTGCTGTTCGTCAAAAAGTGCCATTAAAACAATTCAGCAGACCCTCAGAGTGCGGATACAAACTGTTTTCAGCTGTAGAGGTAGAGGTACGCTACATGTACTTATCAACATACAGTTTAGCGGAGTGGATTAGAGTGCATTGGTGCTTGGGCCTCTTTTATTTAGCACGGTTATACCATTGTGAATTTAGCTATACGAATATGCTCAAGAGTCTATCATATGTTTGACATGCAACTAAAAATTCGAAAATATATATTTTTTAAATCAGTAACTTTGCAAATTTAGAGGAAATGTTTTCGGACAACATATGTGTCACATTTTAAACAATGTTTGAATAATCAGCACTGACATACAGACATTTATGCCCTGGGTATAACAGACATGCTTACCTTGTGAAAGGCCCTCGGATTTCTTGGAGCAGAGAAACACTCTGTATTGTTGCTTTTCTCTATTGTATAAGCAGCGTCCGACTGTCAGAAACGCTCTGTGCGGGTAGCAAAGTCGGCTCCAATGCACATTCAGGTGAAAAAATAACAAGTTAAAACGCTATACCTTGCGGCAGTTGTGAAGTGCTGAGGAAAATACTGTGTGTCTGATGGGGTGTTTTTATATAGGTGGGGCTACTTTCAGTTGACCTCTGAGATGTAGAGATAAAAGAGCATGATGTAAGGAAGAAAGGTGGCAGGCCTTTGGAGACTCTGTTGGACATGGTTTCTGTTGGCCTCTGACATGATAAGACTGGTTGCATTAAAGCCATTAACTGTTTGTGAAGAAACACCTTTGGGCTGAGATGCTCTTGATAAGGAGCATCTTTTGTTTGCTTCATGACTTCTTTTGCAGACTGTTGGGCACCTAACTGCACCCCCTCTGATCAGCTATGTGTAATCATCGAGTCTAACTGTTGCAGAGTGTGGGAATTAACTATTTGTGAAGAAACACCTTTGGGCTGGGATGCTCTTGATAAGGTCTCCTCTTTTGTTGCTTCATACCTTTTTTACAGACTGTTGGGAGCCTAACTGTACCCCCCTCTGTCTAACTGTTACAGAGTGTGTGAATATGTGTTTTTTAGAAGTATCACAGTTTATTTCTAAAAGAATACATGTTGTTTGCGGTGCTCTATTTAAAACTATTGGCCTGTGAAACTTTTAGAAAAGTGAAATGCCCCTAAAGTAGTTAAATCAGCTATGTGTAATCAGCGAGTCTAACTGTTGCAGACTAGTAGATAATTATAAGACTAGTTGCATTAAAGCCACATTGAGGTTGATACAGCGCTAGTGTGAATATGTACTTTTAGAAGTATCACAGTTTATTTCTAAAGGGATACATGTTGTTTGTGGTGCTCTATTTAAAAACTATTAGCCTGTGAAACTATTAGAAAAGTGAAATCTTCCTAAACTAGCTAAATTAAATGCTGTGTGGGAATACACGGTTTTTAGAAGTATCACTGTTTATTTCTAAAGGGATACCTGTTATTTGCGGCCCTCTGTTTTAAAACTATTTGCTCCTAAATAGCACTGAAGAAAATGCAAAAGGCTCCTAACTAGTTAAAATACCCCTAAAGTAGTTCAATTAAATCACCTATGTCTAAATAACAGAACTCTGAGACCTATACAATCCTTTAAAAAGAGTTTAATTAAAACACATTATGGTTTCATTAAATAATACTCTATTAAACACATGTGAACTCATATGACCCCTGGACACACATGCACGTGCAAAAAGTCCGTTCTCGCGCACGTGCACACGCACATGGACGCGGAGGGGGATAGGGGAGGGGGGAAAAATGCCCGGGTGGGGGGTGTGGGGGGTGTAGGGGGAGAGGGGTGGGGGGTGGGGGGGGGGGGGGAATGCCCTCGGGGTGGGGGGGGGGGGGGCAAAAAAAAGTACAGGTATATTACTACTCGTATGACTCTGGATACCGTAGCTCCTCTGGAAAAAAAAAAAAAAGCCTCATATCAGAAGTGGTGACTCCTTTTAATGACTCACACATGTCCACCTTAAAGCAGATAACCCATAAGTTACAGAGGAAATGGCATGTCACTTATTTAGAAGATCTTCATTTAGCTTGGAAAAAGAGTTTGCTGCTCTATTTAACAAAAAACAAAACAAAAACAACCCTGTAAAGCTAGAATATCTTACTATTCATCTCAGATTAAAGAAAATAACAACCCCTATTTTAGGCAGGCTGACAAAAAGTCAGATCTCTGTTGAACTGACTAGTTCTTTAACCTTAACTAGTAATGACTTCATGAATTTTTTTCACAAATAAAGTTTTAACCAAAAGAATATTCACATATTCTGGAATATGTGCCACAGGCATAAAATTCAGTACTGGAATTTATCCTTCTGAGTTAACTTCAGTCCTTACTTTCTGAACCAGCAAAATGGGGGGTGGGGGTGGGGGGGTTGTTTTGTTTTAGACTCCATTCCTAAAGACTGTTCAAAAAAGTCTTGCCATCAATTAATCCTACAATTTTAAATCTGATGAAATTTACATTGTATTCAATTTCATTGTGAATGTACAAGTGCAAGGCAACAATTTAGCTTCTAACTGTCAACAGTTTAACAGCAGATGCGAGGTGGCTGGTTTTATAGGAAACTTTATAAGACTGATATGTTGGGGTGACCATGGCTCAGGGGAATTGGGAAGCTCATCTACTGGAAGGTTGCCGGTTCGATCCCCCTGTTCTCTCTGTCCTGGTTGTTGTGTCCTTGGGCAAGACACTTTACCCTACCGCCTACTGGTGTTGGCTAGAGGGGCGATATGGCAGCCTCGCTTCTGTCAGTCTGCCCCAGGGCAGCTGTGGCTAAGACTGTAACTTGCCTCCACCAGTGTGTGAATGTGAGAGTGAATGAATAGTGGAATTGTAAAGCACTTTGGGTGCCTAGAAAAGCACTATAAAAATGCAATCCATTATGTGTTTGCTTATATTCAAATAATTCTACTCAAAATCAAATAATAAATCCAGTAATAAAGTGTTAGAAATGGTTTGAAAACTTTAGCATAAAAGAAAGTTCTGTGTGAGAATTTGGGATGATGCTTACTTCTTTAGCCAACTAATATATGTAATCTGATCTCAGGATGCCTTGAGTGACTATAACAGGCTGAAGGACTTCAAGAAGGTAAGGTTATTATTCACATTCTCAGCAGTGAAATTTGTGTGTAAAGAATTCAAACAACAATACCTTTCTTATGTATTGTCCACAGTCATCAGAGTACCAGATTAAGAAGAAGAGGTGTAAATATCTGAGATCCAAGCTGTCGCACATCAAGAGAAAGATCAGTGAATATGACCGTCGACCCTGAACCTTCAACCCAAGACCCTGTCTATGAACTGAACTGTCCAGTTTATGACAAACTCCTGTATGATTATTATTATAGTGATGCTCTTGCCTATGAAATGCATTTTTATAAGCCAATCAAGTAAGAGTTTTTCTACAACAAAAGGATAAATAAAATGTGGATTTTTTTTCTTTCTTTTTTACCTCTCAGTTCCACAAGTAAAATTTTGAAAAACAAGTAAGGTTTATAGACTTTATTGTTTTTCTCTTGTGATCCGAAATGTTTTGCATAATTGTGGGCACAGTTAAGATGAGACTTATAAATTTGTTCGGTATCGGAGTAGCTGTGCATGTGCTCTTGTAAATGTTTATTTTTATTCTTTCGATTGTTCTGAAGTAAACTTTTCTATACTTTATTACCTTGGCATGATGGATATAAAGGAAAACTCTGTTTAGTATGGGCGCAGAGCTTATGTTATTAGCACATAGCATAAATGTTCATGGATCTGGGCGCTAATAACTTCTAACAATTGCCATGTACTGCATTAAACTACCATTAAGCATTGTCATTTTTTTAGTTTTCCCACTGATTTTTGCACTCTCCCTGATATGTGCAGTATGATGTAAAATCACAAAGCTATTTGTTTGTATATGACACTGTGTAAACTTTCATTATAATGCCGCGGCCATCATGCTACGATAATAATAAATAGTATGTCACCGGATCCTTTCTCTTCTTTGCCCGTTTCCATCCGGAGGAAAAGTCTTGTTGCACAGCTTGCGTTACAGTATAGTCAGAGTTGGTGAGTGTTTATATTTATTTTTTAGTTAGTATAGTAAGTTATAATGTGTTTAAAATCATAGTCCTGTGTAACTGCATGATGTGAGTCCCGCATCATGCTTGTTGTTTGAACTGCATGAAAATCACTGATTTATCAGGACTTTTAGCTAGCTAGCTAGCAGGCGGAATAGAGTCGACGAGCTGGAGTAATTCGTTGGTGGTGGAAAGTGTAAGTTCATTTCAAAACCCGACTTCATCTGTCGCTTCTCTCACTGTAAGGTCAGCGAACCCAGTGTCAGCCTCACGCTGTCCTGGAAGAACATGGAGGGCTATGAGCTGTGGCTCAGCGGACTGCACTTACAACATCTGTTAGCTTGACTCTACTTACAGGCAGGTCTGTGGCGCTGATAACGACCCGTACGTAAAGGTGCTGTTTGGTCTGATAATGGGGTTTTTATTAACATGTTTTTATTTACCGCCAACTTCCTAGAAGGTAGCTAGTCACCGAGGTAATCTACAGTAATCGATAACTGCCACTGTGCTTCTAAGCAAGGCACATGGGTTAAATGCAGAATGAGCAATAACCGAAATGTGGCCATACGTCCTATCCTTAATGCAGCGTGTCATGAGTTATTGTGAGTCTGTAGTACCGAATGTGTGTACTTGGTTTGGCAGTGATTTGGCTGGGAGCGTCTGTTGAATTTCTGGCCGCCAAACACAATGGATGAAGAACCAGAGAGAGCCAAGCGCTGGGAAGGGGGCTATGAGAGGACATGGTGAGACTGCTCAGCCATGTGCATCTGCAGCTTGAGCTGTGTGTCGTCATTCCCTGGATTATTGTGGAATATGTTTCATCCTCAGGGAGGTGCTGAAGGAGGACGAGTCAGGCTCACTCAAAGCCACAGTGGAAGAGATTCTGTATCAGTCCAAACGGAAAAGGTGTGCGTGTTTGTGTCTGTCTGTCTGTCTGTCTATCCATCCCATGATGAAAATGCTTGTGTCTTCTCCTGCTCCTCATCTCATGCTTTCTTTGCTGCACAGGGTGATAGAGAGCCATGGGCAAGTGAGGCTTGGAATGGTGAGTTGTGCAGAGCCTTGTGTTTCCCACATGCGTAACACTTTTTGTGGTTTGTTATTGAAGTGGAGTGCTGTTTCAGCACTCTGAAATAAAGCATAGAAAATTTACACACAGTTAACTAATTATTCTAAATATGTGAGTAGTTGTGTGTATATCTGTATAATATCATGTGTTTGCAGAATGCTGCTGGATCTTTACTTTTCAGTTTAAAACCTTGAAGTGACTGTTTATGTGATTTGGTGCTCTATAAATAAACCTGAAATGAATGAGAAGTTTCCTGTCGTAGCACAAAGCCAAGGCCTCTGAGCTCTCATGTCAATATAGGATCTGCTGCACATTCTATATTTGTAGCCCAACATACCCGCTGGTTAATATTGTGCATAACATCTATTTTTTTGAAAAAATTGAAAAAGAAAGTTAAGATGTTAAAGGTTGTTTTGTACTTCAGATGCGTCACGTGTATGTGGTGATTGACTGTTCGCGTAGTATGGAAGACCAGGACTTAAAACCAAACCGCCTCACCTCTACTCTCAAGGTAAAGCAGAGCTGTCTCCCTGGACACCAGCAGCTACACAGTGTGATTGTCTGCTAACCATCTCATCTCTTCTTTCCTCCTCAGCTCATGGAAGTATTTGTTGATGAATATTTTGACCAAAATCCCATCAGCCAGGTATGCCATAAGTCATATTCTGCCCCTTGTCACTGTATACAAACACACACTGGTTTCATACTTTTAGTCAGATGCCCAATCCAGTTAGTTTCCTTTTGACTCTTAGCTCCTCCTAAACTACTGAATTCCTCATGCTCCCTCTAAGGCTGGGCTGCTCAGCTTATACGCCTGCTGATTGTGACAGACAAAAAAAAGTTTGATTTGCCAACCTGTGATTTGCCAACTTGTCTGTGCTCCAACCTGGAGCACAGACAAAGCAACACCTGATAATTTTATAAAAATGCACAAAGACAGTTGGGTGTCTTAGATTAGTGAGGGTGACAGACCCTGGTGGAAATGGCCCAACATGCAGTTCTAATGGAGAGACGTCCTGTCCGTGAAGGTTGACCGAGTTGTAAACATGCTTTCTAATCTGTATATGTCGGGTTTAACATATGAGTGTCCTGACATGCTTTCGAAGCCAGTCTTACGGGTCCACTGGAGGTGCCAGAGTTTCAGCATTGGCCCCAGGTTGCTGCTGGGTTACACTCGGCTGTGTGCGGATGTTCAGCAAACTTCCAGAGACTGAGTGACTGCTAGTAAGTGAGTTGTGCTGTGTTTTGTTTTGTAGGTTGGTATTATCACCACAAAGAACAAAAGGGCTGAGAAGCTGACTGATCTGGCAGGTATCTGTGATTTGGTCTCTTTGAACCAATGTTTTTTGATTTGCCACTAAACCTTTTTCTTTTTTTCTTTTTTTTAAATTAGCATCAGTGTGCCAGTGCCAGTGTTAGTTTTTTTGTTTTTTTTGTTTTTTTTGTTTTTTTTTAAACCTCACGTCATCTGTTCTGTAATGCAAATGTACTGTGTGTGTGTTGTTTCACGGCATCACCAGGAAATCCAAAGAAGCACATCACTGCTCTGAAAAAAGCTGTGGACACTGTTTGCGTAGGAGAGCCGTCCCTCTACAATTCCCTCAACCTGGCCATACAAACCCTCAAGTAGGTTTAGCAGAGTCATTGTTTTTGATTAGCTTCTGTAGTGAGACGTCATTGAGCTGCTGTCTGCCTCTGTGTGAAGGCACATGCCTGGACACACGAGCCGGGAGATCCTGATCATCCTCAGTAGTCTCACTACATGTGACCCAGCCAACATCTATGAGCTGATCAAGGTGAAGCCACTCTGTTTTTTGTGCTGAGAGTCATCAGTCCATTGATTATCTTATAGACAAGTTAGCTCAGGTCCAGAGACAGCTCTGTGCTCCATCTCCTCCGTCAGACCCTGAAGTCTCTGAAGGTGCGGGTGTCTGTCATCGGTCTGTCAGCAGAGGTCCGGGTATGTACAGTGCTGACGAGAGAGACAGGTGGCTCGTACCACGTGATCCTGGATGAGAGCCACTTCAAAGAGCTGCTGATGCTTCACATCAAACCACCTCCTGCCAGCTCCTCCTCTGAATGCTCTTTAATCCGCATGGGTGAGTATGCTGACGCTGTCTCCATCTCTTGGTATTCAGTCAGCTCCTCTCCCGTCACTTACCTACAGCTGCAGCAAAAGCCTTTGGAATTAGTAGGATTTCCTTGTGGATCAAAGTTATTAATAAAAACAATGGAACTAAACCAGTGACACTGGTGAACCCCAAGTAATCACTGGAAGTGTCACGTTCACCTTCTCATATACTTAAGCTCTTTGTGTACGTTGCATCCAATATTGAGGCCACCAGTAAAAGTAATGCACTTGTCCAACTGTCCAGGGTACAGTGTGGGTACATGCTGTCAGCAGGTCTAAACACAGAAGCTTTGTTCTGTTAAGCTTCAGTGCTTGCTGCTGCTCTGGTGATTCTTAAGTAGTGTTCTGCTTTGTTTTATTCCCTCACTGCATCAGCAAATCTGACTCACTTTCAGCTGCTAGACTTTGGAGATGTTTTCCTTCAAAATAAAGCAGTGGTTATTTCTGTGTCATCTGTAAACTGTTGATCTTATTATGTGCTGATGAACCTTTAGGTCTTTAGAATTGTGTTTGTATGCTTTTGTGGCTTTGTGTGTCTGTATAATGCTTCTTCTAAGCTCTTGTGAAAGTTGCTGTTCATGGTTAGATTAGTGTTGAAATCCTTCAGAGTTTCTGATAGCTATTTCTTGTGGTGACGTTTTGAAATGATTCCTTTGAAACAGAACCAAGATTTGGAGAAAAAAAGTAAGTCATTCTCACTGAATCCACTTGATGTGAACCTTGTGTTTGCTCAGGTTTTCCTCAGCATACCATTGCCTCTGTGACTGACCAGGATGCCAAGCCGTCGTTCAGCATGTCGTGAGTAGAAAGCAGTGCGATTAACCGCATGGCTAAGACTGCAGGTTAAAATGAATATTTGTTTTGACGCTCGTCTTTGTGTCTGTCCAGTCATCTGGACAGCAGCAGTGGTCCAGGTCTGTCTCTGGGAGGATATTTGTGTCCACAGTGCCACGCCACTTACACTGAGCTTCCCGTGGAGTGTAAAGTGTGTGGTATGTACTGTTCAGTTAAAGGATTAGATGGGAAAAATTTTTTTATTTTTGTTGTTGTGTGTTGACTGGCCTATGTGCTGTTTTATCTCCAAGGTTTGACTCTGGTGTCGGCCCCCCATCTCGCCAGATCCTTTCACCACCTCTTCCCCCTCCAAGCTTTTGTAGAGAGTCCAGTGGAGAACCTCCAAGGAGACAGGTAGCTGTGATCTACTCTCACATTGAGATGCAGATGGTGTTTCACTGCATGTCTTATACTGTTGTGGTTTGGTTTCAGGTTCTGTCAGGCATGTCAAGCAGAGCTGAAGGATAAAAGTGTAAGTGGCTGAATATCTGTGCAGCACAGCACAGTGTTATTCTTGTTGTGAAATGAACTTCCAGTTTTACTCATAAAAGCCAGTTTGCCTGTCACAGTCAACTGCCCTCAGTCTTTGCTGTGTAAATTGAGTCATTTGTCGAGGTTTACAAGTGATTTCTGCTCACGGGTATGCGAATAACAAGACACACTTTAATATTGGCTTTAATTCACAAAATGTTTCAGAAACATAACATCCAGCTTCTGTTTGGCTTGCTCTAAAGATCAGCATCTCTGTCGAAGACTGGGGGAAATGTGGTCTGTGACAAGCCAGTATAGTTACCCGTTCTTTTAAATTTGCCATGAGGTTCACCAGTTTTATATATTAACACACCTACAATCTCATACAGCAGGCATCTGCATATGAATATGCAGAATCTGCAAGATTTTTGCTTTTTCCTTATACAGTGGATAACCATCATCTCACTCTTGCTGAAATTTGTCTGCATCCCAAACCATGACCACTCTACATGTCCTCCTAAGAACCAGGAGGACATGTAGAGTGTTTTTAGTCTATATCTTTTGACTTATTTGAGCTACCCTACTAAGTCCTGATGTGCTAAATAGAGGATATGCTGGGCTTTCCATAGATATCTCATGTGTTTGGGTGGAATCTTTTCACTCCAAAGAGCAAGGAAATCACACAACAAGTTCAACAGGAAGATTCCTTTTTTCCTCGGTTCTCAGGAGGATATAAGCCCAATTCCACAAAGCTGGGATGCTGTCAGATTTAAAAAAAGAAAAAAAAACATTGCAACAATCACAAACACATTTCATTCAGAAAAACACAAGATGTTTAAACAGAGGCAAATTGTTTCACAAAAGGTATTTGCTAATAAGGCGAGAGACAGACTTTCTCAGGAGTGAAGATGGATAGTTTCACCAACCTGCACAAAACTGCATCTTTGAAAATTTGAACAATTTTAATGTACCTCATTGTGAAATTGTCAAAACTGTGACTTGTGCCATCATCTTCAGTTCATAATAATAATTATATAAGTGTCTCCATGCTGCCCCTTTTGTATCAATATTATTGTTGTTATTATATGTATATTATTTAGTTTTTTTTTTTAAAGATTAAATAATTATTTAAAGTATATGTAAATATAAATTTATACCCATCTGAGAATGAATGCAGATAGGATAAGTCAGCAGACTACTTGATTATTTACAGATTTAAGCAGCACACATTTCCACCCACATGTGCTGGCTGGCAGAGCTTAAGTTTTGGTGAAATCAGGGGCCCGCCTTCAATTGCTGTGACACTTTGTGCCCTGCTGGATTCATTTAGATTTTTTCTTGTAAAAACTGTATAATGTCTTTATCTTCCTTTTATTTATTTGCTCTGTCTGCATACCTGTGACATTCCAGATGTTCAGCTGTCCATCGTGTCACAGTGTGTTCTGTGTGGAGTGTGATCTCTTCATCCACGAGTCTCTGCACTGCTGTCCCTGCTGTATTTACTGTCAGACTGTTCCTTGAATCTCTACACAAGCTTTATTCACATCTGATAGGATGAAAATGAGGTCACGTGATTTTTTTTTTTCCAACAAGGATGATTCTTATGGAGCTTCTCACTGAACACTTGAGATCTGATGACTGGGAGTATGAGATGCTTTTAGTCCATAATTTGAGGTGGAGAGACTCCTGTAAATACAGCTGCTGAGCTGCTGCATTGGTTTCTGTCATCAGATTACCACATACATAAAGATTTCTGTCATCAAATATGTCAGATATCTTTGGTAAGCATTGTAAAAATATGTTTTTGTACTCTAGCTCTGGCTGTAGCTGAACACTTGTACTTCAAGCTAAATTTCAGCAGGTTTCGTTGAGTTTGAATTTTGGGGGTTCCACCCACTCGTCATTTGTAAGCGTTTTACATTTTACCCTCATACTTAGGACTGACTTTGACTTTGATGTACTTTAAGACGGCAGCTTTTTGACTAAATAAAAAAATGCAAATGTTTTCAGCAGAATTGTGTTATTTCACAAAGAAGACAAGCCGTATAGCTCTCCGAAAGAAGAAGCAGTCATCTTTCATCTCTCGTCAGTATCTTTTCATGTTCGGGTGGCTTGGACTTTATTATCCTTTGCAACTAACAGTATTCAGAAAATCCCAATTAAACTCTCAAACCTTCATCAACAGGCTCTTTTGGCATGGTCTTTGATCTATAAACATAACTTTTCTCCACAAAGATATTATATTTGGAACAACTGTAACATTCTATACAAGAATAAGTCACTATTCTTTGAAAACGAGTTTAATAAAGGGATTCTTCTTGTAAGTCAAGTATTCAGTAATGCAGGATTATTATATAATTACTCAAAAACAATACAGAACTCCTTTGGGTATACACCCAAAGGAGTTCTGTATTGTTTTTGATGCCATACCATCTCAGCTATCCATGTTGTTTAGAAATACCACTGTCTCCCCACATCTGTTCATGTCTTACCCTGTTCTGAAAGAGTCTCCTTTAGGTCAGATTTGATTCTCCTCTTGTAAAGGTGTGAATGCCAAGATTGGGTCTCTTTTTCAAGAGTCACTTATCTCTGTTCCTCCATCCATTTAATTCTGGACTCATTTTGTCAGGACACTGACTGGAAAAAGGTTTGGTCTTTGTAACAAAAAATCCTCCTTACTAACAAAATGAGATTTAATTTAAGCTAATTCATAGATTTTACCCTGTTAAAAGCTTCCTTTAAAAATATAAGTGACATAGACACATTTTGCGCCTTTTGTAAGATTGTCCCAGAGACCTGCTCGCATTTACTTTTGGCTGTGTACCTTTACTCAGATTTTATGGAGAGATATCACTAGTTGCATCTTACAGCATCTTATCAAAATTTGTACCATGTTTTTATTGTATTCAAAACACGTTTTTATTTGGTTATACTGACTCTAGTGAGCTTTTTACCTCATGAATCTGATTTTACTCCTCGCCAAATACCGCATCCATAAATTCAATTTCAATTCAGTCTTTATTGACAGACTTTATTTCCATAGTTAAAAGGATGGCTCACTGTCGGATCTGTGTGTGCTAAAATTATACTGTTTCTAGAGCCGTCCAGTCGTTCTCTAAAAGTGAACTTTAAATTCCGTAAAAGTCCAAATACCCACAGCTACAAACATCTGACTGGCACTAGACCCTCTAGGTATCCTAAGAAGGATTCTCCTTGCATCATTATATGCAACATGCAGCTTCTGCATGCTACATTGTTTGTAAGATGACCACAAGCGGGCAGTATATGGCGGTGCGCTTTAAACCCACTTTAACTGGAAGTGAAGAAAAGCTGAATTTGCGTACAATAGTATTTTCCTGCACAGAGTTTACACCGTTGTCGCTATATATCATCATCATCATCACTTATTTGATCAGTAAGGGGGTAAAGGGGGTAGGAACCGTAGAAGTGTAAACTACTCCTTTTCGAGCACACACATTCTATAGACATAAATATATACATGAAAATTTGATGATTTTTAAGTTTTGTTTTGTTTTTCTTTTTTCTCTTGTTATTTCAGTTATATTTCCATGTTCGAAATAAAATTCTATTCTATTCTAATAATAAAGTGAAAGATGTATTTCACCATTAAATGTAAGTTCTCAAACAAGAAACCGTAATTCTCCCCTTTCAGGAAAGAATTAGATCTCTGACTACAATTTGTTCCTCTCACAACAAGAAAGCTTTAAAAACCAAAAATATTTGTAATATTTTTAATCTCTTTAATTATTCGGCGTCAAAGCATCTCTCGCTTTTGTCCCCCTTTTAACCTGTATTTCTATCCTATTTGTTTAATTATACATACTGTTCCACTGTATTATAATTTTGCACTACAATAATACATTGCGTTCTCCATGTATTATGCTTGCTGTTGTTAAAAAAGGTTTCTGTTGAAATAAAGTTGGAGAAAAAAAAGAGAAGCAATCGTCGTCATTTCCGGCGTTTCTGTGGCGGGAGTGTACAGTGTCAGTCCACGGTAACGATGGCCCGCGTTTTGAACGCCATTGTGGCCGTGTGCCCTGACCGGGGAATCGGCAACAAGGGAAACCTGCCATGGCACCCCATTAGGCTCAGGTCAGTCCCGCCGGCCGATGTTTCTGTATCTCTTATGTCGAGTATCTGTGTTTATATTGATTAATCGACAGGATTTCTGAAATGAACCGTTTTGTATGGCACTGTACATCGGCTGTGCTACATTTTTAATCACTGTACATATCTTCAGACAATCAATATGCTTTGGCTAGATCTCTGGTGAAGAAAACATTTTTAATATCTTATCTGGGTAATGGACGTGTACAAGTGACTTTGGCAAAACCTGACAGCAGCTTCTACACTGTGACAGAAATGTTGTTTCTGGCTCAAAGTGACTTAATATCATTCATGAGAAATAAGTCTGAGATGTGTTTGGCGGATTATAGGCCAACAATTCATTCACAACAGTTTAAATATGAGACATTTGTTGGTACAAGCTAAGTCTAACCTAAGGTCAAGCGAGCTGATGTAGCGACGTTAAAATGTACATCTGTAAACATACATGTTCTTTTACAGTAAGGAATTCGCACATTTCCGAAAGATGACAGCAACTCCGTCAGTGAAAGGTAACTCATCTCCACCTTGTCTTTGCTTAGTCACAGGTCAAAGTTCTCTGAGTGACCTAACTTAAACATGAACATAAAGCAACAAGTGTGCTGCTTGTATCGAAGGGCCAGGGTTGAATAGAATAGAATAATTCTTTAATTGTCCCACAAGGGGAAATTTGGGCTACGTCCACACGTACCCGGGTATTTTTGAAAACGGAAAATCTCCGTTTTCAAAAATACCCGGGTACGTGTGGACGTAACCTTGGTTGTAACAGCAGCAAGAAAAACACATATACAAACAATGCTGCTTGGCTACAAACTTTCCTGATACCAACTTACAGTGTCCTATCTCTTTAAGACTGCACCTTACTCCACCCTTACCCTGTCCCTCCCTCTTCTTGAGGTAGGCCTACATGTCTACCACAGCTATTTCAATCTTCTTCTTTTTTCTTTGCAAAATTCACCAAGATTCGTCCTTCTGGATTTCTCTGCTTAACATCAAATCAAATCACTTTTATTGTCACATCACATGTGCAGGTACATTGGTACAGCACATGTGAGTGAAATTCTTGTGTGCGAGCTTCACAAGCAACAGAGTTGTGCAAAATACAAGAATGTAAACAAGCAAAATACAAGAATGGCTACATCTGAAACTAATAAATATATGTACAATATATAATAGTATATGCATTTCTGGATGTGTATACTAAATATTTTTCTACGTGTGTGTGTGTGTGTGTGTGTGTGTGTGTACACATATTTTACAAATTAAATAGAGTAAACAATGAATAGAATATATAAAATAAATAAAATAAAATATACAGAGTGAGACATGTGCAAAACAGTGGCATTACTGTACAGTATGGAGTGCATAATGTTAAAGTTCCAGTAGTGAAGCTGAGGTGTCTATGAAGTGTTCAGCAGTCTGATGGCCTGATGGAAAAAGCTGTCTCTCAGTCTGCTGGTACGGGACCGGATGCTGCAGAACCTCCTTCCTGATGGAAGTAGTCTGAACAGTTTATGGCTGGGGTGACTGGAGTCCTTGATGATCCTCCCCGCTTTCCTCAGGCAGCGCTTCCTGTAGATGTCTTGGAGGGAGGGAAGCTCACCTCCAATTATCCGTTCAGAGCACCGCACTACTCGCTGGAGAGCTTTGCAGTTGTAGGCGGTGCTGTTGCCATACCAGGTGGTGATGCATCCAGTGAGGATGCTCTCAATGGCACAGTGATAGAAGGTCCTGAGGATGCGGGGGCTCATGCCGAATCTTTTCAGTCTCCTGAGAAAGAAGAGGCGCTGCTGCGCCTTCTTCACTGTTTTGTTTGTGTGTACTGACCACGTAAGATCCTCAGCCAGGTGTACGCCAAGGAACCGGAAGCTGCTCACTCTCTCCACAGCAGCGCCGCTGATGGTGATGGGGGTGTGTACTTCTCTGCACCTCCGGAAGTCCACTATCAACTCCTTTGTCTTTGCGACGTTGAGGGTGAGATGGTTGTCTTGACACCAGTGGGTCAGGGCGCTGACCTCCTCCCTGTAAGCTGTCTCATCACTGTTGGTGATAAGACCCACCACTGTAGTGTTGTCCGCAAACTTCACAATGATGTTGGAGCTGTTAGTGGCTGTGCAGTCGTAGGTGTAGAGTGAGTACAGGAGAGGGCTCAGTACACACCCCTGTGGAGCACCAGTGTTCAGTGTGATGGGGGATGAGGTGATGCTGCCCAGTCTGACCACTTGGCGTATGTCAGACAGGAAGCTAAGGATCCAGCTGCAGAGGGAGCTGCTCAGTCCTAGATCCTGCAGTTTCCTGTCCAGCTTCGAGGGAACGATGGTGTTGAATGCTGAGCTGTAATCTACAAACAGCATTCTCACATACGTGTCTCTCTTCTCCAGGTGTGACAGGGCAGTGTGTAGTGTCAGGGCTATGGCATCATCAGTGGACCTGTTGTGGCGGTATGCGAACTGTAGAGGGTCCAGTGAGTCGGGTAGTGCAGAGCAGATGAAGTCCCTGACCAGCTTCTCGAAGCATTTGCTTACGATGGGGGTCAGGGCTACAGGTCGCCAGTCGTTCAATGAGGAGATGGTGGAGGATTTGGGTACAGGGACGATGGTGGCCATTTTGAAGCAGGCTGGGACTACAGACAGAGAGAGGGAAAGGTTGAAGATGTGCGTGAACACTCCAGCCAGGTGAGCCGCGCATGACTTGAGGACGCGGCCGGGAATCCCGTCCGGACCAGTAGCTTTGCGTGCGTTCACCTTCCTGAAGCACCTCCGCACATCCTCCTCAGACACAGTGTGCGCACTGACGTCATCCGCGGTGCGCACACTGTCCGGTCTCATGGTGTTCGCTGTGTCGAATCTAGCATAGAATACGTTTAGATCCTCACACAGAGAGGCCGTGGTCTGCGGTGTGCTGGTTTTCCCTCTAAAGTCTGTGATCGTGTTTAGTCCCTGCCACATACTCCGAGGGTTGTCAAACTGTTGCTCCACCCTGTCCCTGTACTCACGTTTGGCTGCTTTGATCGTCTTCCGGAGTTGGTAATGTGCGTGTTTGTAGTCCGATGTGTTCGCGGAGGCAAAGGCGGTGCTCCGTGCCGCGCGAACATCTCCGTTAATCCAGGGTTTTTGATTTGGGAAGGATTTAACTGTTCTGGATGGGACGACATCTTCCACGCATTTCCTGATAAATCCGCAGACTGAGTCTGTGTATTCATCAATGTCCCTAGCAGCCACGTGAAACATTTCCCAGTCCGCGTGATCAAAACAGTCCCGCAGCGCAGACTCCGATCATACTAATCCAACACCTACTAGTTACCTGTTATTTTACCTACATGTTGGTGAAAGAACACGACTTGGTGTTGGTGCTGTCTATGGTAGAGTATCACTCCCTGCTCCTGTTACTATGAATGATGGTGTTTTTGTATAACTTATCTGTTACAATGGCCTATAATTTTAATAAAAAGCTCACACACGCCAAAGCACATAATTCGATTCACCCACTAATTATATTCGCAGTATTCATTCAGTGTGTCTTTCTGGATTTGCTAGCTTAGTTTAGCTCGTAGCCAGATCTCTAGCAACATGGCCTCTCCACCCGTCCCTCCTGCACTTTCCTGCTCAGTGTGTCAGAAGTTTAGTTACTCCTCTGCCTCCTTTAGTAATAATGATACTTGTACCTGTAGTCAGTGCGACCGAAGCCACCCTCATGTGTTGAGGAGCAAACTCTGGTTGTTGGCAATACTGTTTTGAAACATAAAAATAATAAACGTGATAACCTCAAATTACAGAAAAAAACCCATCTAGATAGTGACTATAAAAACGATTGACCAAGTTACAGATATTGCAGCTCATTTATTTAACTTTTTCTTTGGTGTGTGGGGAGACATACATGGTGTGCCCATCAAAAGTCCCACGGCTGTCTGCATGAATTATGAGCAGGGCTGAGATTTCGGCTCCCACATACCGATGGACAATTAATAACTGACTTATGAAATTAATCGTGGGACAGATATAATTGTGTCAAACAAAAATGGGCCAGATGTGACCCGCGAGCCATACATTTGACACTCCTGTTCTGGATCTTGTATCTGGCACATATGGCATAGAAACTGAACACTTAAGAGTATTTCCTGACTGTTTTCCTACTTTTGTCTAATCCTTTCCTAATAACATTTAAATTAATGGATTACACAGCACATCAGAGTAAAATAATCTATGGGATAATCGATAATTACTTGATTACTAAAATAGCTGATAGCTGCAGCCCTACAGCTACCTGAATGCTACTCTGTTTTTGTTGTCACAAATTTTTATTGAGAATTCCTTAATCATGAATATGCATATTGTCATGACCATTGATCAAAAACTGATCAATGACCTTGAGTACCATTCACAGAGAGTTGGGGAATGGGTGCAATCATAGCATTGTAAGATGTTGAAAGTAAGATTTACCATCTTACTTTCAACATCTTACAATGCTTTGATTGCACCTCATGGTTTATTTCACTCACTGCTCAATGACGAAGTTTACGTCACTGGGATCCAAGCAGATTTGTGGAAAGTGTGACATTCCTTTTTTTTTTTTTTCTTTGCAACATCCACATAAACTAAACAACATGGTAAATAATGTAATGTGTTTTACACTATCATTGTGAAACTACATATTTTGGAGAGTAGTATATATCGAAAAGTAATTCACTGTGTATCATAACACACTCCAATTCAACAGATGTAGCTCAGGATTTTAGCACAGATTTACCTCTGTCCAGACCCATCATAATTATGTCATTATGTCAAACCCATACTTTGGGTTTTGTGAAAAAACAGAAGCTTGTCAGAAGTTGGTTGTTATTATTATTAATTATTAATGGCCCGCTTGTATGTGGGAGCTGAATCTTCAGCCCTGCTGAGAATCTATGCAGGTAGGGGTGGGACTTTATTTTGATGGGGCACACTATGTGGCCAGTCACATGAAAAGACAGACTGGGACCATACCATCATACCAATTCTTGATTTAACAGGGAGCATATGAAGGGAAGCCAATATAGGAGAAATATGTTCTCTCTTTTTTAGTCCCTGTCAATAAAGTGCTTTGAGTGCTCAGAAGAGTAGAAAAGTGCTATATATGAACCAGTCCATTTACCATTTACTCTTGCTGTAGCATTTTGGATTAACTGAAGACTTCTCCAGGAGTTTTTAAGACATCCTGATAATAATAAAATACAGTAGTCCAGCCTAGAAGTAATAAATGCATGAACTAGTTTTTCAGCATCACTCCGAGACAGGATATTTCTAATTTTAGGGATTTTGTGCAAATGGAAAAAAGCAGTCGTATATATGTTTAGTATGTGTGTTTGAAGGACATATACTGGTCAAAAAAATGGTTCCTCACAGTGTTACTGGATGCTGAGATAATGACATCCAGAGTAAGAATCTGGTGAGATACCATATTTTGAAGATTTTCAGGGCCGAGTACAATGACCTCAGTTATATCTGAATTTAGAAGTAGAAAATTAGAAAGCATCCAGGTCTTTGTCTTTAAGACATTCCTGTAGTTTAACTAATTGGTGTTGCTTCATGGATAGATAAAGTTGGGTGTCATCTGCATAGCAGTGAAAATGTATCCAATCCCTTCTGAAGATACTGCCAAAGAGAAGCATGTATAATGTAAATAGAATTGGTCCTAGCACGGAACCCTATGGAACTCCATAGTTAACCTGTGTGTGAAGAGGACTCTCCATTTACATGAACAAATTGAACTCTTTTAGATAGATATGATACAAACCACTGTTGGACAGTACCTGTAATACGTGTACTGCATGCTTTAATAGGATATTATGGTCAGGGTTTTGGGTGGATAATGGGAGGAGAGAAGCTGCAGAGAGGCATGTAAGATATCTCTGCTTCCTCCTCCCAACTCCGGATAATCACATTTTGGGGTGGTTTAATAAATTTGGCCAGATTTCTAGAAATGAGAGCTGCTCCATCCAAAGTGGGATGGATGCCATCTCTCTTAACAAGTCCAGGTTGGCTCCAGAAAGTTTCCCAATTATCTATAAAGTAGGGGTGCAACAATACACAAAATTCACGGTTCGGTTCGGTTCGATACTTTGGTGTCACGGTTCGATATTTTTTCGATACAAAAAAATGTTCATGCCTTTTTAATTTGTCATTTATTAAACTTATAAATATATATTTTAACTCAAAAGTACAGTTTTTAAATTTAATGTTGCTGAAACAAAAGTAATTAAAAAAAATAAATATATCTCAGGGCTCTCAAAATTTCAAAATCTCTGGTAGCCCTTCGGGCATTTTTTGGTAGCCCAAAATAAATGTAAGTAGCCCGAATAAAAAGAGAGAGCAATTTTGTGATTGATGTTTTGTTTCCTTTACAATATTATACATTAAAGTATAATATTGTAAAGGAAACAAAACATCAGTCAAAAAATTGTTGAAAAACAAATTACAACATTGTATAAAAATTACAATCATCAACTCAAATACTTGGTTCTAATTGAACAGAAATTTCTATGAACTTGTAAGAACTGTGTAGGACATGGAATCAGTCTGTGTCAGATCCTGAATTTGAAATTTCCACTGAAGTCACGGGTAAGAGGCAAGTGGAACCAAGATCTAGGCCATTTGCTTTTTGAAGTTTGCAAAGACTGCTAAATTTTGCCAGTGGTAGTTCACTCTTTGCAACATAGTACGCTGTTCTAAACAGATTTTTCAGGTTTATTTTTAGTATGTTATTTGCAATTGGTGTTTGTTCTGGGAAAGATATTGCAGACTGAGCAATAATGCATTTCTTGCATTTCTCATGGGTTCTAATGGGGGGCCTTTCTTAAAATGACTGGTCCCAGTAACAAAGGCGCTTGTCGACTCAGGAATCGAGAGAAAACCAACAACACACTCGGCAGAACATTATGTTATTTACACGGGTGCACATAAGTGGTCCGCATGTGCGCATTCGCTGTCAAAATAAAAGACGCGCACCAGATAAGAAATTGCAACGCGCGTTTGTGTCCATATAAAAGGCACTGTTTTTGTCCGCTAGAGTGGGATTTTCACGGCACATTCTGCACCACATCTCTGTGCGTTCATCATTTGTTTGAAGCCAGCTCACCTCCTGCAACCACTTTTCCGAGAATACGTGCTGTTTTTATGGTTCGGACTCCTTCTGACATTTTGGAGGTGGAGGAACACCAAAGTAATTGCTTAAAGGATTTTGTTTCTTCGACATCTTTAAGAGTTCTAAACAAATGTCTGTC
Organism: Astatotilapia calliptera; assembly: GCF_964374335.1. Lineage (NCBI taxonomy): Eukaryota > Metazoa > Chordata > Actinopteri > Cichliformes > Cichlidae > Astatotilapia > Astatotilapia calliptera. The sequence continues at coordinate 10,690,086 of NC_137433.1, read as the reverse complement.
CTCCTCCAGAAAATCTTATGTATGCAAACACGCGTTTTGTTTTTTTTTTGTTTTTTTTTTTGGACAGCGAATGCGCACCTGCGGACCACTTATGTGCAGCCCCGGTTATTTAGCTTGTCGTATTGCAGCCACAGAAATTCTTTTGTCCATGAAACCATAAAGCTGCACTTTCTTTTTGCCTTATAGTCTGATTTGTCATAACTTTTCCGTTTTGTGGTAAGCTTTTCTTTGGCTGTCACTTCTTTACCCTGACCTGTCTTATTTGGCTCAGCAGAACTAAAATATATATCCTGCTGCTTTTACACACGCACTCACATAACGCTCAGCGATTCTCTGCGCGATCAACCTCTCACATGTTTAAGCTGCGGGAGATTTCACTTGTCATGTTTGCATAGTAAGCGAACGATTGATAAGACGATGTCAGAGGAATTGGTGCGCAAATTATCATCACTCACCAATCAGTACTGTCGCTCTCTATACACAGTTTGCGCGATTGCAAAGTGAAAGCAAAAAACAAGCGCAAATTCAAACGCGATTTCAATATAATAATAATAATAATAATAATAATAATGGATACTTTATTGATCCCCATGGGGAAATTACTTGTTTTTCTCTGCATTTGACCCATTCACTCAGTGAAGCAGTGGGCAGCCCACTAAGCAGGCGCCCGGGGAGCAGTGTGTAGGGACGGTACCTTGCTCAGGGGTACCTCAGGGTAGCCGTTAAGTGGATTCGAACCGCCGACCTTCCGATCATGGGGCGACCACTTTACCTACTGAGCTATCCCTGCCCCCCAATATGTCACATATTGACATTGGCTCACCGATGCCAATGACATAATTACCCAGCTACATTTCCGAAAGAATGCAAAAGCATTGACATATATTTTTCCTTCAATAGCCCGACGGGCAGGGCAGAGATAGATTTTGGTAGCCCGACTGGAAAAATCGCTAGCCCCAGGACGTCGGGCTAGCGATTTTGCGAGCCCTGTATCTGATTGAGGAATCACTCATCTTTGGAAAAGGGTTTATTACAGAGAAATGGCTCTTTCCAAAATAAAAGCAATACTATCCGCTTCTTCTGGGCTATATTCTCAGCAGCATATTGTAGCGGGTCAGGGCTGTTCGGGGTTCTGTTTGTACAGTTATGTTTTGTTTATGTTGCCATAGTGACGGGTGACGCCCTCTCGCTGCAACGGTGTGTCCTTCCGGGGTCAGAGGGTGCCCTGTGTGTTGTTGTTGTTGCTGTGCGGTTGCCGCGCTGAGCAGTTAGCTAGCGGCAGTGTTCTTCTGCAGATGTCAATAAATGGCTGTGCTCCCTGGCTAGCTCACGGGAAGCAAGACCAAACGACACCTCCGTCTCCTCCTTGTCTGAGCTCGCCACAATATTAAACATATCAGGTCCCCATAAGGAGAATCATGTGCTAACGGCTGTCTAAATGACTCTGGTAAAGTTTGTAGCATGCATGCTTGTTGTTTTTGTCTGCTTCCACTTGATTTTGCACTAGGATGATGTCGGCGTAAATGTGCAGTCATATTCGTTGTGCTGTCAGCGTTAATCTCGTTGAAATGACGTTAACGCCACAACACGGCAAATCTCCGTTAATGAGCTACCGCGGATCGCCCCGTGCGTGGGGCTAGACGGCCAACATGTTAACGAGCTAACTGCGCTAACACACTAGTTCCCACCCATGTAATTGAGCATTGCGTGGCACATCCAATATACTGTTTTACTTTTGTCCATGACGCGCTTACCTTCAGGGTCATACGTCACATGAAAACCAAAATAATTCCAAACGCCAGATCTGAATGAGGGTGGGGGAGGTTCAATTTGCCATGTTGCAAGGAGCGCTTAACTTCTGTCTCGCTAGCTTGCCCTGCGCTCTTCCTTCTGACAATGCTGTCTGTGTTGAACGCTCAGTGGATCTGCGCTCGACAGTGCAGCCTAGGCGGAGTAGTCGAACGCAGATTCACTGAGCGCTCAAAATAAATTACAAATTTTGTATTGTTCGATACATATGCGTACCGAACCGAAACACTGTATCGAACGGTTCAATATCGATACGAGTATCATTGCACCCCTACTATAAAGCCCACATCATTTTTTTGGACACCACTCAGACAGCCAGCAATTTAAGGAGAACATGCAGCTAAACATGTCACTCCTGATTGAGGAGAGGACCGGAGAAAAAAGACAAAACAAAAGACTGGGTGGTCAGCTACCAGGACTTTTTCTGTAATTTTACACATTTATTTCTTACAATTTAAGTCTGAAGAGTTCTGACAAATTTCAGTTACATATTTAACTTAATTACACAGACACAAAGTGGAGTTTCACTTGTTCGTCCCACTTAAGATCAAAATGGGCGGTATGTGGCCTGTGACATAAAAGGAGTTTGACACTCCATGCACTGGAGATTGCACGCTAAAACATGTGATAATAATAATTGATTAAATGAATTCAAAACCTGTCTTTGTGCAGGCAAGCAGAATGTAGTGATCATGGGCAAGAAGACGTGGTACTCCATCCCAGAGAAGAACAGACCTCTGAGCAACAGAGTCAACATTGTCCTCAGCAGGAAGTGCAAGTATTTGTCACACACAGTGCCATTTCACGGTGTCACGTTTTATCATAATGCCCAGTGTGCAGTGCATTGACTTCCTGCGTGTCTGTGTGAGTGTGTGTGTGTGTGTGTGTGGGGGGGGGATATTTTATTACTCAGTGCAGAGTTTTGCTACACAAAGTATTGCCCTGTTCTAACTGACATGCTGTAACTGGTCATTCTGGTCCAGAGTGCCCCCTGCAGGAGCACACTACTTGGCGTCAGACTTCAGCTCAGCCCTCAGGCTAATCGAAACAGAACTGGCTGATCAGGCCGATCAGGTCTGGGTTATAGGGGGCAGTTCTCTCTACAAGGTATGTTTGTATTCACTTCCACTTTTTTTTAGAGTCAGAAATTAGTCATTTTGAATTAACCAAAAAAGAGTAGGCCAGGCTAACTGATTACATATTAATAGTCAGCTGGACTCTAAATAGTTACTCCAAAGTGGTTTTTACTGTCACACTGGTGACTGCTACTATTGATGGTTATATAGTGAAGCACTTCAAGAGAAGCTGCAACTACACACCTTTCTCTTTAATTATGTTTTGATCATCCAGGAGATGATGGGGAGCACGGGAATGAGAAGACTGTTTGTCACTCAAATTCTGAAGCAGTTTCAGTGCGACACATTCTTACCTGAGATCAGTCTGGACAAATATCGTCTGCTGCCAGAGTAAGACCATCACACATGCTTGGCACTAGTTTATGCATATTTGTCACACATTTCAAATCATTAAACAGAACTAAAATACCCCTGAGTCACACTAATTGTCGGGAATCCTCGAAGAACAGGCCGAGGAGTTTCCCTGATGCTTAGCTTTGTCCACCCTAGCTGGAAAATCCAGAAAACTGTTTTATTTCTTATTTATCGTCCACCAGGCCCTTACTCGAAGAAGTTGTACCATTAATTAATGCTTCAATTAATATTAATATGATCAACTTATCTCTATTAATTGGCTACGTACCACAGGCTGTCGAGCTGGCAGTAGCAATCACCTGACCCATCTGTCAGCTAATTATAGGCCATTTTCCAACCTTTGTTTTTTCTCAAAGGTTCTTGAAAGAGTAGTTGTCAAACAGTCAGTCAGGTTTCAGAGCTCATCACAGCACAGAAACAGCTTTAGTGAAGGGAAAATGATCTTCTTATGGCCTCTGTCAGTTTACTTGTCTCTGTGCTTATCCTTATATTTTATTACAGTGGTTAGAGCAGGGGTGGGCAATTCAAGGCCTCGAGGGCCGGTGTCCTGCAGGTTTTAAATCTCACCTTGGGTCAACACACCTGAATCAACCGATTCGTTCGTTACCAGCCCTCTGGAGAACTTCAGGACATGTTGAGGAGCTAATGTAGCCATTTAAATCAGCTGTGTTGGATCAAGGACACATCTAAAACCTGCAGGGACACTGGCCCTCGAGGCCTGGAGTTGCCCACCCCTGGGTTAGAGCATGCTGATAGGTAAGGTGATGCACTGCAGTTGTTTGAAACATATCTATCTAACAGTCTCCAGTTTGTTTGTTTGTATTGAGAGTCCTCTTCACACACTTAATTACTTGTGTGTAAAGAGGATAATTTTGGGAGTTCTACTGGATTCTGTGCTAGGACCAATTCTGTTTACACTATGCTTATGCACTATCATTAAAAGGCATAGCAAACGTTTTCACTTCTATGCAGATGATATCCAACTTTTTCAATCCATAAAGCCAGATAACACACACCAATTAATTAAACTTCAGTGATGTCTTAAAGAAATAAAGACATGGATGATCTCTAATTTACTCCTTCTAAAATCAGATAAAACTAAGGTTATTGAACTCGGCCCTGAAAATCTTTGAAATATAGTACTGAATGGGAAGTAGAGACTTCAGCTTCCAGGCCCCTCTTCTGTGGAACCAGGTCTCATTTTGAATATTTTTGCATATAGATTGGATCAGGTGACCCTGAATCCTCCTTTAGTTACGCTGCAATAGGTCTAGGCTGCTGGGGGATTCCCATGATGGACAGAGTGTTTCCCTTTCACTCACTATGTGTTTATACACCACTCTGCATTTAATGATTAGTTATTATTAATCTCTGGCTCTCTTCCACAGTGTGTCGTTGTCCTGTCTTCCTCCCCTCACCCCCAACAGGTCGCAACAGATGGCTGCCCCTCCCTGAGCCTGGTTCTGCCAGAGGTTTCTTCCTGTTAAAAAGGAGTTTTTCCTTCCCACTCTTGCTAAAGTGTTTGCTCAAATGGGGTCATCTGATTGTTTTCTCTATTTTCTTTGTATTATTGTAGGGTCTTTACCTTATAATATAAAGCTTGAGGTAACTGTTGCTTGGAGTTGGCACTACCATGAGCCACTGATATTTGGAAGTTTTACTGTAGTCCACCAGAATCCCATTTGTCCCATTGTGGGCCAGTACATGAAATTCTTGTATCTTTGCAAGTTCTATAATGGAGCCGTGTGACTATTTTTGTCCATGCAAGTGTCGAGAGGGAGTATCTGACACTACACAAAAAATAATAATGCAGTGCAGTGCATCATCGCAGTACAATTTTTTTTATATGGAAAATAATTTGTTTTGATCCTCTACATTTTGTATAGGGTCACATCAGCCGTGGCAGTTCATCATGGAAAAACAACTAATCAACACATTTCAACTTTATAGTCAAAATACTATTTCAAGAATTATCTCAAAATTTGTACCTCCTTCTCAAAATGATCAATAGCTCTAATACTCCTTGGTACACACATAACAAAGTAAGGAAAATGTTGAAGGTTGATTATATAATAAAGTGTTATGTGAATGATGTTGAAATTGGGTATTTGAATGTGAAATAATGCACTTGCCTCTAAACTTTATTTGTAGATGAATCAAGATGCATTAAAGGTTAAAGATCATTTCTCCTACAGGTTTCCAGATGTACCACATGAGCTGCAGGAGGAGAATGGGATTCAGTACCGATTTGAAGTCTATGAGAGCATCCAGGAATGATGAGGCAACGCAGAAATCAAAAAAGTTGATGTGATTTGTAAATGATCACCATTATGTAAATGCTGGACTTATTGTTTGGAACAGACGGCGGAAAACAAAAACAAACCTGTGTTAAGTAGTACTGGAATTGACCCACCACACTTCACAGGTGTGATGGAAGTGATGCTGGGACTAGATCTAGTTTGATTTGAGTTTGTTCAGTTTTGTTTTCTTCAAGTAATGAATGATCTTAGAAAAGGAAGAGGTATGTAAAGGTGTAGTCTCTGATCTCTTTTCTCATATAAATGTGTCACAGCAAAGTAAACAAAATAAAGTGCAACTGTGGCTTCTGGAAAGTCACTTGTTTAATTTATTTATTATTTTGTCCTCTTTCCTTTTGCAATCAGAATTTTGATCTGAATGCACAGTGGTGACGAACACATTTTGCTTTTGCAAGAACAATTGTCAATTTTAAACAACACCTTATACATTTTTGATTACCATTTGGGGGATACAGAGATTTTGTTACCCAAGTAGCTTTTTATAGATTGTGTTGACTGGGATTAAATTTTTCCTGTACGATGGATTTCAGTTGCTGATATTCAAGGAATTTACTGTTGCTAATTCTATAGTTATTCAAATGAAATACATTTGAAATCTTGTATAAGATGTTCTAGATTTTTTTTTTTATCCCTTTCACCAAGCTGAATGCCAAGCGTGAACAACAAATTGATTCACTGATCTACATCATCAGTTTTATTTTATATTACCTTTTTGACAAAAGCTACAAAATGGATGGCTACAACAGCTAAGTTTGCTTCTTAAGCACTATATGTTCACTAATAAGGGTAGGATAAAGCTGTCATTGGAAAAAAGATGTTGATAGCTACCATAGAAAATTAGTTAGAGAAGCTTTGAGATGCATGTTTTGGAGACCTAGAGTACTTTTGCCCCTTTTCTCATAGATTTACATACAATCAAAAGTGTCTCTGAAATCACAGGAGTCACCCTCTGCTGGCTATTAAAAGAATGTTGGTTCAAGGATTGTTAACTTGGTAAACTTTTATTAGAGTGTTAAATGGCTGCAAAGTAAAGTCTACAAGGTTTCCCACTCTGACAGCTTTCAGCTGATACAAACGACCAGGCAATCGACCTCCAGTACCTGCTGGGACAAAACTGCCCCCACCCCTCTATTCAAGGCATTTCATGAATAAAAGGGAGAGAAAATTGAGTAGTGTAGAGTAAGGGTTCCCCATAGAGGGCCTTCTTTACCTGTACAAATGCCAGCTGGTACTGCTCCATTCACTGGACAAGATCCTTGGCACCTTTTGGTCAGGTCTGACCACAAACCAGTGGTAGTAACTGGCAAGCCCCAAGACCAGCCTCACCTCTTTTTTTTTTTTGTTTTAGGAATGTACTTACCAGTTACTGTACCTCCATCCATCCAATCCAAGAAAATTTGCCAGTAGCCCCTGGATGAATAAATAAACATGAGCTGTGCCTACTCGGTCCAGGAGCTTGCTGACCTGGGCCATGGGATAAGCGTCAAACTGTGAGACCTTGTTCACCTTACTGATACTCAGCACGTGATGAATGACTGTATATTTGCACAATTATTTCTTCTTTGCAGCACCTTTTCAACGACCTCCTGCTGCACACCACAGCTCTCTCCTCTGGGCCGCAGCAGCAGAGTGACAAACCATGCCCTGCCACAGCAACAGAGGAGAGCTGCCTCCATCCTCAAAGACCCCCACACACCCCCAACACAGACTGTTCACACTTCTGCCCTCGGGACGAAGGTTTAGAAGTGTGAAATCCAGAACATCCCGACTCCACAACTCCTTCTTCCCCACTGCTATCAGACTCTTGAACAGCTGACCTATTTTAACAGTAATAATAATTTTTTCACATCAGGTCATCTTACATATCAAACCAGCATATTAAGCTCATAGCTCTTTTGCACACAAATCTATTTAATACTTCAATTTTTGTCTCTATTTATTTATACTATTTGTATTTTATCTGTTCTAGTCCTATTTGTACATATTAACCGGCATCTGTGTGTGGACAGCAGAGAAAGAATTTCATTGCACAGAGAAATTATTTTCTTTGTACACATGACAATGCTTTGAATCTTTGAATCTTGAATTTTTTCTTAATCATGAACTATAAACATTGATGAGGTGCATCTTTTGACTTTGCCTTTATTATAGTTTTAGCATTTTGATGCTGTTAACAGTTACATACTGAGCAAATATGATGATAGCAGCTAACCTTTGCCATGCCCAGCTGGACCACAGACCTTTATGGCATTGTCAAAAGGAGCAGGAAGTGAATTCTGCATGGGACAAAACTCTTCATGTCATTATTTGTGCAGCTATTAAGGATTCTTCAGCGATACTTACCGTAAAAATAACTGTTTTGGCAGGTTTTTGGTGGAGTCTAATGGAGTATAAAACTGGGGCCCATATGTAAATCTGAACCCTTCACACACATAAGTCTTTCTAACTATCCCCTTTTCTGTTTTCAGACTATTTCTTCGTGAAATGAAGGGAAATTGTTGAAATTAGAATTTACTTAATCTTTATTTTCCAATTGAGGTGAATTGTTCTGGAGCTGGTTCCTTTTATCCAACTCAAACCTGTCAATTCATCTTAATACTGGGAATAATGTAAAATAAATCTCAGTTTAAGTCATACACCTTTTCTTAAGCACTGCTAAATGGTCATTTCCATCAGTAATGTTTTGAAACAACACTAATACTAAATAACATATTAATATTAAATAGTACCCTGAAGCACACTGAATTTCTTTGCATCATTTATTACACAATTTGCCCTGAGGATACTCTTGTGAAAGCTGAACTAGGGAAGACATAATAGAAGATATAGTACAAAAACAATGCACAGTGTATCGGCAACTGTAGCCCCAGTAACACACACCTGGGACATAAAATTAAAAATAAATCACAGGAACTCACAGGGAGAGAAAAAATTAGAGCTAACTTCACTGCAGAGATGGAGAAAGATGTAAGAAAAGAAAGGAGAAGGCAGGTATAGACTGCTAGGTGAAACTTGATAAACTGCACATTTAAAGATTATATGTGACGTCATTATTTTTAATCACATATTGGATCTGTATATGATGTGTTTTGATCAAATGTGTGTTTTTATTTTGTGAAACATCTTGCAAAACAAACTGAGTGTAGTAGTTTTGTGTTATTCAAGTGTTGCATGACAATTCTCTGTATCTTTTGCAGGATAAGCAGTTTGGCTTGGACACAGTAACATATAAAAATATTTCTGGTGAACACCTTCAAAATATTGTCAAATTACATGAATTGTTAAATATGGTTCTTTTTTTCATTTCTTTGTGTGTGTGTGTGTGTGTGTGTGTGTGTGTGTGTGTGTGTGTGTGTGTGTGTGTGTGTGTGTGTGTGTGTGTGTGTGTGCGCGCGCGCGCGTGCTTTCAGTATTTTTCCTTGGTGTAACGGATCATGTGTGTTGCTCACAGTATACACGTGTGCTACACTACCGTTTCTGAATATGGCCATATGATTCCGAGCTTTTCTAACAAACTGACTTGTTATCGCCCCATGAGGCCACTAGGGGGCAACAAACACTTGCCAATCATAAACTGACTACAAGAAATCAAGGGACCATACCCTTACTTCCTGTGGTGACCTTAAAATAAACGTCTAAACTTTTGCGTAGGCACAACCTAAACATAACGTGACTCCCCAATCCTTACTCCTCACCAGCCCCAAGAAAAGAGCAACAGCACAATACCATTTAAGATGCTAGAATCAGTTTCTTTGCTCTGGAAGTAGGCAATGCCAAAACATAAAAAAAAAAAAACTTCTGTTGAGCTTCCACAACAGAAATTTTAAAAAAGACAGTTCTCTAATCTAGGCTCCCTATCAATGAACAAGAGGAACCAAAGGTAAACAAAAAAAAAACAAACAAAAAACGACTCACTTCTGCTGAAATGTGCTGTGCTGTGGTGAAATATTCACAGTTCACTACTTAACAAAGATTATTTACAAAATCCTCTCAACAAACATTTCAGGAGTAAATATAAATAAATACATATTGGGTGATATCTTTTTCAGCTGTACTATTGTGCAGTTGATGGTTGCTTTTTGAGAAGTAACAGAGTGAATCCTCCTGCAGGAGCACTGCTCCAGCCCACACAGCACTGGCATCCACCTCGAGTTTAAGATGGCACATGAAATCTGGAGCAGCGAGGAGAGGAGCGCTGCAAAGGAGAGCGTTAGTATCATCAACAAATTACTTAACAAGTGTCAAGTGTGGAAAAACTACTTTTGCAAACAGATCTACAGCATATACAGTAATTGAACATTTGAATTCTTCTAATGTCTTGATGCATTCTCAATCATCCAGGTAAGTAAATCTCCAAAAGTTGATTCTGTTCATTTGGACGTAGCGTTTTCAGTGGGAGAAACGTTTCGTCACTCATCCAAGTAACTTCTTCAGTCTCAGCTGACTGCAGGTTTCCTCACTGAAGGAAACCAGTCCATTGTTCCTTCAGTGGGCTGGTTTCAGTCATTATGCAAATGTACTGTTTTTAAGATTGGGGAAACATGTAGTCGGCTGTGACTGAAGAAGTCACTTGGATAAGTGACGAAACGTTTCTCCCACTGAAAACGTTACGTTCAAATGAACAGAATCAACTTTTGGAGAATTCTTCTAACCAGTACCGGGCACTGTGAACAGCTAACAAATATGAGAAAACATCACGAATAAAGGGTTTTCTTAACTTTTTTTATTTTAAAAACTTGCTTGCTATAAAATCAACATGTGACGCATATGTGTAATACTGCAGATATTAACTGTATGTTTGAAGTGGCACGATGTCCATATTTTTAGGGAATATTTGGGTGGTTAAGGCAGTGCATGTTATTACTGATTTAATAATCAATTACTAAATCAATTAGTAATCAATTATGCTGCAGAATTTTTTTCATTCTACTTTTGAAGGCACATTTTTGTTGTTTCCTTAGAAAAATTAGGAATGAAAACTGATTGTAAAATGAATAAATTGACTCATAAATAACAATCTATAAAATATAAAGCTTTGCTTTTTTGTAGTGTCACAATAATTCCATTCCTGGTGGAATTCATTTCTATTTTATTTATATAAAATTGAACTAAAGTAGCTGGGTATCCTGCAGAGAGGTTTGCGGGGGCCACCCTCAGCTCAAAGGAAAACGGCACCTCATTTCCTAATGCATTTACCTCCATCCCAGAACTGTGTTTCTTTTTCTTTCTTGTAACTCTCTCTCAGCACAGGAACCATAGGATTCACAGGAGGACACTCTGCACCCTGAGTTTTTCCAGCTTTACTCTTTTATATTTTTAATAAACCAAACATCTTCTAAGTGGTCTGGTCTTTGTTAGTGGAACAAAAATGAAAATGTGTTGCTTGAATATAATTAATTTACATATTTGTTGTTGTTTTATAATAACAAGTGTCCTATAATTCTTACGGGTGAGTATTTTAATGCAACATTAAACCTGTCAGTGTGTTCTAGACAATTTCACCACATGCAAGATAGGTATTGCTGAAAACACGATGAAGAAAAACAGGTATGTAAAGATAATTATTTGTTTTTATAAATTTTTTAAAACAATACAATATTAAAACCGGACTCATTTTGATTATTATGCAATATAAAAACACATTTAAAGGAGCAGCATGCTCTGACTATAGCTCTCCCCACATCACATCTGCTGGATAACAACACTGAAGACCTGACAAACCATCTTCTTGGTAGAAGGCTTGTACAGCTTTCATTGTGGGTTTTTTTTTAACCATGACTAGGTGATGGTTACGCTGCGTTTAAATGTTTGATGGACTCACACGTTTTTATTAGCAAAGCCTTAGCACGGTCCCATTCGCTCATAGCCTTGCTGTCCCATTTTGGGTAAATGAGAAAACTAAAAACGGAAAAATGGTATTACTGCTTTAGTTGTTGTACATGTAGTACATTAAGCTTGCCCGCTGTTTAACCCGTGATCTTTTGCAGCCTGCGCTTTCCATGGTCAGCTTCCTGTTTGATGCTTGGCCCAAATATGCCACCATGTCACTGGTGAGGACATGGAATATGGATTATGCGGTTTCACAACCAGGGTTTAGCAAAAACGTGTTCGTTTTCACATACGTCAGGAGAGAAAATACCCATGATCCACTCAAACTTATGCCCAAGTCACCTTTATTTCACACAGAGCTTTTTATTAAGCTGTAGATTGCGTTTCAGGAAGAGTAGCTCCAGGAAATTTTTTAATGATGCTAGTAAATTTTATGACAGTTAATGCGTGTGGTGTTATTAAGAGCAAGGCAATAATTGGACCTTTAGGCCAGCAATTATTGGAAATTTCCATACCTAAGCGGGCGCATACTGAGGTGTAAAATGGGACAAAAAATAATAAACTTATATTTGCCACATTATTTTTACAAAGTACCCTATCAATACAAAAAATTCATGAATGGAAACCGGTTATAATTTTCGGGGAGGCTGAGACACTTGATAATTTACAACTTATTGTCTGCGGCGTGAAAAAGGGACTATCCAATCAACGAGCGATCGAGTGCCCCGTGGGCATTTTTCCTGGGCTCCCATTGGCTCACTGGTACGTCGATCTGAGGAACGGCTCGCGCTAGGTTGCAGCGCAGGTGAAGTGTTGACGGTGGTTCATAGGGCAACAAACAGCAGTGTACGCCGCCGGGAGACATCAATGCTGGAGTACACGTCCATTCAGGGAACGGTCTGAGGAAGACCATTACTGGGGCTTACATGGAGAGCTGAGGCTGAACATGACGTTAACGTCCTTAATGATGTACATATCTCTGCTTTTACTATTTATTTTGTATGTATATAGTGGGTTTTCTGAAGCTGCGCCCCGCATCAGTACCTACGATGCGTCGTCTATCTCCGGGAAAAGCGGCTCAGCCTCCGATGCCTGGGATACCTTCCGCAACGACATGCTTCGCAGTTTACCAGAGAGCTGGTTCACTCTCTCGCCTTCAGCCGGACTCGCACCGTTGCCGACTATTGTTTCAGCCGATCCTTCCACCACCACCACGGCCATCTCCAAAACGCCAACCACGGACCCGACACCCACCCCCACCAGCACAATTCACGCCCCTGATGTTGGAATAATCCCATACACTAAAGAACAAACAACACCGTTTTCCAGGCTAACCGGCGTGCGCAAGCGGTCCGCCGACGCGCGAACATCCCTCTTCACTCCGGAGAAAATGCTGCAGACCTTGGTGTCCATGGTTTCCCAGCGCACGGCCAACGATGCCTGGGCTGCGGATAATATCGACACATCTGTTACCTCAGTGGAGAGCAGCCAGGGTGAGTCCTGTGAAGCAGGAACCTTTGCAGATTTAACGTTTGTGTTGCGCAGTCACATCAGTAGGCTCGGATGGTGGCTCCGTGGGTTTGACGCATCCACCGAATTAACCAGATTGCAACAATGGGCAGACGCCTCAGAGTGCATAGTGTGCCCCTTTGAAAATAAGCAAGAGCCTAGATGCTTCCCCTGCACAGCTCCGTTCTAACATAGGGTTTCATTTTTTAATTATTATTATTTTAGGACGAGTGTGACATATATTACGTTGTTGGGGTTGGGTGTGGGGGGCTTGAGGGGGTGTGTAATCCTGTTGTTGTTCACTCAGTTTCTCCAATTCACAGAGAATTCATCCAAGCCTTGATTCTGTATAGTCAGAGCAGCCATGTTTGCAGCTGACAGGGAATACGCTGCTCATATAGCTGCTTCATCTTCTCCATTGTTGTTTGCTTGGCATATTCAGAACAAGGCCATCCAAGCAAAATGGCTAGGCAGGCCAAGCCATGAATGAGCAATGACAGTGGGGGAGTCTGCCCCCTCCTCCTCCTCCTCTCACACCTCACACACATCTCAGCATCCATGGTGTTGTTCTCCAGTCTGCCACAAATACCGCACAAATGTCCAAAATTCACCTTCAGCAGATGGTGTGTCTTCGTGCTTTGGCTTTCTTTTGCCCTTATCCTGTTGTAACCACATAAAAATGGTTTTTATGTGTTCTTGTTCAACACTGTCTATTCCCTTTTTGTCTGTAAAAGCTTCATCCCCTATCTCCCCGGGCCACACTGTGTTCTGCTTGTAGCTTTATAGAGCACTACACACACCAACACGTACACACACAGTTGCACACCTCCTGAACCTAAGTGTAAAATTCAGGCTACTGTATTTGAATGATATTGGCTTCCCCACACCAGGGGGTCCAATCTAGTCATGTTTTTTTTACAGTGACCCCTTTGTTCTCCTCACTGTGTCCTACCTGACTGTCAGCATTAATCCTAGTGATGGTGGCGGATTAAGAAAGCTGGTTGTGGTGTACTGCAGCCATAAATGGCTATTGAGAAATCTCCAGATTTGACTGGTTTGGGAGGAAAGAAGTAAAGCTTGGGTTCTGGTTGAACTCCTGGTAGATGGGCCATTAAAGATGCACAAATGTTCAGTGGAACATTGTTAAAGAACATCTTCCATTTTGACTGTTTCGAGTTTGATTTTGGCTTAACCTTATAACAGAAGTAGCATTATGCTAAAATATACATAAGAGGCCTAATTTGAGAGGCAACATGTTTTAGTTTCTGAAAGTGGCATATATCTAAAATACAAACTAACTCTGCTGCCAAGTGGATCACCGTTGACCTGGTGGATGCTCAGAGGTTATTTCTTGGTGCTGGATCACAACTGTATTCCAGAAATGAACACAAGCACAATATTCCCCAGCTCTGACCTGTTATGTTATGGAAATGGAATCCCTCAAGGTGTTCATCTGTGTTGTCAGGTACCTGCATGTTAGCAGGGGATCCTGTGGGAGCTTAGAGGCCACATAAACACCCTGGAGTCTTTGTCTTGTTCGTCAAGCCAAGAGGCTGCCACCATCAGGAAGTGCTTTTTCAACAGGGGGTGGAGGCATGGGGGTCTGCTTGGTCTGCAACAGTGTTTACGCGAGTGGCCCTTTACAAAGTAACATCCACATCAGCATTATCCATTTCACATGTAAGTAGTTTTACTGTTATAGTTAGCTGTGAGTATCTATAAGTCTATAACATGGCACATAAACAAGAAAAAATTCTATTGATACTGATTAAACGTTATCAAAAAAACAGTTTTCGAGTTTATTTTTCTTTTCATAATATGTAAGTAATAAATATGTAAGTCTGTTTGGGCCATAAGCATTCTGGTTGGACAAAATAAGCTTTTGAATTGGTTTACCTTATTTTCTGTCATATGCACACTGTCACAATGGTGGATGCTCACATTAAAAAGGAATGATTGTTCAAATAATGAGGTTAATGTACCTACAAGTAATCCCTATCAGCTAAAAGCTCAGGCTACAGCTCTAAACACTGAGTTTCAGGCTGTTTTTTGTGCTCTTGGTTATATAGAGGTAATATCCCTAATATGGTCAGCTCTCGCTATGAGCACAAAAGTGAACAGACAGTCGCTAGTAAAGCAGAATGAAACAAACAGCTTTGTCTCTGTCAAAAGGCGAACTGAGGAGGTGAGCCAGGGCCTAGTATATGTTAACTAAGAATGGTTTTCTTGCTCTAGTAGAGTTCAAGGATTGAAGTATGGAGCTAGAAATAAATGAGTGAGCAACAAAGTTAAAATGTTGAACTTTGGCTGGGATCACAGAAGCCCCACCCACCTGCTGTTCAGACCTTCTGTTCATAATTGACAGCCAATAAGAAAAAAAAGTTAGCCCAAAGAGGAAAAACAGGTTCTGCACGCGAGCAGATAAATAAAGATTTTTGAACTGCGATTCATGCAAATATACTCTACCAGAGTGCAGGAAGTGTTCAGTCAAAATGCAGCATATTTACCAAACTGCTTCCTGGATCCTTTTTCATGTTAGTGAGGCATTTAGTCATTTCTCCTTTTAAGTCATTTGATCCACTTTGTTACGTGAACCGTGAGGTCAAAATGAAACACATGGCCACGTGTCAGGTCATAAATGGAAACTTCAGCTGGCCTTGTTTAGATTTGTAACTTCAAAACCCCCCAAACTCTCTATTCTTGTAGCGTGAAGGCCACTCACACGACATCATCACATCATTCGGGATAACGCCTCGCTCGGCTACCTCAGTAGATTCTCTTCCAGGGCAGAGGCCCCATAGACCAATACCATGTGGTGTTTTTCCACAGCTTTACTTTGCAAAGTCTCCCAGTGCTTCATGGAAGATAATGCGTTTTGACTCTCCAAACAAATCTCAAAGCACAATGATTGTTTTCACCATAGCAAGCTCTAAATTAGGCAGGACAGGAGGCAGTTGTTTTGTTTTTCTTTTTCTTTTTTCATGGCGAGCAGTCTACCACTGTCTGTTCCTGAATACCAGCAGCCATGCTGTCACAACCCTTTACAGCAAGTTAAATAGGAGAAAGATGAACTCTTGCTTCGGTTCCTCCTCACCTTCTCTTCCTCGCTGCACGCAGTTCCAGTGCAATCTAAATCAAACTTGCTGCCGCGGCCTCACAGAATCATCTCACACCTAGCGGAAGCTGGGTTTTAAGAATGAACTTTGTGCGTGTGTTAGGGGTGATGCATTCACTGGATCGCACACATTTTCAGGCGTGATCAGAACTGACAGTTCCTATGCGGACATTGCTGTAGCAAAGGCCCAGACTGTATATTCAACAAGCTTGCGTAACCACAGGCCTTTATTAGTTACATAAAACTCCAAGCAGCAGTGGCAGACGAGTATAATCTGAGTAGGACGCCTGAGCGGGAATGCATTAAAATTTAGCTGTCCTTTCCTCTCTTAATGTTAGTTGAGATATTGTGTGCACACCACATATAAAAACATGCTGTTCTGCTCTCTTATTTGTCTGTTTTCTTTGTCTCACTGCTGAGCACAGAATGGAGACACACAGTCGAGCCTTCAGTTGCCACACCTAGCCTGAGATCAGATGAATAATAGATTGGCACTCTGTGGATTCATCCACATGTCTGTCATTACATCCTCCATATGCAGCACAGTTGCACACTTATCTCTAGACTGTCTAGAGTCTCCATGAGATGGGAATCTTGTTTTTTGTTTTTTTGAAGCATAAGTGAATTGTGCTTTCAACAAAACAGAAACCAGCCAAAGAAAGACAAGGTTTCATTTGAAAAATCTGGATGAGCAAAGTGTAACTTTGTGCACTTCTTTAGCACAACACAGTGGGCAGCTCCTAGACACAGATGATATTAGTGGACTGTGGTTCGATTGTGCAGCTTAAAGTGAACGATGGTGGAAGCCAGGGCAGCACCTAGTGTCTTCATTTCTGGGCATGCTCACATTTGGTCCATTTTCAAATTAAATTTCTCTTCCACTACCAGTTCCAAAGTTTCCAGATTCAGTAAATGTGTAAGGCAGGTGTCTGTGTAATGTTGGGCTAAACTGGTTTATGACAAATGCTAGCATAAAGACTTCGCTCTTTACAAACACAGTGCATCACGCCGATTCCATTAGCTGTGGAATGCTGCAATGACAGTGACAGCATGATCAGCTATAAAAAGGCTTAAAACATTAGGTCAAATGTTTGAACTGAGATGAGTGAAATTCTGGGTTTTCTGTTCCAGGAAAAACTGAATCAGTCACCATGGTAACAGACTCTGTAAACTTCAAAGTCTCAATTTCTTCCTCACTCTTCCCCTCTTGCTGCACCTGATCCACCTGTGTGATGCCACATTTCCTCATTCATAAAGTTGCTGTAAAAGCATAATTCATTTTACAAACACTTAGATGTTAGTGTGCTTTTTTAATTAACATGAGTGCTATGACATTCACTCAGTTGTCAGTATATAAGGACAGAGTTATTATCTACTCGGAATATTAAATAAATTTTAGTCTCCATCCTGCTAACTCTGACTCTGTAGGCAGTAATGGAGCTATCAGAGTGACAGCCTGTTTTTGTCCACTGCAAACATCTATTGAGCCTTACTGTAGCAATCACTATTTAAAGAAAAGGGTCTTTAGACAGAGAAGACTGATCAATGATGAATAACTTGTCATATAGTAAATGGTAATAGTCATAAAAAATGCCTGTCACAGCTGGGATCTTTGAGATAAGGCTCTATAATACAACTAAATGAGTTTTTGAAGTCCGATCTGACATTCCGCGTTAAAAATTTGTTCACAGATTGACATTCAGTCATGAAATGATGTCAAACAACATTTTGAAAGGTACATGGTCTGAAATTCAGTCTGAACATGTCTCAGTGGGTTTTTACAAACACTTGCATGGGTTAGGCCAAGTGCAAGTGGCGTCCTCACATTGACATCCAAAATGGATATGGATCACGGATTCTGACTGAGTCAGGCCCGGATCTTTGGTTCTCATCATTTCTTAGCTCCTCTGATTAGATCCATTCATAATGGCTTACTCCCTGGCACAATCTGTGCTCCTTATTTAAAATGGCTGATCCCCCAAGACTGTATTGAAGTATTGAAGTAAAATCATGTTTAGCTTTACTAATAGTACTTTTCCAAGTCTTTATTCAATGCAAGCTCCACGGAAAGTAACGTACAGCATCTCTGTTATGACTGTAAGAGAGCCATCATTTGTAAGGGAAGCTGCTGTTAGATCAGGTTAACAAGGGAACATAAAAGCTGAGTTTTTCTGTAAATCTCATTAAGGGGTTTTTATTCAGTAGTGGGGAAAATAAAAAAATAAAAAAATTGTATTTTTAAAAAAAGTGAGGTTGTTATAGTACTCCAGTAGATTTAATTTTTACTGAATAAATATTGAAAAAACAAAATGATCTTTTGCTATCTGGGTAATTAACAGCAGGTCTATCAGTAAACTGTGATCTGTTTCTTCATATTTTAATCCTCCGTTTCTGACTCCTACAGTTTGAATAATTAGATTCACAAATCAAACCTAAATTAGGGTTCCAGCTTCATCTAATGACACTTCAAGTTGGGTAAAAGATGCCAGCAGACATTTATTTTTTTGTATCTATTTTTTTTTTTTTTAAATTAAACATTCATACTTATTATGAAGATGACATAGTATCTCAAGATGATTATAATTACTCCTCTTCCTTGCTGTGATTTCAGGTAAATATCATAGTCAGTACTGACATGTGTTCATTTCTCTCAGGCCACCGGATTACAAATGCAGATTGTCCTTTCCACATTCATGCATGTGCAGCTGAATGTGCGCATGAACATGCTCTGAAATGACTGAACTTGCTCTGATCAGCTGGTCTGGAACAGGGAACTCAGTTACAGATTAGAGTTAATCAACTCAGAGTTTACTTTTACACTCAGAGTTTGTTGAAGGTTCTTCGTGGGGTAGGGCTCAAGTCACTGGTGACCTATCTAGGGTCATGGAGAGGGTGTGGTGTAACTTTAGAGACCTCCAAATGCAAAAAGTTTCACTTTAAGTGTTATTTTTAATAAATTGCATGCTCAAACAAATGTTTTGTCTCACTCCCATTTCTCCTTGTTCCATGTTAAAGCTTGGTTCCAAGCTTGTTAGAACCTCGTTAAGATCCAACCGTACAAAATATGATATTTTTTTTGTTGTTGCCATTTTTCAAGCGCTTTAACCTTTTGATCGGGACTGTATAGATCTGCTAGCGGTTGTCACAGTTGTGGGACACATAACTGTGGTATCCAAGGAAATGGCAAAGACACTTGTTGCCGATGGGAGAGGTTTGCTGTGTAAGATATGGTTAACATTGTGAAAGGATGTATTTTAACCCAAACCGCAATGTTTTTTGTTTTTTTTACCTAATCCCAACAAAGTAGTTTGTTGCTAGACCTAAACAAACAGGGAGTGAAAAGGAGAAAGTGTTGAACAAGCAGGGTGAAACCAGGGTAAAAAAAAATAAAATTATAGATGAAAAGTTGAATGGTTTATGACTTTGAAGGAAACATATGCATTTTCATCTTTAAGGGTCACAACAAAAAGGTTTTAAAATCCCTGTTTTGCACATTACACAAGTCACTGCTTGTTGCATTTGAAATGTTTTGTTGTGAAATAATATTTGTGAAATAAACAATGTTCATCATTGTGTAGTGTGGTCAGTACTGACCTGCTTTCACTACTGTTGTCCTTCATGCGTTATTTACATTTTTTTTTGTCTTTCCTGTTTTTTTGTCACACCCCAGCCACCACTCACTCAGAGATCCTTTGTAACTGCAGCAGTGACTTTGAGGGGATTTCACATCCCGACGACTGTGACAAGAGCACCGGTCAGTGTTCGTGTGTGAAGGGCTACACTGGTCTGCAGTGTGAGGACTGCGAGGAGGATTACTTCACAAATGGCACCAGTGGCTGCCAGCCCTGTTCCTGCGACTCATACGGTGCAGTGAACCACCTCTGTGACAGGTAAGGCTGCTTTTTCAGTTTCCCCGCGAGGGCAGCCTCTGGCAAAAAAGTCAGTTTGTTTTGTCAACACAACTGAAGAGAGACAACTCATTTCTGTGCTGTGTCTCACTAGTAAATCAGATAAGCTTTGTTTACATATTTACTGCTTTTCTGACTAACTGTGGTATAAAACGCACATGTCAACTGTATCTCTGTATAGAATGTAAGGGGGGCTGTATTTTAGCATTTTTTCAGCTTGTTTTGGTTCAGCCTTACTGCTTGCTCCAACAGTGACCAGCAGAAATAGATGTTTACATTGCCCAGAACCACATTGCTAGTATTTATCAGGTAAAGTTGGGTATTTTGTTAACTGGTGAAGGACAAAACAGAGAGAGTCAATTCTGAAGCTGTTTTGGTGTTAAACATGGTTTCTTGACTGTTGTGTGTATAAACAGGCAACAACTCTGGTGGATTTGGCATAAAAATGCAGAGCCAGATAAGCAAGTTAATTATTATTTTTTCCCTGTATACATAATCACAGCCTAGACTTTCAGGTAAGGGCAGAAGCGGCTGTTGATCAGAAGGTACAGTGGTTGGTTGACCTACTGTTAACCCACGGTCAGTGTCTGGATCTTCCAGCGTGTTTCAAAGTGAAGTTGCCCCTATGTGTCCATCAGAGTGCGAGTGTGTCCTTCTTGGATGAAGTGCTTATAAGACATAGAATGAAAGCATTGTATGAATGTGGATGGCAGGAAGATTGTAGTAGAAAGCTCTTTAAGCGCTCAGATTGTATGGGCCAGTCCACTTGATCATTAGCCAATGGCATGACTTTGTATTTTGATAAGTAGGGTGAGCCTTTTTTCTTTTTCTTTGTATTGTCCTGGAAAATTGGGAAAGAAAGTTCTATAGGTGAGCAATAAAGCTGTACCCACCTTTTCAGGCATAGCATCCTGGATTTTATTTAGCTGCCTAAAAGAGACTTGCAGGTATTACAAGGCTGGAAAGTGTCAGGTGTCGCTGTGTGCAGGCAGGAGTAGTGGACCCAAAGTGCAGACTCACGGCAGGCAAAAGTGTATTTCAAAACTCAGCTTTTAATGCTGGATGGCAAAACGTAACAAAAGTCCAAATGAACTTACATAAGCAAGCAGGCAGCCAGACCACACAGCATATATGAGGGTAGATCACAACACTGACACAGAGAAACACAGGGCTTAAATACACAGAGGGAGCAATCAGGGAATGGGTAACAGGAGGGAAACACAGCTGGGGCAAATCAGGCCTAACGAGACAAGGGGAAGCGAAACCAGATATATTAACATAAGACATGGACCTTCAAAGTAAAACAGGAAACATAACACAGACTGAACTTAGAGACACAGACTCACAGGCAGGCACTACAACAGAGGGAACAGAGACGTGGGACCAGGGCAGACAGACACTGACTGGACATGGGGATATCACAGACAGGGGAGACAGCAACTAAGGATTACACAGAGACATAAACCATAAGAAAGAACTCTAACAAAGAAACCAAAGACTAGAAAAGATAAATAATATAATAAACTCAAACCTCTGGGTCAACGACCCAGGCATCCTAACACAAATGCTATTTATGGTCTCCTCACAACAATGATAAGTAAAATAAACTGGGCCAATATGGCATGTTTGTTAATACAGGGATACACATGTACAGGGATAACTCAGCCAGTTAATGCGAGACAAATCCAGCTGCTCATTAAAGATTTCTGGTTTGATCAGAAAATAAAACATTGGTCCATACACCTGAAAGCCCCAAAAACGCAGTGTGAATTCTGTCTCGAGTCTACGGATGTATCCGTGTATTTCCGTGGTGCTGATGCTGCGCTGAGTGGACAGCTCCTGAAGCTTTTGAAGTGTCGGAATATGGAAAGCTAACAACATCCCTCTCACCAGTAGGCTAAGTTATTTTTAGCCAATTACAAGTTGAATCTGGTAGTTGGGGTTGTTGGTTAAGATACCGTCATTAAGAAGCGGCACAACTAATGTGTCTATGCGAGCTATTTTGCGATGTGCACCGCTGGCCTGGCCATTTATTTTTTAATGCGCCTTCTCAGATTAATTCACTGCGTGTCGTGCCCAGGGCTGGACTGGGACAAAAAATTGGCCCGGGCATTTTGACTACAGACCGGCCCACCAGGTATTAAAGCCATAAAGCCTTTGGATGAAAACAAACGCGATTGTGACAGTGATGTACAGTCTTGTTGGTATATGTATGATTTCTATTCATTTTACGTCAGATAAAAACTTTGGTTGTAAGCTTCAGATAATTATTTAATAACAGCCAGACATTTTAAATGAAAATAAGAAAGTATTTCTTTGTGCCCCCCTTTCCCTGTTAATGCCCTACCTGGCCCCCTGGCAACACTTTGCTAGACCCCTGCACAGTTACCAGCTGTCAGCTACTTGGTGTTATTTGTCTCTCAGAAACAGTTCATAACTTCCATTCAACTCATTCATGTCACCTAAAAGGTAAACCTGTTTCTCCATCACCTGTTCAGCTCTGATGATTCAGTAAGGACATCTCCGGGTTTCATCTTCATGTTTCCCTCTCACCAGATAACCAAACCGATATCATGACCAGCAGCTTTTACAGCTGTGGCTCCAGCAAACATCAGCTGATACTAGAAATTAATATTAAATAAATTCTAACAACAGCTGATCAAGCTTAAACGTGCTGCTGTTGTTTAGCGCAACATTCGGCGGTTTCCTCTTTCTGGCGCAAAGTGGGCGATAAACAAAGAAGAGAGAAAAGCCAATCAGCTGATCATTGATCAGTTTCATGATTGAAGTAGCAACAGGAGAGAGAGGGGAGAGAAGAGGCAGCTGTGCAGCGTAACGACAGAATAACTCCAGCTTTGTGTCTTTTTCCATTCTAGCTGAAGTACGGGACAAACTGTTCCTTTTCAGCTCAATACGAAACTCGTAATATTTTTCTCTGAATGCGGGACGAATGCGGGTTGGCGACTCTACTAACTAACCTTATGAATAAAATAAAGTTCGCTACAACAATGCTGATGAAAACTCTGTCATGCTAGCTAGTACGCAGTACGAGTTATTGTAACTGACTGTAAAAAGTCAGCACAACGAAAATAAACTACACCTAAACTTGATTTATATCTGACCCAGATAGACTGCAGGTCATAACTTCTTACCTGAAGTTCAGTTCACCTGACACTCGGACCGGTGCTGCCTTGGGTCTCTGCTCCTCCTGCCTCCCTTTTCCCTGTGGAAGCTCCGCCATAGCCACCACCAAACAACTGAGTTATTTTTACACACCGGCCAGTATCTGGCCAATCCACCACCTTTCATTTTTTATACCCTTACAAAAGAAAAAAAAAATCATCGGCCCACCGAGCATGCCCGAGTATGCCCGATGGCCAGTCCAGCTATGGTCGTGCCATCAGTTAGCCCTTCTTAGGGTGCTTAGTCTAGACTGTTGTAGGCAAGCTGTCTTTTAATCTCTTAGTAGTTAAGTAAAATATTTTTTCTGGGTTCTTGGAGGTCATTCCAGAGCCTGTTTTGGATGTTGGCTTCCTTTTGTTCCATTCTCTGTCAAGATATTCCCACACTACTTCAATAATGGTAAATGGTCTGTATTTGTATAACGCTTTACTTGGTCCTAAGGACCCCAAAGCGCTTTACACTATACACAATCATCCACCTACCCAACTCATTTCTGTGCTGTGTCTCACTAGTAAATCAGATAAGCTTTGTTTACATATTTACTGCTTTTCTGACTAACTGTGGTATAAAACGCACATGTCAACTGTATCTCTGTATAGAATGTAAGGGGGGCTGTATTTTAGCATTTTTTCAGCTTGTTTTGGTTCAGCCTTACTGCTTGCTCCAACAGTGACCAGCAGAAATAGATGTTTACATTGCCCAGAACCACATTGCTAGTATTTATCAGGTAAAGTTGAGTATTTTGTTAACTGGTGAAGGACAAAACAGAGAGAGTCAATTCTGAAGCTGTTTTGGTGTTAAACATGGTTTCTTGACTGTTGTGTGTATAAACAGGCAACAACTCTGGTGGATTTGGCATAAAAATGCAGAGCCAGATAAGCAAGTTAATTATTATTTTTTCCCTGTATACATAATCACAGCCTAGACTTTCAGGTAAGGGCAGAAGTGGCTGTTGATCAGAAGGTACAGTGGTTGGTTGACCTACTGTTAACCCACGGTCAGTGTCTGGATCTTCCAGCGTGTTTCAAAGTGAAGTTGCCCCTATGTGTCCATCAGAGTGCAAGTGTGTCCTTCTTGGATGAAGTGCTTATAAGACATAGAATGAAAGCATTGTATGAATGTGGATGGCAGGAAGATTGTAGTAGAAAGCTCTTTAAGCGCTCAGATTGTATGGGCCAGTCCACTTGATCATTAGCCAATGGCATGACTTTGTATTTTGATAAGTAGGGTGAGCCTTTTTTCTTTTTCGTTGTATTGTCCTGGAAAATTGGGAAATGGGTGCAGTGATCAGTTAAAACGTGCAAACATAAATGGAAATACAGTGTATAAGGTAAAGCGTGAAAGTCTAGACCAGGGGTAGGCAACCTTTCTGATGAGTGCCATCTAAAATTTCCTCAGAAGCCAGTGTGCCATATGATTGCATTAGCAATAAATTTAATAACGCTCTATATTAACAGTTACACACTATATAGAACCACTTTATAGAATTATATTTGTTTGCAGATGCTGGCAGCTATCAGCGAATAGTTATCAGCTATTTTGAAACAAAAAAAAAAAGACACTTTTTATCCATAACAGCAAATGAACTGTACAACAGAAAATACAAATTGTCATGAACAGCTGTGTGCAGGCAGGAGTAGTGGACCCAAAGTGCAGACTCACGGTAGGCAAAAGTGTATTTCAAAACTCAGCTTTTAATGCTGGATGGCAAAACGTAACAAAAATCCAAATAAACTTACATAAGCAAGCAGGCAGCCAGACCACACAGCATATATGAGGGTAGATCACAACACTGACACAGAGAAACACAGGGCTTAAATACACAGAGGGAGCAATCAGGGAATGGGTAACAGGAGGGAAACACAGCTGGGGCAGCTCTTCTCTCCACACACACATTCACACACTGGTGATGACAGCCGCCCTGGGGCGCACTGACAGAGGCAAGGCTGCCGGACACTGGCACCACCGGGCCCTCTCACCACCACCAGTAGGCAACGGGTGAAATGTCTTGCCCAAGGACACAACGACCGAGACTGTCGGAGCCAGGGCTCAAACCGGCAACCTTCCGATTACAAGACGAATGCCCAACTCTTGAGCCATGATTGCCCCTACTAATGTTTCTAATGTTTAGATTTAGACTCTGGCGAGGCCAGTCGATGACTGATAGTGTTTCATTGTGTGTTTTTTCTATCCAGGTATCCCTTTACTGCATTGGTGGTGTGTGTGGGATCATTGTCATGATGAAAAATTAATCTGTTACTGTTCAGATTTTTCCTAGATTGTGTTCCATGGTGCATCAAAATCGAATGGGTTTTTCTCCCACTCCCAATGCTACAGCCTGAAATGCAGCCACAAGCCACGGCAGAGCCTCCGCATGTTTTTAAAATGGCTGCAAACACTCACTGCTGTACCTCTGTCCTACTTCAAAAATGTAAAATTTGGATTCATTATTCCAGAAGACCTGTTCCCACTGATGTTCAGTGTTCAAAGAAAAACCTGAGAACAACCTTCAGAAAGACTGGAGAACTATTGCTCAAAAAATGAATTCTGACACCATGGAAGCCAATTTGGGACTAATGCTAATAAATTTTAGGACATGATTACACCTGAAAATGACCTCAAGCTTTTGTTTGAATTCTGGAGGGAAAAAAAAGGTTTCACCCATTTTGGATAAGAGAAATATTACGACTGGTCAGTTCTTAACAGTAAAATCAATAAAACGAAGACATCATTCGGGCTTTCCTTTAACACTGGCTCAGTCACTGGCTTAACTTGAATTTGAACATGTTTTGCATAAAGGGCTTAGCGACAGCACTGATTTGCACGTGAGTTAACGACAGTGACTGCATTTAACCACCAGTTTGTCGAACACAGGGTGACTGTAGCTCAGGAGGTAGACCAGGATATCTACTAATCAGAAGGTAATCAGAATTGTTGCTGGTTTGATCCCTGCCTGCATACCAAATATCCTTGGCCAAGATATTGCAAATTGCCCTCTGACACATCCATCAGACTGAATGTTGGACAGAAAAAAGTGCTTGTATGAACTGGTGTAAATGGGTGAATAAGACATGTTGTATGAAGCGTTTTGATTGCTGAGGTTGAGTAGAGAAGCACTATCTAAGATTCTAATTGTGTCACTGTGATCTAAACTCTGAAACAAATCCTCTTTATGAGGCTACTGAGATTTACTTTGAGCCTCCATGAACCCTTTCAGGTATTTTTATCATGTAGACCAGCTGTACACATTTTGTATAGAGTGGGTTATCAGGACAAAGGCTCTGATTTGTAATGTACCTGCAAATTGGCTACAGCATTTTAAAGGAGTCTTAACTTTAGCTCCAAAACTGCTGTGACACACCAAGCTTGAACAGACTGCCTGCTGTGAATTAGTGTTTGTTATCTCTAAAGATGGGGCCGAGATGTTCAAGGGATCAGCTGTGCTCAGACACGGTGTTCATTCGCAGTCATTATTCTGCTCATTGATCCAGGTTGTCTTGCTGCAGGCCTCCTGGAAGATGTCAAAATGTTACCCACCCCGGTTACTTCTCAAATCCAGT
This sequence comes from Astatotilapia calliptera, assembly GCF_964374335.1. NCBI lineage: Eukaryota > Metazoa > Chordata > Actinopteri > Cichliformes > Cichlidae > Astatotilapia > Astatotilapia calliptera. The sequence continues at coordinate 10,663,365 of NC_137433.1, read as the reverse complement.
CAAAGAACACATAACAGCTCTTGTACACAGCCTTTCTACAGTCACAAGAACAGACTGGGAAAAGAAGCTGCGTGTGTGGGTTAGGAATGCGGTAAAAATAGCGGCTGTACTTTCTGCCTCTAGCCATGAAAAGGAAAGCTGCTGTTTAGAAGCTTGAGTCAGTGTCCGCAGCGTGTGGAGGATTTGTTTTGTCATGCCCCGAGAAACATGTTACTCACCTGAACTAAATCCTGCTGGGTGGAGTCCTGTGATGCAACTACAGGATGTGTTTTTCATGCTGATTGAGATTTTGCGTGCACAGCACTTTCAAATGATGGTAAAGGTGGAGGCAAGAAGGTTATTTTGGGGCTCTGGGCTTTCACACAGCGCCTGGCCTCTGATAACCATCCCGGCCTAGCCTAGCCTCATTCAGGAGCTTAGCATTGTAACTTATCCAGATTAACCAGCTTTCAGACCCCCTGGCCTGCTGCTTTAGGTTTCTTTCCCATTAAGTAATGAGCTGAAGTAAAGGCAGTCTGTGCTGTGGTCATGTTCACTGAAATCACAGTGATAACAGCAGAAATTATACCAAGATTTCAAAGAATTAGTTCAGGAATTACTGACCTGGTCAAGAAGCTGGGGAGGAGTAGTTACCTTTAGGCATGGAACATGATGAGTTTCACTCCTGACAGTCATCTCATCACACCTGTAAAGTTCCTCCTACTCTCTGTCATTAACGTTGCATATTCAACCAAAGCAAGAATATAAACTGGAACATTTTAGAGAATTTACTTAATTCTGTCAGAAGATTCACTAAGAGCCCTCTTTCACATAGTCTGACATAAAGACTGGAAATGGGCTGAAAACAGTTAAACATTTCACATCTTAAGACTGCGGATTATATGACTTTGTTTATATCAAACAAGTGTTTGATATTTTAAGTGTTGCTTAAAATATTGTTGGATGAATTTTCTTACACAAGTAGGACTGTCTGCTTGCTCTTCGGAGCTGAACAGAATGCACAGCCGCATTTCCACAAGAATTAAGCTCTTAGCCCCAGAACTGCTGAAGAAAAAAATAGTATTAGAACATTTTTCTGTGCTAATGAAGTATTCAACTACAACTCTTAAATGGTTGTGCCTAAAAAAGTTAAAAATACAAATTTCCTGAAACTTTTGGACTGACAGTGGGTTAATTAAGGCCAGGCAGGAATAATTTGCAACTATGACAATGGCAGAAAGCTCACAAGCCAACTCTACTAGAGTGACAGAGCAAGTTACACCCTTAGGAATAAGAGAGTTTGGCTGTTTGGAAAAAAAAATTGGTCAGTATAACCAAACCAAAACCTTTACTGTACTTGTTGAGTTGGAATCTATTTCTTTTTAAATATGAAATGGGAAATGGTGAAACCTTGCTAAGGAAGATGTAAATTGTTAATGTTTCTTCTACATAACTTAACAATGAATAAAATGTATAGATTATGTAGATTATGTATGTCTGTTTCTCTACATAAAGATTTCAAAAACATGGCATGTGATTATGCATCAACATATTGTTCCTGTGTTGTTGGCATAATGTGATATTTAGAAGGTTGGAAACTAACAATGCTGCTTCCTAAAATGTCTGTGTACAGTTTTTAGCTAATAGCTTTTTTGGGAATTGCATTGTTGGTGCAAAACTGTCTGTCAAACTGTTATTTTTGGCATTTTTCATAGATTCAGCTTGTGAAGTGATAACATATTGTGTTTTTGTGACAAGTTGCTAGTAATTAAGTTCCCTTTAATTGGGTCTTTGCTCAGTTATTTTTCAAGTGCAGATACAGCACTGTTTCATCCCCTAGGTTAGCTGCCTTTTTTATGATTGAATGATTTATAGGTCAGTGTTGTGTCTTAACTAACACAAAATATTCCTCTGAAAATATACTGGACCCAAAAACATGTGGAAAAAAAAGAAACTGCAAACGACCTTGAAAGACCCACAGAAATCCTGTAGAACTATTGCTCTAGAGCACTTTTTAAAAGGTCTAGAAAGTCTGGCACGGTTGTCGAGAGCCTGATAGGCTTTAATGGCAGCATTTAGTTATAACACAGTTGTAGTTTCCTAAATCCAAGCGAGCAACTAAGTCTGAGCTTTGCTGTGTGAAGCAGCATTATGTAACTGCCGGACAGCCTGTAGCCCACAGCAAGTGCTCAACGCTGTGCTCTTCTGTGAGCCTCTGTTGGGGCATTTGCCGGGGTGGAAGTAGAAGATTTTTGTTGGTTGTGCTGTCATGCTGCATACACATGCTGAGTGTTTTTAAGAATGTCCCCTGCATTTCTGAGTCACTGTTTTTGTTTGCTGGTGCATTTATCTGTTTGGCTAGCCAAATATAGATGACACGACATCTCAGGCAGATGCTTAAAAGCGCCTATTTTCAGTTCTCTAAAACTTCAATTTAAATGCCAGAATTCCACATTTGTTCCTTAGAATTGAAAAGCAAGACCTTCTTTCTAGAATATCTACTTCATTTCGTTTTTCTGCACAGAGGCAGAAACCACTTTATGGAAGGTCAGTTTTTTCTTGTATAGCCTCTAAGAGAAAATAAAGCATGCCCAAGCCCTGCTCAATGAATATCTGCCACTATCCTCAAACTCAGAGTCACATGTGATCAAACTAATGAATTTATAAATTGACAGCAGTAGCTTATGTCAGGAAGAGGAAGTCGGGTTGGATAAAAAGAGGCCAAAGTGCCTTCCAGTACTTTGCATTTGGACTGTTCTTTACCCTGAGATGACATTAGTTGTTCTCAGTGTGAAATGATCATCTGTGTTCTTTAACTAAGTTGCAGTGGGCATACAAAATGGGGAAACGGAAATCTTTCAGCACAAGCAAACTTTTTAGTGCCTTGGGTTGTAGATTAACTCACCATTCAACAGAACTGCTGATAATGATGTGACCTCTGCTCACAGGAGGAGTGTTAAGTGTGGTGAATGCTCAATATAAAGACCTTAAGCCACAGTTTGGGAAAATAAAAGATGACAAATGAATGAAAACTATATAACAAAACTAAGGGCTGGGTAAGATTGTAAAAACAAACAAACAAACAAAGCAAAAAAAAAAAAACAACAACGAAAAAACCCCCAAACTTTGCCTCACTGGAGAACAAAACTATGAAAAGTAGTTTCTGTTACACGTGAATTGTACTTCTACATCAAATCTATGCCGTAAATTATGTCACGAGTTACGCCACTGGACGTGCACCTCCCTAGAAATGCAATTCCACGCCAGGAGGAATGCCAGCCAGTTGAATGGCATTGAAGGTTCTGGTGTAGGGAGTAAAGGAGTTTCTGGTTACTATGTAAGTTAGAAGGTGGATTTCCTGCAGAAGTCTAAACCTTTAGAAATGCCATTTAAAGATTTGCATAATCACACAGGTTTCCAGATGGTTACTCCAATGAGACTCAGTCACAGCCTCAGTACCACATGGACGCTCCTGTCAGGCATCATAGCATAGCAGCTAAAATGAATAGGAACATGGCTCAATACATGAGTGGGTCACAGAAAGGAATAGGCAGGAATACAAGAGGAGCAAAACACCAGCTACTGGTAGACAGAGCAGTCGTCCCACGACTGCAAGAGCAGACTGACCAGTCTGTACTGCTTGGATTGATTACAAGAATGCTTATGACTAGATGCCCCTCACCTGGATCCTGGAATGCCTAGAATTGTACAAGATCAACAGGACCCTTAGAACCTTTATCAGGCACTTAGCAGGGATGTGGCATACCACACTAGAGGCCAATTTCAAGCCCATAGCACAAGTCACCATTAATTGCGGGATCTATCAAGGAGATGCTCTGTCCCCACTGCCCCCCAGGCCTATGCCTGAACCCCCTCAGTGAGATCATCGACAAAACTGGCTACGGATACCAACTACGGAACGGAGCAATTGTCAGACACCTCCTGTACATGGATGACATCAAGTTGTATGCCAAGAGTGAACAAGACATCCGTTCACTGATCCACACCACCAGGATATACAGCTATGACATTGGAATGTCATTTGGATTGGAGAAGTGTAGTCAGATGGCAACAAAGAGAGGGAAGGTAGTCAGAACTGAGGGGATCGAACTACCAGAAAGTAACATTGTAGACCTCAAGGACAGCTACAAATACCTGTTTGATTGGGTAACCAATCAAAGTTTTCTTATTAAAGACAGGATAGCTTGATAGGCAGAGGAGCTAAAATGACAGGAACCTGTTGTCCTGCACTAAGACTAGGGATGGGTACCGATATCCAGCGCCATTATGGCACCGGTTCTGACATAAACGGTGGTAACCAGACCGAAAAGCAGCGCACATTTCGGTGCTTTATTTCGGTGCTTTTCTTTCCCCTGAGATGTCATACACTTTGGATTCTAGCCAATCATTTTAACTTTCCAAGAATAGTAAGCGGGCCCAGGCACGTACGTTCTTTTAGAGCAGAGCTACAGATTAAAAATGCCCAAGGCGAAGCGGTCAAAAGTCTGGCTGTACTTCACAGCAAAAGATGCAAACTCAGCAGCCTGCAACAAGTGCTTTAAGGTGATACTGCGCAAAGTAGGTAACACCTCGAATCTGATGAAACACCTGGCGACGCATAGCGTTTTTTTAAAAGCCGAGAAATGCACCGTATTTGATAGCTTGCTGCAAGATCTCACACCGAGCACATCTACTGCGGGTGTGATGCCTGTTATCGGACCCGGAGTTAGCAACATCCCCCATTAACCCGAAGAGGAGAGTCCTGGCCCTAGCCCTGCCAGTGTAGCACCAGTTCCAACCAAAGGAGGTATATTGTATCAACAGAAAAAGCTAATGATTAACATTCTGTAGAAAAAAGAGACTGCTAAAAATAAAAACATAAGAGGTTTTTGGACAAAGTTTGTTCTCCATTCTTTAAGCACCGGTTCGAGCACCGTTTAAGCACCGGCACCATTTCAAAAGTACCGGTTTGGCACCGGTATCGGATAAAACCTAAACAATACCCATCCCTAACTAAGACCCACTACAAGATGGGATTATTCTATAGTAACATAGGTGGTTGCCTTCAGTAGTTTAGTAGAATAGTGCTTACTTAAGAAAGTATTTCCTTATTTTTATTTTTACTGGAAATCTACAGCTGTGAAGAAGTAATGAGGATGATGTGCATCTTGTTTCAGGGAAGTGTTCTGCTTTTTAAACCTTTGTGACGTTCATGTGAATTGATTTATCACTTCCCTAAATACCATTGCACACTGAATACTCCACCCTCCTGCTCTCTGCTCTCTTATGGCAGTGGCAGTTATTTTGACCCATGAATAAACCAAACCTAAATATGGAGCAGAATAGGTCCTCTTTAGTGTTAATAGGACCATGTTAATTTCAGTTTGAGCCTGACTGATCAGTTAAACAATATTTTCAGCTGATATTATTACCTTATCAGTTATTAGCTAGGTAGTCTAGCAAATACAAATGTGTTTCACAGGTATTTCGGTATGCATTTCACTATTCACCAATAGTGAAATTTTGGACTTATACTAGTTTAAATAATAACTGTTTAGCTAGATTTCCTTCCCCTTTTGAACACAAAGAAATAAAGGAAATAACTGTTTTAAGCACTGTACGGTACTGGATAGCAGTCTGTGCTTTGCTGTGTGAGAATGAGGAACTTGTCAAACCTGTTTATGTTAATATTAACTAAATAACTCACCAGCAGCTGTTGTATGCGGACATATAAATATGTGATCATTACTGACCCTGTCCTAGGACACTAAGCTTCTCTATTACCCACTCTAATAGAATTCTCTCAGGGCTGGCGACTGTTTAAAGCCGAGTGACATTTGTAACTCTGTCCTTGCTCAGTCTTCTTAACAACCTTAATGAGATTCCCCTCTTTTGCTCTCTCATGATCTTGCATTCTGTCTGTCTGCAAATCATGTGATGTAAAGTGGACACACACTGTTACCCAGTTTGTTGGGTTAGGTCAGGCCAGTCTTTGACAAAAGAGCTTTAATATCATCTTGCATCTGTCAGAACACAAGAGTCAGTAGTGTATGTGGGTCAGATCCTGTGGGCAATGTCTATAAGGATTTTTTTTTTTTTTTTTACCATTACTGTGTCAAAAAGCACCACAGTCTGTAATGAAATATTGATTTTGGCTACAGATGTTTCTGTGTCTATGTCAGGTCACTGGAGGCATTTTTGCTGTTCATCTAGCATTACTCTGCACCGATTGTGATATTTCAGTGGCGAACAGTATTATTAGAAATGACGCAGAAAATGCAAAAGTCTTTTTCCGGACTACATTTATTCAGTGTTTTATATCAGGTAGCTTAAAGGCTTAAAGGTAATGCACATTGAAAGTTTTGGTTAAAATGTCTTTAAAGAATCCTTTAGCTAATTTAATTAGGTACACAAATAATGTTTTCCTATAATGGTATTACCATTTGAGAGATGAATTTCATTGCAACCATAGTATTCTTCACATATTGCAGTTTTAAGCTGGCTCAGTCCAATGGGTATTCAATTTTCTTTACACATTTTTAGATTTAAACTTAGCAAAAGTGACTGTAGCTAGTAAATTAAAAATGGTGGCCTTTGAGGCAGCTGCTTTTTCTGTGTTTGAGAGCATGCCTAACTTTACATGGTGACCTTGATAAGTAGCAGGGGAAAAGCCTAGGTTGTCAGCATGAAATTTGAGAGAGTTCAGCAGCAGGCTTTACTGGAGGAGAGAAGAACTCCCTTTGCACTTTGCTGACCTGTTGAATGCACAAAAAGGTGTATAAAATATTTAAGGAAAACCCTGAAAAGCAGAATATTGCATCTGTAAAGTCAGTAGTTAGGCACAGGATAGTTTCTGAGTGTAATCCCCCCTCATAAGGGCAGCTGCTAGTCCCTGCTACCCGGCAGCTCTACTGCAGGTTGTTTGAGTGCCAATAAGAAAACACATGCAACAGCAGGTTTGCGTGCCTGTGTTGACCTGTCTGTTAGCTAGACAGAAAGCTTAGGAGTGCTGACTTCCAATCGAGACCTCAGGGCACTGCAGAAGATGACTGGGGTGAGAAACCATTAGAGATTCCCAAAAAAGGAACCCTGCAATCATTAAAGCTGTTCTGCTCCCCCTGTGTAGATCCTGCTGATTCAATGATCTTAGCACAGACTAAACTAAATACTGAGTGAGTTTGGGCTTGTAAGGAGAGGAGCTGCTATACAGGCAAGTGATGGGGTGCCCCAAATTTACAAGACAAAACAAGAGCCTGTTAGTGATCTTTGTTTTGTGGTTTTAGTACCTCAGGCATTCCTGCTTCCTCCAAGCGTTTAAAGACATGGTCATCTTAAGTTAATTGGAGAATGTAAATTGGCTTTGGTTTGAGGTAGATAGAGTGCTAAAATTGAATTAAGTGCTAAATAAACGATGGTTAAATATGACTTGTAGTCTAGATGACTTTGCCAAGTGCTAGAAAAATGTGAGCATGTTACATTAAAAAAAGAGAACCTTTTCTTCCCCCTTGTTTTTGTTTTGTTTTCATGATCGTGGGAAGTGAACGTAAAACCAGACGCGCTAAGCCCTGCTATAACATGGAATATTTGGACACGTTCATACAGATGAAAGGCTAAGACGGCAAAGGGAGATCTGGCTCTGCTTTTGGTTAACACACCCTTTGAGCATTTCACTGCTCAACCAGAAAAGCAACTAAACCTGCTTAGTGTACTTCCTTGTTTATTTTTACTGAACCTTGTGGCTAACTGAACTGTCAACGTCCCCGTTACAGAGAGGACATTTGGCCTGATCCAACACAGGAGCAGCCAATGGGGCAGCGCTGGCGTGGCAGCAGCAGCAGAATGGGGTTAAGCTTTGTCGCTTATGTTATACTGACCTACTTAACACACAGATCTGACGCAGAGCAGCTTGGCCAGCACGGGGCCATGAAACTACATCAAAACAATAACAAACCCCCTCCTTCTGGCCACAGAAGACAAAGAGAGGGTCTTCATAATCTCACAAGCAGGACCACTGAGACGCAACGTAAACATTTAAAGCCTAGTTCAAACCTATGAGTTCCTATAGATTAGATGAAGCTACAGTAGACAAACAGACGGGCTGCATCGCTGTGCAATACCACGTCAATGTAAAGTCATTAGTAAAGCTGCATTAAGATAAGATAACTCTTCAGAATAACCACTTCAGAAAGATTGTGATCAAAATATAGACCACAGTGTAGAATTCTGTGTTAACTGTAACCAAAATGTTGACACTTGTTTTATCCTGTTATCCTAACACATTTTCACCATTAATCACCAGACGATTGTTATATGAATTAGAAAGCTCTTGCTAGGAATCATTGGAAACATAGTTGCAACAGTAGGAGTATAGAATGAGCCACAGTAATACAGATCAGATCAAATCTGCTGTCCTCTGTATGTTACACCATGCAAAGTGTTTGAGGTTAAATCAGAATTTATGTGACAGTTCTGACAGTGTAAGGGGCATTGCATAATGGTGGCCTTTATCAGTCAAAAGAGGGAAATACAAGAATAAACTTTGCAAGAAGAAGCTTTCTGATTATAAATCAGTCACTGGTGACATATTTATTTGCCTCTGACAGGATCCAGGATGTTTAACATCAGTCAGGCCAGGACTACCATATTAACTGAGAAGTCCCAGCACTAAAGCAAGGAGGAGGAAGTGTGTTGAAATGAGCTGAATATGTGAAGGTAGCAGGGATATGACATTTATGAACAGCAGCACTGAGAGTCTGCCAAAACACTGGCTGATGGCAAGACTCCCAGTTTGTAGCAGAGGATTATTTTGGTGTGATCATGATCCAAAAGTAATGATTTGAATCCAGCAGAACTCTTTTGGGCAGAGCATTTCCTATATACTAAAATGTGGGCACAATCAAAGTTTTTAGCACCCAAGAGAACCCTGAATGTATTTAAATTTAATTATTTCTTTTAAATGGGCAGAAATAACAGCAGAACGAATCAACCTCTGGTAGAACCCATCTAGGGGGAAGGCTGGGTTTTATTTTATCCACATGTTTTATAAACCGATTTTCAGGGACTATAGGCTATTACCTTTCAATTGAAGTATTATATTTTGGCATTACAGTTTGTCTGTTGAAAGCTTTATTTAAATTTCCAGCCAAGTTAAAACTCTTTATAAAGGCCTGGAGGTTTTCAGACCTGTTGTAGTTATTCCACAAAAGATCCCCAAAGGAAAAACGCCGAATTAGAGGCATTTTAAAAGGAGAGACAAAGCAACACAGGGCCTGTTGGATTTGCAGGCTGCACCTAAGACAGCACAGCTCTTAGTAAATGAGTCTTTATTTAGAGCTCCACACAGAGGAAGGATCACTAGAAACTGATGACAGATTGCATTGCATTGCCACAGGTCAGTGTGTGACTGACTGCCAGGCAGCTGGAGCAGAAACATGTCGGTGCTTTAAAGGAAAAATGCATCATGTTAGTTTAGCTGATTTTCCAGCTGATGTCCCTTGTAGTATTTATTACTGTACAGATGGCTATTTATTATAGCATACTTAAAAAATGTTTTAGTGTTCATTTCAGGCAGCTGCATGCTGTATAGTGTTTTTTGTTTGACATCTTTCTTTTATTTTTTCCTCTTAGAGAAATACACATGTATAATTAGCCAAAGGTGAAAGGTTGTATTTTATACAAGGAAAAGTAAGGAATCAAAGCCAGTGGACCATCTGGCCTTACTGGGATGCTGCACATTTGATCAAAAGTCAGCTTTCAAGTACACTCAACCGCAGATCCTGATGCAGAGTGAATGTTAGAGTTGAATGATAGAACATTACAAGTTGTTTTCTTCTCAATAAAATATGGAAGTTTCAGCACATTTAAAAACAAAACTCTAGCTCCTACCCCCCTAACTTTACAAGCAGTTTTCATATTACCTGCTTCTCACAAACAGAAGGTGTAAACACGGGGTATTCTTAAGATGACCATATTAGGCGTATCCTCGCTCTCTGACCACATGCTGATTTTGCCAAAGTAGAATCTCGATTACAAACACACTCATCAGGAAAGTTGCAAGCTAAAAGTTTGACCAAACTAACAGATAAAGACAGACAAATAATATTGCCCCAATAATTTGTGTTTTAGTTTAGTTAGTTTTCCAGGTTCACAAAATTCATGTTGAATCAGTTTTCAAAAGTCTAGTTTCTATAAGCCCCACACACTCGTTTATAATCACTTAAAGAAAAAAAAAAATGAACTTTTTTTTGTTTAGAATGGCAATGAACGTAATCTAATCTAACACAAATAATTTGGCTATTGTAAAAACAAATCCCTTTACATTTTCTGTCATTTTTTGATGAGCAAAGTATCTTTCTGTTTAGTAATAAATGGCAATTTTAAATAAATCTGTTTTTTTGTATCGTGTTTTTATTTTTTCCTTTGGCAGCTGGACATTATATCTTTCACTTGCTTGTATTAGGGTCATGATGTATCACGCTGATACTTTTTGTTAGTGCCTGATGTTTGTGTGTGTGTTGTAGCCAGAGGATCGAGGACTGTTGATCTCCCAGCCTCGTCTTCAACAGTGCCCACGCCTCACTAAGCATCGCTATGGGCCTCTTCATTTGCATTAAGTGCAGTTGTTTTAACAAAGCCTTGTTTGTATGAAGACCCACGCACACATTCATGGAAAGTGCTTCGAGTCACTTGTGATTTGCTTCAATTGTTTTGAAGTCATTGTCCCAAGATTACATTTTTGAGTCCATTGTCTGGGTTTAAGAGCTGATCGGGCTCGATTTAGCATTGTTCTCTTCCAAGGAATTTACCTCCAGTGAGCGGTGGATGAGAGAGAAAAACAAAATCTCTTCTTGACACTCACACTGTATTAATGAGCATTTGCTATTTTTAACACAGCATAATGAGAGCAAAGGTCTGATCTATGAAAGACACATTATCATGTGAAATAACTCAGTTGCGAGTGTGTTATGGCTGAAGAACTCAGATGTAATTGGATTTAAGTTTGCTGGAGGATTCTTGGAGATGTTTTATACAATGAGATTTTCTCAGCTGAAAGCAATCATTCTCAGTTATGTAAAGAAAATGTGGCCAATAAAAGCCTTGATTCTCGATGCTCTGACGTTTCATAACCTGACAGACAAAGATCACAGTATTCTTTAAAACATCTCAAATGTCTGCTGTTAATATTTTTAAACATAAGAGCTGCTTAAGAGTTGCTTGTTTTCAGCATTCAAGAAATAGAACTGTGAACCTTGATTTATGCTACCTTTGTATGTAATAAATATACATTTGCACAATGTGTATTTTTCATCAAAGGTAACCACTCTCAAAAAAGTGCATGCTGGGAGGTCCACTAATAAGCTACCTTTGTTTGTAATCCGGCTTTATATGCTACTCAGCAGCACCACATAGCTTTGTCCAGTATATAATTACTTTACATGATTTCTTACCACATTTGCCACTAATAAATCACCTCATGTAATTAATCAAGGCGTGGAGGGAAACCTTTTGTTAAAACCAAACACACAGACACACACACAGAGTACCTCATTGACATGCTGCCATGGTGTTATGGTCCACTGAAATGCTTTCTGCGACTGTATTTGATCCACTGGGTATTGATATTTGTCTTCTGTTCTGCCCCCACAGTTCAGGGACATGTGTGTGCAAATCAGGAGTGTATGGACCGAAGTGTGATGACTGCTACCCGGGTTTCTTCGACTTCAGTAGCACTGGCTGTCGGCCTTGCCAGTGTAACAACCACACCAACTACTGCCATCCGCAGTCCGGTGAGTCAGCTGAGGACAAACGCTGCAGTTCAATGATCTCATTTTCATTGTCACTAAAACCTAACCTATTTTGTTTTGTAATTTTTCATTATTCAGGATTGTCTGAGTCAGCTGTGAAGAGCCACAGTAGCTTAGTTAGTGAAAGCATCTGCCTTGTAAACAGAAAATCCTGCAAATCCGCACAATCTGATTCCAAAATAAGAGCTTTTGTTTAGACAAACTGACTCCAATAAATATTATTTGGAAGCACTTTCCTTTTTGAAGTAATTTGTTATCAGAGACTGATTTTTTTTTTTTTTTAATCATTTTTCTCAATAAATAAAGTCCAAGAAAACAATCAGCTTCATTTTAGAGGACAACTTTTACTCTGCTTTTTATCCTACTTCATTTTACATGGAAACTTCACTTAAAATTATAATCATCATAAAAACAAAATTTTTTTTATGATACCAGTACTGACTACTACTAATAATGACAACAGATAACCTGTATTTGTAAATGGAACTGATATTTATGTATATAAATCTTGTGATGGTTTAACCCCAAATTCATGACATCACTCGTTGGTTTTTGGCTGTCAGAGTGGATTTTCAGAGCCAGTAGTAAACTGTGTTGGAGCAATGTTATTGCTAGCAACTACAATTTCACTCAATAAAGGCGCAGACTTCTTTGGCAGTCTGTAGCATACACCAGCTTGTGTTATTTGTCAGATGATTCAATTGAAACGCTCCAAAAGGCAGCGAACAAGTCCAGCTCAGAGACTCCAGGTAATAGAGTTGAAACTTAAACACTGATCAGCTACACCTACTAGTTGTAGGGTCAAAGTGTCCTTGAGCAAGGCGAAGACAAGCAAATCCCAAAGTTGACTGTCAGTCAATTTCAGTTGGATGCTTTTGCATTGGGCTTTTTCTTGAGAACCCTGACATGGACAACACCAATCTGTTAGAGCTTGGAATGAAAGAAGCAGCGTTTTCAACATGCACTGTTTTGTTCATTGGCATTGCATAAGAAAGGCAGTGCAAATTGTCCAGTCTTTGCTGATTAAATACTCAAAACTCTTTAAATTCAAATGTTGGATTTGTCCAGGTTACAGTAACACCTTGATCGCATACCCAGAGAACAGTCTAATGCCGAGTTTAATTAATCTTTGGCAGCACAAAACTCCCCCACTTTACTTCCTTGAAGTAAATATTTGCTGTAGTCTGTGGTCTCAGCAACCCGAGAAGCAAGTTAAACACTAGGGTGCAATTCCAGTTCGGTTTGTGTTCTTGAGAGTTTGCACCTTCTTCAAATGTAAAGGAGGATTGCTGCTCGCTTCCCAGCAGTCAGGCCTTGAGACTTAGAAATCACTGGCTAGTGACAACCCCGAAAAGGAGGAACTGCACAGGGGGCAGTGTGTGTGGGTGGGGCACGTGTGTAGCAGTTTTAGACGGCATATGTCTTTGCATTATAATGCAGGCGCAGATGGAGCTCTTTAGCCTTCACTTGGGCTCAGTGTTCATAGTGCTATGGATTGCCATAGTTCAGGTTTGACAGCTCCCTTTAAAGAGCGATTGTGGCTTCTCCCTAAGGCTGCTCACACAGGAACTCCTTGCACAAATGCAAATTAGGCAGTATCCCAAACACTGTCTCATAAACACATTATTTTCAACCTTAAAAGTATCTAATGCAGGGATAAGTAAACAAGATGATGTTTCACTAGAATCTCTCTCTCTGAACCTTAAAACATACATTCAAATTTCATAATACTTTAACATATTAAATTCTGCTTATAAATTGGTGTCTCTGAACTGAAAACAAGCTGTCGTTGCATTTAGATATTCACTTTTCTGTCTTCTTCTTTAAACAGTAATTTAACCTCTGTGTGGTGATGGCTGAAATCCTGGTTACACAACGATATGGCATAAGCCTGTAGGCAGACTGAGTCACATCTACATAACCTTTGTCAGAGCTCATAGAGGCAAAACAGTTCAAACAAACATCGAAGCTCAACTCCAAACAGCACAATAGTGGTGATTGCCGTCACAGATATTTACAAGAACAACAATGCCTTTAATCTGGGATTCTTTTTCTTAAATAAAGCACTGAAGCAAAGAGTATGTTTTGAAAATTCTTTAAATTTAAAAAAAAGGTGAAAAATATGCAGTTATGCTAAAGTGAGAATTAGCATGGACATCTCCTTGAATGCAACAACCCACATTAAGTATTTCCAACAAGTGTTTTAAAGCCTGCTTTATATGTTTTCAGTAAAATTTAAATGTTATCTGTAGATAAACATTAAATGAAAATAAAGGTACGAAGGAGAGTAAAGTTGAAAGACAGAGCATGTTGTAGTGAAGAGGTAAACACAACATGCAAATGAACTGGTATTTATACAGTCCTTCCCTGGTCTCACTGAACATTCAAAACAACTGCACTTTCTTTATGTAGTCTAAAAACTGTATTAATCCCACATCCACACCTATCAGTCATATCTGTCCTAATCATATCTGTCGACATGACTGATCTATTTATATATAAATAAATAAAACTTGTTTCTTGGTTGGTGTGTTAAAGGTGCAGTTGCACAGCCTTTGTAACATTATTAACATTTTTGCAGAGTGCAAAAATATTTTTTGTTTTTTAAATCATCTACTTCTGAAATGCTTCCTATTTGGGAAAGAAAGTTCTATAGGTGAGCAATAAAGCTGTACCCACCTTTTCAGGCATAGCATCCTGGATTTTATTTAGCTGCCTAAAAGAGACTTGCAGGTATTACAAGGCTGGAAAGTGTCAGGTGTCGCTGTGTGCAGGCAGGAGTAGTGGACCCAAAGTGCAGACTCACGGCAGGCAAAAGTGTATTTCAAAACTCAGCTTTTAATGCTGGATGGCAAAACGTAACAAAAATCCAAATGAACTTACATAAGCAGGCAGCCAGAACACACAGCATAAATGAGGGTAGATCACAACACGGACACAGAGAAACACAGGGCTTAAATACACAGAGGGAGCAATCAGGGAATGGGTAACAGGAGGGAAACACAGCTGGGGCAAATCAGGCCTAACGAGACAAGGGGAAGCGAAACCAGATACATTAACATCAGACATGGACCTTCAAAATAAAACAGGAAACATAACACAGACTGAACTAAAGACACAGACTCACACGCAGGCACTACAACAGAGGGAACAGAGACGTGGGACCAGGACAGACACAGACACTGACTGGACATGGGGATATCACAGACAGGGGAGACAGCAACTAAGGATGCACAGAGACATAAACCATAAAAGAGAACTCTAACAAAGAAACCCAAGATTAGAAATGATAAATAATATAATAAATTCAAAACCCTTGGTCAACGACCCAGGCATCCTAAAAGAAAGACTAAAACAAGTTCCCCAGTACCTGTATTTTCTACCGGTGTCCTGTTAACCCTGGCATCTATTAGACTGATTTGGATATATTGCAAGCCTAATAAATATAATGCGATTTAGGGCTGAACGATATATCGCATTTGCGATAATATCGCGACATGATCAAGTGCAATTTTCTAACCGCAAAGGCTGCGATTATACTGCGATTATAAGGCTGTCCAAATTACTACCATATCCCAGAATTCATAGCGCGGCCCAGCCAAACTCCAGTTTCCAGCAATGGCGGCCGCTACTAAGTTTTAAAATTACTCATACTAATCTTTCTGGGTCACAAAATAAACTTTTAACATATTTTCAGGCGAGAAAGTAGTTGTGTAAACATCAAATATCTGCTCGGTTTATCAAGATATCCCATATTTGCAAAAGTGCTTCGACGTTTTCAGAGGCGTCTGCTACCCACCAGCTCGACAGCTAGCCGGGAGCTCGAGGATTACTGATGCGGCCGAGAACGGCACAACTCCCGGCACATCATTTTCAGATCACCGCGGAGTTTCGCTGCTCGGGTTAAACGTAATATATAAGTCACTTAGACAACCTAAAAATGTTATTGTTGGGCTTTTTTCAGTGTTTTGTTTGTTCGTGAGTAAATCGGTTTGGCTGAGATTAAAGTTATTAGATTAGATAAAATAAAACTTTATTAATCCCCCGGGTGGGTTCCTCCTTGGTTTTCACACAGCTGACTAAACGTCAAACAGAAAACTTATTAAACAGAAGTATGAGACAGTCGAGAATTTACACCAGTGTCTGGTTATATTTTAGATAGCAAGAAGCAGACGGCCGAGTTTATTAAACTCCACCGAGACAGCGGTGACGCTAATCAGAATCAGAAGGCTAGACCGTCCAATTTGACGCCTTTAAACTTTAAAGGCGTGTTTGTGTGTGTGTTTATACAATTGCTATTATGTTTGCACTTTATGTGTAATGTTACTGACTGCAGAGATCAGTAAGATGTGTGTATTTTTTATTTATTAGTTTTATTTATTTAATATTATTTTTTAATTGAATGACTGTCTAGTAGTTCACAGATGTCGAAAAACTGAGTGTGGTAAAGCCACTGATTTTTTTTTATGTATATTTCTGCAATCTGCACATTGTACTGACTTTCATTTTAATGTTTACACCAGAGTTCCTTGTCAGCACTTTATGCTCAGATGTTTGTAAGCTAAAAATAAACTATTGTGTATGTTCAAATATACTGTTGTGATTGAAGAAGTTAAATAAAAATGTCAGTCATCAATTCATGCATCACCTCATGTCATCATAACAGAGGTCTGTCTTCCAGGAAAGAACAGTTTAAAATTAATGTAATATAGTATTGGCCATACTATATGATGTATTGCTTGTCTTTGTTTAATAATACAGAAGACAAAGACCTTAAAAAATAATCGCATATCGCATCGCAATCGCAATATTGGGGCAAAAAATCGCAATTAGATTATTTTCCATAATCGTTCAGCCCTACTTCCTATATATGTTCCCTGTTTGCAATGCAACATGCTGGTAATTTCTCCGTCCACAAGGTTACTTGTTGCTTTCTGTTGTACTTGCATGAACTGAACTTGGCAAAAAGAGCTTTTGTGCAGAATGACTGGAAATGACAGAATTCATTTCATCAAGTGCTTTAAAGCAAAACTAAGAATCCTTCAGACCAATTCCAAAACATGAAATGGTTTCAATTTTAATTGAATATTAAATTAATTAATTAATTTGTTTGTGTGTGTTGTTATGGCGTGTGTTTTATTGTATAATTTTTGTAATTGTGAGATAGTTGCTGGTGGCATCTTGGCCAGGTATCCCTTAAAAAGAGTTCTTTAATCTCAATAAATGTTAATTACAAAAAATTAACACAGAACCATACTAAAATCTTTTATTATATTTGGGTTTTCATAAACAAGCAACTACTAGTGCAAAACAATGCAAAAAGTCTTGAAGCAGAGTGTATTTGATGTTTTTGTTAATACATAGCAGTAAAATGTCTTTGGATTCTGGACTGGTGGTCAGACAAAAAAATACATATTTTTTAATAGTTTTCACTGTTTACCATCAGGGTGAGGAGTAAGAGTCATGATTCCTATTTTTTTAAACATACCATCAAACCATTATTCGCTCTTACAGGAACCTCATTTAATGTCTATCAGGAAATAGCCAAATAATCTATTAGAGCTTCCTTGGGTTGACATACTTAACCACATTCTAAAACATATCAAATGGCTGTGAGGACAAAGCAACAACTATGCTGAGACCGCTTAAGGTAACAGTTGCAATTTCACCAAATGTGCAGCTAATATTGCTGAACGCCAACTAGCATGCTAATATCGCTGAACTGCGAGCTACCAAACAGACAGTAAACCCTGTTTGAAGTTGATTCCATGACCTAATTCATCAAAACTCTTGGATGTGATCTGGCTATTGGAACTCACTGGCTAGCCTATTGCCATTTAGAGTTTTAAGTAATCTAATGTAATAGCGAAATGGTGAATTTGGTTTAAGGTTTAAGATAATCTGGCACATTGCAAAGCAATCACCTTGCACTACATGCAGGCAGCCAGGTGGGCCAAAGAGAAATACTTTTAGAATGCTTTGAGCATGTTAACAGGAATGGATTTTTAACTTTCATGTTACTATATATACTTAATCATTCAATAAAAACCACAGCTCACTTCAGGATGAAGTATGTCGAGGTTATATTGAACTCCAAGGTAACATCCTGGCCTGTTACAACATACCAATCCTGGATTGACCAATTGCTTTAATGTAATCGCATTAGGGCTGAACGATTATGGAAAATAATCTAATTGCGATTTTTTGCCCCAATATTGCGATTGCGATGCGATATGCGATTATTTTTTAAGGTCTTTGTCTTCTGTATTATTAAACAAAGACAAGCAATACATCATATAGTATGGCCAATACTATATTACATTAATTTTAAACTGTTCTTTCCTGGAAGACAGACCTCTGTTATGATGACATGAGGTGATGCATGAATTGATGACTGACATTTTTATTTAACTTCTTCAATCACAACAGTATATTTGAACATACACAATAGTTTATTTTTAGCTTACAAACATCTGAGCATAAAGTGCTGACAAGGAACTCTGGTGTAAACATTAAAATGAAAGTCAGTACAATGTGCAGATTGCAGAAATATACATAAAAAAAAATCAGTGGCTTTACCACACTCAGTTTTTCGACATCTGTGAACTACTAGACAGTCATTCAATTAAAAAATAATATTAAATAAATAAAACTAATAAATAAAAAATACACACATCTTACTGATCTCTGCAGTCAGTAACATTACACATAAAGTGCAAACATAATAGCAATTGTATAAACACACACACAAACACGCCTTTAAAGTTTAAAGGCGTCAAATTGGACGGTCTAGCCTTCTGATTAGCTAATCAGAAGGCTAGTTCTGATTAGCGTCACCGCTGTCTCGGTGGAGTTTAATAAACTCGGCCGTCTGCTTCTTGCTATCTAAAATATAACCAGACACTGGTGTAAATTCTCGACTGTCTCATACTTCTGTTTAATAAGTTTTCTGTTTGACGTTTAGTCAGCTGTGTGAAAACCAAGGAGGAACCCACCCGGGGGATTAATAAAGTTTTATTTTATCTAATCTAATAACTTTAATCTCAGCCAAACCGATTTACTCACGAACAAACAAAACACTGAAAAAAGCCCAACAATAACATTTTTAGGTTGTCTAAGTGACTTATATATTACGTTTAACCCGAGCAGCGAAACTCCGCGGTGATCTGAAAATGATGTGCCGGGAGTTGTGCCGTTCTCGGCCGCATCAGTAATCCTCGAGCTCCCGGCTAGCTGTCGAGCTGGTGGGTAGCAGACGCCTCTGAAAACATCGAAGCACTTTTGCAAATATGGGATATCTTGATAAACCGAGCAGATATTTGATGTTTACACAACTACTTTCTCGCCTGAAAATATGTTAAAAGTTTATTTTGTGACCCAGAAAGATTAGTATGAGTAATTTTAAAACTTAGTAGCGGCCGCCATTGCTGGAAACTGGAGTTTGGCTGGGCCGCGCTATGAATTCTGGGATATGGTAGTAATTTGGACAGCCTTATAATCGCAGTATAATCGCAGCCTTTGCGGTTAGAAAATTGCACTTGATCATGTCGCGATATTATCGCAAATGCGATATATCGTTCAGCCCTAATAGGAAGGCACCAATCTGAGTATTGCTTTATATTTAAAACTGTATAAATGAGAGTTCCTCCGACTGAGAGTGTAACTCACATTTGTTGAGTGTCTTAAAAAGGTCTTAAAAAACTTTGCTTTAGATTTTTAAAATGTCGTCAGATTACATTGTTATATAACCAACTACTTTCGTTTTCTGTCATAAGCAGATCAAGAAAGAATAACAGCTAATCTTGTGACCTTTGTTCTACCTTTCAGGAGTGTGTCTGAACTGCGAGGGCAACACCCACGGATTGAACTGTGAGAACTGCAAGCCTGGTTTTTACCGCAGTCCTGGAGCTGCCCTGACCGAAGCCTGTGTGCCATGCCCCTGCTCTAACTCCACCTCCAATGGCACCTGTCACACTGGTGAGCACTTGTTCACATGTCAGGCATTTAGCGCTCATCCAATGGCTTGTTGCAGTGATTAAGCAGATCTGGCCTCCTGGCTTTATACTCCATTAATCCTGGGATTTATGACATAAAAACCTGACAGTGATGATGTCTTGGAAAGCATTTTCCACCTTCAAGCTGTTATTGCTGAAAATAACTCGGAATGACATCATGGTGTCTACTGTTGGCTGGTTATACAAACTAAAAAGAGAAATGCAGTCAAAGGGAGATGTAATGAAAAGGAAAGAAGGTGACATCAGAGAAATTATGTAGATAAGCAACCAGCAGCCAAATGTTAGATAACCTAAAAAGCAAACTACATATAATACCACATATACTGCATACATACCTTGTGTTTGTTGGCAGATTTTGAATGGAGTGAAATTAAAATGAGCCTTTCAAGGTCTGGTCCTGTTCCTGGATTTGCCTATTCACAACACCGCATAAAATGTAAAGTATAAAGAGAATCCAGTGATTTGCAATCCACTGTACATTTGAAAGAAAACTATTATTTCAAAGGCAACATATTGAAACTGAGAAAGTTTATTCCAGATATAAACTCATTTTGAATATGATAACAGCAGCATGTTTCTCACTGTGCAGCCACTGCTTTGCACCCTGTGACTGTACCATTAAATACAGTGCTGCTTCACTGCTCAAAGATGAGTCACTCACATTGTCATTTTAGGATTCTTTCAGTCCTTTAAGATATTACATTAGCATGGCTTATTTTTCTGAAATTATAATGATTTCAAAAATTGCTGAACAGTTTGGAAACATACCATCTATGAAAAGTGATAATTCTCTCCCTATTGTTATCTGCTGCTTTTTTCTATATCCAGTCGTGTAATTAACTGATCTTATTATTTGTGTATATTTCACCAAGTGTATTGCAACATTTCTTGAATTTTACTGATATGTGTGTTAAAATGCAGTATTTTTTTAAATGCCAACATGGTTGCAAGTCACAACATTAGATATGTTCTTTTTGTATTATTTTTATTTATATGTGGGATTTAACTGACTTGCAAAAACAACTTTTTTGGAAATTGAGTATCAATTATTTCCTTTGCGCTTTTCTGATAACTTTTCAACTGTAAACCACAGTCTTTTCGACGTTTCCAAACAAAAATCAGCACTCTAGTTCCCACTTCTTTCACCTCAGGCTGCTGCTGCCCTACTTCCACAACCTCCTGGAGGTCTCTGTGGAGCTGACATCTGAGTTGAACTACAGTCTCTATAACATTCTCAGACTACCTCAATTCTTCCTTTAATTTCATCGCAAGGAAGTAGTTAAAAAAAAAAAATGAAGATCAGCATCTGGTCAACAACAATGTTTGAAATGATAAAATGGTGTATCACATGTCCCATATCAATGTGCAATCACCTTCAATTTTCTTGAGTAAAAAAAATCAAAATTTAACATTTGGTGAGTGAGAAACACATAACATAAATAACATATATATGTAATAGAGAAAAAATCATGGACCAAAGATGAGCTTGTCATCAATATGTCAGTAAAGAAAGCCTTTCAATTGCTATTGTTTTGAAGTTTAAAAAACACACCTTTTCAAATTGTTGTAAATAGGTTTAATTGCGTGGGTTCTCTCCGGGTACTCTGGCTTCCTTCCACAGTCCAAAGACATGCAGTTAGTGGGAATAGGTTAACTGGAAACTCTAAATTGCCCATAGGTGCGAATGTGAGGGCAAAGTGTTGTTGGTGTCTATGTGTTAGCCCTGCAACTGGCGACCTGTACAGGGTGTAGCTTGCCTCTCGCCCTAAGACAGCTGGGATAGGCTCCATCCTATGAAAGAACATGCATAGATATACTTCCTTAGATATACTTAAGTTAAGAATCAGCTGAAACTAAAGCAAATGCAAGGCAGACCAGTTTGCATGTGATGAACCTGCAGAATACTGCAGTTTTGAAATGCAGTTATTTAATTTCAAATAAGATACTGTGCTGTCCACCAAACAAGGGAATTTGGCAGTTACCTTCAAATTGCCTGAACTTCATTCCAGGCGTTAAATAAAATATGACCAGGAACCTTGCTACATGTGCTGTGCAAGTGATGAGTCTCTCATGGTGTGAGTTTGTGTGCTTCAGACATCACAGCTCATCCTTGTTGAACTGCACCATAACCCTTTCTGCAAACTGCCTTTGGAGGTTTGCGTTCAGCATTGCATCACTGGCCTCGCTTTCTACTGCTTATTGTCTTCTATCACCTTGCCCTTCCCCCTTTTGGGGCACACAGCTTTGCTACATCACCACTATTGGTGGTGGCCTGCATGGCAACAGCCATGTATAGATGCACTTAGACTGGCGGATCAGGGTTGCCACTGCCAGGGGCCATAGCAGAGGTTACAAAATGTGGGAGGGAGGGGATGGGACATGAACCAGGCAGAGCGTAGCTGGGACGGCATGTTCACAGCTGGGCCATTTCAGCGCCACCCAGGCAGCAGCAGACTGGAGCAGGGGGATGGGCATCATCGTGTCCTCTATTTAGACAGCTTGAAATATGCTTGGGATGGTTCACAGGGTGAGGTGCTCTCATGTTAGTGGTGCACAGCTGTCGAGGATCTCACAGACTCAAGACTAGAACTGGAAAGAGATCAGCCTCCCTGTATAGGTTGCCCCGGCAACAGTGACAAGTGAGAAGATGCCACAATGCAGTATCATGGCTCCACTGTGAGGGGCAGATGCTTCCTAAATGTGCTGATGTGGCCTGTTGCAGTAAATGAATATCCTCTGTACTGACACTCGGAGAGGTGAAATGGAGCATTGCACCAGTTCAGAATGTGGGTCACACATATTAAATCATCCATGTATGATTGTGTCTTTACCCAGTGGTATAGAACAGTCAGGGTATTTCAGTTTATTCTAAGCTTCATCAGATATTTTGACTCATTTGTTTAAATCGTCTTGTCTTATATAATTGTGTATGTGGGACCTGCCTGCCTAACAGTACCACTCAAATGTGTGTATGTGTGTGCTGTTGGAAAGAGGAGTGCTTTGCACTTTTCGCTTGCAAAGCAGCTCCTGTTTCCTTTTGGTTGTATAACCCAGCAGGTGACTGCCTTTAAACCCCCAGCAGAGGTTAAATCAACCTTATCAGATGTGCCTTCCTTAGTTTTGCTGGAAATCAACACAGCCGTGTAACTACAGTAGATGGAGACCAACATCTAGGCCACTGGAAGGCAGCTATCTGTGCTTAAATCATTCAATGCCAACAGCTCTCCTGTGCTGACGACTGGAGAGGGAATGGTCTACTATGCTGCAGTGTCACACACATTATTTATACGAGTTCTCAACTTCTCATAGCCAAATTGTGTGCCTTCACCCCCTGCTCAATGACCCAGTTTTTGCTGTTCAGTTTTACACATCAAATCAAAGCTCGAACAGTAAGGTTTAGTAGCTCAGGTATCAGTGAGATTTATCCCACTGCAGAATCAGATTGCGTCAAAGAAATAAAAAGAACATTTAAGAACCAAACTGATGGTTCTTTTCTTTACTTATTTTCCACCACCAACATGTTGACACACACACTTTTCAACAAGTTTCAGAGCAGAACTTTGAGCAGTGCAGAACTAAGTTCTGTCAGAAGAAAATCAGTGGCTCCTAGTTTTGGAGCACACATTCTGTGGTTCTGTGCCAGAAACCAGTCTTTGTTATAAGAAAGTTGGAACCTGTTATTCTTTGGACAGCAACAGTGTTTTGATGAGAAGAGCAATCTGGGAACCAGTAAAATGGAACTGCAGGCTTGTCAGCTTGTGTTGAAAAGGGGAAAACAATGGGACCGTTTGCCATATTGTTCATGTTGCAAAAACTTTTTACCTATATTGGTGGAATATTCACTACTAACCTGTCTAACCCCTTTAGATTGAAGTAAATGTTTGCTATATGATGTGTTAAAAACTCCCCTCTACCAGGTAAATAACACAATCCTCCAATCCCCACCATCTTGATGTTGTGTTTTGTCTGTTGCACACGCATGTGTGTAAAAGTAATTTTGCAGGCTTGGTCAGTTACATCAGATACACAAAGAGAAGTTGAAAATGGGCCAAAAAAGACTCCAAGGTAATCACCTCAATGTTCTACTGTAGAAACATGTAGAAATAGAAATAGAAACACTACTATTCTGGAAGACTGCACATCCCTGTTGTCTGTTGAAGTTCAGGGCTGGGGTCAGCGTGCACTGGGCTTGAGCATCAGTCTCCGTTCTTGGCTAGCTTTACATTAGCACACATTAGCTTGTGCATATGCTCTCAAAGAGACAAAGCTTTGTTAGCAGCATAATGTATTGTGATACAATTCAGTCACTTAAATTAGTTTAATTATAACTTAGACCAGAGTTGTTCCAGAGTTGGACAAGCAGTGGCTGAGAAGGAGCAACGCTGCTCCTTAGTTTTTAATGGCGCCAATTAAGATGCCTCAGGATGACCACTGGTCTTACTATGAATTCTTCAGTGATAGTTACCTATGTTGTTCTCATATTCTCTTGGACTGACTGAAATAACTCTCTGACAGATTGTTGAAAGTTTGCAAATACTTGCTGTTTAATTTATAAATGCAAACAGATTGCCAACATGTTGTCATCAGTCTGTATGAGTCTCTCAATAAGCACAACTCGAGGGGATTCAAGTTCAATTTCAGACTGATTGCAGACTTGACTGATTTTTGTCTTATGGCAATTATGGCGGTTTTTACTGGCAGCGTTGTATTATGGGCAGAAATCTGTGCCATCAGAAACTGAATTTGAATTAGTCTAATTTGAAATTGAATTTATGGTTTGAAAATGTCACAGATTTCTGCCCATATTATATGCTTGATGTCATTTTGCAGCCAAAAAGATAACTGACATGAGATAACTTTTATTAATTAAAAAAGATACTGGAAAGGTTTGACTTTGACAATTTGTAGTTGACAAAAGGTAATAAATTGCAATACTAAGCATATCACTAAATGTTCAAAATCACAATAATACCACATTTTGAATGAATTATTGTGATAATTTTGTGTCATGGGGATGATTCCCACCTCTAAGTCATATGGCAAAAATCCTCCTACTGCAGACAGATTAACCCTTTAAAAGCAAAGGCTGGTTAGCCAAACACTAGAGCCCTTTGGGCAGTGTAACACATACTTAGCTTAAAATAATATTACTTGTAATTAAAATCTAAAACTGAATACTTATTACAAAATAAGAATTCTAATCATTTGGCAGATAAGAAATTTATCCAATTCAGACTTGATTTACTTGTTCAAATAAGGCGTTGATTAGGGCTGGGTATCGTCACTGATTTCTAGAATCGATTCAATTCCGATTCACAAGGTCCCGAATCGATTCGATCCACGATTCGATTTAATTCGATTTAATTCGATTCGATTCGATTTAAATCTGGGAAATTTTGACAGTCAGAAATATTATAATTCAAATCAGTACATTTACATATTTTTGTATCAATAAAAAGGAAGCTGACACACGCAAGACTTTATCAAAGGTGTGAGCATCACAGCAGATGCCTTTGTGTCAAAGTAGCTGAAGATAAAACACAGAAAAACATGAAGGTGATTTTCCTGGCCTGGGATTTTATAAAAATATTCTGCAGTACATCAAAAACGAAAGAAAACCATTAATCAACATATGAACATTACCTCTGAAGTTACAGCGGTTTTATTAGAGACACGGTTAAGCGTTTTGCATTTTGAATAATTTTAAAAAGTTTAAATTTGTTCAGTATTGAACAGCAGAAATGAGGTTTTCTTTTCGGAAGAATGTAAAAGGGAAAAAAACAGCGGCTGACAGCGCTGTAAACAACAGTAGACTGGTGCGTAACAAGCAAGCGAATAATGAAGAAAGGGAAACTGTTCTTGAAGTACAGAGAGAGAGAGGGGGGGGGGGAGGGAGAGAGAGAGAGAGAGAGAGAGCTGTGCATCGCGGTGGAAGCAAAACAGTAAAAGTCAGAGTGAATTCATGACAATTTTATGTGAATCGTTTGGATCTTCTTTTGCTGCTGGTTCGGTCAATATTGTTTGGAGAGAGATCAAACTAACAGCTTTAGAATCGGCGCAAAAAGGGCGTAAACACAAAGCGCGGACCCGCCGAAACATCAGGATCAGCGAGCTGTCGGCTTTCAGCCCCAACCGTGAGAAAGGCGACATCTAACTGATTCTGATCCGCGGGTCGCACTGTGTGTTTAAGTCTATGTGCAGAATCCGTGTACCTGCTCTCATTTACTGTCTTAACTGTTTGGTGGTTCTTGAAATTTTGTGAGATGTCACCAAAGATTCTGGCATTTCAAGCAAAATAAATTTATATTAAAAAAATAGATTCAGGATTTAAATGAATCGATTTTACGTTATCCAAGCCAGAATCGATTTTAATCGATGAATCGATTATAAAAACCCACCCCTAGCGTTGATCATTTGGTTTGATTAATCATCAAGGCTGCCACCATGTTTACTTCAGAATCAGAATCGTGTTTATTGGCCATGTATATGTGCAGACACAATCAAGGAATTTGGTTCCGGTAGATGGTGACTCTCAAGCACAGCAATGTAAATCACACACACACACACACACACACACACACACACACGTGTCGATATATACATTATACATGCATACACATACATACACAAAGCTGTGTAAACCAACTATAAATAACCAATCTAAACTTATATACATAGTATACAGGATGACAGCAATTAAATGAGGTGGAATGAATACTACAGAATGCACATAAAGTGCAGTTGCAGTCTGGCAGTGGGAGCAGTGCGACAGGTCAACCGTTTAGAAGGGAGATGGCAAGGGGAAAGAAACTGCTCCTATGTCAGATGGTCCTGGTCTGCAGGCTTCTGTGCCGTCTGCCAGAGGGCAGCAGGTCAAAAAGTATGTGTCCAGGGTGTGAGGGGTCTGTGATGATTTTCCCTGACCATTTTCTGGTTCTTGAGAGGTACAGGTCCTGGATGGAGGGCAGGGGGACGCCGATGATCCTTTCTGCTGCCCGTACAGTCCGCTGCAGTCTGCTCCTGTCCTGTTTAGTGGCTGCACCATACCAGACTGTGACTGCAGTGTAGAACTGGATTAGCAGCTCCTATGGAAGACTGTACTTCCCCAGTTGTCTCAGGAAGTACATCCTCTGCTGGGTCTTTTTGAGGATGGAGTTGATGTTGGTCTCCCACTTCATGTCCTGGGAGATGGTGGTACCCAGGAACTTGAAGATCTTCACTGTCGACACAGGGCTGTCTGATATGGTGAGGGGGAGCAGAGTTGAGGGATGTCTCCTGAAGTCCACTGTCATCTCTACAGTCTTAAGAGCGTTCAGCTCCAGGTTGTGCTGACTGCACCAGAGTACCTCAACTTCCTGCCGGTATGCAGACTCATCACCATCCTGAATGAGGCCAATGACGGTGGTGTCTTGGTGACACAACGCTGTTGAAGGGAGTGCACTTCAGTACTGCAGTCTCTGTTTGACGTGCCAGAAGATGTCATGTGACCAGTGGCTCAAGGCTAGGAGAAAGCTGACATTTGACATGCACTTGTTGCAGATGAACAGTGTTCATGTAAATTCTGGTTGAATACAAGCTATTACTGAGCTTTAAACAAATCACTGTTGTTTTTTTTAACCCAGAATTTAAAAAAAAAAAACACTAAAAAAATGTAAAACCTTTTCAGAGTACTTCATAGTGGGCCTGGCTGAGGCATAAGCACTCTGTGTTTTCACTGAGTTGCACAGGACAAACAGGGAAAATCACACCCTCCTCTGGAGATATGACACAACATGGTTCTCTCACATCCATATACTGTCAGCTTGAGCCACCTAGTGGCCCGACAATAGCTGTTTCATTTCGGGCTGTATAATATAACACAAGATCATACATGTTCAGAGGGTTCTTCAGAAAACACAACATAATATTGCTAGTCATCATTACAGCTAGATTTTAGAACCTCTGCTTGTAATATATGTGACAGACTGATGGCAGGGTGCAAACTGCTTCTCACCCTGTGGCAGCTGGGATAAACTCCTGGTAAAGCAGAAGAAATAAGATGGATGTATGTTAATGATATAGCGATCAAAGTTGAGACTAAAGAATGTGTTTTGATGTGGGGGTTTTTTTTTTATATGTGTTTAACATTCTTTTTGTCCCTGCAGTAAGTGTAATCTAGCAAATGCTCATATTTAACATGAGTAAACTTAAATCTCAAACAAAGCTCAGATCATGCTTGTGTACTTGAAAGTCATAAATAGCAGTGATCAGCAGCTGATGTGCAACTTCCTCTGTTCCTGTACAGATCAAAGTGGCTCTCCAGTATGTGACCAGTGCCTTCCCCAGTACAGCAAACCACACTGTGTTGAGTGCAGTGCTGGTTTCTACAAATCAGCTAGGATTTGTGTTCCATGTGACTGCAATGGAAATGCAGACCCTCTGGGCCCGCCCCAGCTCTGTCACCCTGACACTGGCCACTGCCTCCGCTGCATCAACGGCACTACTGGGACGCAGTGCCAGCTTTGTGCTCCCGGCTTCATAGGGGACAACCGCAAACTTAACTGCACCCATCCGAGTAAGTCCAAAACACACTGCTGGGTTGAAGATGATTACAAACGAGCATTATATAGAACTACAAACCATGCAAAGCTACTTAAGTGAAGGAATAAAAATAATGGGTTAAAATTTGGAAGAAAAGGTCTGCTGTAGTCTCAAATGTTTAAAAATAAAATCTGAAATGATTAAATACTTGAAATGCTTTTTCTCCTCAGCTCCCCGAATTATTCCCACACCAGAAGCTACAGCAAAGCACCCCACATCCTCCTCCACCACAATAACCACCAGCACTACTTTGATGTCTCCCAGAGCAAGAGGGATCCCAGCCTTCACATCAAGCAGCAACACCAGTACCACACTAAGCACCTCCTCCACCACCCAGGCTCTGCTGACCAGTCTAAGCAGCCCCACTGACAACACCACAGCTGCCCTGACAGAGGTCACCTGGACTCAGTTCAACGTCATCGTTCTGGCTGTCATCATCCTGGTGGTGCTGCTACTGCTGGGCTTTGTCGGAGGCGTGTACACCTACAGGGAGTACCAGAACCGCAAGCTCAACGCCCCCTTCTGGACCATTGAACTGAAAGAGGACAACATCAGCTTCAGCAGCTACCACGACAGCATCCCCAACGCTGACGTGTCAGGCCTGCTGGAGGATGAGGCTAATGAAGTAGCGCCCAATGGCCAGCTGGCACTCACCACGCAGGGAAACTGCTACAAAGCTTAGCTCTCCATCTATTCCCAAAGCAGTCACCTAGATTTACAGATGAAATAAAGCTGCTGGAAAACACCAAATCCAAAGCTCCTTCATGTTTGACAGTTTGTCATTATACTGCTCATCTGCAGCATTTACAGCACCTGGCAACCTGATAGAGAGTTCAAAGTAAAGAGTTTCCACTTTTTCGTGCGATTTCGGGTGGAATGGGTGATCAGTGAAACGGGGTCCAAAGAAACCAGTTTAAGTCTTGCCTGCAGAGGGCACTGCTGGGGAGATTAATGAGGGCCGGTGAGAGGCTGGTGAAAGTATGCACCTGTTGGCTGAAACAATGGTTCTGGAACCAGTCAGAGGACTTCCAGGAGCTTAACATTTCAGATATTTTTAAAATGAATTTGTGACTGTTTAAGTTATAACTGAATCACTTGGTATGGTGATTTCAATCTGAGACGATGATTGTTATTTAATGAATTTGTATTCTGTTCTTATTTATTGGTTGGGAGAAATGCTGCACATGTATGCTGTGTTTATTCATGGTGTTTTATCTTATGTGCTATCAAATGGTACTTTGAACTGGCTGATATGTTTTCATGTATAGTTGGTGTGTTTTGGAGAGAGAGGGAGAGAGAGTTGTAGAAGGAAACAAAGTCTGTTAGCACACGCGTCTTAGTGACCTCATCTTTTGTTCATAGCTTTCTCACTTTTGTTAAAGTGTGCCAGCTCACCTAAAACATCTAAGAGGAGTGTTTTGTTTAAAGAAACTGCAACTGGTATTTACAGACTGCTTTCTTCTGGCAGTATGGTGAGACAGTGACACATACTCGGATTGTGTAAAAGGCCATAATCTTATAATCTAATCTGCTCTTTGCTGCCTTCCTCAGCAAAAGTTGAACAAACCATTTCAATAAGTGCTTCTCATTCTTAGATAGGGTGAGTACTGTGACTCAGATGATAGAGAGTTTAAAAACATAAACAGTATTGTCTTGTTGATACTGTTGTGTAGTGAAACCAACCTGCAGATGTTTAAAAAAACCCACACACATCCTGTTCTCACCTACAATCAAATTGCATCATCTCAAGCAGTGAGTTGCTGTAATATTGATGCAATTTCCACCTGATCCCAGACAGGACCCCACGTTTTCTGTGTGAATATAGCTACCATTGGGTGGGTGTGCTTCTTTTTACCATGGTGAATGAGTAAAGCTAATTATGAAACCAACTCCTCAGGTACTGGCTCTTTCCCTAATGTGATCTCTGTAAATATTATTATTGTACAGATGAATGTGAATAGTAGCACTATTATTGTACAGGTAGAATACCGTGTGGACACTGTCACTCAACAAGCTCCCAACCTTTCACTTCCCAGAGCGTGATGTGGCGGTCGACCTGCGGCTTTTTGTATTTTGATTTCTTATTCTCAGTTGACTTTGCCATACACGCAGCTACAGAACTCAAATGCACCCACAACTCATAACAAAGAATTTAAAAAAAGAGCAGTGTAAATAATACCTCACAGTCAGAGCCCAACTCTCAAATAAAAACGGGTTTAACTGTTGTTTATGTCTGTTGCACATCTCTTTATCACATTTTAACAATTCCCTCCTGAGACATAAAAAAGACTTGTCTCAATTCATTTAAAAAGTACAGAAATATACTCACATGTTAGCTGTTTAAAATTTACACTGCAAGCAGGGTTTTTTAAGCCTTTTATTTTCCACTGTGCAAATTAAAAAAATTAAAACATTCAGTTTACATCCTGTACGCAACACACAAAAGTTTATATATGATAAAAGGGAATTGTTATCAAAAGGTATCCGGTGACATTCTGAAAAATGTAACATTATTCCTTTCCCTTGATTAAAAAAAAGTCAGTTTCTGTTCAGTTAATTTCAGTTATTTAAACTGCTACATTGCATAAACCAAAGTACGTGGGAAATTCCAAGAAAATATTCCAAGTTCTACTGGACAGCTGAGATTTCATATTGGCTCTGATGATGCAAAATCCTGTTTGTTAAGTTGAAGGTGATTGCAAGGAATCATTCCTTTCGAAGAATGCAAAACATTTACTGTTCACCGAAACAATCAAAGGAAGTCACAATTACAAAGATGAGTGAAGAGGAACTTGATTTACTCACAGATTGTTTCTAGGTAACTAATGCCCTAATTACTGCAGGCTGACTGCTGCTAACCAGTTGACATACTCTCTTAAATTCTTTTTCAAAGTCTTTTTCAACTGCAGGCTACTTAAAATTGCTTAACATTGCCAACTTACTCAGATCAGTAATCTACAACACTTCATTGATTGATGTATTATCAGCTTCTGTTTTCATAGCACTCTGAATTTTTTGTCTATGTAAGCAACTAATGCTGCAGCAGCATTTATTTTATATAACATTATGAGAAATTTGTCGTAACATAGGGCACATGAATAATGGAGGACAGGTTAAATGCCAGTATGACTACAAACTGCAAATAAATGAGAACGATAGGAGGTGCAGTGTAATAGACTGTGTGTCACTTGGGTGCTCTTAGAATCTCATCTCCGCTTTTCACAGATGACGTTGCAGGAATGGGAATCAGCACCAAGTCTTAGGCCGTGGTCCCTACCCTCAACTATGGTCACAAGCTTTCGGTAGTGACCGAAAGAACGAGATCGCAGATACAAGCAAAATACAAGAAATTATCTTTCTCCCAGGAGTGGCTGGTGTCTCCCTTATAGATAGGGTACAGAGCTCAGCCATTCATAAAGGGCTCAGGGTAGAGCCTTAACTCCTCCACATCAAAAGGAGAGAGTTGAGGTGTTTCGGGCATCTGACAAGGATGCCTCCTGGGCAAGGTGTTACTAGCATGTCCCAATAGGAGCAGGTCCTAAGGCAGACTCAGGACATGCTGGAAAGATTATATCTCTCAGCTGGCCTGGGCATGCCTTGGTGTTCCCCTGCACAAGCTGGAGGAGATGGCCAAGGAGAAGAGGGTCTAGGCTTCTCTGCTGAGGCAGCTGCCCCCATGAACCAGCCCTGCATAAGTGGGAAAAAATTAATGTCGCTTGCAAAGCAGCTCCCGTTTCCTTTTGGTTGTATAACCCAGCAGGCGACTGCCTTTAAACCCCCAGCAGAGGTTAAATCAACCTTATCAGATGTGACCTACTGATCGGAAGGTTGGTGGTTCGATCCCTGGCTCCTCCAGTCTGCTTG
Organism: Astatotilapia calliptera; assembly: GCF_964374335.1. Classification (NCBI taxonomy): domain Eukaryota; kingdom Metazoa; phylum Chordata; class Actinopteri; order Cichliformes; family Cichlidae; genus Astatotilapia; species Astatotilapia calliptera. The sequence continues at coordinate 10,631,123 of NC_137433.1, read as the reverse complement.
CCAAGTATCTTTGGGCAAGATACTAACCCCAAGTTGCTCTCTGATGCATCCATCGGAGTGTGGATGTTGTTAGAAAAGCACTCAGTTTAGTGTCAGTGCTTGTGAGTTTGGGAGAATGTGGCATGTTGTATACAGCGCTTTGAGTACTCCGGGAGAGTAGAAAAGTGCTATATAAGAATCAGTCCATTTATCTGTAGTTATCGTTCAGCTTGTTTTACTGTAAAGGTTTTTTTCTTTTCTTTTTTTGCAGAAACTGATTCAATGCATTCATAACTATGTGTTTTATACTAGATGTTGTTTTTCCGCTCACAAGCTACACCATCCTCTAGTTCTTTGGAAAATGTGTAAACCTACTACAGCATACCACTAATTATTTATTTATTATGTCTAGACTACACGGACGTGATTACAGCTAGTCTGCAAATTACATCTGGACAAAGGGGCAGATAACAGATAGCAGAGTGCTGACGTTCATTCGAAAACACTGTCAGTGTCCTCACAAGCAGCTGAAAAACAAAGTCTAGCCAATGGTCATTAATGGGACTGTCATTCACAGCGTGTTCAACAGGAGGTGAGTTTTTATGGTCGTGGTTTTATATTATAATCAATCCCTCTCCTAGCATTCGTGCTTTGGTTCCACTAAAAACCAAACTAGCCAACGTATTTCACGGTGTTAGAGAAAAGCCAGCCCCAAAAAAGAGGAAGTTCGTGCTTGATACTCGATACCCGGTGAAACTCATTTAAAGCGAGACTTGCAACAACGTGGGCGACACCACGCTAATAAATGGAGATGGAGTATGGGAGCCAGCGGCTAATCCGGGAATAGCAAAGCAGAGGCATGGAGGAAGACAAATGGGGTTTTGAAGTAGGGGAGGAGGCAGTACTTCAAAGCCCGAACACCTCTCTTCAGTTACTGTCGCCGAACGAGACACGAAACAGGCGAATGGCTAAGCTTTTAGCCTTGGTGCTGGTTCTGGTGCTTGCAGGAGTTCTGCCTTTACTAATCACGATTTTACTCCGAAGTCAAAGGCATGCACCGCCGGGCAGCCAGGTAACATATACCCGACACACTCTTAAGATTTTCCGTTTAGAGCTGCTGCTGCTGCTGAAATATTATTTTAACACTGCTTTAAAAAAATCAAAAAGAGAGGAGAATGGTTTAGCGCATATTAAACAATGTAATCTATTATAAACGCAGCTAACTCATACGCCTTTAAATCCTCGGCTGATGCGTTCAAGATATGTTCTACTCTTTATGTTTCCAAGCCAGCCGGGTCAAAGTTTATTCCCTCATGCAATGTTTTGATAAACTTGGCTACAGCATTAGCCAAAGCGCGTTGGCGGCGTACTTTCCACGAAATTATTCGCACTTGTGAGTCGTGGGCACACTGAATCCAAGCACGCGCGGTAGCTCGACACACACGCACACGGCCAGCAAAACAGAGCGCACGTGCCCAAATGTTGTTACCGCGCAGCTGTAGTTTGGAGTGCTTAGTTACAGAAACGCAGTGTTGCCAACTTAGCGACTTTGTCGCTATATTTAGCGAGTTTTCAGACCCCTTAGCGACTGTTGGGAAGTTCGCTAAAAAAAAAAAAAAAGACGTGAAAGCGCGTATCGCTTTTACTCTCAACAAGCAGCGGGTGCTGTAACGCAGTCAGTTCTTCTTTTACTCTTATGCTGTTTTGTGGATCACAAGGTTTAAAGCTACTTATAAACACACACACAAAGTAACTCCACCAGAGTGCCTATTTCGGGTCACTTTCACCGGTCCAAGCCCGGGTAAAGGAGTAGGGTTGGAATTGTGACATTTAAAAAAAACAAAAAAAAAACCAATAATTGCTAAAAGAAATTTAATTTGTAGTTCTAAATAAACTCTAAATGCATTTAGGACGTTTTTACCCACTTTATGTCTCTTCCACGATGTTATTTCTCTCTCCAACAACATAGGTTACAATTGGATTAGCATGACCAATTATGCAAAATTAGGCGATGGCGTCATTTAGCGACTTCTAGGACAGCCAATAGCGATTTTCCTTACTGAGGAGTTGGCAACACTGCAGAAACGTACTTGCTTAAAAATGCTGAAACCTTAAAAACGGCCTCTGTAAAAGACACCGAGGAAGAACCCAACCTATCATCTGTGTTAGTTTCGTTGCCTAGGAAAAGGTCCCACAGGACACTGCACTAACCGCTTTTTAGGCTACGTTCAAACTGCAGGCGAAAGCGCATCAAATCCGACTTTTTTGACTATGCGACCCATATCCGATCATGGTATGACAGTGTGAACAGCACAAATCCGATATTTTCAAATCCGACCTGGGTCGCTTTCGTATGTGGTACTGAATCCGACACACATCTGATGTTTTAGAAAGCGACTGCTGTTTGAATGGTTATGTCGCATTAAACCAGCTTTTTACGTCACTGACACAAGACAGACACCAATTATCAGCGTCGGAGAAGCGCCCGAGAAAACATGGTGAACGCTTCCTGGCCATCCAGTGAAACTGTTGGGAAGACAACGTTGGAGAAACGTGAACATTTTATTTGTACTGTATAATCTGCAGATTCTGACAGAAATCTGCAACTATCCTTTGAAGCGCCGCTCCTCTCTAAAACGGCAACAAGGATAATTATTAGGCCATATGAAAATAACAAAATAACTTTATAACTTAAAGCAAAATTGGGAAACGTAAAGTCAGAAACAAATCTTTATATCAAGGCCATCAGTCAAACACTACTGGGTCTAAACAGAGCGCGTTGTGTGTGACGACTTCTTTTGCGCATGCGTGGCGCTTTGAGGGTTCACACTAGAGCGCGTTTGCTGTCACATTTTATTTGTAGTGTGAACAAGCAGACAAAAAAAATCTGATTTGATAAAAAAAATCGGAATTGAGCTTTAAGACCTGCAGTGTGAACGTAGCCTTAGAGGGATGAACTCCAAAATAAGGGATCTGTGATTCAGGAAATTATGGCCTGCGAGTTCATTTTATGACCACAGTGACCGGTGTTATGCCAGAAAGTGATTTCCGGTATTTGCTATTAAAAAAACTGATTGTGGGTATTTAAACTGTTATAAGTGACCTATTGGTATATACTCTGTCTAAAGAGCTTGGAAAGAAAAACGTCTGGACCTTCACAGACATATATACTCTGTCAAAAACATGTCAAACGCATTTCTCGTGAATTATATCAAGTCCTTTTCAGCCAGAAAGAACATTCTTATCACAAAGTGGAAGCCACAATCAGTTTTTGGCAAAGAGGATTTTGCATATCTTTTATTTATTTAAAATGAACAAAAAAGTAATTTCAAGAGAGATCTGGCCAAGAGGCGAACAGAACTTGAAACAAATATAACATCACAGTTCTAAAAGAATATTTTATGTGACTGAAAAGGACTAGATTGTTTACAGGTACAATAATGCAGCATCATAAAGATGCTGATAATGATACTTGGTCATTTTTTACATAAAGCCTTCCTGGATTATTTTCACTGCTGTCTTTTTACCAATAAAGTGCTTGGTAAGTAAAGATATTATTTATTATTTAGAAAAATAATTGCTGAAATAGAACACAGAAACATCGGAAATCACTTTTTGTCAGATGATCGCTTTTTGGCACAATACTAAAAACTGTGTGGTCCTCAAACAAACGAGGTCATAATATTTCAGTAACTCTGAACCACAGAGTCAGTGAAGCGTCCAAAAACATTTAAAGACATTCATGTCAATGCTGTTTTTGAAACCTGCTTCCTGCAGTAAAACAGTTGTATAATGTATATTAAAAACAAACCCTCAGATTTGGAGAGTGTCTCTCTATCTTTTAGTCCCAAACCATTATTTAACCAGGAAGCGAAACTTTTGAAATTGATTGAATATTCCCTAAATGTTCTAACATAGCTCATTTACCAGGCACCTATAGTTTGAGTGTTCCTGTGGTTATTGTTTCTAATATACATAAACAGTGTTCTGCTATCACACTTTGGTGAAAATAGTGTAGGGTAGATTCATTGGCATCGAGTTACATCATATTTTTGGTCATTCTAATAAAGTATGCTAAGACTTTGTCTGTTTCCTTACAGCCAACCACGCCACCCGACCTGTCAGGTAAATGTTAATACTGTGTTAGCATGAAGTTAAAACAGAAACGCCATCACCACATTTCAAACAATCTCTTTTTTCAATCTGTGTTGTAGTCAACAAACTAGAAACTTCAAGACATCAAAACTTGGTTAATCCAGCTGCCATGCTAACAGGTAAAGTTAAAAATGATGTGTGTGTGTGTCTTTATCTTATGCTTATTTAAGTTTTTTTTTTTTCATTAACCACACTTTGTATGGAGCTTATCATAAAAAAAAAAGGTTCTGTGCCTAAATTATTTACACATGACTCTGCAAGAAGTCATTCACTTTTACTTAAGTTTGAAGCTAGCTATAAATTATAGACAAGTAGAAACATGAGTAACCTTAGTTTTTATTTATTTTTTTCTTCTTTAGCTCCTGTAGGGAATAACACGAATGGGCAGTACCTTCAATGGGCACATGACATCGGAAATGCTTACTGTCACGGCGGCTTCAGCTACTCCAATGGGGATCTTGTGGTGCCCAGAGATGGCTTGTACAGTGTCTACCTGCAGATCACTTATAGTGGTTTAGTGTGTCCTGTCCATAAAAAACTGATGAACAAGGTGTTGCATAGTTCAGAAGAATACAGAAATGATATGACTCTCCTCTCATCGATCCACACAATGAGCTGCAGCGAAGATGTCTGGAGTAAATCCCTCTATACAGCTGGCTTCTTTTTCCTGAAAGCAAAAGACAAACTACGTGTGATGTCATCACATCCAGATTATATTACCAAGGCAGAATACGAAGTGTTCTTTGGCGCTGTGCTTTTTCCTCACTAATATCTATATCACATATATCAAGATTGTTCGAATCCGATCTTGAGGATGGTTTTTAGCCTCTTCTCCAGGAAAATCAGTGTATTTTATGGTTTCCCCTTTACTCTTTTTGCTCATGAAACATATGCAGCTACCGATTGATTAACAGCAGTGAGAAGCTATTGAACAAGCTATGACAGTGGGTTAATTTCACCCTATGCAAGTTATAAGCTGCATTGTTTTTTACTCATTAACGACAGCTCACTTTACATACTGCCTCCTAAACTGGTTTCCTGGTATAAAATATATATGTCCTTGACAGCACATGACTCGTATAACTGCAAAACTCATCAATTATAGCCTTCTTCTTATTTTATATGTGTGGAATTAAAATATATGGGCGATTATGGCTCAAGAGTTGGGAGTTCGCCTTGTAATCGGAAGGTTGCCGGTTCGAGCCCTGGCTTGGACAGTCTCTGTCGTTGTGTCCTTGGGCAAGACACCCGTTGCCTACTGGTGGTGGTCAGAGGGCCCGGAGGCGCCAGTGTCCGGCAGCCTCGCCTCTGTCAGTGCGCCCCAGGGTGGCTCTGGCTACAATGTAGCTTGCCATCACCAGTGTGTGAATGTGTGTGTGAATGGGTAGATGACTGGTTGTGTAAAGCGCTTTGGGGTCCTTAGGGACTAGTAAAGCGCTATACATATACAGGCCATTTACCATTTTTATATATTTTGCCATTGTGATAATTGTTGGTGATGGTCCCTTTTAAAGTGTCTTGAAATATTTTCTCAAGTTCGGTTTAAATTTCTCAAAGTCGAGCAGTCTCAAGGTCTATAAAAGCAAAAGAGCCAAAGACATGACAAAGTGTGAACTTTATGTTGAAATAGAGACACTGCTCAGAAGTTTTCGGAAGACGGTGAATCATTAGCCCATAATTTCCAGCCACACATATACTGTTACCATCATGACTGTATTTATTTACGGTCACAACTAAGGACTTAAAAGTGAGTCAGTTCTCATAGATCTCTAGTTCAAAGTCCTACACTCTACAGCATTTAAACATTATGTTTACAGCATTTTACTGAAATAGTTTTGGTCTCTGTAGCTAATTCCTCTCTTAATTTTTCTATAACGCTCTCATTTAAATTGTATCGAGATTTAAAAGTTACACTGAAGGCCACTTTGCCTAAATTGGAGGCTGATACTTTAAGCTGTAAGGCTCCATCTCAGCTAACTAAAAACGAGATTATATTGGCTCAAAGGACGCCAGTGGAAAGTTAATTGGCCACGTGGTGAATGATGCAGGAAACAAAAAAAGAGTGGAAGCATTAGCTGAAATATGAATTTTTTGTACAGTTGTAGATACAGTTGTGCTGTGGTATTCTGATTAAATGCAGCACTGGTTGCTTAGTGTCCAGTCCTGTAGTCATTGTAACATGTTTGTAGTAGTCTAAACCTGTGATGCTCTCATCAGGTAATAAAGCTTTAAAGGGGTGATAAAAGCATCTCAGTGCCAGACAACTTTTATTGTGTTTTGATATGATTGTTTAAAAGATTTAGCACAGCAGTTTGTCGGTATGAACACTGTGCATCGTTGGTGCCAGTGTTTTAACGCTGACGGTGAGAGAATTTCTCAGACTCATATACTCACAGTTTATTGACGTGTAATAGGAAGCATGTGCAATTTTGGGAGGAACGCTTAAATCACTGCACTACCCGCAGGTGTGACTCGAAATGTTTGAGGGATGCTGGAAGACTCAGTTGTAGAGTTAGTGATGGATTACGTTGTATACCATAGTATTTATATGTGGTAGAATGTAACTATTGTTTGTTGTTTTTTCCACGGGATTCATTGTAAACTGATGAAAACATATATGTGGAACTTTTCACTTTATACTTTTAACCTACGAGTTGCTGCTGTGTGCTCATATACACTTATTTAACAAGCCTAGAAATGTGTGTTTGTATTTAATTATTTAATTCATTGCTTGCAGGGAATTCTATACTTGGTGGTATATAAATCAGCATTTGCTACAATGAAAGAAATTACGTAATTTGTAAACTTGTATTTTTGTGCGAGTTGTGGGAATAGTTTCTAAAATCAAAGTTTATGCCAAGACACGATTTCCCGTTTTTTGGTGATCATTACAGATTTGTTTCACTTTCTGACCTTATATGTAAGACATTTTCTCATATTTCAAATGTTTCATGTCCAAAATCAGAGGCTCAGTTTGTGGGAACCATTTGTCTCCACAAATAACGGTTCTGTGCCTGCATCTGTCAATGGGTGGAAAGTTTTAGTTTTCACTTTCTCCTTTCTCCTGATGGATGGTTTCTTTGGTAAAAGGGAGTGTTTTTGTTGCATCCTCACATCTCTGTAAGATGACCTAATGTTATGTTATTAAAGCAGTTGTCCATAGTGTTTGCTTTCCCAGTTACAAGCAGAATATTTTTGTAAGACTGCTCCCTTGAGGCACTGTTCCTGGGGATTCCTGGCAAGACATATCCACTTAGTCATTGCAGTGAATCACAAGTGGAAACTTTTTCTGTTTTTGTGCTCCACTGAAGACAAAGCTTTCCTTCAACCAGGAACGTTTTCTAAAGATATTCAGGAATATCTTTACACACAGACAGTTTGGCAAGTGATTTACATCAGCACTCAATATTAAGGAAATGTTTGCATGAAAGGGGCTACATAGTCTGGAACAATGCTTGGTAGGTGGTACGTGGCAGAATCCACATGGATGATGTAAAAGAAAATGTTATTCAGGCCAGGTCACCTTCTTCCATTGCTCTGAGGTCCTGTTATGTTACTCACATGCCCACTATACCCTTTCAGTGAGGGACCGGGCTCAGCACAGGCACCCTGACTGGTCCTTGAATTAAAGCTCAAGGACCAGTGTTTTATAAAACATCTTGGTAGAAGCAAAGCAAAAGTAAAAAAAGATAAATTCTAATTTTGTTCTCATCTGTGGGGAGAGAGAGGCAGGGCTGTGCAGAGAGGTTTAAAGGGGCGGGTGCTCAAAGTTAAAAAGGGGCACATTGAACCAGGCTGAATAACAACAACACACATTCACCAAGAATCTAATATGGGCAACAAGGCAAAGCAAACGTAGCCGATGTTCTACCTGATGGGTACAATGTTGCTGTTGAGGGGTTGCTGTGGATAGTGCTGGAGGGCAGGGCTGTGTTGATCTGAGACTGTAAACATTAAAAAGTCCACAGGAGAGATGGTAGCTGATTAAACAAGTGTCATGAGATAATAACAAAATGCAAAGATTGGTGACAGCGCTTGGAACCATAAGGCAACAAAAACTGTGAGAAATAATTTTTTTTATTATTATTAATCCTTTATTTATCCAGGTAAAAAATCTCATTGAGATTAAAAATCTCATTTCCAAGAGAGACCTGGCATCATAGCAACAAAAGTCACATACCACATAGGTATATAACATTTAAAACAAATACAATATCCCATACAAACATTTGTACAATTTAGGCTCTGCTTCTCTTGTTCCTTCCATCCCATCATTTCATATATCACTCTCCACTTGCTGTCTATCTGAGAACAAGGCACAACTTGCTATTGCAATAAACTATAATCTAATTATCCACACCTAACAACTCTTGCACTTAATCTATAATAAAATGATGACAGAAAAATGTTATAGCACTGCCTTTAGTAGCCTCACACAGCTCCTGCTGTCATGGTCTCCGTGCCTGCCCGGTCGGCCCCACAAGGCTACAATTGCTGTTGCTGTTTTCTCCCTCTCTGCCTGGGCGGAGCTCACTGTGGGCTCCCGCCCTTGGCCCACACACACACCTGACAACACTCACCCATCATCACCGGGAGCACTATTTGAGGCTGGAACACAGATCCTCTCGTCGCTGGATGATTGTACCCCTAACGTTAGTGTTCTCACAGCTCTTGTGCTTCATATCCGTGACTTGTGATTTGTTGGTGACCTGCCTTCTCGTCTGCTTCAGATCTCCCCCCCCCCCCGGACCTGCGACCTCCCTGCTACGGGAAAGTGTGTGAGTGTGAGCGGAGAAGACGTGAGCGAGTTACCCTGTGATTCCCCCCAGAGTTTTTGGATCCCTTCACTGTACATATATTGCACTGCACTGTAAATAAACCACACCTTGGAGATACCTTACCGCTCTGCGTTGAATCCCTGTACCAGATCGTGACAGAATCATCCAGCCACGGAAATGGATTCAGCAGACCCAGCGGTCTCGACTCCCACCCTCGTCACTTTGGCCGCGATGCTGGCACGCCACGAGCAGATGTTCATTCACCTTCGAGCAGAGCTCGCGAACCTCACACAGGCCGTGGCTCAGCTAACACCGCTACCGGCCGCTCCTCTGGTCGCCGCTCCTCCGTTGGAGGCGCCAGTTCCAGCTGTAAGTGTCGCGCCACCTGTTCACGTTGACAGATTCCTCCCTACTTCCAGGGCTTTCACGGGAGAGATTGATAAATGTGCTGGTTTTCTCACTCAGTGTACCCTTCAGTTTCGCCAGCAACCGCAAGCCTTTTCTACTGATGGTGCTAAAATCGCTTATATCATCCAGTTACTCCAGGACCGTGCTCTAACCTGGGCTCAAGCTGCGCTTCAGGCGGAGCCGGACATCACCTTTTCTTACTTTCTGACTAAGTTTAAAGGTGTGTTTGACAGGAAAGCCACAACTGCCACCGCCGGCCAGCGCTTGCTTGCGCTTAAACAAGGTAAACGCAGCATGGCTGATTTTTCTATTGACTTTTCTACCTTGGCTGAACAGGCTAAATGGGGGGAAGAGGCCCTTAAAAGTGCATTGCTCACTAATATTAATGAGGAAATAAGGAATGAACTTATGCTCCGAGAACTACCTTCCTCCCTGGATGCGCTTTTGGTTTTGTGTATGCGGGTGGACGATCAGGTGCGCGCACATCGGAGCGCACGCGCGCGTTCGGGGCATGCCCCGCTGGACTTTTGTGGGACCCCTACTGCGGCCCATGGGTTGTGTGACACCGGGGATGGGGAAGAGCCCATGCAGCTTGGGCGCTCGCGGCTGTCGCCCGCGGAGCGCCAGCGCTGCCTTGCCTCCGGTGAGTGCGTTTACTGCAGCCGTAAAGGCCACTCTGTCTCCTCCTGCCCAACGATTGTGCCGTCGATCTTCTTCCTGGAGCTCCGCTGCCGTCTAGCCGCCTGTACAGCCTCTCCCGGCCTGAGAGGGATGCTATGGAGCGCTACATCTCGGAGTCGCTGGCGGCGGGGTTGATTCGCCCCTCCTCTTCCCCTGTCGCGGCTGGGGGTTTTTTTGTGGATAAGAAGGATGGTTCGCTGCGGCCGTGTATTGACTTTCGGGGCCTTAATCAGATCACTGTTAAGAACAAATACCCTTTGCCGTTGCTTTTCTCCGCCTTTGAACTGCTTCAGGGCATGACCGTCTTTACCAAGCTGGATCTGCGCAACGCTTACCACCTGGTGCGCATCAGGGAGGGGGATGAGTGGAAGACCGCGTTCAATACGCATCGGGGCCACTTTGAGTATCTCGTGATGCCGTTTGGGCTGACTAACGCCCCCGCGGTGTTTCAGGCGATGGTTAATGATGTCCTTCGTGATTTTGTTAACCGTTGTGTGTTTGTGTACTTAGATGACATCTTGGTCTTTTCTAAGACGCTCGAGGAGCACAAGGTCCATGTCCGGCAGGTCCTGCTACGCCTTCTGGAGAACCGGCTCTTTGTGAAGGGGGAGAAGTGCGACTTCCACGTGTCGTCTGTGAGTTTTCTGGGCCACATTATCGAGAAGGGGGACTTGCGGACAGATCCGGAGAAAGTGCGAGCTGTGGTGGAATGGCCTACTCCTCCTGATCGCCGCCAAGTGCAACGTTTTTTGGGATTCGCCAACTTTTACAGACGGTTCATTCGTGATTTCAGCAGAATCGCTCTCCCTCTCACTAAACTCGCCTCTCCCAAGGTTCCCTTCCAGTGGGATTCTGCCGCTCAGCGAGCCTTCGCCCTGCTCAAGGACAGGTTCACCACCGCTCCCATACTCCGGCAACCGGACCTTACACGGCAGTTCGTTGTGGAAGTGGACGCGTCGGACTCCGGGGTTGGGGCAGTTCTGTCGCAACAGATGGACGGTAAGCTGCACCCGTGTGCCTTTTATTCTCGCCGTCTCTCCCCAGCAGAGTGTAACTATGACATCGGGGACCGGGAGCTTCTGGCCGTCAAGCTGGCCCTGGAGGAGTGGAGACATTGGTTGGAGGGAGCAGCACAACCATTCATCGTCTGGACGGATCACAAGAATCTGGAGTACCTGCGCTCGGCTAGACGTCTCAATTCCCGGCAAGCCAGGTGGGCACTGTTTTTCGCTCGTTTTGACTTCACTATCACCTACAGGCCAGGAACACGGAACGTAAAGCCAGACGCCCTGTCCAGGCAATTCTCCATCACTGGGGAGGACTCGGACCCTGAGCCTGTCCTCCCGGCCGCCTGCGTAATTGGAGCCATCTCCTGGGAGATCGAGGGGCTCATCCAAGAGGCGCTGGAGACCGAACCGGATCCTGGCACTGGTCCACCTGGTCGCCTCTTCGTTCCTTCAGCCGTCCGCTCTCAGGTTCTCCAGTGGGCTCACACCGCCCGCTTTTCATGCCATCCTGGGGTCCTCCGCACCTGCTCGTTCCTCCGACGTTACTTCTGGTGGCCTGCTATGACTAGGGATGCCAAGGAGTATGTAGCCGCCTGTTCGACCTGCGCCCGGAATAAGCTTTCGAACCGCCCTCCACCGGGTCTTCTGCAGCCTCTCCCTACACCAGCTCGACCATGGTCCCATGTTTCTTTGGACTTTGTCACGGGCCTGCCGCCCTCCGCTGGTAACACCACCATACTTACCATTATCGATCGTTTCTCCAAAGCTGCACACTTTGTCGCCCTCCCGAAGCTCCCCTCGGCCTTGGAGACGGCCCGGCTCCTCACCTCCCATGTGTTCCGTCTTCACGGGATCCCCGAGGACATCGTCTCGGATAGGGGGCCGCAATTCACGTCCCGTGTTTGGAGGGAGTTCTGCTCCGCACTGGGGGCCAAGGTCAGTCTGTCTTCCGGTTTCCATCCACAGAGTAACGGGCAATCGGAGCGGGCCAACCAGGAGCTGGAAGCTGCCCTCCGCTGTGTCACTTCGCACAACCAATCGACCTGGAGTGAACAGCTTCCATGGATCGAATACGCCCACAACAGCCACACATCCTCCGCCACGGGCAAGTCTCCCTTCGAAGCGTCCCTGGGCTATCAACCACCTTTGCTCCCGGCCATCGAAGGTGAGCACTCCGTTCCTTCTGTACAGGCTCACCTCCGCGGGTGCCGTCGTGCCTGGCGGACGACTTGGGCTGCCCTGCTCCGTACTAAGGAGCGGAACAAGACCCTCGCTGACCGTCGCCGGACACCGGCCCCCGTGTACACCATCGGTCAACAAGTATGGCTGGCTACCCGTTTTGTGCCGCTACGGACTGAGTCGAAGAAGCTGTCTCCTCAGTTTATTGGCCCTTTTCCCGTTGAGGCCATTGTGAACCCTGTGTCTGTCCGCCTCAAGCTGCCGCGCAACATGCGCATTCACAATGTCTTTCATGTGTCTCAGGTCAAGCCGGTGCTCTCCAGCCCGTTGTGCCCTCCCTCCAGGGCCCCGCCGCCCCCCCGGCTCGTGGATGGTCAGCTGGTCTACAATATCACCCGCATCATGGACTCCCGGCGCCGGGGTCGGGGTTTTCAGTACCTGGTTGACTGGGAGGGCTACGGGATAGAGGAACGCTCCTGGGTGCCTCGAGCTGCTGTCCTGGATGTTGCCATGCTCCGGGACTTCCACCGCAGGCATCCAGGTAAGCCTGGTGGGTCACCGGGAGGCTCCCGTTGAGGGGGGGTACTGTCATGGTCTCCGTGCCTGCCCGGTCGGCCCCACAAGGCTACAATTGCTGTTGCTGTTTTCTCCCTCTCTGCCTGGGCGGAGCTCACTGTGGGCTCCCGCCCTTGGCCCACACACACACCTGACAACACTCACCCATCATCACCGGGAGCACTATTTGAGGCTGGAACACAGATCCTCTCGTCGCTGGATGATTGTACCCCTAACGTTAGTGTTCTCACAGCTCTTGTGCTTCATATCCGTGACTTGTGATTTGTTGGTGACCTGCCTTCTCGTCTGCTTCAGATCTCTCTTTAAAATATAAATCTAATATAATCTGCTTCTTAATGTATGTTCTTTAAAATACAGCGTGTGTTTTTAATATATTATAATTATAATAATGCATAATTATGTGGACATGCATATTAGATCGTTTTTTAGTGAAATATAATCCCTCCAGAAAGGCAGGAAAAGCCCGGAAACTTGCTTTAAAACTAAATATGTTTCTAAATACTTTATAACTAAATATGTTCCCTAAAACGGTGACAGAGCTACAGACCCATGACAGCCTTACACAGGTAGATAGCAGCTATGACCAGCACTACTTGAGCAGTTAATAAAAGGACAGGTAATGTTTGTCGCGCTGTTGCACACACAGCACGCTCGTTTGTTTCAGTTCGTCAGTTGCAACAAGACAGCTTACCAACGTGTACGTAATAAGCTAATACTCCTGTGTGCTACACACTACAGTGTACGCTGTACACCTACTTAGTGGTTTTGTTGCATCAGTCTGTGTCTCTGAGTTAACTTGTGTTTCTCCTACAGCTCCGGACCGCTAAAAATGCGCGTGCTCTTTGTGAGCTCGTTCCCGGCTCGTAACCAGCGCGTTCTGCCGTCAAGGGCGATCATTGGTTAAATGTGATCATGTGACTGATGCAAGCCAGATCCTTTTATTTAGCAAAACTGTGATTAATAGTTAAATATTATTGTTGAGGGGCACAGACAAGACTCCGCACGCACACACATTAAAAAATAACAATATATATATATATTTTTTAAAAAGTTGCCTCAACAAAAGGGCACCTTGGGCACCCATCAGGAAAGGGGCTGGTGCTCAAGCCCCTCTAGCCCCCCCCCCCCCCCCCCCCCCCCCCCCTGCACGTGCCTGGAGAGAGGTTGGTGGTGAGAGGCATTTCCAGCACTGACGATGTGTTCCACCTCAGTGCTCTGTGTTAATAGAAATAATCCAGAAAAAAGGATTCCTTGATAGATCCCACATCATCTCCAAGTTGTAATCCACAGGGAAAACTTTGGAAGCTGCAATCCACTAGGAAAATGATGAAAGTCCAGATCCTTCTCAGAATTATAATTAAACACAGCAATGATGATAATGACGATGAGCAGAAATAGATTCAATCCAAGTCCAATCTGTAAATTCACCATGGGCATCTCCCCTTGGCACCTCTGCTGGAATTTCAATTGGTGAACTCCTGAAATCCAATCCTTTTAACTGCTCAACTCGCAGGGTGCCAGAATGCCTCCAGGTATCCCAGTTCATACTTCAAGTGCCCACTCATCCCAACTCTCTAATATCTAGTAAACCAATCAGGTGTACATAAGATTCACTGATCTTTACCCCCAACTTATTATCCTCTCCTTCCTCGACCCTTCACCTTTTTTAACTAAGGCAGAGGTTATTGAATTTCATGTCTCCATTAAGATCAGATTTTATTAGCACATTCACTTTAGCATAATCACAATTAAACCAAATACATCTTCTTAGAACTTAGAACTTTTTTATTGTCATTGTGCAGTTGCTTGCACAGCGAAAAGGTGCAAAAGTACTGAAAACAACATACAAAGGAAAACAATATAAGTACGCTGTATAGACGGTGTATGAGTTACAGAAACATTGTGGGGGGGGGGGGTGTTACAGGGGCAATAATATAATAAATAAGGGTGGAAGGGATGACTGGTCGTTAAGGATGGGAATGGTAATTGCACATCTGCTAGAATATTGCACAGAGGCCAAAATATTGTACAGTAAATGGAAAGACCGAAACATTGCACAGGGGATGGCAGCAACAGAGTGAGCGACACCATGAAATCTGTTCACGCTCTTAATTTGCATTTATGATTCTGACAGCCCACAGGTAGAAGCTGTTCTTTAGTCTATTGGTTTTGCACCTGATTGATCTGAACATTTTTCCAGAGGGCAGGATGTTGAAAAGGTGGTGGTTAGGATGGAGATGGCTCCCTCTGGCTCTGGAGAGACATCTAGAGCTGGCAATGGAGTCCAGGGGGGGAGGATGAACAGCCTATCACCTTCTCTGCAGTTCTGATGACCCTCTGGAGCCTCTTCTTGTCAGCTGTTGCGCAACCAGTGTACACAGGGATGGCATGCACCAGCATACTCTCACACATTAGTAGGTCAGTCAGTAGCCTGTTCCATCTCAGAACCCTCAGGAAAGGAGGCACTGCTGTCTGAAGCCTACCGTACTAAATCATAAACTTTAAAAGTCATCACATTGTCTCGTGCCACTGAAGGAGCTGCTCAGTGCTGTCAGAGTCTCCTGCATGGTGGGAAATGTTGTCCAACAAGGATGACAGCTTAGCCACCTTTCTCCTGTCACTCACTACCTCCACTGGATCCAGAGGGCATCCTAGAACAGAGGTGGCCCTCCGGGTCAACCTGTTCAGTCTCTTCCTGTCCCCAGCAGACCACACCATAAAAGATGGCTGAGGCCACCGCAGAGTCATACAAGGTCTTCCAAGTGGGTCCTTCACTCCAAAAGGCCTCATTGACACACACACACACACACACACACACACACACCCACACACACACACACACACACACACACAGAAGTCCAGGTGCTTAAGAACCTTCACAGACATTACTAACTAATAATGACATCTGATTCAATCAATCAATCAATCACAGCTTTATTCGTCACATGCAGGTTGCCCTGCAGTGAAATGGGACCCCCCCCCCCGACCTTACACATATAGCACAAACATTACATGGGGATACAGGTCGGAGATTGGTAGAATCAGAGAAAAACATTGAAATGTACACTACAGTGGGGAAAGTGCAAGAGGAAAAAAGAGACCCCTACTCATGCTGTGCTTCCATGGTAGGACAGCATGAGAACAGGAAACAAAAAAACTCCTTTGCACAAAAAGCACATAAATGTCCACAGCACAACATTGTGAAGACATGACAAGCCGCGGGGGGTGAGGAGTAATCCGAAGCGAACACAGCAGCCGCCCTGCACAGCGCTACCATTCCAGCGCGGCACACAGCCCGCCGCGTTCCCTCGCAGGAAACAAGCATCGAAGGCGTTGGAAGGGGAGGGGGGATGAGTGAGTGCCTATCAGTGTAAGTGTGTGTGTGTGCGTGTCCATAGTTCAGCTGAGACAGTGTCCTTCGGCCTATCAGGCTAAGTAAACAGTCCTCCAGCCAATCCAGGTGTCCTTGCATGGGATGGGAAGAATAGCCGTAACACAGTCGTTATCAGGGAGTGATTGTTCGGCTCCAGCCTTGGGCCTGCAGCTGGCGCGTTATGGGGGACCGCAATGTTCATGTTGATTTTGTTAATTTCCATGCGAGCAGCCCAGGAGAATTTTCAGGCCTCTCGATCTCCCGTTGGAGAGTCGCGAGCCTCCCCATGATGGTATCAAACTTCTGTTCCATGGTGTTGTCATTCTTTTGATTCTGAGACCTCACAACTGCAGTGATCCGGTCCGCGATGTTTTCCAACTGTCGCTCAAGGGTCTCATTTTGAGCAGGCCTCTCTCTGATGTTTCCCCTCATACGCTCAATGGTGTTGTTTTGAGCCTTCACAGCAGCTGCAAGCGTCTCCAAGTTGTTGACCATATTACGTTCGTTGTGAGCGGTCGCGCCTCGTTCCATTTCGATTCCAGCGGGCAGCCTTGGGGGGGGGGGTTTGAACAGCCGGTTCCGCTCTCCTATTTCTCCGATAAACCAGGGCTAAGCCAACTCCGATCAACATGAACCCTGTTATCATGTTCCGAATAGATAGATTCATGTAAAAATGTCTTTTTACATTTTTTTTTTACATTCTTCTAATGTCAAACGTTTATCTCTAGGAACACTATGAGATCTAGATTTTACAGATATATCCTTATACCTCCACACACCTACCATAATCTCTAACATCTAGAAACCTCCACACACATTCCTCAGTCACACCATACATTCTTGTGCTGAGACCTGGCTCTCGCTCTCACAGTTTATATAGTGTTAAATCACTACAGCAGCCACCTAAAGGCGCTTTATATTATAATGTAGTGACCCTATAATACACATTATCATATGTGTGATAGTTTTGGCATAAACCAAGATTCCATTCCAACAAGGAAAGAGAACTTCTTCTATATGATAACAGAAATAATACAAAAAAAAACCCCAATATGACTGAGATTTAATTTAAATTCTGTAATTTCACAGCAATGACTCTAGAGAAGACAGCTAAAAAAGCACTAGAAATTTGCTTGAATGGAAATTCAGTCCCTACCCTCACCTATGGTCACGAGCTGTGGGTGGTAACCAAAGAACGAGATCATGGCTACAAGCGGTAGAAATGAGCTTCCTCTGCAGGGTGGCTGGCCTCTCCCTTAGAGATAGGGTGAGAAGTTCAGCCACTCAGAAGGGTCAGTAAGTAGAGCTACCGCTCCTCTACATCGAAAGGAGCCAGTTGAGGTGGTTCGGGCATCTGACAAGGATACCTTCTGGGCAAGTTGTTCCAGGCATGAGGAGGCCCTGGGGCAGACCCAGGATATGTTGGAGAGATTATATCTCTCGGATTCAATTCAATTCAATTCAATTTTATTTATATAGCGCCAAATCACAACAAAAGTCGCCTCAAGGCACTTCATAGATACAGAGAAAAACCCAACAATCATATGACTTCCTATGAGCAAGCACTTTGGCGACAGTGGGAAGGAAAAACTCCCCCCCCCCCTTTTTTGTTGTTGTCCTGTTTGGATCTTTAACCATCAGAATTGTTGTCTTAAGGCCAAGAAAGATGCCAAGCGGATTTATTTCACCAAGTGGATCATCATGGCCTTGCCATATTGGTCCATTTGACTGACCTTTATTATAATTATGAATTTATTTTATTTTTGGTTGCTACAAACAGGACAGACATGACTGGGGGATAGGACAGGGAGAAAGAATGAAAGAAAGAGAGGGAGAGAAACAAAACCAGAGGGGAGAAGAGACGGTGAGAAGGGGGGGAAGAAAGAAAGAAAAACAAACAAAACACCTGGATCACCTGTATGGAGAAAAAAAAACGGAAGAGAAAACAAACAAAAAAACAGCAACATAATAAAAAACAGCACCATCACAATAAACTAGCTAGCAGTAGATAACAGTAGATACTAAATAATAAATGATATTGTGCAGCACGCAAGATAGACAGCGCACAATGTGCTTTGAGGCAGCAGCCAAGAAAGGTGTAGTCTGCGTCTGTGAACATCTGTGTGCACACCTGTGTGGATCAGCATGCTTGTATTCCAAAGGTTTCTCCATGTAACGATCTGCTAGGGAGTGTGGGGAGCCATAGCCCTGTCCCCCAGGGCATGAAGCAGGTATGGAGGAGATCCAGGCCCCAGAGTACGAGGACCCGAGGAGGACCACCAAAAGGGGGGTAACCGTGCCACCCTCCTGGGAAGAGCTGAGTAGAGCCCCAAACGAGAGGTCACCCAGCAGCTACGGAGCAGAGGCCAGAGGGGGTTGCAGTGGCGTGCCTGCGGGCTCTGCCGGCAGCCAGCTGTGCCAGAGAGGACCAAGCTTCAGGCCCAGAGGCCTGAGGGTACCCCCCCCCCCGGAGGGGGCCCAGCCGGACCACAGCCGCCAGGCCCCACCAATTGGCCACCAGGAGTGAGCCGGTACATACATGAGCGCCCAGCCCCAGTCGACAAGGACCACCAACACACCAACGTCTGAGGGCATCAGCCACCGGCAGGGAGTGTGGTGAGGGGAGATAGGCCTCCGTACTTTGGAGGGCCTGAGATGTTCCCAAAGAGGTTGAGTCTAAGACCCAACCTGACATATAGACACAGACAAACAGGCGCACACGGACACAAACATACATTCCCACCCCATATACACAACCAAATACTCGGCACTCACCCAATGTGTAGACAGACACAAATAGACACTGCACAGACAGTCACACTCCCCAAACATACTCTATATCCCAGGTCCAGGTACCCCCGCCCCCAGAGGGGCAAGCCGCACCTAGACCCAGGAAATGTAACCCTTCTCTCTGGGGTGGAGGAGAAAAACTCCCTTTGAACAGGAAGAAACCTCCGGCAGAACCAGGCTCAGGGAGGGGTGGCCATCTGCTGCGACCGGTTGGGGTGAGAGAAGGAAGACAGGATAAAAGACATGCTGTGGAAGAGAGACAGAGATTAATAAAAGATATGATTCAATGCAGAGAGGTCTGTTAATACATACTGAGTGAGAAAGGTGACTGGAAAGGAAAAACTCAATGCATCATGGGAATCCCCAGCAGCCTATGTCTATTGCAGCATAACTAAGGGAGGATTCAGGGTCACCTGGTCCAGCCCTAACTATATGCTTTAGCAAAAAGGAAAGTTTTAAGCCTAATCTTAAAAGTAGAGATAGTGTCTGTCTCCCGAATCCAAACTGGAAGCTGGTTCCACAGAAGAGGGGCCTGAAAACTGAAGGCTCTCCCTCCCATTCTACTTTTAAATACTCAGGGAACAACAAGTAGGCCTGCAGAGCGAGAGCGAAGTGCTCTAATAGGGTGATATGGTACTACAAGGTCATTAAGATAAGATGGGGCCTGATTATTTAAGACCTTGTATGTGAGGAGCAGGATTTTGAATTCAATTTTGGATTTAACAGGATGGCCTTGGTTTGTCCACAGACAAGCTGGAGGAGGTGGCTGGGGAGAGGGAGGTCTTGGCTTGTCTGCTGCCCCAGATGGATCCATCAGTCCAGTGCCTCCATTAGTGTGAATGTGTGTCAATGTTTGAAAGCACTTTGACAAAAAAAAGAGCATTAAAAAAAAACCCTGCTTCTATGAATGGAAGTGAATGCGTGAATCATAGAATCTTAGAATCAAACATAGCATTAACACAACAAACACACACTTAGTAGCTACCAAAACCTTAAATTCCCATTGCTCAGGGAGTTACAGGCTAGGGTTCCTAAGGAAATGCTTTAACACTAACCTGTATAAAAAAGACATAATAAGTACAAAGGTACAAAGTTTATGACATGGACATCTAAGGAAAACATCCAGCCATCAGTCATCAGTTCATTAGTTATAGTGACTCAGAGATGCAGGAGACACCTGACAAAGCTGATCTGCTTGGCTGCCAAATGCATGCATTGCAGAGATGCATCTTACAGATGTTGGCTTCTTCAGAGTTTTCCATGTAGTGTTTAGTGAATTTGCAATAAGGTTTGAGGGGCATTTTTATTATTGAGAAATACATGTTTGCAGCTGTAAAAAAAACCCCAAAAAAAACCCAGAAACTGCCGAGCTAAGAAAATAGTCACAGCACTCATCAGAAAAAGTGGAAGTGGAACATCTATGTCACACCGCAATCAAAAACATACGTCTTATGACTTTGACGTCATTAATCAGACCTGTGGTTAGCAAATTACAATTTTTTTCATGTGACCCTTTCTTGGAAATACAATTCAGTTTCTTGGCCCATTAACTGAACTGCAAACAAACTTTTTTTGTTGTTGTTGCAACAATGAAAATTGATTAACGTCATCTTTGTAGATTATTGCAAAAAGACATATTAAGAAGAAAATTCATGTGCAGTTTAATGTTCACATTCAATATGCAAAGGGCATGATTGCTGTTTTTGTACATATTTTTTTGTTAGATAATGGATGTAAAATGTAATTGGCTATTTTTAGAAAATCACATGCTTTTGATTACCAAATAGTATCGATTTCCAGAGAATGTCTTCAAACCAAAAAACCAAAAATTAAAGCAATCGATGCATTCTCAGGAATAAGGGTGCTATAAAAATCTGTTTCCTTCTCTACAGTACAGTCTATATATATGTACTTCCTAGCACAGTTTTAGAACTAGAGGTACAGTGGGGCAAAAAAGTATTTAGTCAGCCACCGATTGTGCAAGTTCCCCCACTTAAAATGATGACAGAGGTCAGTAATTTGCACCAGAGGTACACTTCAACTGTGAGAGACAGAATGTGAAAAAAAAATCCATGAATTCACATGGTAGGATTTGTAAAGAATTTATTCGTAAATTAGGGTGGAAAATAAGTATTTGGTCACCTCAAACAAGGAAAATCTCTGGCTCTCACAGACCTGTAACGTCTTCTGTAAGAAGCTTTTCTGTCCCCCACTCGTTACCTGTATGAATGGCACCTGTTTGAACTCATCATCTGTATAAAAGACACCTGTCCACAGCCTCAAACAGTCAGACTCCAAACTCCGCCATGGCCAAGACCAAAGAGCTTTCGAAGGACACCAGGAAAAGTATTGTAGACCTGCACCAGACTGGGAAGAGTGAATCTACAATAGGCAAGCAGCTTGGTGTGGAAAAATCAACTGTGGGAGCAATCATCAGAAAATGGAAGACATACAAGACCACTGATAATCTCCCTCGATCTGGGGCTCCACGCAAGATCTCATCCCGTGGGGTCAAAATGATCATGAGAACGGTGAGCAAAGATCCCAGAACCACACGGGGGGACCTGGTGAATGACCTGCAGAGAGCTGGGACCAAAGTAACAAAGGTCACCATCAGTAACACACTACAACGGCAGGGAATCAAATCCCGCAGTGCCAGACGTGTTCCGCTGCTGAAGCCAGTGCATGTCCAGGCCCGTCTGAAGTTTGCCAGAGAGCACATGGATGATACAGCAGAGGATTGGGAGAATGTCATGTGGTCAGATGAAACCAAAGTAGAACTTTTTGGTATAAACTCAACTCGTCGTGTTTGGAGGAAGAAGAATACTGAGTTGCATCCCAAGAACACCATACCTACTGTGAAGCATGGGGGTGGAAACATCATGCTATGGGGCTGTTTTTCTGCCAAGGGGACAGGACGACTGATCCGTGTTAAGGACAGAATGAATGGGGCCATGTATCGTGAGATTTTGAGCCAAAACCTCCTTCCATCAGTGAGAACTTTGAAGATGAAACGAGGCTGGGTCTTCCAACATCACAATGATCCAAAACACACCGCCCGGGCAACAAAGGAGTGGCTCCGTAAGAAGCATTTGAAAGTCCTGGAGTGGCCTAGCCAGTCTCCAGACCTCAACCCCATAGAAAATGTGTGGCGGGAGTTGAAAGTCCGTGTTGCTCGGCGACAGCCCCAAAACATCACTGCTCTCAAGAAGATCTGCATGGAGGAATGGGCCAAAATACCAGCTACTGTGTGTGCAAACCTGGTAAAGACCTATAGTAAACGTTTGACCTCTGTTATTGCCAACAAAGGTTATGTTACAAAGTATTGAGTTGTATTTTTGTTATTGACCAAATACTTATTTTCCACCCTGATTTACGAATAAATTCTTTACAAATCCTACCATGTGGATTCATGGATTTTTTTTTTTCACATTCTGTCTCTCACAGTTGTAGTGTACCTCTGGTGCAAATTACTGACCTCTGTCATCATTTTAGGTGGGGGAACTTGCACAATCGGTGGCTGACTAAATACTTTTTTGCCCCACTGTAAATATGTCTTTAATATATCTTTGAAAACCAGGAAAAGTTCTTCTCATCAAAACTTTCCAGAAACACATTCCTAAACCTTGTGGAAAGCCTTCACAGAAGAGTCAAAGCTGTTATAGTTGCAAAGGGTGGTTTGACATCATGTTAAACTTTACGGATTAAGAATGGGCTATTACTCAAGTTCATATGTGTGTGAAACCAAATGGCCATCTAGTGTATGTGCACTGTGACAAGGCAGCGTTTTGCAGCTCGATTTACAGTGAGGAAGACTGAGACACAGTATGGTGGAAGCAAGAGGTGTTTATTTGCCCTGCCAATACGATAACATAAGATAAGATAAAATAAACCTTTATTAGTCCCACATGTGGGAATGTTTTTGTTCATGGCAGAAAGTACAAGTTAAGAGCAGTAAAAAATTAAGAAAATTAAGCAATAGAACAGGATAAGATAAAATAGAATAAAATACTATATACAATAGAATAAAGTACTATACAAAATAGAATAAAATACTTTGTTATATTAGGAAAATTGCACTAGATAATATTGCATATCAGGGAGATAGGGCGAAAGTGGGTTACCATTGTTTATTGGATGTGTGTGTGTGTGTGTGTGTGTGTGTGTGTGTGTGCGTGTCTGCACGTGTGTGGTGATCTGCAGAGATCATGTTGTAGAGTCTGACAGCAGTTGGAAGGAAAGACCTGCGAAATCTCTCCGGCCCACACCGTGGGCCTGCCACTGAAGGAGCTGCTCAGTGCTGTCAGAGTCTCCTGCATGGTGGGAAATGTTGTCCAGCAAGGATGACGGCTTAGCCACCTTTCTCCTGTCACTTACTACCTCCACTGGATCCAGAGGGCATCCTAGAACAGAGGTGGCCCTCCGGGTCAGCCTGTTCAGTCTCTTCCTGTCCCCAGCAGACCACACCATAAAAGATGGCTGAGGCCACCGCAGAGTCATACAAGGTCTTCCGAGTGGGTCCTTCACTCCAAAAGGCCTGAGCCTCTGCAGCAGGTACAGCCTGCTCTGTCCTTTTCTGTAGAAGCCATCTGGATTGTGAGTGCAGTACAGTTTATTGTTTAGATGAACACCAAGGTACCTGTAGCTATCCACAGCCTCAAGGTCCATACCTTGGATGTTCAGTGGTTGCAGTGGAGGATGTTTGTGCCTGCAGAAGTCCAGCTCCTTGGTTTTTCTAGTGTTAATCAGGAGGTAGTTCTGTTACCACCAGTCCACAAAGCCTTGGGTCAGCTCTCTGTACTCCCTGTAGTCCCCATCAGTGATGATGCCAACAATTGGCTATGGCAGACAATCACTGGCATGATTGCTGAGCCTTCTCACAGCACAAAAAAATCACTCTCCTGTCTAATGACCACTGGCAGCCTTAAATACTCTCAGCTGTTAAGGACTAAACCATTATTTTACTTTCAGGTGAGTTTTGGCAGACCTACGATGTGGTCCACTGCAACAACTTGTCAAATCAAATCAGTTTCTGGCTGTTGAGGGCCCAGCCCCCGAATGTCAGCAGAAAAACAAAGACAAGATCACAACATTAGTCACTACGTACGGGTTTGTTCCTCGAGCAGGAATGAACTCTTAAACTATTATTCACCTTATACCTCAAAGTTAATAGCGAATAGCTTTATTCATCATTATTTTTGTTTTGTTTAAATAAATTGCATGAATAAATAAATAAAAGTGGAGTATGTAGAGAATGAAACTCACTTGACAACATTCTGGAGTTGAAATATTACATCACGGTACCAGTTTTACTTTAACAGTAAATATTGAACTTGGATAAACCAGCTGGCACATCTAAAAAAAAAGACTTAGCATTGTATGGGCAAGATCACCTTTTCATAGACCAGTGGTTCTTAACCTAGGTTCGATCGAACCCTAGGGGTTCGGTGAGTCGATCTCAGGGGTTCGGCAGAGCCTCCGCCGTGACATGCATGGCTCATTTTGTGCACCAGTAAAAAACATATCTATGTCTTGAATTTGAAAAACATATTTTATTTTTCACTAAAGAGGGGTTCAGTGACTGCACATATGAAACTGGTGGGGTTCGGTACCTCCAACAAGGTTAAGGATGTTATGGTTCAAAATATTGGGGATGGAGACAAGAGAAAAACCACAATAACAACACTGGTCCGGCCGGGTCAAGTCAAACGATGATTTTAATGGTCACACACGTGGGAGATGGAAACTGAATGCAGACAGCCTCAGATCTCATCACAAAAAACACATCTCCATAGTTTTGTAAAAAATCAGGGTATTAGAACGCCCTTTCATGCGTAATGACAGGTGTTATACAATCAATGTTGACAGTTTTATTTAACACAGAAAAATAACATTGTCGCCTTCCCGAGAGCAGACGCTGACTGCCCCCGTCTCCTGGAGCCATCCGTCCCCTGCTGAGACACAACATTGCAACTACAAGGACTTCCACATTGATTAAGACGATCAGTGTGTATTGCTCTAAAACAAGTGTATAATACTAAATGAATAATGCTTGGTCAGCTACCACTACTTAAAACATAACAAAAAGCATAACTGAGCACAAGATCACCAAGAATAACATCGTATAAGTGCTGTGTAAGCATGTTTGCATTTAGCCCTCTGCACTCAAAGTCAAAACCTGCAATATATCAGTCCGGACCATCACGCCGAACGAAGCTTATGACCTTCAAAAGACCAAGTGCCAACTCATCATAAGCACAATTGCAAGGTGTGTCTGAAATTATTGAAACCACTCTTTTGAACAAAAGACAAACAAATTAACAAATCTTCTAAACGCTATTCAGTTCATTTCAATCATTAATGATTAAACATGAAAGTGATGATTTATGCTTTTCACTAATTCTCTAAAAAGCCCGGAAACTGACTCAGGTATTTAATATTTTAATCAATGTCGTTTAATTAACTACCACTTTAAACTTAGCAAAAAACATAATTGAATAAAAGACCACAAAGAATAATATGATATCAGTGGTATGTAAGCGCGTGCTGCCCTCTATGCTCGAAGCCTTTCCCCTCCATAGATCAGTCAGACATTCACGCTGACTGTAGCTTTTAACCCTTAATTAACTTGAGCACAACTCTAGAATAAGCAACAAACTGCAATATGTATAAGTTGATCATGGTCACATCTGCAATGAAAGATCATATTATTATTCTGGTACTTATAAGTAAAAGATCAAACTAGAGTTATAACAATCACTGTAATACAAAGGCTAATGTAAGGTCAAAAACTTCAGTATATATTTAATGCAAAGCTGGTTATATGATTCTAATGAACTAATAGTGCCATATTAAAATAATGAAACTAGAAGAGGAAAAAACATCCCCTTTTTATTCTACAAGAACCACTGTCATAGACAAAACAAATCCTATTCCTGAGCCTGATGAATAGGTTTCACTTGGCACATTTTATCTTGTTAGTCTGGCTGTGTAATTTCAAATATGTACAGTGCATGCCTTTGTGTGTGGGCTGAGGCATCCACACAAAGGCATGCACTGTGTACAGTACACATACTTTACGAAGTTTAAGTTCAATGAAAGTTAATAAGAAAAACGTGCTCTTATTTTCTTGTTTTAAACCAAAGGGATTTTGAGGCTGAATTGGCCATCACATACGTGTTCTAAAATTGTTAGTCTGAACTGAAAATCCACTCTCAGATGCTTGCTTTCCAATACACATTTGTAATGGTTAAGTTCAATTTTAACAATAAAGGCCTGTTAATTTGCAGAAGCTTGTATTGCAAGAAATACATTTAGGTGATTAAAAAATTCCTTACAATGCCCTGACAAAGCATAAATACAGGTTCAGCAGCCTGCTTATGTCATCAAACGTCAAACTGGAAGAGAAGCAAAAAAACCCCCCAAAAAACAAAACCTGAAATGTGTCTGTGAGTTTCTATCTACTCTGAAAGCATGCCATGGTCGTCTTTGATGATGTAATCCTGAGGCTTTTCTGATTTCTATTATTACTTTCACTGCCACCTACGCCAGATCTGTGGCATTTATGTGACCGAAAGGTTACACCATGATGCAATCTTCCATTAATCTGTCTGTTTATGAGCACTTTGTCTTTCATAACTTATTGTGTCCTATGAAGAACAAAGTGTCCTGACATGAGTCATTCCAGGGTTATTCTTAAGTACAGGATGAATACCCTGTTTACATTAACAAATGTATTCCTTGAACCTTTATACATTTTGTCACCTTACAACCACAAACTTAAAAGACCAACACAGTGGTAAGAAAAGAATACATGTTTTTTTTTTTTTTTGTTTTTTGCTTTTTGTTTTTTACATGCGAGCATTTGTATAGAATGACGTAAAGGTTGACGTTTGCCATGTAGGGGACATGGCAAAAATGGGCACAAAAGTTAAACCTTTGGGCATAAATGCAAAGCAATTGGTGGTGGTGGTGGCAGCATCATGCTCTTGGGGTGCTTTTCTTTAGCAGGGACAGAGAAGCTGGTCAGAGTTGATGGGAAGATGGATAGAGGCAAATACAGGGCAGGCCTGGAAGAAAACCTGTTGGAGGCTACAAAGGACTGGGAAGGAGATTCACCTTCCAGCAAGAAAATGATCCTAAACCTACAGCAAAAGCTGCAATGGAATGGTTTAAATCAAAGAGTATTCATGTGTTAGAATGGCCCAGTCAAAGTCCAGACCTAAATCCCATTGGATATATGTGGCAAGGTTTACAAATTGCTGTTCACAGACTCTCTCCATCCAATCTGGGTTTTTTTGCAATGAGGAATGGGCAAAAATTTCAGTCTCTAAATGTGCAAATCTGGTAGAAACATACCCCAAAAGATTTGCAGCTGTAATTGCAGCAAATGGTAGCAGGGGGGCTGAATACAAATGCATGCCTTGCTTTTCAAATTTTTATTTGCTTAAGATTTTGAAAACCATGTATTATTTTCATACCACTTCACAATTATGTGCTACTTTGTGTTGGTCTATCACAGAAAATCTCAATAAAAAACATTTAAGTTTGCAGTTGTAAGGTGACAAAATACATAAAAGTTCAAGGGGTATGAATACTTTTTCAAGGCACTGTAGACACCAAACCTGTGCCTGAGTTTCTATTACCTGTTAAATGTTCTTTGGAAATCCTCATTGGATAATATAGTGATGAGTCTTCTGTCTCTTGTTACTTTCCCTGCTACTTACACATTGCCTGGACTTGATCTAACAGACAGTTTGGAAAGGGTAAGGCTGTTTGTGCAGATTTTTCAGCAAATGTAACTTTGTGCAGCAGATACAGCTACCAGTTATCCACTTACAATTTTTTTTTATGATTGTTTATTTTTATAGAATTAGATGAGTATGTATTCCCTATAAAAGTCTGTTAGAAGACTTCTGTTAATTTGAGTAGGTGCTAAATGCTGTGAATTATGCAAGTTTGACATATTAAAGGGCAAACCACCAGTAGGGCTTGTGCATAGACATGATTGCACAAGCTGCCTGTATATCATCTCGTTGAGAGAAGTTTATT
Source organism: Astatotilapia calliptera (assembly GCF_964374335.1). Lineage (NCBI taxonomy): Eukaryota > Metazoa > Chordata > Actinopteri > Cichliformes > Cichlidae > Astatotilapia > Astatotilapia calliptera. Next base: position 10,603,146 of record NC_137433.1, on the reverse strand, counting down.
TTAACATAGTGCAGTGCAAGCTAAAAGGGTAATGGGAACCAAACCCTCCTACTCCCTTATAAATTGGCTAATGCTTAGAGAGTTCAAAATTAGCTATGCCATTTGTGATTTGTTAAATTGTCATGGATGCAATTTCATGGAAGCGTGCATGTACACACACACACACACACACACACACACACACACACACACACACACACACACAGAAACACACTCCTGGCTGTAGCTCAGGTCACCTACTGATCGGAAGGTTGGTGATTCGATCTCTGGCTACTCCAGTCTGCATGCCCAAGGATACCTTGGGCAAGATACTAACCCGAAGTTGCTCTCCGATGCATCCATCGGAGTGTGAATGTGTGTGAATGTGTGTGAATGTAGTTAGCAAAAAAGCACTCGGTTTAGTGTCAGTGCTTGTGAGGGTGATTGGGTGAATGTATAGAGCGCTTTGAGTACTCCGGTAGAGTAGAAAAGCGTGATATAAGAATCGGTCCATTTACCATTTACACAGCTCTCAGTAGCCCTGCCCCCCAAGGTTCTTGTGTGTGCTGACATATCGCGAAATAAAATGACTATAGTGTAATTAAACAGTAGGAAAAGATGGGTGCACAGCACACCACAGCCAGCAAAGCCACATGAATTGCACTACCAACTGTTGTTCATTTTGTAAAGAAAAGAAAGTGAAGAAATTACTTGTGAAAAAGTTGTTCTCTATGGAATCCTGTGGAAAAATGAGTAAATCCCATCATCCTTGATATTTTCATGAAAAACAAGTCATACATTGTCCGTATGACCTCATCTGTCTCGCAAAATCACTAACCTTTGTAAAAAGGACACCACTACATCACAATTCTGATTGATTAAAGTGAAGTTACAAAACAGAAAGTGAAACAGCTGTAGAATTATTGATTGCTGAGCTAGTAAGATAGAGTCCAAATATTTGTTTGTCTGAAGCTACCGCTGGCCAAACTGACACATCAAAATATAACAATAAGTACTGATTGCTACTGATTACTCATTGGCAAATAATGTTTTAAAAAACACACCTAAAACACAAAAAATTATTAAACAACAGGAGAATGCTTGAGTATGGTAATACAAGCCTAAAATATTTCCAGAAGCCAGTTAAGCCTTGCTAACACTAATCTTTTAATGTTTTACTCATAAATGTAGATTTAAAGATTTAACTACATTCACTCCAGTGTGGTATAAAGTTATTGTAGATCCATGAATTTATTGTCTTCTAATTACAGTGCGCCTTTTGTCCCGTTTTCCTCCCCTCACCCTCAACTGGTCATGATAGATGGCTGCACTTGCTCAGCCTGGTTCTGCTGGAGGTTCATTCGTGTTAAAAGAGAATTTTTCCTTCCTACTGTTGCCAAAGTGCTTTCTCAAAGGGGTCATCTAATTGACGGGGTTTTCTTCGTTTCCTCTATAATTTTAGGGTCTATACCTTAAAATATAAAGCAACTTGAGGCGTTGTCCTAATGTTGTAAACCTGCTCAACATTTGGCAATAAAACCCTTTCTGATTCTGATTCTGTAGTGATTTGGAACTATATAGATAGAGCAGAATAGAACATATTAGAATTGAATAGGGAAAACCAGAGTTCTGACTCTCTTTTCACAGACATACAATTGTCTGTCCAACTTGGAACAATCCAAAGTCTACATGAACCACAAAAGAATAGAATTTTGTATAATGTTCGCTAAACACCCTCAAATATAATTAGATTTTAAGAGCAGAAAAAGGAGAACCAACAAAGGAGAGCAAAATATCTAAAGTGTTTATTTTAACTTGGAAGAGTGATCACAGGGAGTTTGATTATTATCAAGCCAAGCAGATAAGAGAACCATTTTTGAAGAGTTGTAGGACTCCACAATACAGTCAAACTGTGAGATACTTTTTTTTTTCTGACAATGCAGTATTTTATCCTTTTGCATAAAGTGTTTTATTCTATTGTATATTGTATTTTATTATTTTTTATCTTATCCTATTCCACTGTTTTTCTTCATTTTTGCTGCTTAACTTTGCACTGTCCACTTTCTGCTGTGACACAACAAATTTCCCACATGTGGGAATAATAAAGGCTTATCTTATCTTATACTTGCTGCTGCCTATCTTGGCCAGGTCTCCCCTGAAAAAGAGGTTTTTAATCTCAATGGGATCTTCCTGGTTAAAATAAATAATTAATATTTTTTTAAGAAGTCTAGAAAATATCAATTTGAGCTTTTGGTTCCAAATGCCTGAGTCAGAAGAGACCTGACTCAGGAACACTGTTGTTGTTCCAAACTACTTCCACTTTTAGTTGATAGGACGATGTCTAGGAAGGAATACATTTCATAAACAAACTTTTTGCATTGACAGCATCTTATTACAGTACAACACCCACATTTAGGAGTAACAATTCTTTCACACATCTAAGGAGCTTGGAAAGCAAAGGATCTAGACTTCTTTAAGTTGCTTGAAGACGTTTCACGTCTCATCTGAGAAGCTTTTTCAGTTCTACGGTCACAATCAGCCAAGGTTTCGAGTGAAAGGTTACTTTGGGGCAGATTAGTGGATTAGGTGGAGGATCAATAGGGGGTCCATGACCCTCTTGGGGGACACTCCCATAGGGCTTGCTTAAAATCTGGGTTCGGGTCTTCCTCCCCTCACACTCAACTGGTGATGATAGATGGCTGCACTCACTAAGCCTGGTTCTCAGAGGTTTCTTCCTGTTAAAAGGGAGTTTTTCCTTCCCACTGTCGCTAAAGTGCTTGCTCATAGGGGGTCATATGATTGTTGGGTTTTTCTCTGTATCTATGAAGCGCCTTGAGGCGACTTATGTTGTGATTTGGCGCTATATAAATAAAACTGAATTGAATTGAACTCATTGTGAAATCTAGCCCCACCCTATCATGTGATTTCCTGAGGTCAAATGGCCCAGGATGTGAGTAGGCGTTAAGGCATCTGGAAAGGGATCTCATGACTGGATGGTGTCGTAAACCACCGCCTCTGTTCAAAGATGGTCATTCACAGTGGACATAGATGGCTTCTTTCACTCCTCTTTCAAACCATCTGTCTTCTCTGTTCAAAATGTGAACATTGGCATCCTCGAAGGAGTGACCTTTTTCCTTTAGATGCAGATGGACTGCTGAGTCTCGTCCTGTCGAGGTGGCTCTTCTGTGTTGTGCCATGCGTTTATAAAGTGGCTATTTGGTCTCTCCAATGTAAAGGTCTGAGCATTCCTTGCATCATTTTGCCACAACTATTTGCAGAGTGCCTTTCTAGAGACTCAAACATAACTAGCTAATTGACTGATACCCAGTTCATAACTAGGTGGGGTCAACTATTCCACAACAAATTAAGGAAATACAAGAGCTGGAGTGATTTTCAAGCATTTGATAGCTTATCATTTGATCATTCAAGATGAAATCGAAGGAAAGGAATGCACTGCCCAGCTCACCAACTTCCAAAGGCCTGGAAGAGCATAGACAGCCACTGTATGATTGCATACTTTGTTCCTTGGTTAATACAAACATCTTCATAACATCTACTCATATTCTCTGCTTTTGAGACCCCGAAAAAGTACAAAAATTGTTGTAATCCCCAAACAGTTAAGAAAATACTTTTGGCAATGTTGTAAAGTTTGTAGAGTGAAGATCTCAGGTGCAGGCTCATAGGCAGGCAGGGATTAAATGGAAACAGCTCTTTATTGAAAGCGACCCATATTTTAAGCAAGCCCTATGGGGGTGTCCCCCAAGAGAGTCATGGACCCTCTATTGATCCTCTACCTACTCCACCAATCTGCCCCTGTCACGGTCTGTGGAGATAGACCGTGTGGGAATGTGTGTGTTGGACCCAGACGCGAACACAAGGGAAGATGCAGGAGTGGATTAAACAAAAGCGAGCCTTTTATTATGGCTGATAACAGAACAAACCAGAGCGAGGGCAGTATAAGGGTAATAGTTCAAACAGAAAACCTAAACTGGACATAAACTAAGAAAACGCTATGGCTGGAGATACGGAACACAGGGGGTGGTAACACAGACGACGCGACACAGACTACATGAAACACAGAGACTAAATACACAAGAGGGATGATCAGGGGAAGTGGCCACACATGGGAACACAGCTGACACAGATAAACATAACAAGACATGGCAGGAGTAAACAACACTGACGGGAGACTGTCAAAGTAAAACAGGAAGTACACAGGTGCAAACAGGAGGAGAGAGAGAGCACGGGCATAGTGGGCTGGGGAAACATGGAATGAAACAAGGAGGGGAGATGAGGGCTCACAGATACATAGAGGGACACACAGGGGATAAAAGTCACAAGGGGAAGTCAAATAAGGAACACCACAACAGGACAACTTAGGAAACATGGCCTAAATAAGGAACGAAATACAAAAATACAAGAAACTAAGAATACTGGGCCCACATGGCCCAGGACCATGACATCCCCAAAGTAACCCTTCACCTGAAACCTTGGCTGATTGTGACCCACACTCATTTTTAAACCTTGGCTCATGTGATTAGGTAGAGGATCATTAGGGGGTCCATGACCTTCTTGGTGGGACACTCCCATAGGGCATAAAATCTGAGACTTTCCACCAACTGAAAAAGCTTCTCAGATGAGAGGTGAAACATCTTCAAGCAACTTAAAGAAGTCCAGATGCTTTTCTTTCCAAGCTCCTCAGACTGGCAGCTAAGAAACTACAAATAAACTTAATGGCTAGGATGCATGTAGGCAGGGAACAGGCAGCATGCTTGTAAGGTTGACGGGATGATGTAAGGTTATTAGTGAGATGTGAAATGCAAAGGAACACAGCTAGAACTACATGGGGAAATGAGACCAGGGAAAGTGAAAAACTCTAAACGCACAAGACGAAGGTTACAAAAATGAAAGAGGAAATAACTAAACGGGAACATCATAGATGGAGACAATACACAGGGAACACTAGTAAGGCAAGGTAAACTGAAAGAAGGAATATCATAAGCATAACAGTAACTGGAAAAAAGCACAACACAGAAAAACACAATGCCAACTAAGAAACAGACCGACAATAACTAATAAAGAGAACTTGAAAAGCCCAAAATGCTTAACTGAGGGTCAATGACCCAGGCACTGTGACCGTTACATACCTTGAATTAAAGGTGAAAATCTGCACTTCACATCACAACCTGGGCGATTGTGCATTTTAAATCAGAGGCAAAAATTTTTTAAAAACAAACCCCAAAAAGTGTAGTTGGGGTTCTTATGAGTCAAACTGAAAAATAGCTGAAAACGAGGAATTCAAATCAATCAGTTTTATTAATGGACACATTTCATTCATTCAGCAAGGAACAGACAGATAACAGAAAGTTACTTCAAATTTGTGAAATGAGCAGAAGAGAAGAGAGCAGGACAAAAACGCACATGAGTACCAAGAATTCTTATCATGTGACACGACCTGCAGGTAACATACGCTCATTTCACGTGAACGTATCAGCAGGCTGTCTTAAAAAATAAATAAATAAATAAAGGCAGTGCATGCATGTACACATGCAGGACATTAGGGAGCACAATAGATTTAGATCTCACACAAACAGACTTGTCTACATTCATGTACACACACATAAGTGTCCAACAGGACGGGCTACCGGCTGTAGCACATGCAGCACTAAGACTGAAAATCCTTTAATTTAATGAAAAACACTGGAAATACAAAAAAAAACAAAAAAACAACACTCACGGCTAAAGCACACAGGCAGTTGTGTAATTGCAGGGGAGTGTCAGTGTTGCATGCTGGCTGTGGTGAACTTTAAATCAGACATTTGTACAATATTTGAAGAGCACATTGTCAGCAGTCCCCACCTGTCCTCTTAAGGCAGTTAGAAAAGAGGTGTAGAGTGTTCATATTGTTCGTAGGAGCAGCTGCATTGGTGTGGAAAAATGCGAGAAGCAAAAAACAAAAAAAAGAATAAGTCCAAATGACTATTCTTGCTTTAAATAACATAGGTATTGCATTCGCTTCAGCTAGCACTTAAGGCAAATATTTTCCCCCAAACAATCCTCACAAACAGTTTCCGTGGTTTACAATTCTACAGTGTAAACTGTAAACTATGGAAATCATCATATATGACAGTTTCATCACCAATAAGTTAACGTAATCACAAGAGTCACTGTGAGAAAAAAAGGAAAGGGGCAAACACATTTGCAGTAAAAGAAGGAAACTGTCACATCTTTCAAACAAACCAAAAGTGGCCTATATGGTTTCCCTGCTCCTCACATATGAAGTGGGACTGGAAAATAATACAACATAAAGAAGTCCCGTTTGTTTTCACTTCTTCTTTAGTTGCCTAATATCACCACTTTAACCCAAAGAATTGAGAACAGGAAATTGTTTCACGCGCCCCGCTGCCTTTTGAAGAAAAACTGAGAAATTTCGTCGTTTAGACCCAGTTCAGTGAAAGCTTACACTTCTAATCTCTGTGAGAGAATAATTTAGACTTTTACAATTAAATTCTTCATCAGAGTTTAGCAAAGAAAGCAGTTTTAAAATATAGCAAAGACATCAAACGCACCAATATAATTTCATTCAAGCATTGGGACGTATTGGGACTTTGGGATGCACATAACACAAAAACATCACAAACAGAAAACTGAAAGGAATGTTAACCATCCCCAATGAGGAATTTCCTTGAGTCACTATAAGAGTGTTTCTATTTTCACTGCTGTCTGAGAAGCATTTTGTGTATTTGGGAGAGGTGTTATTGAGGATTAGAGGTTAGTGTAAGAATGAGAAATTCTTTGTGGCTTCACTATGTGTCCAATCACACACATGCACATGCATACGTGTGTGCGCTGTCTAACTGAGAAGCTCCAGGTATGTGACTGGCACTTTTCCTTTATGGTTTCCTTTCTCTCCAATCAGCCAGTCAGAGTCCATTCCAGGCACTGTGTAAACTGTGATGAGCTGTAACGCAGAAAGAAGGCGAGCATTCAAAATGTGCAAAACAGAGGCAAATGTAAATAATCAGCATTTTATAGTATAGTATATTAACCATATTATCCATATTTTATTCAACAGAAAACAGGAAAACACTGGGGGTAAATGGTGTCATCATATGGGGATTACATTCTTCTCTAACTCTACACATGTAACTGAGTAGCAATGTTTCTCACACATGCTTGTATTTCAATCCTTGAAATTATTTAGCTGCTTTCCAGGATCTTATTCATGCTCAGGTGTTGCAGGTGAACCCTAACTTCACTGCTTAGATCTGCAAGTAATGAAGAGGCTTCTCCTAGTCTAGCAAGAGTCAATAAGAAGGACCGTTCCATCAATCTACAACACATGATTGTGGACTCGGAGTTCATCTGGAATATAAAACACAACATCATAAACAGAAGGCTATTGCACTTGAATATAAATTCCATCTTAAAACCAAAAGGGGACCATAAACCTGCATAAACACAGAATAAACATAAAGATTGTTGAAAGACAACCTCAGAACTAAAGGCAGGAAATGTTGTATCAAGCCTACCCTGAGAAATAACAGAAAGCTAAACACCAACAAAGAATATAGAGCCATGAAGTGATGAGCGAAACTAAAAAAAACTTCCCTAAAACTCAAAATCCTGGGTCCCAGATCCAGGGACAATGACAATCTGCTCACCCCCCACCAACTGGTTGCGGCAGCTGGCTGCTACTCTCTGAGCCTGGTTCTGCCAGAGGCTTCTTCCTGTTCAAAGGGAGTTTTTCATTCCCACGGTCACCAAATGCTTGTTCACATGCAAGTTCACAATATAAAGCGCCTTGCGGTGGCGGTTATTATTATTGGCTCTATATGAATAAAATTTAATTGAACTGAATTGAACAAAAGTCACACCATTTCAGTTCCCTTGTTATTCACAAGGGGCTTAACTCCTAATTGCCCACCGGTGAGGACAAAGGCAGAGTTACTCATGATGCTCTCCTGGCTTCATTTCTTTCATATAATTACTCCGAAACTCAAACCCAGGGTATGTTAAGCTTTTCTAATTTGTCTACTTTGTCTCTTTTGTCACCTATGTCCCCAAAGCCACCCTGCTTTTCAACTTCAGCCAATAAGACCATTTCCCAAACCCATAAACATAAACTACACTCTTTTCACTTACAGTCATTTATTCACCTTTCACCAACTTTAATTTCAAAACTGTGTCATTTGTGTATATTTGTGTTATTTGTGTATATACTGTATACTCTGTGTATTTACTATCTCTTATTGCCTGTTTATGCCCTGTCCTTAGCTTCAACGTCATGCTGCTCTGTTGTATGTTAATTGCCCCTTGGGGATAAATAAAGTCTTTCTGATTCTGATTCCTGTTACACAGGTCATCCAGATCTGCTCACAATATAATGAATGTCTCAGTTCCTAAAATTTATCAAGGGGAAAGAAGCAGGAAGGAAGAGGAAAAAAGGAACCTTACTGGAGAAACCAACTGATGACGCACAAGCGTATCATTTGAGGAAGTGTTTTAAATTCAGCATATAAAAGAGACACTGGACACAGCTGACATACAAACCACAGCAGGGCGAGATTTCTCAAACCCCTTTGTGGTGTTCATAAATTGTTTCAGTTTTTTTAGATGATCAAACTTTCAATATGTGAGTGTGATTAAAAAGCGCAGCTCTGTCTGACTCAGAGTTATGACTGAAATCTAAATGCTGTGTGTATCTACGTGTCTGCTGACACTGTAGAGTTGGAATGAACACATGGATGCTTTCTCAGATTATTTTTTAAATCATCTGTGAATGACATGATGATATTGAGAAATGAAAAAATGCTAGTAACTCAGCAAACGTTTACTAAAAAGGTCATGCACAGTCTTTCCAAAGAACAAAGTGTATCTGGATAAAAGCATAGCAACATCATGCCAGGAGTTCAGTTAAAATTTTCTGCATCTTTAACTGAACTCCTAATTTGTTTACAATTAATCTACAAACTATCCAATGTTGATCAAAGTCATCTCTTGTTGATTTTGTCACTAGCTCCTTTTTAATTTGCATGAAGCTTGGAACTACATTTGAAACACAATATCTGCGAACATATTTTATCTGTTTTTGAAATCAAAATTAAAACAGGAACCTAAAATATGTGGTTTTTACATGGATCACTTAACATCACTGATAAGCTGTACCTTATTAAGGTCCAATACATGTTTCCCATCCTTTAAATTTAATTTTCAAACAATTATGAGAAAAGCTTTTCATCAGGGGACAACAGAGGTTGTGATGCAAAGTTCTATAAATCATGAATATTTCTGTTGTTGGCTATAAAAGACCCAACAATTTATTTTTTACTTGAATTTATTTTATTACATACAACTGCTTAGGCTGTATCAGCTGCCTGTTTTTCCAGTTACCCGTACTCATTAGTACACTCTATGTGGACTGCACAGCTTTTGCCACATTGGAGTAATTTTGGTGCCCAGTCACTCTCAGGAAGATTCAAGGTTTCTTCAGTTGTGAGTGATGGCTCGCACTGTGGTTCGTTGGAGTCCAAGAGCCTTAGGATTTTGTAACTTCACACTGTCACACAGGTTCCATGTAACAGATTACTTGACTCTTAAGGTCCAGCAGTAATCAGGCCTGATTGTGTCTAGTGAAACTGAACTCAGCTTTCAAAAAAAGCATCGTGGGAGAGTGGTGGGAATTACTTTTACACATAGGGCATGTCCATGACTAATGTTACAGTGGAATGCTGATTTTCTTTTTAATCTTTATACTTTTAACGGGTGTACATTTGTATACGTCTCTGCATGTGAACAGCAAGATTGTTGTACTTGTTTCCATCATCAGAAAAGAAAATACACACAAACAAAAGATTAAAGATCCGGGAAAGTGTAAGTGCATTACATAATTACAAGCAGCAAATGCCACATGACCGAGCCTATTGTTTAGACCAAGCCCTGAAGAGATTTCTGGCCAGAGACCAACAGCCATATACTGGCTGCCTAGTTCCAGGCTGATGATGAAACCTCACCTCGTCAGCCAGAAGGGAGAGCTCACTGGAATCCGCTGCATCGTAATCATAAAGGACTCTGGCTTTGCGGGTTCCTGTAGCTGGTGCTTGAACTTCTTCGATCTTAAGGGTGTCAGTTTCCACTGGGCTGCTGCTGCCTTCTGTCACCATACTGGGAGTAGCAATGGCGTTTGTGGAGTTCAGTGCGAAAGCATTAGGAAGCCTGGGGGGGAGAGGTAGATGTGATGGTCTGAATATCCAGAACATGTAGAACACTAATAAACTAAAATAATAAAAAATGGGCAAAACTTTGTTTAAAAAACTAAATAAACAGCTTTTTCTGCATCTACACTGTTATAACCTGAAGCAATGCATACAATATATTATATGCTGCAAAGTGAAAAAAAAAATACAATATTTGTATGCATGTTGAAAAATGTATAATATTTTTTAATTATGGCTTTTGGCACTCAGCAGTGCCAAATAAGTAGCTTTTTGTAGATTTTCAGCCAAAATAGAAATGCACAATGGAATGCAGAAACTACTCCAAGAGAAATCATCGTGGTGTTGCAGAGTCGTCTAACATGAACACAAAGCAACAAAAGGGTGAAAGGTGAAAAAAAATATGATTAATGATGCCATTCTATGATTGTATTTAGACTTTTTATTCTTAATTTTACTTTATCCATTGTTGTAAATCATAAAATGTGGATCATAAAATGTTACATAGAGGATGCCAATCTTTACCATTTTGAGTAACACAGAAAATTGCAGGGAAGAATGACAAGATAAAGAGTTGCTGCAGTCCGGTGGTTATGTGAAGAGCAGCAGGATAAAGGTTCTTAGCATACTAGTGAAGTTAAATAAAAAGTGCTTCTCCAATGCCACGGGAAAAAGCATGATAAGGCTTGATAAGGGTTATACCAGTTGCCTAGTTGTCCTATGTTGGACATGGTTCGTAGAAACTGCTACAGTGTAATTATATTAGTTATTAGTAGAGATGGCACGATACCACTTTTTTATGTCCGATACCGATACCGATATCATAAATTTGGATAACTGCCGATACCGATATGAATCCGATATAGTGTTTTTTAATAAACAAAACTGTTTTTTAAATATCTTGCTGCATTTTGTATAAGTTCATACTCAAGTTTAAAACAACAACTACACTAAAGCTATTCTGTTATACCTGTATGCAAAAAAAAAATATTTCATAGTTCAGCAATACTGATCAATCTAATAAACTTAAACCTACACCATCCTCCCTATTCTGGTATTTTAAAGAGTACTTAGCATAAATATTAAGCAACCTAACTAATAGGGTTCCAACTCCCAGCAACAACAAAAATAAATAAATAAAAAATAGGGAACCACCCCTCACGCTCCACCTCATGATGCTTAATCGACGTAATCAACCTTAATTTGATGCAGTGTGAAAAAAAATGCACAGAAATCAATTATTTTTCAAGAAATATTAAATAGATTCAACATCTTTCTTCAACAAAATTGCAGACTGCACAGATGGTACCTTCCCAAAGGAAAAAGTACTATAGCTTACTAGGGTATATATATTAGACTTAATAGTTACTATATACAGTAATTGACTTCTATTCATTTTACATCAAATTAAAACTTTGGGTGTAAGATAATTATTTATTAAAAGCTAGACATTTTAAATGAGAATAAGAAAGAAAAGTATGTCTTTGTGCCCCCTTTTCCCTGTTAATGCCCTATCGGCCCCCCTGGCTAAACTTTGCTAGATCCGCCCCTGCACAGTTACCAGCGTCAGCTATGTAGAAAAAGATCCTCGAGTAGAAAGTAATATTAAATAAATTCTAACAACAGCTGATCAAGCTTAAACGTGCTGCTGTTGTTTATCCGCTGGTTTCCTCTTTCTGGTGCAAAGTGGGCCAAAAGCAAACTAGAGACACGGACTCGGACAGAAAAGCCGATCAGCTGATCATTAAGCAGTTTCATGATTGAAGTAGCAGCAAGAGAGAGAGAGAGGCAGTCGCTCCATATATCGCTTGTTAAGCTTAACGCAGGAATGCTTTACAAACATTCAGAGATGGACTTACACACTTGCTTTACTTCTCTTGGGATAACTTTGTCGGAGATGAAATGCCGGGTTGCTAGCGAAGCTCCAAATGCTATCCAGACCACTGACAGGTCGGCATGCCACAGCCGCTCTATCACGTGATGCATACTGCTCCGACGTGCTAACGTTCTGAGGTGAGTTACAGCGTGTTGCAAGTTTTGTGAGGTGCTTTCGTGATATTTAATGGATCGGATTACATTTTTTATTTTTCTCCGATATCCGATCCAGTAATTTAGGTCAGTATCGGACCGATACCGATACGTAATATCGGATCGGTCCATCTCTAGTTATTAGTTTATATATTTTAAGAACTGTATTGTTATCTGTTTTTAATCAGTTATGAGTAGATCGTTGTGTCATTGTGTTAACCGAAGTGTTTGGCATTACAACTTCAGGCTTGGGGTATAAAGGATACAGGCTATCAATTCTCACCAAGCACGAAGCTGAATGAATCAAACCATCCACCCACATCACCCCCCATTTTACTCTCACCTTCCCAGCTCTTTCTGTAGCTCCTGCATGTGGAGGTGACACTGCTTGTAATAAGCTGCTTGGGCCTCCACAAATTCATGCAGGCAGCGCAAATGATTCACCTGAAAATAAGAATCAGCAGTCATTCTTAAAGGATCACAACGATGTGATTGGATTTTTTTTACACTGATAAAACCTCTACCACAATGTGTGAAAACAATATTTAATATACAATTATCCATCTATCTATGGTTCCTGAGCCACCCTTCTCTTTGGTGACAGTGCTTCAAACCCTTGGCCTTCCCATATGGAAAAGATATATATAAATCTTATAAAGTTTGTTTCTGTCTTGTGTGAAACTTGTATGAAAAGCATATAAGAGTGAAAACAGATATAAGATCCCTTGAAAAATTATATAATGAAACTTGTATGTTTTGGATACTTACTAAAACAATGTATGAAAGTAATGAGAAAGTGGCCACTTTCATGAGTAAATCATGTAAGCCTTATATGATTTACTCATGAAAGTGGCCACTTTCATGAGTAATCACATATAAGTTTTTACTATTTCTTTTCCATATGGGTTCTCTCAATGAGCTTCATATTTTAAGAACTATATTGTTATCAGTTTTTAATCAGTTATGAGTAGAAATGGTTTTCACTTCACATTTGTGCCTTGTCAGGGTTCAGTTGTGGAATTTCTTGCTTTCTTATTGGGGTTTGGACCATCAGTTTATGTTGTGGAGAAATCAGGTTGGTACAGCCATATTTGACAACTGTTAGAATTCAAATTCAGAAAGTTCTCAGAAAGTTTGGGTCAGCAACTCTCTTTCCGGTCTCCGTTCCACCTCCACTGGCTCCCCCTAGGGCTGTGTGCTCTCCCCCCTGCTCTTCATCCTCTACACCGATGACTGCAGATCCAAACAGCCTAACTGTCACCTGATGAAATATGCTGACGATACAGTTCTCCTGTCACTGCTGTCAGGCCCCTCACAACACCACGGTCCCGCTCTTCAGGAGTTTGTAGAGTGGTGTGACAGCTCCAAGCTTGGTTGCCCAAGGACACAACGACCGAGACTGTCGCAGCCGGGGCTCGAACTTCCGATTACAGGACGAACTGCCAACTCTTGAGCCACGATCGCCCCTATCATCAATGACCCCTCTCACATTCTTCACCCCACATTTCAATGGCTCCCCTCTGGGCAGCGCCTCCATGGAATTTCGTGCAGCACTGAGAGGATGAGAGCCACCTTTGTCCCCAAAGCCACCCTGCTTTTTAACTCCAGCCGATAAGACCATTTCCAGAAACATAAACTACTCTACACTCTTTTATACTGCTGACACTTAATTCACTTTTAGTCACTTACAGTCATTTATATACCTATTCAGTGACTTTAATTTTAAAACTGTGTAATTTTATACATGTGTATATACTGTATATACTGTGTATTTATTATCTCAATTTTTATTGCCTGTGCTTATCTTCAGCGTCATGCTGCTCTTTTGTATCTTAATTGTCCCTTGGGGATAAATAAAGTCTTTCTGATTCTGATTCTGATATTATGGCATGAACCAATCAGCTAACCAAAGGGAAATGACAGTCCATCATTACTTTAAGAACTGAAGGTCAGTCAGTCTGGAAAATTTCTAAAACTTTGGATGTGTCTCCAAGTACAGTTACAAAAACCATCAAGTGCTACGATGAAACTGGTTCACACGAGGAACGCCCCAGAAAAGGACGACCAACAGTCACCTCTGCTGCTGAGTCTAAATTCATCCAGCCTCAGAATTCGCAAGTTAACAGCACCTCAGATTAGAGAATAGATAAATGCCACACAGAGTTCCAGAAGCAGACACATCTCTACATCAACTGTTCAGAGGAGACTGTGTGAATCAGCCTTTATGGTCAAATAGCTGCTAAGAAACCACTACTAAGGAAAAGCAACAAACAAAAGAGATTTGTTTGAACCAAGAAACACAAGGAATGGACAACAGACCAGTGGAAATCTGTGCTTTGGTCTGATGAGTCTAAATTTAAGATTTTGGTTCCACCCGCTGTGTCGTTGTGCGACGCAGAAAAAGTGAACGGATGGACTCCACAAGCATGGTTCCCACCTTGAAGCATGAAGGAGGAGGTGTGATGGTGTGGGGGTGCTTTGCTGGTGACACTATTGGGGATTTATTCAAAACCGAAGGTACACTGAACCAGCATGGCTACCACAGCATCCTGCAGCGACGTGCCATCCCATCCGGCCCCTCACAACACCATGGGCCCGCTCTTCGGGAGTTTTTAGAGTGGTGTGACAGCTTCAAACTTGAACTGAACGTGAGCAAAACCAAAGAGATGGTGGTGACCTTCTCCAGTAGGCAGAGGGATCTGGCTGCTTCAGTCACCACCACCATCCATGGGAAGCCAGTGGAGGAAGTTGAGGAGTACAAATACCTGGTAACCATCTTTGACAACCTCCTGAAATTCTCTGCCAACAAAGAGGAGATTCTCAGGAGGTGCCACCAACGGTTATACCTCCTTAGGAAACTCAACTCCGTTGGAGTCAGCACACCCATCATGATGACGTTTTACTATGCCTTCCTGCAAAGCATCATGATCTTCTCCATTACCTGCTGGTTCCACTCCGTCAGCTTTCAGAACAGGAACAGAACGCAGCACACTGTATCAGTGTGCTCTAAAATCGTTGGCCTGCAAGTCAGAACTCTTGCACAGGTTTTCAGCCAACAGGCCCATAAGACAGGCAGCCAAAATCATCAATGACCCCTCTCATATTCTTCACCCCGCATTTCAATGGCTCCCCTCTGGGCGGCGCCTCCGCTGCACTTCCTGCAGGACTGAGAGGATGAGAGCCACCCCATCCTGTTTGCGTTTCGTTAGATTATCATTTATTTTTCAACAGCACAATAACCCCAAACACACCTCCAGGCTGTGTAAGGGCTATCTGACCAAGAAGGAGAGTGATGGAGTGCTGCACCAGATGGCCTCCACAGTCACCTGACCTAAACCCAGTCAAGATGGTTTGGTATGAGATAGACCGCAGAGTGAAGGCACAGTGAAGGGCCAACAAGTCCTCAGCATGTCTGGGAACCGTTGGAAAACCATTTCAGATGACTACCTTATGAAGCTCATTAAGACAATGCCAAGAGTTTGCAAAGCAGCAATCAAGGCAAAGGGTGGCTATTTGGAAGAATCTAAAATCTAAAATCTAAAAACCATTAATTGAGATGGTGTGTCCAAACTTTTGACTGGTAGTGTGTGTACTATATTTCTATATGTAGTCTGAGCAAAGCTATTCTCTAATCTTAGGCGAGAGAAAAAAAAACTGTACTGTATTTACTTTGTAATTAATATTTAATGTTTACAGAGAAGAGCTCAGTGAAGTGTTTGACTATTGCCATCTATGGTTACACAAAGTTACTTTTTCTTTTGAAAGTTCAATGTCAAGGTTGTGTGTGGCTGGAGCTGACAGAAGTCGAGGCTGTGGGTGTGACTCACATACATGCGTACTACTGATGCCCTCCAAAAGCAATCGTGTGACCTCTGCTTGGCGATCAAACTCTGTTTGGGCTATTCGGAGCTCATGTTCAGCCTGAAATAATAAAAACAATAGTTATACAGTGATTATTCTATAATTATTAAGTAAGTCAAGAGTCTTAAACCTTTTCATTAGGGCTGGGTATCGTCACCGATTTCTAGAATCGATTCGATTCCGATTCACAAGGTTCTGAATCGATTCGATCCACGATTCGATTCGAATCGGGGAAATTTTTGCCTCAGACAGTCAGAAATATTATAATTCAGATCATGCATCAGTACATTTCCATATATTTATATCTATAAAAAGAAAGCTGACACTTGTGAGACTTTATCAAAGGTGTAAGCATCACAACAGATGCCTTTGTGTCAAAGTAGCTGAGAAACACAGAAAAACATGAAGGTGATTTTCCTCGGCAGAGATTTTATAAAAATATTTTGCAGTAGCTCAAAAACATAAGAAAACAATTAATCAACATATGAACATTACCTGATGCTGCTGAAGTGAAGCAGAGCAAATTTACAGAAGTTTTATTAGAGACCAGGCTAAACGTTTTGCAATTTTGCATAATTTTAAAAAGTTTAAATTTGTTCAGTAGACTATTCAACAGCAGAAATGAGGTTTTCTTTTCAGAAGTAAGTAAAAGGGAAAAAAAACAGCGTCTGACAGCGCTGTAAACAACGGTAGACTTGTGCGCAAGTGAATAATGCAGAAAACAGATTTTTAGATGGGAGACTGTTCTTGAAGTATAGAGAGGGAGAGAGGGAGAGCTGTGCATGAAGTGTGATTTTATCGTGGTGGAAGCAAAACAGCAAAAGTCAGAGGGAATCCATGACAATGTTTATGTGAAGCATAGTTTGGATCTTCTTTTGCTGCTGGTTCAGTCAATATTGTTTGGAGAGAGATAAAAACCTACAGCTCAGAATCTAGCGCAAAAAGGGAGTAAACACAAAGCACGGACCCGGCGAAACATCAGAATCAGTGAGCTGTTGGCTTTCAGCCCCGACCGTGTCCATGCCGTCAGGTGAGAAAGGCGACGTCTCACTGATTCTGATCCGTCGGCGGATCCGCGCTTTGTGTTTGCGTCTTTGTGCAGAATCCGTGTACCTGCTCTCATTTACTGTTTTAGCTGTTTGGTGGTTGTTTTTGAGAGGTTTAACCTGAGATTCTAGCGTTTCGGGCAAAACAAATTTACATTAAAAAATCGATTCAGGATTTTAATGAGTTGATATCACATTATCCAAGCTAGAATCGATTTTAATTGATAAATCAATAATCAAAATCCACCCCTACTTTTCATATCCTACAGTCCTCAGAAGACAAAAGCTCCAGCTTCATTCACCCAGATGACGTTAATTCTTTTGCATTGCTGGGATGTACAGCGTTTGACACTATGTGCTCCGAAAAGAGTAAAAGCTGGTAGGAGGTCTATGGTAATTAAGTTTAAGAGTCACCTTAAATCGTGGCCCGTTGAAAACAAGCACATGTTTGTTTAAGGCACACTGGTATCTCAATCTAATGACCAGACAGACAATTGACAAAGTACACAACTCACACACAATCATACTTACTTTCTCCACTTCCTCGGTCCAGAGCTGATGGGCCAAAAACATGCGGCATAAGAAGAGAAAATTTAGTTATAACATGAAAATCCTAGAATAACTTCACCATGGTCACCTAGAACCAGCACCTGAGGTCGTTACTAAATAAAACCTACCACCCTGTTTTCACAAAGGTTAACACACTGTTTAAAATGTAAACTACACAATGTTAACTCTACATTTAATTGAAAAGTAGTAAAAAAAGAATAACAAGAAATGTTGAAACAATATTTCTAGTTATTGCTTTTTTAGAACTAAATCTCATTCTAAATTCTGATACTCATTCTCACTCTGATACTAAAAACGCATCTATGATCTTAGTTTAAATATTTTAATATTAAAAAAGACATTTAATTCTGTGCATATTGTCAAAATGTTACCTGAATTATCTGTATTAGATGTTTTTAAACTCTGAAATCTTGACACTGAATAAATATTCATATTTATGAATTTTGAAACTGATATAACAAACACACACACACACACACACGTCTGGTGTTGCTATCCTCGTCGGGACATCTCATTGACATGCTTTCCCTAGCCGCTTAGCCTAACCTTATCATCAAAAATCAATGTGTACCCCTGACCCTTACCCTAAACCTAACGATAACCCAATTGCAACCCTGACACAACCACATTTTGAGCTTGAAAAATGCCTTGCCTTCAACCCAGTACACACACACACACACACACACACACACACACACACACACACACACACACACACACACACACACACACACTTTTAGTCACACCCAGCAGGTGTGGTTTGGCATTGCTCAAAAGTAAGTGACAGACTGCTAGATTTAAACCAATGAACAACATCACTCTAGGATGTGGGACGTTTGTTATCAATGGTATGACAACAATCATTCACAATACATAATACAGTGATATGACACATAAGGATGCTATGCAAACTGCCACCAGTAATGATTACGGGTAATAAACATTCTTACCGGACTGACACACCTCCAGTCAAACATTAATGAAGCATAGCTTCACAGCTACCTGAACTACTTGCCAGCATGACAAAGTATATCGATTTCTGAATTGCCTCAAGTTTAATTATGAATCATAAAAAGTCAGTGAACTATGCATTGGTCATAAGAGTGAAAGATCAACTTGACAAACAGAAGATGAAAAAGTATCGCATAATGACATAGGTTTGTGTTATTTTTCTCATCAGTATTTAATAAAGCAAGATTGTCTTCTTACCGCAGAGGCACTGGCAGAAAGCACATAGTTGCGAGGTCTGGTTTCCTGAAAATCTGGAGCTGTCTACAGAAACAGTACAGTTATTTTTTTTGTTGTTGTTGCTTACTCAGTGTAAACAAGGCACTGCTACTAAAAAGAATTCCTCCAAATTACAATCAGAAAAGCACAGCACTCATACTAATTGCAGAAGTGTGACAGTTTGCTGGTGATTAACATCTGTCAACATTTCTTTAAACGGAACACTGACATATTTTTTATTTATTCATACGCATGCTAACATGCATTCTGGTTGCAAAAGTTACTGAAAATGAAGGATAAAAGTGCAACAAAAGTCCTGTTTAACAGTGAAAAACAAAAACAAGCTTCAAGAGAGGTTATCAACTACAAGGGTCTGCCACTAACTATGAAGGGGAAAGTAGCAGAAGATGTTTTTGTACTTGTTTCATATCATTCATTAGGTTTAACTGAGAGCAGTAGTGGCATTTAGTGAGGCATCTGGATGCAGCCTGATTCCTTTTGCAGAGTGTCTCTGTGTGCCACAAAGGTTACAGTTTTACAGCAAGAACATGCCTATATTTGCAGTAATATATAATCAGCTCCTAAGGACTTCATGAATATCCAAGTACATTTTCTGATGCCTATTGACAGACATATGCACAGATGCTGTACGGTTACTGTTGTTCATTTGAACTATGAATCACTGCGGCTGCCATATTGTTCAGCAAGTGCTGGGCATCCTAAGGCATGTGTTTGTGGCATCAGAGGTCTATACACACAGGCACATAAATAGGGCTCAGACCCCAGTGCTGAAAAAGGTGGCAGTGACAGATCCTACATCTCCCTGTACATATATCTATCTATATATATATATATATATATATATATATGTACTGTATGGATGCTTGGCTAGGAAATTGAACACAGCCCTAGAGGCCGTAGGGACAAAATAGAGATCTCCATCAATACATAGTATCTATCTGTGTATCCATGAAAATATTCTCAATCTTCAGTGAAAATGAGCACTAAGTTAAAGATATTTGTAAAGAAAAGTCACTGCAATATTAAACAGGGATGCATTCTCCATACTCTGCTTAAGAAATCCAAGGTCCCTTGATGATCCAGGATCGTGTAATCCTGATAATACTGATTCACTTAATGATCAAAGTAGCAGCACACTAAGGACATTAGAACAACAACTAAAGGAAAATACAAAGAAATTCAGGTATGTTATTTATTTATTTAGCTGATTTGTTAGTTTATACAAAAGAGGGCAACTAATGTTCTTTTAAAGAAAAAGGGATGCAGGCTGAATTGAAAAAAAAAAAACCCTCACATTTACCCTTTATGAACTGAATACATTGTTCATCGCGGAAGCGAGCATTCCTTCCACGCTGCCAGGAAGCAGGAGAGCTGACTTTATTTCCGGCAAAGTCAGCTCATTGAACATTCCCACTGTTTTTGTGGTCTTGTGGTGTGCCTTCTGTATTTCCTGCCTAATAGGTTGCAATAACTGAGTCAGGGAATGCTAAAGAGGGACTGTGCAATGTTCTCAGTTCCTGAATTGTGTCATGGTCAACAGTGAGTTTAATAAGACAGTCATTAAGTCTTGTTTATGTTAAATAAATCTGCTCCCAAGTAGCTTCCCTTGACAGCCAATCACATATCTGCTGTGAAAAACCAAAATATCAACGACCAAATCATAAAAACTACACATATAGAATCCATGCAGAGGGGCCCCCAGGTGAGATACTAAATGGTAAATGACACTGTGTGAGTTGCTTTTTAATTAACACAGTTTGCCAAATTTGACTAATCGCCACATTCCGTCGTAATGTAATAGTCAAGCCTTGTCTGTGAAAACTTCACTTATTAACAGTAAAACCTGAAGTAACAGCAGAAAATTAAATCGAGCCAAAGCAAGTATGACAAGAAAAACAACCCAAGACATGCATCCAAGAGTTTAAAAGACATGTCCTCAATACTCACTTCCCCTTCGCACTGCAAAGAATGCATAAACAGTTAGTTATGGTTAATCCAAGCATCGCCAAAGATTAATCATCTGAATTATTGAGGTAATGCGTGTGGGAATTTGATTGTGAGCCGCTTATGAACTCACCGCGGCCTTTGCTTCAGCCACCTTTGCCTTCTTCACTCGTGTTTTACAGGCATCAAGGTCCAGGCGAAGATTCTCCAGAAGGCGACGTTCTTTCTATACCGTAAAAAGGACAAAACACAAACTAAGCAGCAGGCAAACATTAATGACATGCAGAAGTAGCATTTAAATACATGCATAGTAAAAGCAGGGAGTGAATGAGAAATGCTGAATGCATCATGGGAAGTCTTCCAGCAGCCTGTAGCAGCAAAGCTAAGGGATTCATCTGATTTAGTCCTAATCACAAAAGTTAACAAAAAAAGCAACGTTTATAGTTCAAGCAGGTTATAAGGCTACTAACTTACTGGGACATGTAACATTTAATACATGCTGTGGTGTCAGACAACATAGAAACAACAACAATGCTGACCTCTGCTGGTTTGCTCATATGTTACAAGGAAAACACTCACGCTCACTGGCGGTTTGTAAACAGTGAAAAACAGTATTTAAACATACTGGCTGATGTATGTTTAAAAGTATCTTTTAAGTCACATTCAAGGTCATATTCATTTACAGACAGTGGCAAGAAAGCTTGCATTTTGAATCAAGTAACGTTCCAAGGTCATGATGATTGTGCAATATTCTGTGATGCAAGTGGCCTCAGTTTGCAGATTCTCCTGACATCTCTCTAACCCACAGCTCAGGTGTGCAGCAGCACTTCTGAACTAGTGGACATGAGGTCTGCTTAATGACTCAGCTTTCACCAACTCATTCTGAAAACATAACATTTCTTTACGGAAATTCGCCACAGGAATTAGTACCACAATTTACCAAAAAAAACCAAACACTGATGTTTTCAATAAGACTTGAAACTTGCAATTGAGACCATAATCCCATCAGGTGAGATGAAATGTCTTTTCCCCCCAGTGCATACAGAGGAGTTCATCCCTTCTGGAACTTCCATGTTGGCTTCAGGAAGTTCGTCCATCTTTTATATACGGTCTATATCATTTTGCTCTCTTTTGCAATAGGTTAGTGATTCACTGGATAAATATAATTTCTTCATGATTCCTTCTTACTCAGTGAGGGGACAAATGAACAAAAGCTCACTAACAAGAAAAATAAAGAACTCGCAGATGTGAACATAGCTGACACAGCAGACAGTAAGTAAAGTACATTGAAGAGCTAATAAATTGAATAATAAAGTTAATACACAGATACACACACCAATGGCATACATAATGTTTTTTGATATGTTCATAGAGATTTTTCTTTTTTCAGTTATACTGATATCAAGATGTATTGTACATTATTGTCTTGCAACATACTGAGTATCACAGAATCACTTTGTCGTGATACAGTGTGTGGTATATTGTATATATTGGAAGTATGACTCAAACAACATTGGAATAGATGTGATATTCCAGACTCACTGAAATAGTTCTCCAGTCTCCTTCCAGAAAGTTCCTGAGAGGCGTAAGAAAGCTGATGGCTGACGTCTGGAGGAACTCTTTCTCTGCTTCTCCTAATCTTTTCTCACACTCCCCCACCTTCTCCAAAGTGTTCCCTGGAAGAAACACATTAGATCTACTCACCAAAAAGACTCCCACCATGCTGTAAGCACACCATAGCATTGGTAAAGAAGAGAGAATTGAAACTTTTTTGAATGAATGTCATGGCATGCCCATGTGCACATGCTAGTGTAGCCTTTGCACACTTGCATCTGGTTGCAGCAGAATAAAATGGATTAAACTATAAAATTTAAGTTTAGAACAAAGAAATTATTGTTTCCACAATTACAGTTCCAGTAAAAAATGAGGTGATGGCATTTATGTTACCTTTTCATGCCTTTCCTTCAGTGTGTATTATTGCGATGATTTTATAAGTGTGCTGTTAACAGCTCAAGGAAAACATTCATGAATCCTAACTACTATACTTCTGTTCTGTTTGTCTGCTTTAATCCATTTGAAATTAATGAGGCAGCATGGTGTTTGGCATTGATTATGCCCTCGCAGCAGCAGCAGCTTTTTCTGTGCTGCAGCAACACCACGTGGACAAACCACAGCCAGACCTACCTACGGTACACTGTAATGCTCAAATGGGTACTGATGATTATATATATATATATAAGTTTTTTCAGACACACAGCTAAAGCCAGTGTCAACTGTCATATCCAATTTGGGACCAATCAGATATTCCATTATGCAGTTACATGAGTTCGGAAGTAGCATCCTTCATTTAGCTTGGCATAATTTTGTAGTTGTTTTTTATGTATTTATTTTATAGATTTATGTGATATATCAAGGTATCTGTTGATTTAACAACTTTAGCAGAAAAAATATTATATACAAGAATCCATTTCATATTGTCAAGAGATTTATTCTAAATGACACTTCTTCAGCTGAGAGTCTAAGAGGAGAAAACACACACAGACGCTGCAGTTTTAACTTGCAAGGGCATTTCGCAGAGCGCTCAAATCAGAGTGGGGGCCCTGTGAAATGTGCGCTCTGTTCTTGCAATTGTCTTTATTTATACACAAGAAAAATGAATACATTTGTTCAGTGACGTGAGCATGTGCGTATGTGATATTGGTCTTTTACGTGGAATTCCACTAAAATTGATTCATGTTTGTGGCTGTAATGTGACAAAATGTGGGAAAGTTCAAGGGGGCGAATACTTTTGCAAGCCACTGTGTGTGTGTGTGTGTGTGTGTGTGTGTGTGTGTGTGTGTGTGTGTGTGTGTGTGTGTGTGTGCGTGTGCGAGGTCAGAACTGCTTGTTTGACTTCTTACTGTCGCTGTGGGAAGATTCAGATACAAATATCAGAACACGTTTCATAAAGGACAATCAGTTCTAAGCAGGGAAAAGGTCATCATGCAGTATTCTATCACATGTAAACTTATATCATTAAAAGCTTATACTGACTACTAAGTACAATTTTCCCTTAACACATATATATGACACATCACACAATGTGAAAAGCATGTTGTGCTGTTCTACCTACAGTATACATTTTGGAAACTTTTCATGTTAAAGCTCATGAAATCCGGAAATCCAATCAAACCATCTTCTAAACCTTCTTTTTCACTCTTGCCATCTTTCTGTCACGGATCAGCCCTGACACGTATTTCCATCCACTCTACCTGCACTCTCTTCTTCACCTTTCATGTACACTGTCCATTGCTTCGGACAGCATTTAAACTCATCTACATTCATTATGTGCTTCTTGCAGCTTCACTGTTACCCCTGCCTCCCTCTCATTCATACACATGTATTCTGTACTGATTCTACTGATTGTCCTCATACCTCCACCTGCTCCAACTCTCACTACAGATCACAAACAGACGTCATAGTCCTGCAAACATAATAGTTCACAGAGACTCCTGCCTGATCTGCATATAGACACAGTGCAACTCCTTCTGACCTTCTCTGTAGTTCTCCATCAAAACTCTCAAAGGCAACATTGCATCTGTAGCGCTCTTTCTTGGCATGAAGCCATACTGCTGCTCACTGATCATCACCTCTCTTCTTAATCTAGCTTCAACAACTCTTCCCCATACCCCAATTATATAGATGACCAGCTTTATCCCTTTGACATTACAATAGCTCTTCACATCACCCTTGTTTTTGAAAATCGGTACACTTCTATTTCTTAGGGTGCCCACTGTCTTCTCTCCTAGACATCTCCATACCCCCACATGTATGTCACTGGACCAATCGCCTTTCCACGCTTCAACATTTAAATAGCTGCCTTGCCCTTCTTACTAATTCTTTACGCTTCCTGATTCACAAACTTTCCTTCTCTCATTTTCCATGTTCCATCTTCTCAACACACGCTTTACTCCTTGATACATTTCCATCTCTGTGCTTTATCTCTCTGGCTATCCAATCGATACAGTCCCTTGTCTTCTTTGCTCTGTCCAGGGGATACAACAAATAACTTCTTGGGAGTTTCACTCAAAATGTCTGGGAAGGAGATCTAAATGATAAGTTAAGTGCTCCTGCATAAATCTCATTCTCCTATTGATTTTTTTGAGACCTGGAATTCCTCCTCTGTGACACTGGTCACATTTGGCCCTGACTATTGATGCAGCAACAGAATGAGGTGCACAGACTAGCTCATTCAAAGCAGTATTGATTCTTAGATTTCCACACAGGGACATGATCACAGGGATCATGATCTGAAACATATGCCTGTATTATGCAGTAGAGTGACCTACATGGTGACAGAACAGAGAGTTATGCAAGACAAATATGTATTTTCTTTCTATCAGAAAAAACTACCTCCAGCGGAACAGAAACTTCTGGAAATTAACAAATTTTTGTTAGCAAGAGAACGGATAAAGCAATCTCCTTATTGGTTTCACTTTTTTCAGAGCACTATATTCTTACTCTCTCAGTATTGAATTATTCTAGTTACATCATGCTTGCAAGAATTACTTGCTTCAACTCTTCCCTATGCATAATTGCCATTTTGGCAGAATGTTGGCTATATCCATGTAAGCTAATACCAACATATACAAATAACAAAAGTCGCTTCAAGGCACTTGTAAGGTAAAGACTCTACAGTATTCTGAAAACGTGAACCAAATGAAATAGTATCAGTAAGCACTTTGCAGGAGAAGGAAGTTATAACTCGCTTTTAACAGGAAGGCAGAACCAGGTTTGCAGGGCAGCCATCTGCCCCGACAGGTTGGGGGTGAGGGGAAAGAGAAAACCAATAAGAGAGCATAATGAGACAGGATAGAACACACACTATGGGAGAGGCAAGACAAAATGTAAAACAAGCAGAAGAAAACATACAGTGCATCATGGGGACAGCTTGAGTTTACAGTGTCATAGATAACAGAAGGTTCAGAGTCACCTGAACCAACATCTTGATAAATGTTATCAAAAGGTGTCTTCATGCTCAATCATCCAGGTAAGGAAATCCCAAAAGGTTGATTCTGTTCATCTCGACGTAGCGTTTTAAAGGGGGGAAAGGTTCCATCACTCATCCGAGTGACTTCTTCAGTCTCAGCTGACTGCAGGTTTCCCCAACCTTATAAAGAGAACATTTGCACAATGACTGAAACTAGCCCACTGAATGAACAATGGGCTGTGAAAGCTGGGCAGGCGCCTAAAGAAAGCTCCAGCCAATCAAGGAGAGAAGGACAACTGCTGCCTAAATGAAAACCCGTAGTGATCCCGTATGTGTCAGGAGTATCGGAACAGTTGGGACGCACTTTTTCTTAACACCGCGTCTCTGTGGCTTTTAAACTTTAAAAATTGCTGCGCCAAAAATTGGTCCACCCCAAGGATCTGTTCCCCCGACACAAACAGAGCTATGTAGTGTATGCTGTTAAGTGCCAGGAGGATTGCTAGGATTTATACAGTGGGGAAACCAAACAACCTCTGGTAAAGCGGATGGCACAACACACAAGATTCACCTTGTCAGGCCAGGACTCTGCAGCCTATTTACACCTACAGGCCAGTTGACACTCTTTCACTGATGAGGATGTACACAAGTCAAGGAGTCATGGAGGCTATTTATGTGAAAAGGGAAAGACCATCTCTGAATCAAGGAGGGGGCCCAAGGGTACATCTATCGCCATCTCACAATGCAATGCTCTCACAATGCTGTGTGCCAACTCTCTGTGAATGGTACTCATGGCCATTGATCAGTGGGCTATGGTCATGAGAATTTGCATATTAATGATCAAACTGACCTCACAGCCCATTGTTCATTCAGTGCTGCTAGTTTCAGTCATTGTGCAAATGTACTGTTTATAAGGTTGGGGAAACCTGCAGTCAGCTGAGACTGTAGAAGTCAATTGGATGAGTGAAGAAACCTTTCTCCCACTGAAAACACTATGTTACTAGTGAACAGAATCAACCTTTTTGGAGTTATCAAAAGGTAAAGTTTAAAGTCTAATCTCAAAATTAGAGAGGGTGTTTGTCTCCAAAACACGGAGACCTGGCCTGGTTCCACAGGAAAGCCAGGTTTTTCATACCTCAAAGTTCTGCCTCCCATTCCACTTTTAAAAACTCTAGCAACCACAAGTCTGTAGCTTGTACAAATAGAGCTCTAACATGCTCTATCGGTATTATAATGTCTTTCACATATGACTGGACCTGCTTATTCAAGACTTTGTTCGCGAGTAGAAGAATTTCAAATTTAATTCTGGATTTAACAGGAAGCCAATAAAGAAAATCCAGTATGGGAGAAATATGACAAATAGATTTCTTTATCATTAGAACTCTGGGCCTCCTCCAGTTGTTTTTCCTGATACAGAATTAATTAGAATTAATTAGAATTTTTTTTATTAACTCCTAGGACTTTGTTTGTTGGGAGTTTTTATACTCACCATATGGCATTCCAAGATCAAACTCTTTTGCTGCATCCTGCATATACTGACCCAGCAGCTCTGCATTAGTAACCCTGGACGGCACCTTCCAGTCCAGTTTTTCAAAAAGAAACTCCTCGATTCTGGCACCTGCAGTGAAAAATAAAGAAGAGTTTATTCATGGCACAACTGAGAAATAAAGAACCAGTTGAAATTCTTACCCACATGCTGATTAAATGAAAACTATATTCAGAAATAATGACCCTGTGTGGTCAAACCCTTCAGACTGCTCAGCACAACAGACAGACCGAATTACAGGGTGGACAGCTTTCAGCAAAATAAACAGCTACCACTATTACTGTTTAATAACCTGTAACCTCATTGGTAAATATCCATTTTGACACTTCTCAGCCTCCTTGTGGCTAAAAACAAATTCTATTTGAAACATAGTAGGGTAAAATTTCAAAGTTGCATGAAATGCAAAGAGTGATAATAGTGATAATAGTGATAATTTCATTTTAGAACAGTACTTAAGTAAGATGTATTCAGCCATATATATAAAATTAATTTCGTTTGTCAAAGCAAGTGCTGCTGTTGTTCAAAATCATGCGAAACTACATCTCTGAATATCATGGAATCTGGTAGCGAGGTGGTGCATAGGTGAAGGAAAAACCCTTCAAACTTTGGTGCAAATGTGCATCACTTGGCATGCAGGGAAAGTTTCCCCTATGAGGCACTGCAGACACAGTGTGGCAAGACAATACAAAGCATTTCTGGGTGTAGTCTTCATTTAATTTCATTTAATTTCTATATGAGATGTTTCTATGTCTGGCTGCAGCAACTGTAAATGAAAAGAAACACATGGAAAACGCAGGGAGACAAAATAGAATGAATACTTTGCAACAGGAAAAGGTTGAATGGATGCTACTCACATTTTCACTATGGTAAAAAAAACAAAATAACCTCCAAAACATACCAGATAAGGGTCATTGAATTGACAATGAATTCTAAGTTTTCTGTTATTTTGTCCACCGCAATGTAGTCAGTACATAAAACCCACTTACTGCAGCCTTATAGTGTAGAATGAAATTGTTTGACACAAGCCCAACATCAGAAGCTCCTCAGAACAAACATTTTACGTCATGTAAGCCTTTAATTACCTGAATGTAGTCTATTATGCTTGAAACTCTAAATATGGAGCCAAACTGCTGAATTAATGTACAAAAGCTCAGACACTGTGATGACCCAAAGCAAAATGTTGTTTTCTTCTTACAGTACGATGATATGTTTGAGTCACTGATTCTCATAAACTCCTGCACACAGCCATTTCATACAAACTAAAATTCTGCTGCTCAGCTCTACATAACCAAAGCCAAAGAGAAACTAACAACCTTTACCAACAGACTGTTGTGCACACAAACTAAATATAAAAGATGGACATAGCAGTAGGACATAGCAGCATCACCCATTAGAAAGTGAGGTCTCGCTATGAAGCCTCAAGCTGAGGACTTTAGCCCTCACCATTATGGTGCTTTGGAATCAAACAATCTGGATCCGACTGAAAAACCAGGTGGCTTGTGAATGACACGGCAAAGCAAAACCGGCTTTATCCTCCTTTTTCACTCAAATAATTTGTTTTATTCAGTTAGACCTGAAACTAGTGACTGAGTGATTTAGAACACTTTTATTGGTTTTTTATTGGCTTTTTTCCAGCTTTTCTCTGGGTATTTTAGAGTTTTTCTTTAGAAATTCACTGCTTTTTCACTCATTTTCAGTCCCATCCTCATAACTTATCATTCTCAGAGTGTGCCATTTTGGTTTTTAAGGAACTGCATTGCATCCTGGGGTGTTGGGAATCTTGTCAAAAAGGATGGGAAAGGTTTGGCTAAGCAGTTTAGGTTGTGTTGTAGAATTAAGGTGGTCATGCCAAATACTGAGTTTCAAGCTTTGTTTTTGCCTTATATACTGTAACTCCATACATGTTTGCATATGTTATAATAAACTGTGATACACGTTCCCCATTTTTCTAGCAAAATAGAAATAAAGTAGGGTTGGCTCAACTGTTTTGCACACTACTGAATGCTGACTCATTCTTTTGACATAAATACAGAACTTAAAAAGCCATTCGTCTTCATTTGTCATTTCCTCTTTGGTTTGCTACATGAAGCACAACATTTACAAGTGAGTCAAAGTCTACTGTTGCACTATAGCATGTACACCTGAAAAAAACATTAGCAGCATTAGCAGTGCATCACTTACACTAGCACGTCACCATAACATTAACAAAGAGTTAACGGCACTAGATACTTTCTAATTGAAAGCTTGAAGTCCCACTGTAGTCCCCCGGGCCGCTCTACTATTGAACTAGCTACCAGTTTGGACTTAGCACGCTCACTACTTAAGTTTAAGGCTTCAAACTAACTTCAGACGAAGAGTTATTCAGCTCTTCGTAACTTCTATAGTTTGTCTTTTGTCCTGTCTCTCTTTGTTCCCCTTAAACCCAACCATTCGCAGCGTATTTCTGATCCTCCCGAAGCCAGGTATCTAAAGTAAACTGAGGCGACTCTTGTAAATTGGTGAATATGTGAATAAAAGTGACTTGAATTAAATTGAATTAAAAGTCAGAACAGCAGGTTGTGATCTACGCACAGCAGGGACCAAATGTGTGTTCTGGCTCCTTTGGCTTGCTTCAAACAGAAACATAAATTAAATGAATCGCAGTTTTAGAACAAATTCAATTCAAATACTGAAAATACAGTGTTTGAATTAACAGTAACAATTATTAAAAGTCTAATGTTACATAGAATATTATGGAAAAATAAAGCCCAGTGGATGACTTGGCCATACCTAAAGTAAACATGTTTTCCACAAGTACAAATAAGAAAAAGTACTGAAGCTCTCAGAGAGAAAAACATGACCAAAAAAATTGTAGCTTGCTCCTATTGATGTTGTGTGTGGGTTTTTTCATTCATTTGTTAGTGATCATAGCTTTCTTGAATAGCACATTGCTTATTAGCTCAGTTTTTTTCGTGTATTTTTTATTACTTGTGGAAAACTGTAAATCAAATAAAGAAAACGTCTATCTGAACCATCAGTCAACAGTTTGAACTGTTGAAGGATGGTTTTTCTTTATTTTTACTACTTTCTACATTGTAGATACATACTGAAGACAGTAAATATATGAAGCACGATATATGGAATTACGTAGCAAAAAAAGAATACAGATACGGATAATTAACTCTAAATATGTCTTATATTTTAGATTTCTGAACATAACCACCCTTTGCTTTGTTGACAGTGCTGCAAACCCTTTGCCTTCTCTCAAGGAGCTTCATCATGTAGTCACCTTAAATGGTTTTCACTTCACATTTGTGCCTAGTCAGGGTTCAGTTGTGGAATTTCTTGCCCTCTTTGTGGGGTTGGGACCATCAGTTTATGTTGTGCAGAAGTCAGGCTGGTACAGCCCTATTTGACAACTGTTAGAATTCATACTATGGCAATAACCAATCAGCAATTAAAGAGAAATGACAGTCCATCATTACTTTAAGAACTGAAGGTCAGTCAGTCTGGAAAATTGCTAAAACTTTAAACGTGTGCCCAAGTGCAGTCACAAAAACCATCGGAAACTCAGATGAAACTGGTTCATATGAGGAACGCCCCAGGAAAGGACGACCAACAGTCACCTCTGCTGCGGAGGATAAGTACATCTGAGTCACCAGCCTCAGAAATCACAACTTAACAGCACCTCAGATCAGAGTCCAGATAAATGCCACACAGAGCTCCAGCAGCAGATACATCTCTACGTCGACTGTTCAGAGGAGACTGTGTGAATCAATCTTTATGGTCAAATAGCTGCTAAGAAACCACTACTAAGGAAAAGTAGCAAGCAGAAGAGATTTGTTTAGGTCTGTTGGAAAACCATTTCAGGTGACTACCACATGAAGATCGTCGACAGAATGCCAAGAGTGTGCAAAGCATTCCCAGATAATTCCATATGGGTTCACTCATAGTTTTGATGCCTTGAGTGAGAATCTACAATGTACGTAGTCATGAAAATAAAGAAAAACATTAAATGAGAAGGTGTGTCCAAACTTTTGACTGGTAATGTATGTACACAAATTTGACTTTACATCTTCCTTAAATACACACACCACTACACACTATGAAAGAATGTAAAATAAGCTGTAGAAATGAAGGTAATTGTAAACTGCTAAAAAGTTACTAGAGGAGTCCAGTGTATGGATAGCTACTATGAGGGAGAACTGGGTGTCAGTGAAAAAGGGTAGCCAAATGTTTTCTAAAATCTAAAATGTCCCTGCCATCTCTAAATTTAGCATTATCTCCACTAGCTCTCAACCGCCAGTGTCATCTTCTGTGGAGTTTCTTTTGTCATTCTCTCTTAAGAGCTTAAAGTCATTATCATTCTCATCACAGATGTGATGTTCTGTCTGAAGTACAAACTGTTCTATTAGAGAACTAATTTAACAGAAGAAATACTTTTAGCATTTATCTCTCTGCCTCTAACAGGGTTTTGATGGTTTGTGATACATTAATTCTTGTTAGGGTACATACATACATACATCTACATCCAGTGGATGGCTCAATATAATTGAATACAATCTGTAAAACCTAGTGATCAATACAAATCTCATAAATGCCTCAAATTTTGTATTTAAAAGTTGTGTTTCACACTGTTAAGGAATTATTCGTTTTCTACTAATAATTCAGAGACATGATAGGTTTCTAAAGCAGGTCACTAGAGTAGGCAGGCGAAATACTCACCAGTATGATCAACTGTGGCATGCAGAATAAAACAGTGACAAGTTAGAGCCCCTGTTTTCATATATTTAATCAATAGCTCAGGATGTTGTAATTAGATCACAGTTAAGATTCTTGGCTTAGACAGTCCCCTTACGTTTAATATAATCATAGCATACCACTAGCCTGGGGTGGGCTATTGTTCTTATGAAATACTTACTAAATATGGCAATATGAACATTATAACACAATCCGCTTAAAGCACATTCATGCATGGTCAAAAAGCATCCACAAAACATTGTTCTCCCAAGCAATATATGCTCTCAGAGGACATAAATCAAGTTAGCAAGGTAAGGCTAGCTAGTTAGTTGTAAGTTAGGTACACTGTATAAAACCTGGTGTTGGTTATTTCTTAACATTAATTAACATGAAGCTAGACATTTCTCAGTCAAACCAGTCTTGGGAGTTTGGATGTCTAAACTGATGTAATCTATATCACATACTGTTTTGCTAGATAAGTGCAATTCATCAATATTATCAGGCAGCTAACACTTCCAAGCAGAAAGCCATCCCAATGTGGGCACTCATTTAATGTCTACACATTAAAATTCACATGCAGAAACACATGACTTTGTTCTGGTGAGTGGCACCAACTTGAAAAGTGCTATATAAATAAACATTACTTACAGTGCATTTGACACACTGCAAGTACCTTTTGGGTGGCTTTGGGTGCCTCCGTTAACAACACTAGAGATGGGGGGGTCGAGATACCCCGCTGTTACAGGATGGGAGGCGAGGTACACCCTGGACAGGTTGCTAGTCTGTCACAGGGCCAACAACACTTATAGAACCATTCACATTCATATTCACACATATAGACAATTTAGAATCACCAATGCAAACTCCATACAGAAAGGCCCGAGCTGGGTGGGGGTCAAATCTACCATCTCACTGTGAAGCAGCAGTGCTAACCACTGTGCCACCATGCTTTACATAACACATCAATTAATATGGTTCCTTACATATACGTATATTATTATTATTATTATTGACAAGATTTGTCATGTTTAACTGCTTTAAAAGGAGTATGTGTGCCTAATAAAATTGACAGTGAGTGTATAATTAAATTTCTTTAGTAAGTAATATGATTATTGATTATTCTTTCCACCTATAATACCTATAATAACGAGACTTCTATGTTGATGTCATACTTGGGTTGGGCTGTAGCAGGACCTCAGTCTGTCTGTAGATTTTCTCGGTCCAGTGTTTGGTGCAGTCTGCCCGGCTGATCAGGTTCTCAAACTGAGCGTCCAACTCGGTCTTCTCTGCTTGGCCCAACTTCTCCTCTGTGAACTGAGGCGTCATAGCGCAAACAACACACATCTCACAGGTGAACGACGGTACTCGAACACATCTGCGTCTGTCTGCTCTGAGATGGAATCAGTTTTTACACACATACATGCGAATAAAAAAATAAAACAAAGCAGTAATATTAAGAAAAGTGACGTCACGAAGGAGTCCGGTTAATGATCTGCTCGTGCTTAATCGTTGTCACTTCCCTGTCACCCTTAATCCAAATGGGAAAAAAACCCGTTTATATTTGTACTATATTTGTGCCTCTTTTAACTTGAGAAATAATTAATATTAGCTACGCTAGCTTGCCAGAGATAGCACTTAGTCAGTCCTATGTTGAACTGCGCCGCTGGCCCAAACTACGAGCAAGGCACAGCTGAATATCTTATCAATTTCACCTGCTTTAGATGCTGATATGCAGCGTCACGTTAGACAAAGCGATATACCGCAAAGTCATATACGACTGTACCAAATTGTTATTAACGCTAGTAACAACTGACTGCCAAAGTGAAAGGATGCGACAGCAAAAGCCACAACACTTTTCCGCTCGCGGCACTCACGAGCGCTTTATTACCTGGACAGCCCGTGTCAAAAACAGTCCAGCACCCGAGGCTAATTTCTTCACGCTGAAATCCATTTCGTTTATTTATGATTTAAAACACTCGAGGGAGAGCTCTCTTAACACTATCCACTAGATGTTGTGGCACACGCCAAAGTCACGTGACCTTACCTTACGTCAGACGCATCATTTTACGGAAATAGGAAAAGCATTAAATTATAGCAGTATGATATTTTTATAATTTAACAACAATACAACATGGCAAGACAGCAACAGTAACTTGAAATCTGATCGTAATCAGATCTTAAATTTCAGTACGACTGCGATATAGAAATTGAACATAGCCGGTGGTATAAGCTTTCATACCAGCAGATGTCGCCATTTTTATTGTTGACAATGCCGCAAAAATGACGCTGAACCAACAGTCTTCTAAACGAAGGCTAAAACCTCACAACAAAATTAAGAAAGAAAAATGCCTCGGCATGTGTCTGCATTCCTCTGACTCTGGCATTAATTTACTTGCCTCTGTTCCACATTTTGGTGTAAAGGACATATACAGTTTTCATACCACATGAAATAACTCTGTCTTATACTTTAAAAAAAAAATTAACTCTTTACAATACCTTTATTATTGATTGAACTCCTTTAACAAAAGAATGTATCCAAATACAGGATAAATAAACTATCTTTTGTTCTTAAATAGCAATTCCCCACTTTGGCACCTAAATACACCGTGACGCTCAGAGATGACGTAAGGACGCTAAAAGCGTCGAGTCTCAGGGCTGGCACACATGTGAGTTTTGTTTGTTACGTGTTTCTCTGCGGTTATTCGGCATTAAACTAAACTAAAAGTTACTTTAAATGTTCATATACAAAGAATGTGTATATGAACGTTAGGAATACGGTATACGAATATGCTATAAATCTCTGACTGGTGACATTTTGGCTCTTGTGAGGCTGCAGCCAGTTATTCATAGCTTGCTAGCTAGCGACCAAAACATTTTGTTACGTTAATTAAATTTAACTAAAAATGCTTAAGATGTCGTGCACTAGTTTACTGTCTTTTAACAACTGAGTCGTAACAGGATATATTTTGGAATTTGTAGCAACCCGTGGGATAACGGTATGCACATCAGGTATTCATGGCTTGGAAGTCGAAGACCCGCAGTCTACAGGTGTTCGACACGGAGTTGAGCGCTGACGCGGTGGAGTGGTGTCCTGTTTCACCCAACCACAGCATCCTGGCCTGCGGCACGTATCAGCTACAGAAAGGGGTGAGATTACATCCCATTACCTGTCATGGGAATAGAATTGTATACAAATGTCTTTATACCCTTCCTTCGCTTAAAATTATGAGAATTTGGTCCCGTGTACATTGTCCACCTGTTTTGGCGGTGTTTGGATCACCGGATTGGATTGCTAAAAGAGGTTTGTGGCTAAAATGCTTATCTCCAGCGCTGGCTGTAAGCATTTAGACCAGATTAGTAATAAGTAAAGAAGCCAGAGAACTCTGACCACTATGTTAATTGGTTTGTTAAAAAAACAAAAAAAAAAGTGATGGCTTGTACAATTGATGTCAGCTGACAAGTATAATATATAAAGCTTCAGTGTTTTACTTTGAATCATTAGTAGTTAGTATATTTTACCATTTAAGTCAAGTCAGGAATAGATATTAATGTGGGCTGTGATTTATTTATTTTTTAAATGGTGGGGTTATAGATTTACCCAGTGTCTGGGCAGAAGTTCCAGTTGTTCACTTACATGGACCTAAAATCTTTACATTTTTTGTATATGTATACAGTTCCAGTATTTGGTTCTCATATTAAACATGGACAACATTTTAAATAATGAGGTCAGTGTATGTACAAGTAATCCTAGTCTTCAGACTGGGACTTGGTTTGAGTCAGTTTTCTTTTTCCAGTCATGGCTCTGTAAGCTATAGCTCTGACTGTGAGTGCAGAAGAATTGTGTGAAAGTAAGCTTAAAAACAGGATGGTTTTAAAGGCAGAGGCGTTAAGGAACTTATTTCAGACTAGGGCTAAACTGCACCATGGTCCAGTATAAGATAAATATGAGCAGAATAAAGGGTTAGTACATGCTAACAGTAAACCTTACTCCAAACTAGGAGATATTGATATTTTAAAAAAAATCCGGTATTAATAGATTGGCCCTTGCTCCCCTTAAATAAAATGTTTGTTGCAGTCTTTCCTAATTACCTTAAGCATGTTCTCTAAGAAATTAAAACGCTTTCATATTACGTCAGACAACTTTTTCATAGTTTTCATGTGACATCACATCTATTCAATTTAGGTAAAAACCCTACAGTATTGGAGAGAAAACCCCCTAGAACAATCCCCTATAAGTAAGCACTATATGATGGTGGCAAAGAAAAAAACCTTTTTAACAGGAAGAAACCTCTGACAGAAGCAGCCTCAGGGAGAGGCAGCTGTGAAAGGAAGCAGAAGAGAAAAAGGAAAGATGAGGGCAGACTGTGGGAGAGAGAAGATACAATTTAATGACATGTGGCAGTGGCATATAAAACGTGTGCGGGTTGAAAAGAAGTGAGTTGAGAAGAAATCCTCAGAGTATCACAGGAAGCTCCCCCCGATCCAGCCCTACCTGATATGCTTTATCAAAACGGAAAGTTTTATGTTCAGTTTTTAGAGCAGAGGGTGTCTGTCTCCTGAATCCAAACTGGGAACTGGTTCCAAAGGTGAGGGGCGGGGTCGTATTTAAATATGACAGGGCCTTATTAGTTAGTATGTAAGGAGAAGGATTGTAATGCAAGGTATTCCTCTATTGCCTGCTAACTCTTTTTTTTTTTTTTTAAAGTTGGTTTCCTCCTCTTGCTCTAGTGCTAGCTGGTAATTAAAGCAGACTCACTCAGAAGCCGCTCGGTTTGCTTACAAATGCTGTATAGGCGTATGGCATTACCAGCACACGGACTTAACTTTGTTATACAGGCACACTGGCCCAGATCACAGCAGCTAATTTAAACTCTCCCTGGAAATCATTTTTGATTACATTTATGTCATCTAACTTAAAAAAAAATTACACTGCTGCCCCAGAGTGCTGCATACATTTTATTAATAAAGACTTGGTAGCCGAATGAAGCAACCAGTGGAGTTAATGAGGACCCACTTTGATGTCTGCTCTGTGTCACTCTGCTCTCATGTTGCAGGGAGGGGAAGAAGATGCCACCCCGAGCAGGATCGGTCGTCTCTACCTTTTTGAATTTCGGCACGAGGGACCGATGTGCCCCCCTCTCACAGAGCTGCAGCGCATGGACACCGCAGCCATTTTAGATTTGAAATGGTAAGAAAGCAGATTTGGTCAGTGTAGCTTCGGTTATTTCCCTCATATTCATTGTTATGCGTGTTCATAGGTGCCACGTGCCTGTGTCAGACAGAGCAGTGCTGGGGATGGCAACAGCTACCGGGGAGCTGCAGCTGTACACACTGTCTCGCAGTCAGGTGAGAAATGTGGCATCAAAAGATTTAGACAGTGGCATGTGGGGCCTGTATTATGAAGACATCTCAGCATACCCAGAACATTTTTCCATTATCTGGATTCACTTAACCCCATCATTGGTAGTCAGGATAAAAAGTTACACAAAACTGGTTGTCAGCTCACTAAAGTAACCGAGGCTTTCCTGATCTAACGACAGAAACATGAAAGGGGCAGCAAAATCTGTCCAATCACAGTATAACTTTTCTTTATTTTTTACATATTTATTGACTTTTATAAATGTAGATATGGCATTATTTATGGTTAATATCAGCTGATTTATTGGCCCCAAGATCAGTCGAGTTTATGATTTTGGTGTTTCATTAATTTTGCCTGTATTTAACAGTTACTAAGTTTAGCACACTAAAATACGCATTAAGGCCTTGATTGCCGTGTAACGGCCACAGACAGCTTGAGCTGCAGTGCATGAGCGCAGCAGCTATTTTAGATTCAGGCTACAGGAAGGCTGCTGTTTTTATGCCTCACCTCTAACTGTGCATTCATTTGTTGTTTTGTGTTGATGTTGTGGTGTGCACTCATGAATGTGTGTATCCAGTAGGAGGGTAGCCACAGTCTGCAGTCTCTCAGTAGTCTGGAGGTTGGAGCAGAGCGGCTGGCTCTGTCATTAGACTGGTCCACTGGAAGACTGGACAGGTCAGCTTATTGGAGACGCTACTACCTCCATAAAAGAGCCAATGTCACATGTTGTGCAAATATCATTCATGTTAATACCTCACCCTGTCGTGTCAGCAGCAGTGACGTGCGGATTGTGTGCAGTGACTCTGCAGGCTGCATCAGCGTGCTCTCTCTGGCTGAAGGTGCTTTAACAACACTGTCTCAGTGGAAAGCCCATGACTTTGAGGCCTGGATCTCTGCCTTCTCTTATTGGGACACACAGCTTGTGTACTCTGGTAACATATATCCTGTCACTCTTAAAAATTAATGTGTTAATTGTTGCAAACAAAGAAAAGCGTATTCTAGAATCTTACGTATCATTTGCATAAATCCAAATAACTGTATTTTTCAGTAAGAACAGGAAACCCATCATAGCAGGTAGGTTTGAATAGCTTTTTTTGTTTTAAAAACTCTGTTTTGTATTTACTTGGATTGGCTCTGTGATTTAAAAATAAAATATTCTTTGATCTAAAACATTTTTTGTTTAGTCCATCTTTTTCTGCAAACAAAATAACGGTTAAATACTAATTAGGATTTAATTAATAATTGGTGA
The DNA here is from genome assembly GCF_964374335.1 of Astatotilapia calliptera. Lineage (NCBI taxonomy): Eukaryota > Metazoa > Chordata > Actinopteri > Cichliformes > Cichlidae > Astatotilapia > Astatotilapia calliptera. The sequence goes on along the minus strand of NC_137433.1, from coordinate 10,564,417 downwards.
GTGGCATCTTATTTGCTGAAATCAGTCAGTAAAACTGATATACAACTGTCATGTGAAAAATAAAGTAAGTACATCCTATTTCAGTTCTGAGGTTTCACATATGAATCCTTTTCAGCTTCTAATATGATAAAATTATTACCTCAGATGAGCAACACATGCCATTATTTATGTATTTGAAACTAAGCCAAAATCCAGAAGCAGTGAGTAAAACCTTAAGTGCACCTCATGATTCAGAAGATTGTAGAACCAATTTTAGCAACTGTAGCTTGAAGTAATAATTTTCTGTGTGACTTCATTAGTCTCTGACATTATTGTGGATGCATCTTGCCCTCATTCTGCTTTACAGCTTTACTGCAGTTTATTGACGTTTGTGGGTACAGCTGTCTTAAAGTCCAGGTTTCTTTGGGTTGAGGTTCTTTGCGCAATTGCAACGTCTGTTGTATGACAGCATTTGGTCCAGAGTTTTAGCTGTTTGACTCCTCTGTGTTCTTTGGTATACAGAGGAGTTCATGGTCAAGGTTCCCAGGTTCTGTGCCTGCAAAATAATCTCAAATCATCATCCCTCCACCACCACAGCTCCACGACAGATGGTATGAGTTGGTGTTTCACCTTGACCAAATGCTATTAAGCTGCTTCAGTATGAGATGGTATTTGTACTACTATGCAATGTTTGGTCTTCACCAAATATGGCACTGTGCATTATAGCAAAATCTCTCCAATTTGGTCTTGTATGTCCAAAGGTCATTGTTCCTGAAGTGTTGTGGTTTCCTCAGATGCAACTTCATAAACCTAAGCTATATTGCGGTGTGTATTTGTTTTTGGTTTTCTTTGCCCTTTCAAATGAGACAATGTTGTTCAGTCTGATTGTACTGTCAAGAAGTTTAACATTTAACATGCTAAGTGAAGCCTACATATTCTGAAATGTAGCGATTTTCGGAGTTTCACTCGGCATTGCACAGTCTGACTTTGGGGTCAATTTGCTGGGATCGCCACTGTTTGGAAGATTCGTATTTGTCTTCAGTGTTTTCCACTTGTGACTAATTATTCTCACTGTAGAGTGATGGATTTGAAATTGTTTGGAAATGGCCTTATAACCCTTCCAAGTTTAATCAATAGCAACAATTGCTCCTCTAAGTTCATTGTTTACGGCTTTCCTGCTGGGCCTTGAGCTAACACACGAGTGCTCCGGACCAGAAAACTGTCAAGCCGATAATCAGTATTTGATTATCGGCTCCTGGCTGATGATTGCTGATATTTAACAGCCTGAGTAGCAGCCAATTAATTCCCGTGGAAGCATATTGTCCTTGGTTTTTCACACATCCCTTCTGCATTTTGGTTTATTGTTAAATAAATGACACAGTGTAATATGCCATGTGTTGTTTATCTGATGTTGTACTTACCTATTGTAACCTCTCCTAAGAAGCAGATGATATTTTTTGTCCTTGTATATAAAACCTTAGATTTCAGATATGGTGTACTTTATTTTTTTTATCATGACTTTAAATCATACATATGTGCCACCAATTTGTGTGCCTTACACGGGTAGTTTGTGAGCTCACATTGATGCTGCCTCTAAATCGGCCATCTAAATATTCTCCTGTGCTGTGTCATGTGTTGTTTTCTCACCAGGTGGTGATGACTGTAAACTGAAAGGTTGGGATTTAAGGATCGGTCCCTCCAGCCCCACTTTCATAAGTAAAAGGTGAGGTTGATAGTGTATCAGTTTTCATGTATATATTCCATTTTGACAGTGTGCAGACACAAATTTATGTTGTTTTCTTTCAAAGGCACTCGATGGGTGTGTGCAGTATTCACAGCAACCCTCATCGGGAGCACATTCTGGCTACAGGCAGGTAAATATCCTGATGTTGAGCTGTTGTTGTGTAAGAGTTGTATACTTGTTGCTCCTCTCACGCACTTCTCCTTCCACAGTTACGATGAGCAGGTTTTGCTGTGGGATGGCCGAAACATGCGGCAGCCCCTGAGTGAGACTCCATTGGGTGGTGGAGTGTGGAGACTGAAGTGGCATCCCAGCCATCAGCACCTGCTGCTGGCAGCCTGCATGCATAATGACTTCCACATCCTTCACTGTCAGCAGGCTCTAGGTGTGTTTGAACCTCACACTTTGTGGTGATTCTGTCTCTCCCATTGGACTGACAGCCTGCGTGGGCTCTTGCCTAGTTTAGCTGGTTTGGACTCCAGAGACCGGTCTAGTTTCAGCTTCTTAAATATGAGAATTGTTTGACAATTGTCTAATTATAATTGATCTTAGCCGTCTTTTTAGCTTCTCAGAGCGGAAAGGTAGCTTAATGAACTCATCATTACTATTTATAGATACTGCACAATTTGAAGAAATTAAGCAACAGAGCATATACCTTTTTGCTTTTTTTATAGGCTCTTTAAAAACGATGGACTAGAGTCCAGGCCTGAAAAGGCAAACCATGTAGCATTTTAAACCTGCATTCTTTCTAATGGCCAGCAGGGAGCCACTCCTTGTCGTGAAAAGAAGTCTGACTCTATAAAAATGTATGGGAAAATGAGCATACTGCTCTATAAATCTGTTGCCTCACGAAATGCTTTCCTGATGACATTCTCTGTGTCCTCAATTTCTCAAATCAAACATGGACACATGTCCATGTTTGCCAAGGGGTGTGTAACACACACAAAAAAAAAACTGTCTGAAACAGATGGATGCCAAACACGCCAAAATGGTGTTTGTGTTTGATAGGAAAGATTCTGTGAATGGTGCTGGCAGTGTAAATAGCTTTGAATGGTGAAAGGCTTCCTTCTCTACCTGAAACATCAGTAGACCTCACATATTGTACAAATGGTTGTTTTTACCAGGAGAAATCTGTGGGGGGTTTTAATAACTTACTGTTTGTTTACTTACAGAGGGCAGTGCAGGAGCATGCCCCATTGTAACCTCATACATCCTCCACAGTTCCTTGGCATATGGAGCAGACTGGTCCAGGCTGTCCCTGGAGGACCATACTGCCTGTTCCCCGCCTGCCACAGAACCAAAGGAAAGCCCTGCAGAGAACCGAGGACACTTAAGGATTCAATATGAATCTCCCACTGCCAGCTTTGACACTTCCCTGGAGGACGATGCTGGTCGATACATCCCAGAGGGAATTGCAGCACCTCAGACCTCCCCTGCTCCAGTTCCCACCCTCAACCCTGATGAGGATGCTCCCTCACTGTCCTGCCTGCTGGCCAGCTGCTCATTCTATGACCACATGCTCCACGTGTGGCGCTGGGACTGGATGCCAGACCAGGCTTTACAGGAGTCATAGCAATGTTGACACTATTGAAATCTAAATGTATAGCCTGACTACAGCAAGAGCATGTCATGCTGTTATTCCAGTCACTGTTTTTATCATGAAGATTCCTATACTTTGGAATGACTTATCACATTATATGCAATTAGCAAGACCCTCTATTTTCATAGTGACACTGATTTTTTTTTTTTAATATAAACTTGTATTTAAGCAAAAAAAAAAAAGAAGTTTATAATCCTCATACTCGTGTGTACTGTAGCTACAAGCGCAATACAACCATTCACCTACACATGTTCTTTGTTTGGTTTTTTTCTTCTTTAGCCCAGACCAGCTGCAGGGTCGTGTGAGGTGGTTGTTGTGGGGCTAAAATAGGGTCAAGATGCCCACTTGGCAAGCTGCATCCCTAAAGTTGAATCAAAAAACATAGCAGCTAATTGTTAATGTTAAGGAGCAGGACAAAATATCAGAAATGCACCCATAAAAATTATAACAGGCCATGTTGTTTGTCAGGTGACTCTCCCCTTGAAGGGAGAATTCTGTTTGTTAGCACTTAGCAGTGTAGCATCCAGTTTTCAAGATATTATTTTGGTGGTTTAAATCAAGTTGATTTAATTTTGGTGATATTCAGGTTAAGATCACACCACATGCGACAATCAGTAATAATTTTATATTAAGTGAGAACACAAATATAATACTGCACAAACCTGTTCAAGAGGTTCGGTTCAGTTTAGTGACTCCAGTTAGCACATGTGAGCCCTAACCCACTGCAATCGGCTACAGCTGCCTTCATCTGAACTAAAGCGGCCACCCTTAGAAGTTACTCGTCTCAATGTAGAGATATAATGAACCTACCTACAGAACAAAACTATTTGTACCAGACTATAATTATGCTTTTTAATGTTGTTTATTGTAATATGAGTCTGAGGATTGATTCACTTTTAGCCGGTCTCAAGTGGACATTAGAGTACAGGTAAGTGCAATTTTAGGTACTTAATGGCCTGAAAAATAAAGCAAACTATTATGTGGTAACTGAATAATTACCACTGTGTTTAACTTTGAAATATGTCACATGTAGCTAGTCTGCATATACCCTTGAACAAGATCACCAGTCCCTCAGTGAAGACTCATAACTTAAAAAAAACAGGAGCTCAAACCATTATAATGAATATCTGACAGTTGTGCAGTATTAATCATGCTTTTTGTTTTATTTTTCCAGGTCATCAAATAACAAAACCTGTAAGACAAGGCCTTTTTCCTGAACAGTTTATGTAGTAGTTGATTTTCTAGAAGGGGCCCTCATCAGTTGATCTGCAGCTTTCAGTCCCCAGTGAATCAGCGAGTCTTTGGAAATCCATCATTAACGTACATAATTCTTTGGATAGAGCTTGAAGAGCTTCCCCTCCTGTGTGGGCTCAAATCCATACTTCACTAGCTGGTCTTTGCTGAAAGTGCCTGCTTCCAAGTCCTGTTTGATCTGAGGAGCCACAACTTCATTGAACAGACTCTGTGCTGTGAGTGGAGGTTCTGTTCCTTTCGGGGCACGGTATGAGACATATGGTCTGAGTTTGAATCCCTCCAAAGGAGGCACCACAAACTCCGGAATCATGGCCCGAATGGCTAGAAACTTGGAGCTGGGGAGATTCCGTCCAGCGGGCCTGGCGCCCCTGCCTTTATTATGAGTCCTTGATCCACGCTTGCTCGTGAACTCAGACATCCTGTCAGCACCTCGCACCAGCCCCCTCATCAGCGTGGATAACACACCCATGCTGGCACAGCCTTCCTACAGGACAGAAGAGAGTAAAAACAAAAGCGTTGATTTTAATAAAGAGTGGGTATACACCACCTCATGAAATAGCCAAATACACTAGCAGGGAAGATGGACAAAATCCTGTTAGAATATTGACGATCAATACACAAAAATTACTTTCATTTTTCACTTGGTAGTCAGGTAACAATGATGCTTTACTGTTCAGACTGCACTCTGGGTTAGGATTAGGGTCAACATGCGTTACATTACAGTTTAGTAAGAAACCTTAAGTGCTGATTTCTGTAACTTGTTCACTGGTTAGCTTGCTAACTAGCAAACAACTTAAATGATAGCTAAATGTAATGCTGCTTTCGAGCTCATAATTAATTTCAGATAAAATTCTGGATATTATTTGAATTTTCGATGAACTGCAGATTCAGAAATTGTTACATTCATATTTATATATCTATAAAATATTCGACTTCACTCACCTTCACCACACCGTCAGCCCAACGCTATCGAGCTGCTTCACTATCTAACAAACTGTTTGGTGATTGGACGACATTAGGCACCATCTACCAATCAAAATACGAGATGCTTGTTTCGCTGCCAGTGATTGGAGGTACGTCATTTAAGACAACTACGCAGAGCCCATGAGTGGAGAAACAGCCCTTCAAAATAAAAGCTGTGTGCTCAAGGGCTGCATGCTTCGAAGGATGCAACCCACACAGCTAAATATTTCATAAACATGTTAGCATATAAAAAGATTTTAAAAAAATTGTCCGTGTTCAAATGAACTATGGGTATAATTTCTATTATAAAAGCTATTGTTTTTCATTCGACATCTTTAAAAAAAAATCGTATATTCTATTCGGTGTTGCTGTAGCCTTTTGTTAAGAGAGGTTTTATTTTGATAGGTATGACAGGACATTTAGATTGCTTTTTCCAAAGAACTGGAAAGCACGTAAACGTAAAAACTTTGGCATAAGAAAGGTACATGGCAACATTCTTTGCTTGACTTTAGTCTAAAAAGGTAAGCTAGAGATTGTATCTTGCGGTTTCTCACCGAGGGACTCTGTCACCGCAGACCTACTAGTTTAGTGTTTCTTTTCCACTCCATTGTCCTCTTGGGTAACGGAACAGAGCTACACACACATGCAAAAATGAGAATTACAACTTTACAGTTAAAGTTAAATGTGATATTAAAGGTAAGGTTGGAACTGTAGGTAGACGCTGTTTCCATATTACGTTGGAATCCCGTCAACCAGGATCAGCCTCGTTATGATCCGTGTTGTATTTGGATCTTTTATATGATGACAAGCAAATAAGCGAGAAGTAAGTTTAGTAAACAAAGTGAAAACGTTGTCTTTCCCCATGTCGAGCTTTGTACTAATTCAGATATAGATACGCATGCGGCAGGGTTGCAGTGTGTCAGCGCGGGAGGGAGTGTCTGGTTACCAACAGTCAGTGAGAGCTGGAGGTGATCTTTAACCCAGATTTCTGCTCTGTGACCTCGTTTCGATCAGCTGGAGAGAACAAAGATTTAATGAGTAAAGAGTCACATGAAAGGTTGGGCTTTGCAAAGTTTTCAAACATTGTTTTAGGGTGGCATTTTCTTTCTTTTGAAAATAGGCATGGAAGACAATGATGAAGAGGAGCTCTGCAATAAGTCCAGTAATCCAGTAAGTCATTTGTTAAACTTCAGTGTCTAAGTCTTATGTCCTTAAAGCTACGTAAAAAAAAAAATCCCTCTGCTAATTGAATGATCATTTACACTGCAGAGTTGCAGCACCTCATTACAGGGAGTGCAGAATTATTAGGCAAGTTGTATTTTTAAGGAATAATTTTATTATTGAACAACAACCATGTTCTCAATGAACCCAAATAACTCATTAATATGAAAGCTGAATGTTTTTGGAAGTAGTTTTTAGTTTGTTTTTAGTTTTAGCTATTTTAGGGGGATATCTGTGTGTGCAGGTGACTATTACTGTGCATAATTATTAGGCAACTTAACAAAAAACAAATATATACCCATTTCAATTATTTATTTTTACCAGTGAAACCAATATAACATCTCCACATTCACAAATATACATTTCTGACATTCAAAAACAAAACAAAAACAAATCAGCGACCAATATAGCCACCTTTCTTTGCAAGGACACTCAAAAGCCTGCCATCCATGGATTCTGTCAGTGTTTTGATCTGTTCACCATCAACATTGCGTGCAGCAGCAACCACAGCCTCCTAGACACTGTTCAGAGAGGTGTACTGTTTTCCTTCCTTGTAAATCTCACAGTTGATGATGGACCACAGGTTCTCAATGGGGTTCAGATCAGGTGAACAAGGTGGCCATGTCATTAGTTTTTCTTCTTTTATACCCTTTCTTGCCAGCCACGCTGTGGAGTACTTGGACGCGTGTGATGGAGCATTGTCCTGCATGAAAATCATATTTTTCTTGAAGGATGCAGACTTCTTCCTGTACCACTGCTTGAAGAAGGTGTCTTCCAGAAACTGGCAGTAGGACTGGGAGTTGAGCTTGACTCCATCCTCAACCCGAAAAGGCCCCACAAGCTCATCTTTGTCGGACTGGAGCTCTCTGCCCTTTACCAATCCAGCCACGGGCCCATCCATCTGGCCCATCAAGACTCACTTTCATTTCATCAGTCCATAAAACCTTAGAAAAATCAGTCTTGAGATATTTCTTGGCCCAGTCTTGACGTTTCAGCTTGTGTGTCTTGTTCAGTGGTGGTCGTCTTTCAGCCTTTCTTACCTTGGCTATGTCTCTGCGTATTGCACACCTTGTGCTTTTGGGCACTCCAGTGATGTTGCAGCTCTGAAATATGGCCAAACTGGTGGCAAGTGGCATTTTGGCAGCTGCACGCTTGACTTTTCTCAGTTCATGGGCAGTTATTTTGCGCCTTGGTTTTTCCACACGCTTCTTGCGACCCTGTTGACTATTTTGAATGAAATGTTTGATTGTTCGATGATCACGCTTCAGAAGCTTTGCAATTTTGAGACTGCTGCATCCCTCTGCAAGATATCTCACTATTTTTGACTTTTCTGAGCCCGTCAAGTCCTTCTTTTGACCCATTTTGCCAAAGGAAAGGGCGTTGCCTAATAATTATGCACACCTGATATAGGGTGTTGATGTCATTAGACCACACCCCTTCTCATTACAGAGATGCACATCACCTAATATGCTTAATTGGTAGTAGGCTTTCGAGCCTATACAGCTTGGAGTAAGACAACATGCATGAAGAGGATGATGTGGACAAAATACTCATTTGCCTAATAATTCTGCACTCCCTGTATAAAGACTTAGTGTAGCTGTTCACCTCAGTCAGATCAGAATATTTTATTAACCCCAGGAGAAAATAGTTTTGTTGTAGATGCTCAATTAAAATACAAGTATGAAAGATGGAGCATGTAAATCTTCTATATAAATAATAAGGCCCTCAAAGAGTAATGTTGAATAAAATATTACAAAGTAAGTGATGCATGTACAAGAAAGAAGTAAACAAGATATTGTAAACAAGATATTACAAGTGAATATAATCCCGGAGGAGTTGTAAAGATTAAACCCACAGATAGACCCATAAAGAGTTTAATTTCCACAGGTAGGAATGATTTGGCATTCTGTGGTGCATCGTGTTCAAATGGCTTACTTGAGTCAGAAGATAAAAAGAACTAAGGGGCATAAGATAAGAGAAAATATTAGATGTACCATAAGGTGAGGATGATTTTGAGCCGTGATTCATGCAAACATGCTCTAGTAGTAGAACATGTAATCAGTAAAAGAAACCATTTATGTCTTTCCCCCCATAAAGACAACATTAATGACAGAGTTTTGACACCTCAGTATATATAAATAAAGTTCTGGTTTGATGACTACCAGTATGTTAGTTTATGAGTTTTTCCAAGGGCAACTACATAGTCAAAGATCACCCTCACTAACATCTGATGCACACCAAGTCATTTTGTTCTATAAGAAGGCCTGAAATATGACAGAAAAGAGCTTCAAGGCTTACTCCTAGTCTGCTTTCATTGAGTAAGAAGAAGTTAAGGGGTTGTTACATGGAAACAAGAAAGCAAATAAAAAAATAATTTCAGTCTGAAGAAAGTTAATGGGGGATGACTTAAAACAATTTGTTTTAGAGGTTGAACTGTAGGGCTGTACAAAGGATCAGCATAGAGTAATTAAGAATTCAAATCAATATTTATTTATATAGCACATATTAAAACAACAGTGTTGACCATAGTGCTTCACAGTCAGTAAAAACATGAGACAATTAAAACAAACAATAAAACAGGACGACAAACAATAGGTAACAACACAATAAGCTAGAACAGCCAACTAGTTAGAATCAAAGGCCAAAGTAAAAAGATAAGTTTTAAGACGTGATTTAAAAGACTGAATAGACTCGGCAGTACGAATATGAACAGGGAGGTAATTATAACTTTGAGCACATAAAATAAGTCTAATAGACCCCAGGAATAAAAACACGGAGCTGGAAATTAACAGATATTTTCCACTGTGGCTCTCAATTACAACTAATATATTATAGAATATTGTGCAATGCTTTATCAGACTGTTAGATCTTTTGTGTGAAAACAGACTGTATTTTAATCTTGTCTTGACTGTTCCCAAACCTGATTCTTTTCTGAATGCACAGCCTGGCTCACCTTCAGCTGTGAGTCATTTCATTTCCTTTGTGTTGTCTCTGATGTTTCATAAGCTGGTTCCGCTGGATAGGCTTAAGGCCACGATGGAACTTTTTGTGGAGGAACGGACAGAAGCCAATATGGTAAACAGTGGAAGTTGGCTTGTGTGCCTTTATATACTAAACGATATATAACAAAAAACTGAAAGGAAACAAAAGAAAGAATTAAGTAAATTCATGCAAATAGTGACTAAGTGTGAATGCTTTCTGTTATTACTGTATGTTTAAATATTATTTATATTCCTTTAAAGGTACTCATTGTATTCAGAATAAGTTAAATTTAGAAGAATTTCCACCAGTGGTCTTTCTGGTAAAAGACCACTCCTGCTAGTGGAAATTGTCCACCCATGTAATAAGAAAAGGCAGTATTTAGCCTGACACATATTCTGTTTAACAGACAAAAGCTACAACCTATTGATCCTTCAATACATAGATATATACATCTGTAGATTGATGTAGTGATCTGTTGATAGAGAGATCTATAACTATCAGGTGATAAGAAGCCAGCTGAATGGTAGAAAAAGATCCAAGCCAATGCATTCACCCTGTCGGTCATTAGAGATACCCAGCTGGAATAATAAGCTGGTCACAGGAGGAGATAGATGCCACCGAGGTCTTCACATGTATTCTAGCACCCTAAGGCTCTATGAGCAACAGAAAGAGGGAGGGTGAGGGTTAAGGAGTGTCAGAGCCACAATCCAAGATGAAACACGGAGCATCTGCGAATACATCCCTCTGAATGGGATGTTCCATTGACAGAGAGAGGAAGTGGCAGACATCAAGAAATCCTACCAGTGGCCAGAAATGGGCGGACTAAAGAAAAGGATAGAGGTTTTTTATCATGGCAGCACAAGAACAGGCACTAAGCATCAGATCAATAGAGGCAGGACTCTATTACAGCTGACAGGTTCTAGACTGCAAAGGTGCCATGGAACTGATCAACACAGAGCAGCAGGATGCAAGGTGCAAGTTGAGACCGCAAACACCAAGGCACAACCAGTTGGCTAGAATCTGGAACATCTGTACCACATATGGACAAGAAGTCCCCAAGTCCAGATGGGAGACACCACTAAAGGTGGTTGAGAACCGTGGAGCTAAGGTCCTGTGGGACTTCCAGTTCAGGACAGACTAGCAGGCGCTGGCACAGTGGGGTTTGACAAGGAGCAGCACCATCTTGTGGTATAAGTTGGTCTTGCATGAAAGTATGGTTTGGTCCTATTTTAACTTAAGCTGTTTATTTTCTCATTACAACACAGGCAAGCTTTTTAAATACTCTGTTGACAGCCTTAGTTGAAGGTTTGAATATACAAGGAGTACTTTTAAAATGTGTTTTAGCTTTTACTTTTTTAGGTACACAAATGTGCAAGTGAAAGTGTTTTGATGTTGGGTATGCTGTTTTTTTTTTTTATTTCTTCCAGTGGACAGCTGTACTGATCGGAGCAGTGATGGTGATGTCTGTCGTTGGAGTTGTTGTGTTCCTCCTTTACAGACGATACAAACTATCAAGTCAGTTCTCTGCAGGCTGCACACCCCAAACCCATGCTGTTTCAGTGTATCTAAAAATATTCAGTGATGAACAAGTTGCAGAGCTCAGAGTCATAAACCTTATAGTTTAAGTATAAGAGTTTTCTAGTCTACCATTGATATGACTGTTTTAGCTGATGTTTGTTGTTAAAGTATTACTGCAGGGTGAGGTTTAAATGCAAAAATAGCTTATAAAACGTTTTGAATGTAAACTATTAGATACTAAATACTATTTGTACTACTATTTCTGTCTTGGTTAGTTACATTAAACAGGTGCAACTGAAACAAAGAGGTGGACAAACTGTCCATAAGTTAATGTAATTCAAGTCAATGATGGTATGTCTTCAGCCCTGATTTAAAATACATAAATAACTTAATTAAACAGAGTTGCAGTAAAAATGTGACAGTAAGGTGACCTTTAGCAGATAGCCTGAGACTATTGGACAGTGCTTATTGAAGGAGCAGTGTTTTATAAATCAACAGTTACATTGCAGAGTTAGATTTCCTGCTCTGTGCTGAGCACAGACAGATCTTACAGAGGTTTTGTGGTTCTTTTAGAGGAGGAGGCTGGGGTCCCCCACTACCGTTTTAGGAAGCGAGACAAAGTGATGTTCTACGGCCGAAAGATCATGAGAAAGGTAAGTTATTTCTTGATGCACACTTTGAAGGCACCATCACCCCCAGCAGGCGCCCTTCTGTTGTGTGTGTTTTATAAACCATGTGTCCACAGTCTTTGTTGTCTGTTATCATATTTTGTTTTTCTTTTATTAATCAAGCTAAAGATGATGGCAAGAAACAAACTTATTCAGGAATCTTGATGACTCATTTGAATGCTATTTTTGTATACTTCACTGCATGATCACTAATAGTTTGCAGAAGTCTTTACTGAGTGACAAATGTTAGCTGAGGTTGCACTGACCATTTTTTGAGTAATTGATGATACTTAAAAAAACTGAAAATTTTACAGAGAAAAACAAAACCTCAATGCAGGTCTGCAACGTCATGTATATGCTGTACAAGTTACAGAGAACCTCAATCTCTTATAAGCAATCATTTAGTGAAACAGAAGAGACCTTGGGCAAAACCATACACTGTATATAAAAGATGGACATAGCCACCATTATGTTACTTACCCAATTCAGGACTCTGCATTTCAAGGCCTCACCATTAGTGTTTTGGCCACCATAGTGTGAGGCTTTTCAGAGCTAAAAGTGACTGTAATTGTACAAGAGTGTGGAGCACTAACTTATCAGCTAACATGTGTATTCCAAAAATACCCGAAGTTCACCCACTAAAACTGAAGCACAAACTTGCTGAGTCGTCTGTAGGCACCAACAGGACAAACAGAGTCAAGATGTTCAGTTTAGTGACTCAGGCTCTGCTAGTTACTAAAGCATTTTAACACAAGGGTTTATGGGGAATAGTCATAGACAGGAGAACAGACAGTATAGTCAACCAGTCATCCATTGGTTTGTCATATTCAGTTTTGAATCCTGGGAGTAAGAGTTTTTGCTGTCACCATCTTGCTGTCTTGAAATTTAACCCTTTAAAACCGGTCAGAGCGTGTCCGCATCGTTTTGCGTAACTATTTTTAAATCCACATAGAACCGGAACCACGTAAGTTAGCACAATGATTTTTTTTTGGCATATGAAACTGTAGTAGTTGTACTTACATCTTATGCCATCAGCTTGCCCTAGGTCACGGTTTCCTTCCACATATAGCTTTTGTAAAATATACTTTACAGTATATAAAAATTGGTGTATCTCAAAAATAGAACTATGAAGACACTCAAACTAAATTTCCTGTGATGGGAAACTATTTTGTGTAACTTTTTTGACAAGCAATAATGGCTTATAAATGCTGAAAAAATTAGTGTGCTGGAATTTAGCTGGTGCTAACAGCCTTGTCATTAGGCATGGCTGCTAGAGAGAATCATATACCTTACAGTATCTATATCTATCTATACTGGCACGTGTATTATCATCAGAATGCCTTCTGTGTAGCATCATGTTTCTCTTTCTTGCTGTTGCAGGTTCAGACACTTTCCTCGGTGCCTGCTTCCAACTCAAACTCAGCCGTGCGGCAGCGAGTGAGGAAGAGGACTAAAGTTCTTTCTATAGCTCGCAAGTGAGCCCCTGTATAAACAGAAGAAGAAACATAGTGTAAAAAAAAAAAAGCAAAACAGCAACAAAGTGTGATAAGTGTGTCTGTTTTAGGATCCTGCGCATTCGTAGGGAGCCCCCGACCCTGCAGCCCAAGGAGCCTCCTCCCTGCCTGCTGGAGGCTGACCTCACTGAGTTTGACGTGCAGAACTCCCATTTACCCTCTGAAGTGCTGTACATGCTGAAAAATGTCAGGTCAGTACTCTTGATACATAATGGGCCTCATTCAGCACCAAACTCAGAAAGTAAAGTGATTCACAGAGTGCTAATGAGTGTTAATGTCAAATTAATAATTTGAATAATTCACTCAATTTTTATATTTATATTTCAATGAGTGAGCCTGGTGTCCATGCAATTCCGTCTTGGGGGCCTTCAAATGCAACTTAGTGTTATCTGTAAACCAGAAAAGAATGACTAGGTCATTGTAAGGATTCATCTGTGGTTTCGCAATCAGTATTAGGCATATTCATTCTTTGATATGTAGCATGATTATTCCAGCTAGCAGTAACAGAACTATGCCATGCGCACACAGGGTGCTCGGGCACTTCGAGAAACCTCTGTTTTTGGAGCTGTGTCGTCACATGGTGCTGATCCAGCTGCACCAAGGAGAGGGACTCTTCCGACCCGGTGACACTGATGACAGCATTTACGTGGTTCAAGATGGCCGCCTGGAGCTGTGCGTCCACGAGAATGTAAGCACCCGTGCAGCTTCATACAGTTAAATGAGCTGAATATAAAGGGCTAGTATTGATTCGGGGGGCACATTCTTTTTGATTATTAACACTCCAGATGAGTACCAGTGCTTCTTTCTGTTAGGTCAAAATGATTGATCACGCCAGCTTGAAAAAAAGGAATTCAATTGAATGGAATATTTTCTTTCTCTCTTTGTAAAGCCTAGAGATGGTTGTGCTGGAAACTACCAGTAGATCAGCAGTTTCTGAAATCGTCAGACCAGCCCATCTATCACCAACAACCATGCCATGTTCAAAGTTATTTAAATCACCTTCCCTCCCCATTCTGTTGCTCAGCTTCACCAGGATGTCTTGACTGGCTCGGTTCTTGTGTGCTGTTTTTCTGTTCTGATGTTCTGTTCTCACTGTGTTTATTACTGCAGGATGGCACCGATGCCGTAGTGAAGGAGGTGTTACCTGGAGACAGTGTTCACAGTTTGCTCAGCATCCTGGACATCATCACTGTATGTGTGCGGTCCCTCTCTCTCTTCATATATCTCTCACTGCACTGCTAACTGAGGAATTCTTTTTGCATTTTCTGTATTAGCGATTTCTTGGTTTCATAAAGCATTTTACTGCGAAACATCTCCTCTGATCTGCATCATTTAATTTTCAGGGTTACCCAGCACCTTATAAAACAGTATCTGCGAGAGCTGCAGTTCCCTCAGCTGTCCTGCGTCTTCCAGCTGCAGCTTTTCAGTCAGTGTTTGAGAAGTATCCAGAAACTCTGGTTCGTGTCATCCAGGTAAAGTGTCCACAGAAAAAAATGAATCATATTATTTATTAGCTGGGCTGCAAATACTGTATGTATGCTCTCCACGAGTAAATAGCATTCAGCAAAGCACAGGGCGATGATTAAACTGAATCCACCCTGTACAGCTAAAAAAAACAAACACATTTTCTCTGTCACCTTTCCTTCTTGTCCTGTAGATCATAATGGTGCGGCTTCAGAGAGTGACATTTCTTGCCTTACACAACTACCTTGGCCTTACCACTGAGCTCTTCAACCCGGTAGTGCTCTTTCATTTACCTGTGACATGAATAGTGCAAAACTGTTTTTGATTGGATAATTTCTCCTCGCACTCTTGTGTTGTTGCCTTCTTTTATTAACTCATCATTTTTTCCAGTTATGAAACACTGTCTCAAAACAGAGAGTAGTGCTTACATATAAAGACACTGAGTAAATTCTGTCTGGTGATCCGCAAACAGGTCGTTTGGTAGGACTGGTACTGTACAGTACTACCATTGGTAAAGACAAAAGTCCACAGGACACATTTAACCAAGTAATCTTGCTAACAGAAGTACTTTGTGCTTTCTGCTCTTGTCATGTGAGCCTTATCTTTGTTTCTGCCATTCTTTTCTGTTGCAAAAGCTTTTTATGTTTGTTTTTTCAAAGTGTTTTCTTCAGAGCACATATTTAGTTGTCCTGCAAGGTGTGAGTTATCATTGATAGTGATAAGTACCCTAATGATATCAGCATATAACAATTGTTCTCCATAATCTCAAGAGACCCCTGATTTTTCTTCGAGGCTGCTAAGTTACCGACCTAGAGTTTAGATTTTGGGAATACTATCAGAATATCTGAATTTTGACTTTTTTTAAAAAAAATTTTTTTACCCAAGACCTATGTCTTCATCCAAAACATAGGGGTGGTTTTAAGGTTGGTTGGTCAGCTGCAGACTCCTAGAGGTAGCCTAATCTGTAGTATTAGAAACATGGTTTTGGGCTTTTGAAAAGTTTTTTCTCAAAGTCAGAGTTTAAGTTTGATTCTTACTAATATTGATTTAAGATTTCAGATCATTTAAGAAAATTCTTGCATTAAAAGGTGACTTTTTTGATTAACTTGTGTTTATCAGGAGAGCCAAGCGATCTCCTTGGTGTCTGTGGCAAACGTTCTGTGTGAGACTCATCCACACAAAGGTTTCCGCAGGCAGCAGTCTCACTCTGATGATCTGGGCTCTGAAAAAGCTGACACGGGTCAGAAATAACAGCATTTTCTCAATATGTTCACTATGAGACGTAAGCGATGTGCATCAAGTAAAACTGCTCATGTTATCTGTTTTTTGATGTAGCAGAAAAGTCCAGCCTCTCTTCCATGTCCACATCAAAAACCAAGAGATCCCGCTCCCTCTCCAACCCGATTACTGTTACAGGTATACATACATGCAGTGTCACTGTACACACACATATATGTATACTTCTAAAAAAGTTAGGGAATTGTTGGCTTTTTTGACAGTGCCATGATAAGCGTTTATTGTTTTGCATATTTGTCAAATTTAAACATTTCAGGTCATCAAACAAATGTTAATATTAGACATATCTATCGATTGATCGATAGATAGATAATACAAATACAGGTAAATACAAAATGATGATATACTGTATACAGTGCTGCTGACTTTAACTGAGGATACAGTCAGGAGAATACTTTAAGGCTCTCCTTAATTTGGGTTTCGGTCAGTTTGGGTTTAAACCAGTCTCTGTTCAAACTTGTGGCTTAACCTCGTAGGACCTTCACATATGTGGACATCACATTTTGGGTTATTTAGACTAAAATACTCTTGCTCTACAAGGGCCTGATATCCACTTACGAAGACATTATACTGCTACTGTTCTATCGAAATTTTAAACAATTTGTGTTTTGCAGGGGAAATGTCACCTGACTTCAACAGTACATACGTTCCAGGTGCCAAAGAGGAGACGGTGCCTCATAGTCCTGTCAAGGTCTCTGCATAGAAACTATCTTTGTTACACTTTCAGGGAATTGCTGGTTTATGTTGAACATTGGGCATACAGGGCATCTAACTGTGCACCCATCACACCATATATGCACATACACAGTTACTAGAATGAGTGTGGATCTCACACACATTGTGTTTTTTTGTCTTTACCTCCTCAGTCTATTCTAAAGAAGAGTGTGACAGTGCAGCAAACTCCATCTGCTGTGTACCATTACAGTGATGCAGGAGGAGGAAGTGTCTACCATAATAAAGTCAATGCCATTTTCCAAGCTGCTAAAAAGGATTTGCTGCAGGTCATCCAATTACAGGTAGCTTACAATGAAAAACCAAAGGTCAACTGAAAACAAATGAGGAGATCGTGTTTTTAGCAACAGTAAAATTCAAAAATATAAACTTTATTAATCCCACAGTGGTTGTATATTTGAGTCCTGGCTACTTCTGAGACTGTCCTCTGTGTGGTTTTTTTGCACATGTCAGGATCCCAGTCTGCTGGATGGGAGGGTGAATCTTCGCCAGGTCAAAGCTGGATCTGTTGTAGGCCACCAGGGAGACCAGGTCAGTTTAATGACAACGGACAAGAATCCTCATCCTCCTCTTGCTCCTCCTTGTGCTTCTTCTCCTTCGTCTCCTTCGGTTTCTTCTTCTTCTGCTTGCTTTGGATTACCAATGATTATTGTAATTGGAGCAAAGTAATATTCTTACATTTAACTGGCTATTAGTCTCAGTAGCTCAGTTTAATAAAACAAATGCAGGTCTTAAAGGTTCTCTGTCACATCTGTTTTCTTTCTTTTCTTGACGTTTACTGTTCCTCGTTTAATCAGGGTACTTGTGGATATTAAAAACTGGGCTGATCAAACACATCAGCTGATACTGATATAAGAATGTGTTGCTCAGTTTTAAAGAGGATATGTTTTAAACCATGGGAGAGTCAGCAGAAACAAATGAGCATCAGGCTGCTGAAACTGCAGGAAAATCCAGCACTATCACCTTTTTGGTTTCATGCCACTGACTGGTGAAAAGTCACAAGACCTCATTTTCTTCTCTACATGTTTTTCAGGACGTGAGTGTGGCCTTTGTCATCTCAGGGCTGCTCCATGTCTATCAGCGTATGATAGACCGCGAAGAGGAGACCCTGCTTTTTGTTACTCACCCCGGGGAGTTGGTGGGTCACCTGGCTGTCCTCACAGGGGAACCCCTCATCTTCACAGTGCGAGCGCACCGAGACTGCACCTACCTCTCCATTTCCAAGGCCCATTTCTATGAGTATGGCCGAGCACATGCACAAGCAGTCAGCTGTTTGCTTGCCTCAGTGTCACAGCCAGGCTTCAAATACATCTTAATTTTAAACTTTGCAGGATTATGCGCGAGGAGCCCAGGGTGGTGCTGAATGTGGCTCACACTGTGGTGAAGAGGATGTCGCCATTTGTTAGACAGATCGACTTTGCCCTGGACTGGATGGCTGTGGAGGCTGGACGTGCCGTCTACAGGTACTTTTACTAAAACTGTTAATGTGCAGGCAACATAAACTGCAATTACTTTCGATTCAAAAAACTTCCTTAATCTATGGAAACACTTTTAAGTTTAATTATTAATTGTGATGGAGTCAAAACACCTAAAAATTTGCCTTCACATTCCCATTCAGTCCACTTGCACTTGTCCATCTGCAGTGTGCGCTAAATGTCATCCAGTGTAAACAAAGCAGCCAATGAAGTTGAATTTCATTTTGAGAAATAGAGCATGAATTTCCATGATGTTCTCACATGCAAGGTGTCATAACAGCTCCGAAAATAGCAGCAGAACTAAAAGCAGATGACTATGAAGTGGGAACTTTAAGTGGGAACTTTATGATCACAGCTTATAAATGTGTGATTTAAATTGATGGACTTTTTTTCTTACATGATTGCCTGTTTGCTTTTAGACAGGGAGACAAGTCAGACAGCACCTTCATCGTCCTCAGTGGCCGACTGCGCTCTGTCATTGCAAAGGATGATGGGAAAAAAGAGCTTGCCGGGGAGTATGGCCGCGGAGATCTAATTGGTGTGGTGAGTTGTTAGAATTGTGACCTCCTGTTTAAGTTTGAGAGAAAGTTTTAGAAAAAACGAAAGACGTGGAAAAACAATATTTTGTACCATAACATCTCTTTCATGATTGAACAGGTTGAGGCCCTGACCCACATGAACCGAGCCACCACAGTCCATGCTGTTAGGGACTCAGAGCTGGCCAAGCTCCCTGAAGGAGCTCTGAACTCGATCAAGAGGAGATATCCCCAGGTTGTCACTAGGCTGATTCATCTGCTGGGGCAGAAGATTCTGGGCAACATGCAACAGGTCACTGGACCCCTGGCTGGTAATCTTTTACTGTTTTTACTTTGTGTGTTTTGTGGTTTAGGTCCACTTAGACAAGGTTCACTGTAAAACAGTACAAAGTTGTCCTGACTGATCCCTTTATTCTACAGAGGTGAAACAGTAGAGTTACAAAGGAATCAGTGCTGAGGTGAACTGATCGATCTTTTTACTGTTTCTGTAGTTTCTCCTCTTTGACTTTCAACTATCAAACATCAGAAATTTGTGGTGTAGGTGGTCGTGGGTGGAGTTTTAAGTCTTGATTATAAATTTTTAGATAAATTTTTGGAGAATATTGGCTTTGACCATTAAATTTCTTTGCTGTGGCATCAGTTTGCATAGTGTGTGAGTGTGTCTGAGAATTGTGCTAGCCTGTGTCACATGCTAGAAGCATGAGCGTTTGAAACCCTGGAATTCATATTGGAAACACTATGAACAATGTACAGAAGATTATATTGCATATGTGAAATATCTAATGGCAGAAACTCTTCAGCTCGTAGTTTAGGTCTCCACACGCCTACCAGCAAGTGGGATGCTGGCAACCCAGTCTCCAACCTGTCCACTGTGGCCATCCTGCCTGTGTCCGAGGAGGTTCCACTCACTGCATTCACTCTGGAGCTACAGCATGCGCTCTGTGGCATTGGTACACACACACACACACACACACACACACACACACACACACCATTAAAACAGATGAAGGGAGTAATACTGATTATTCCAATATTACTGATATGGGATACTATTAGCTATTAGCTATTAAAAAGGGGGGCATACTGTTAAGTTTAAACAACTTAATGCAAGTCTTTCTACAGGTCCCACTTTACTCCTGACCAGTGACAACATAAAACAGCGCCTGGGTTCTGCTGCTCTGGACAGGTAGATCACGGAAATAAATACAGCTGTAGTTGAAATTGACTTCTGCAGTTTTTCATAGGTTGATCTAACTCTAATGCAGTGACATGCTTCTACCTCATCTCTACCTCAAGTGTCCACGAGTACCGCCTGTCCAGTTGGCTTGGCCAGCAGGAAGACATCCATCGCATCGTCCTCTACCAGTCTGATCCCAGCCTCACACCATGGACCCAGCGCTGCATCCGCCAGGCTGACTGCATCATCATTGTGGGACTGGGTGAGCAGGAGCCCACAGTGGGCGAGGTCAGTGTAAATATTACCTTATTTTGTAGAGTTTGAGAAGAATGTGAGTTAAAGCTGCAGGAGATGTTACTATTCCACAGCCAGCCAATTACAACAGCTTTTCATTCGCTTTTCTTTCCAAGCTCCTTAGATAATGCTTGTGTTGAATTTCAAGAGAAATCAGAGGGAAATTCTTTATTTGGGAAACATCTCCTGGGTACATAGATACCATATAGAAGTTGTAGAAACCACATCTGTTTGTAACACTTAAATACAAGTCTGCGTTAAAGGTGTTTATTGCATTCATAACGACCTGAGTGAAAGCTCTCTGCTCATGTTCTGCATGTGTAGTTGGAGCGAATGTTGGAGAGTAGTGCAGTCCGAGCCCAGAAGCAACTCGTGCTGCTTCACAGAGAGGACGGCCCACCGCCCAGAGGGACGGCAGAGTGGCTCAACATGCGAAGCTGGATCTCCAGACACCATCATCTGTGTTGCCCCCGCAGGGTGTTCTCCAGGAGGAGTCTACCCAAGCTGGTACAGACTACAGAGTCTTCACTAACCACTGACCTGGTTAGCAAATGCCTACATCTCTTTTCTGTGTCTGTGACTGCTTTTTTCAGAGGGAGTTATACCAGCGTGTGTTTGAAAAATGTCCAGATCGTCATTCTGACTTCTCCCGCCTGGCCAGGATCTTGACCGGAAACAGTATCGCCCTGGTGCTAGGTGGAGGGGGCGCAAGGTAGTTCTGCTGCTTGGGAACATATTTATTGATTAACCACTTAAAAAGGCTTTGTTCAGCTAACTGAAGTTTTGCACTTTTGCGCTTAGATCCGTGAAAATATAAATGTCTAAATTAGTGCCAGCCGCTGGTCTCAACCTCTTGCTTACAACCCCTACCCACTCTCCTTACTTCAACAAGAAAACCCCACTCACTCACAAATTCACCTGCTACATGGAAGGACACATGGCGTATGTCCACACTGCCAAAATGTTTGTTTGATGTAGAGGCGAATACAGAAAGATAGTGAGGAAAAAAAATCACAGTATACCGAACGTGTGGATTTATTTATTTAGTTTGCTCAGTTTTTCTTTCTTAGTTTGATTGTTTTTGCCCTAACTCATCTGATAAGTAAATGAAAATATAGACATTTGGTTAGCAAGGTGCTGATACGTTTTTACAGGTGGACATAAGACCATATTGATATTTTGTTGATTACCATATGAGCCTTCCTCAGGTTGGGAATATCTGCGCCAGAGTTTTGGGTACACCTTACTGTTACTGCTACATTAGGATTTGAATACATCTGACGCCTGAGTTATTCTTACTGAAATATTAGATCAGCAGAACAGTTCTTTTTTTGTGTGTTTTTCTTGTTGTGTAATGACTGTTTCTTTTTTCACCGCTCTGGCTTATCCTGGAGCTCTGGCAAGGTAGGGACCTAAGACACCCGATGATCACATGACTACAGCAGTAATGGTTTTACTTGTGACCTATTATTGAATCTGTAGATTCAGTCTTAGCCATAGGTATTTGCTGTGTGTCATCTATGTAAGCACTTGTGGTTACATTTAGTACTTTTACTGCATCAGTACTGGCAACTGAACCCTGGGAACTATTTTTTCTTCCGAAATGATTTGCAAATTCTTGCACCGGTGTATTGCTAACACCCTGACAAATATGTTGTATATTGAAATTAATTCAACATAAGCATAGCAGTTGTTGTGAGAACAGCATTTGTAGGACACAACCAACAAGCATTTGTGATATATAATCACACGGTCTTGATGCTGATGCGAGATGAAAGTAAAAGGCATGAAAGTAACCCATTTGCTTACTTAAAAATGAGCTATCCAAGTTGCTTCCTGCCAAAACTGATGAGCACTGCTATCTTTCTGGCTCTATTTAAAATCATCTGAAATATTTTTATATCAGCACTTAAACATGCCCAGTAAATTGCCAGCTGTGTCCTATTTTGGTAGCTTCACCAACATGAATAGGCAGTTTCTGCTTTATTAGCTAAAACTCGATATTTTGTTAGTGTAAATATTTTTATATAAAGTCTAAATATGAAACTAAATAAAATATCTATTTGAGCAAGATATTATGAATATTTATGGTACATTTTATTAGTAGATTGTGTTTCCTAGCACTTTCTTTATTCTAGCTTTAGCCAAGAAGAAGCTAACAATTAATGTTTCATTAATATTTTTTATAATAAAGCTGTATTTGCAGATACATTTAAACCAGTAAGTAAAAAAACATCCACATGATAATGTAATTGTGCAGTGACACATAATACATCCTGCCTCAAGTCTCCCATCATCACCAATTAAATATAAATTTTATTAAATGCAACGTGATTGTTTAAGGCTGCACTGTCTCCTTGGACTTTACATTCAGTCACTGCGTGCAGGACTTGGGTAGAACTCCTTGTGCACATATTGGTATATGTCTGAAAAGGAAAAGAAATCGTCTAAATGAATGTGTTTCAGAGGCTGCTCTCAGGTGGGCATCCTGCGGGCACTCAACGAGGCGGGGATCCCTGTGGACATGGTGGGTGGCACCTCCATTGGCTCGTTCATGGGAGCACTGTATGCTGAGGAGAAGAGCATCAGTCGAATGAGGGTCCGGGCACACGAGTGGGCCATGGTGTGTGCATGACACACTCTGCTGACACCTGCACTGATATTTTTAAAGAGTTTCACCTCCCTGAAGTTTCACTAGTTTCACTTCCAGATTTCTTTAGACCCAAGTGAAAAGCTGAATTGTTCTTTATCAACCATGGTGTGTTTTTCTTCACTTCCCTTTTTTAAAACTTTCTTCTTCAGGGTATGACTTCATACTTTAAGAAGATCTTGGATCTGACATACCCAGTTACCTCCATGTTTTCTGGAGCCTCCTTCAACTCCAGCATTAGCTCAGTCTTCAAGAACAAACAGATAGAGGTAAGGAGAGTAGCGTTTCAAACACCAGCAGCTTGCATCATGTGCATGTAACACATTTCTTGCAAAGTCACAGCTCACGTGCCTTTCTGTGTTATGTTTTTTTTCTGTTTCCAACCTCTCCACTGCCAGGACCTGTGGTTACCGTATTTCAACATTACAACAGATATCACAGCTTCCGCTATGAGAGTTCATACTGACGGTGTGGGAAACCTCGTTTTTCCTCTAGTACTAGAAGCACTCTGACCATTTAAGGAGCTCCACTCTTTCCTCAGCTCTTTAAGAAGGAGCTGAGGAAAAAGAAGGGAAAATATTAATTTAATTGTGAGATGTTTTGTATTTAACCTAATCATTAATTTGTGGACAGTGTTTTCACACACTTCATACTTGTGACTGTACGATTGTCCTACATGATTAGGTTCGTTGTGGCGTTATGTCCGGGCCAGCATGTCTCTGTCAGGTTACCTGCCACCGCTTTGTGATCCCAAAGATGGACATCTGCTCATGGATGGAGGTTACATCAACAACCTACCTGGTGAGAAACACTGAGAGGGTAGTAAGCTTTTCTACTCGCGCTGTGTACGAGTTGAAGTAAACTGAGGTGATCGCTGTTTGACTCACAAGAATAGTTATGTCAAGGTCCTCTGTATTTGTAAGGTAAAGGATCCACACTAATAATAACAGAGAAAACCCTTAAAGTCAGACAGTCTCTATGAGCAAGCACTTGGTGACAGTGGGAAGGAAAAACTCCCTTTTTAACAGGAAGAAACCTCACATCAGAACATTAGGCTCAAGGAGGGGCGGGCATCAGTCAGACCAGTTGGGGGTGAGAGGAGGGAGACAGGACAAAAGACACTCTGTGGGGGAGAGCCAGAGATTATTAATAACTAACAATTAAATGAAAAGTGGTGTGTAAACACATAGTGAGGGGAAAAACAGTGAGAGAAGAAGAAGCCCTCTGTGCATCATGGGAAGCCCCTAGCAGCCTAAACCTGTTGCAGCATAACCTTGAATCCATAAGGAAGGATTAAAGGTCACCTGATCTACCCTTAACTATGAGCTTTATCAAACCCCCCTCCCCAAAAAACAACATCTTGAATGACTTAATTTACATTCATAGTAAACATGACCAAACTTTCTAATAATGAGATCCGCATATGATTTCTGTAAACATGTTTATCATATAGTTAGCTCTGTATGATGCCTCTGAGCACAGACAGCCTTAACATCTGAAACACACAGCCCTGTTTGTGAGCACAGAAGCCCCTCCCACTTGATGTTTCTGTCTTCCTTTTATGAACAACAGCTGATTGGAAGAAAGCTGACTTCGAGAGAGAAGAGCCAAAAGTGCTTATTTCATAGTGAGGATGGTCATTCAGAATATATAAGCAGTCATTCAAATATGGCTATGATGCAAGCAGATGCAGGCCACCGTTTAACAACAGATATTAAGAAGACGAAAGTGGGGTGTCGTGAGACAGCATGCTTATCTGCAAACTGCAGAGATGTGCAAGGCCAAAGAAAGTAATATTAGCTTATCAGTGGGCGTATATGATTGGCAGATACACAAAGAAGAATAGAAACAAACATTTTTGACTATATTTATTAGCTGAAAGAGGAAACTGGTTATCAGAATGTGTCTCTCATGATATCTAGCTGACGTGGCTCGCTCCATGGGTGCCAAGGTTGTGATCGCAATCGATGTTGGAAGTCGAGATGAGACCAATCTGACCAACTACGGTGATTATCTGAATGGCTGGTGGTTGCTGTGGAAGCGGTTCAATCCACTGGCTGAGAAAGTCAAGGTGCTTTGATTTTACCACAGCCTGACATCAACTGTGGGCAGAATGACGGCCACTAAACACTCTTTGTTCTGCCATCATAGCCCTGTCAGACTGAACAAACTTTCCCTCCAGGTCCTGAACATGGCAGAGATCCAAACACGGCTTGCTTACGTCTGCTGCGTGCGGCAGCTGGAGCTGGTCAAAGACAGCGACTACTGCGAGTACATCCGACCGCCTATCGACCGCTACGGCACACTGGAGTTTGGCAAGTTCGATGAGATTGCTGTGAGCTTCTCCTCTCTTCCTCCATGTTTTATTTAATTCTATTTAATCTGCTGGCCCACAAACTCACTGAGAGGTTCACTATCTGCAGGAGGTGGGGTACCAGCATGGGAAGACACTGTTTGATGTGTGGCAGCGCAGCAGTGTGGTGGACAGTATGCTTAAGGACCGACATCAGGAGGAGTTTCATAAGACCAAAACTGGTCACGTGAGTGTAAATAACAATACAAATAGATTGTTCAGCTGCGATCAAGTTCGACTCTTGTTCTTACTCTTGTTATATAAGTTTGTGTCAGATACACAGGTAACCTAACCAGGGCCCTCTACTATAAAACAGCAGCTCGCCACATTTATGACTGTAACGTTTAATAGTCCATCATAACTAACTGCAAACAGATTTACAGACGTTAAATGTTTTCTCCTGTAAAGCAATTTTAATAGTATGTTTTCAGACACGGTTAAACCCTACCTATGATATCAGAGGTTTAATGGTGATCCGTTTCCCTTCATCCATCCATTTTTTTTAACTCTTTATCTAATTCATAGTCACGAGTGGGGCTGGAGCCTGTCACAGCTGTCACAGGGTAAAAAGCCTGCGTTGGACTAACAGGTCAATAGTCCATCGTTGGAGAGAGGCAACCATTCATGTTGACATTCAAACCTTCAGTCACTCAAGCTACTTGTTAATCACCAACTCATGCGGCTAAAGTAAAACAGTTTCTCTCTTTCAGAAACTTTTAGAAACTCAGTTTGAGCACTTTTTGAAGCACTTTGTTGTTTGGCTCCAGCAGAGGGACAAAATAAAAAAACTTTAAAGGTCTTTAATCCTTTAAGCCCTGAGCTGCGTGTCATCATTAAAACTCTGGATCTGAGTTGTTATATTGTTCTACTGCATTATTTTATTCACTGTTCATAGCTCATTAATTATGTAGTGTTTTATTCAGCATTATTATTTAATTTTCTATTTGTGAATATTTATTTACATGTGCATTTATTTTTAAATTGCTCATAATTACATTTTAGTGTATCTATAGACTAAAGTGAATGTTTATTTGCTTATATTATTTGTTTTGGTGTTTGGCTGTCGAGTACTACAGTCTTCAGTCACAGACAGTATGAATCCAGTGAAGGTGGTCTTAAAGTCTTCGCTGGAATGATGAGCTCTGTCTTTCAGGTGGTCACATGTCCAAATGCCTCCTTCACTGACCTGGCAGAGATTGTGTCGAGAATTGAACCCGTCAAGAATGCTTTAATCGAGGGTTAGTAAAATCTAAACTAGAAATCTGATTTCTTACATGAACAACGCATATTACAATCCATACTATAATTTATTATTTTAGCTTCTTTTTATCTGCTCTTCATTTAAAAGCCTGATCAATGAAAGGTTCTCCTGCCGTCTCTGATTTTGTCCGCCTAGAGGAACTCTCCGATGAGTACCAGACAGACTACGATGAAGAGGCGGTGGAAAGTGCACTGTCTGACTATGAGGCGTTCACCCCCGGTAGTGAGCACACAGAGGAGGAGGAGGAGGAAGAGACGGCAGATACTGCTGAAACTGTGTGTATTAAATCAAGCTTTACATGAACTTTGTCAATATTTGGCTTGTTTGGACCTCCAAAACACTCAAAAATTAGAAAAATAAAAAGTTACATGTAAAAAAATCTTTTAACAGGATGAAGACGTTCCAGTCAGAGTTCGGCGCCGATTGAAGAACCCCCTGCAAAGTGCTCCTCTGTGATTTCTTGTCAGGTGTGCTATGACTGGAGCACAGTGCTCACTCTCCAGTGCAGTGTTGGCTGTGGTCCAGTGAGCAGCGACATAACACGCTTACTGAACACTTCAGTAAGGTACAGTCGATGCTGCCTTCAGACAGTCACAAGTTGCTGTCGTGGTCTCCTTCGGGCTGATGCGATGCTCTCCTACTGTCGGAGCACCTGTAAAGTTAGGCAGTTTGGCAGAATAGAAGTTTTAATAATGAAATGAATACATCTTAAAAAAACAAGAAACAGTGTGTTTTGTTTTAGCTTGTTTTATCGTCACAGCCTCTGACAGTGTAATTGCACCACCAGTCTTCAAAACCTAATACTTGATAAACACCGAGCCCTTTCTGGGACAGTTTTCTTTCGCCTTGCTGCTTCCGGCCGTGATGTTCTGATCCATACAGTCCTATACAGTATTCTGTTTTATACACATTCAAGTTAAAAACTGTTATGTCGTTACAGAACACTTCAAGTACAGTGTTACCCTCGTTTCCATCCAATAATAAAGGGATTTCTCCTCTTTAAGAACAGTCCGCACACACACACATGTGCCAAATGCACTCTTAACAGTGGCTGTAATAAGCTCTTTCAGACAGTGTGTGCATCATTCACATGTTGAATGTATGTTTTTTTTACATGAAGGATTACAAACGTGTATGTCTCCTTTCAGCTTGTGTTCCAGTTTCTGTCTAACTTGAATGCATAATTCAAAGTAGCTGATGATTGAATATATCATTAATGTAGCTATAGATGGTTCTGATCAACAATATCCTCACATGTCATGGCATTAAAGTTGGAAGTATTAGTGATGACTGTATTCTACTTAAGGGAGGTGCTTTCACAGATTCACTGTCACAGGAATCCCCTGGTTGGTGCTAGGTGGGATAAGGCTGTGGGCTGCTCTGCTCTGCCATCACTGATAAAGTACGTTGTTGATTACATTTACACTACACACGTGTCGCCCATAGACATGCCCAAGGACTGATAGACAAATGTACTTGTGTCACGCTCCATGCGAGTTAACATGGAGGGCACAAATTGGAGGAGTGGCTGTCTTGAGAAAGCCCTGGTGTGACACGGGTGTACGACAGATTACAAAGTAACACTGTCACTGCTTGTAAAATCCTATTGAGAAAAATCCTCACATCACAACTTCCCACTGTATATGCACATGGAATTTTTTTATACTCTCTCTCACATAGTGTGTCTCTCATCAAGTTTATTATCAGTTCCAGTTTTCAAAAAGAACCCCCTTAGTGTGCCAACCAAACGTGTTTGACTATTCCAGTTTTTTTTAAAGCCATCCCACCACATTTCAGAGAAACACTGCACTTTTTAATTACTTAAAAAAACTTTTTTGTAACAAAACTATATTTTTGATATTTATCTGACAGCATAAGGTCATTACTTTCATTCTTTCTTATTTTTATAAAAACTGTTGCAGTTTTGAAAGCTTTCGGGTATCTGTTAGAAAAAGCAAATATATTGAGGGTGGTGACTGTGAGCTCTGAGACTATATTCAGAGTTTTATTAATCCATCTCTTTTTTAATGGGCACAGACACTGAGATTTGTTTGTTCAATCAGTGCTGTGAAAGCACTGGTTCTGTGAAACAACTTGGTTTACTTCCTCCTGCTTTTAGGCACCTTTCTTCTGATTGGCTGCCCCTCTCGCTTGCATTTGGAGCAGTCTGAATCCTGAGCTTTTGGCTTAGGAATTACTTGTACATACAGTAAACCATTTGAACTTTGGACATGCCTAATATGAACATCAGCCATTTTGACAGTATGAAACTCACCCACGTTTATGTTGGGTAATTATGGTGCAACATTTGTAACTCTGCAGAGTGTCATCAGTTCCTGAATCACAGCAGAAGAGAACATGCCCATGGCTGATCCAGTCTAGCACCAACCACGCCTAATGGATCATTATTATTCCTCCTGTGCTTTCCATTTCAGAATGGTGTCTTAAAGAAGCACTATGTCTCATATTCTGTTAGTACAATTCATTGGAGAACATTTTATTATGCGTGCTGATACATACTGTGTTTTTATTTGCATAGTGTGTGATTTTTTTTTCTTTTTTTTTAAGAATTAACATTGTCTCAAATTGAAAGTAGCACATTGTGCACCTATCAGAAATGACCATTTCAGCTTGACCATCACTGACAAGCTAACTGCTGCATGCTTCATAATACATAAATATTACTAAAATACTAATGGTAAAATGATCTAAATTTTAAAAACAAGAATCTAATTTTTCTAACCAAGTATACAGCACACCATTTACCTTGTTGTGGCAGAGAAAACACAGATGTAGCTAATATCACTAACAGTGGCCATGAGACAGCCGAGTTAAATGGGATGAAGAGAACATTGATGCTATTCAGAACAGGTGTTCTTCAGTATGACTGTGCAGGTCAATGCAACTGTGCCATTAAAGGGCCTTACCTTTTTTATGCCTCCTGTCTTTACACTAACCAAACTTCAATTTTAAGGTCTGGAGTAAATGAGTTTTACTATGTAATTTGTCATGCAGTTGCAAGCAGCACTACCTGCCCTGTCTGGGAAATGAGTACCTAACATTAGCTCTGCACTATAATGGATCATTATGCAGTTTAAAGCCAAGTTTTTTAATCACTGTGGTTTATTATGTGGTGTATTAATATTTCATATCAACTGACTGTCCAAGTTTTACAAGAAAACAAAAGTTAAAGTTCCATAGAGGGAATAGTTACCATGACATTGCATGTGAATA
Organism: Astatotilapia calliptera; assembly: GCF_964374335.1. Classification (NCBI taxonomy): domain Eukaryota; kingdom Metazoa; phylum Chordata; class Actinopteri; order Cichliformes; family Cichlidae; genus Astatotilapia; species Astatotilapia calliptera. The sequence continues at coordinate 10,534,505 of NC_137433.1, read as the reverse complement.
ACTGAAATCTTTGTTTTCCATTTGTTGTGATGTTTCATCCTTAAACAGAATTATGGAGAGTGATTTTGAATGTTAAATCATCAATACACTGTGTGTGTTTATTTCTTTAATCCGTGGCCTGTCTGAACGCCAAAATGATGCGATGCTGCATAAGTCTGCAGATAAAATGTTGTTACTATCTCCAAAATAAAACTGGAAATATATGCTTTTTTCAGATGGTTATTGGTTCACACGACAAACTTATAAACTATAGAATTGTGTAGGCCTTCAACTTGCAGAGTTTCATCATATCAGAGAGCTGAAAATTTTGTTTCAACTCAGTTCAGTTTTTTATTTATCTCAGATATTGTATAGGATATGATGGGGCCTGATTATTCAAAACCTTTTTTGTGAGGAACAGGCTTTTAAAAGCATTTCTGGATTCAACAGGGAACCTATGAAGAGAAGCCAATATGAGAGAGACATTTTTATCTCTAGTCTCTGTTGCTATTCTCACAGTGGCGTTTTGGATTAGAGTAAGTATCCTGTTACACGCCAATTTAATTAGACTTTTTGGGCCAACTACAAAAACTCAGTTTAGCCCAAATTTAGCCATTGAAGAAGAAGAAAAAGATCATCCACCTATATCCTAAAGTCATCATATAGCTTAATAGATGAATGTAAGTGGATATTATCATGTAAAGTCACAAACTCTTCAAACTTTGTAGTAGGCATTGAGCACACTTTATGCACCAAACTGAGGATCTAACTAATGTCTGCAGATAAGGGGAAGCTATAAATAGATGCCAAAGTTTCCATGCCTGGGGAGTGTGACTGAGAAATGGGAGTTGCAACAAGATTGGCAAGAGCAAGAAAAGATTCTCATCTATAAATCTGCTGACGGGGGCATATAGAAATCCTAAAGTTACCATGTGATTATTCAGCTTTAGAGGGGAAGGGAAGTGGGAGTGTGAATGATTTGCATCTTCAGCAGAAGATGCCTCACCAACAGCTCTAAACTTGTTTGTAGATGTGACAAAGTGGCTCACTTCCTGGTGCTTGCACTGACCATTGTTTTCAGTCATGAACTCAACTACAAAACAAAAGGAAGAAAAATCATCAGAAAACAAAACTTGTTTGTTGTGTTGGAATCTAAGCAAAACACAACCACAGAGAAACATACAAATGTCAGGCAATTTCTTCCTAATAATCTGAATAATGTCACAAAAACAGATGGAAGCACTGCATGGCTCTGATGCTCTTCACTGAGGCAGGTAGAAAATGTAAAATTTAGCTTCGTGTTATGTAGTGCATTATGACTTTTTGACATATTTGAGGATTATGTTTTATTTTAGGTCTCCTTATGGGTTGTATACCTTGACTCGGGTGCTGGTAGAAGGCCCACGGCTGATATTTCATTCTGCCTAACCCTGATGAAGACAGAGTTGATACACAGTTGTCTTTTTTTAATGCTAACTTCAACTTTTATCAGAGACTGAGTGCCTCGCTTGTTTTCTGTTATTTGATTTTAATATGTTTCTCTTGAGTGTATCCAAAGGTGTTATGAAGATATCATCCATGAGCAAAAATGTTGTTTTAAGCTCATTTTATCTTGATTTTATGAGTTTGAGAAGTTAGACTTCTCCAACACAATACAGTATAAATGGACACACAGGACACCAGCCAGAACATTTCATCCTGCACAGAATGATGAGTAGGCTGCATGCTGTGTTTGGATCTAAGATGATAAGTCAGCGGAACTGAGAACGGTAAACATGAAAATTCCTGTGGAAGCAGTGATGTAAGTAATAAAACAAGCAGCTTGCAAACTCAGAAGTGAAACTGTTTTGTGAAAGAATACTAATATACCTCATTAGAAACTTGGAAAAGAGTGAACAGGAATCAAAGGTTAATGTGGTTTAGATTAAAGTGCTGAAAGCAGCTAGCTACAGCTGAATCCATAATTTGTTGAACGTACCACCAACAAACCATCAAGATATGATAGAACTGCAGACTTCAGCTTTAATTCAAGTGATTTTACAAAGCGATTTTAGCTGGAAATGATTTAGAACCTCAGAGGCTCCAAAGTAATTAGACAATTGAGTGACGAGATGTTTCATGGCCAGGTGAGGCCTGTTCCCTTGTTACTTCATTACCAATGAAGCGTCTGTCACATATCTGCTATCTAATATCTGCAGCTGATTCAAAGTGTTGGATTTGTATGTTATAGCTTTTCACTGTAATCTTAAATATAAGAATAAAAGAGATGCAGTGGAAGTGAAGGAGGCTGTTGTTAAGTTGAACAACTAAAATACATCTATCAGCAACAATCTGATACATGCATGAAAACAGGATTATGTCCATGGTTCAGAAAAATAGCTTCACAATATTTAACCAAATCAAAAATACTTTCAGACTTTCATGTATACAATCAAGAGATGCATTGATGAATGGAGGTACAGAGAGTTTAAACAAAGTGCAACTTGAACTTGCCCAGGGAAAAGTGTGGCGACAGAAAGAAGCAGCTTATAATCCAAAACAAACCACATTATAACAGAGTGCAAGTCGACAACGTCCCGAAGCATGCTGCAAAAACAATTCTTAATTTCTCAGTTTATTCTTTATTGGCCAAGTCAGTTGTCATCTCAACTCGGCAGAGCCGCTTTTCAGTAAGTGAAAATAGACCCACAAACCCACAAACAAGAAACAACTGAAAGCAGCTGCAGTAAATGCTTCATTTCCTCGTCGGAGGAAATGAAGCATTTGGTGATGTGCAGTCCTAGACTTCAGGCAGACACTGGGTGCAATTTTCAAGAATTAAAAAGAGTTTTTATATTTAAAATTCTGTTATTTTGTCTGAGGGATGACTCAATGTAAATAATTCCTAAACAGTTGATCGAGTTAAATACAGTATTTGGTTTTTGTTTACTAATGCTAAAGGAATGCTCACTATTGTTATAGCTATAATTGGATTTTTATGAGGGCGTTAATTCCCACTCCAGCCCACTCTAAACAAATTTTAACAAAGGTGAAAATGTTATTTATCTGAGTAAGAAGGTAACTGGAACATGAAATCTGGTGGTCTAAAACTGTCCCTTTCCACTGAAGGTCGCCAAATACTTGTTTGGTAGGGTGTTGGTCTTTACTTTACAATATTAAATGCTTTGAGCTGAATGCTGTTGTGATTTGGTGATATAAAAACTGAACTGAATTGAATTAGTAGTCTTATTCCAAAAGTAACTGCTGCTAGAAGTGGAGAAAAATTCATTTTGAAGTGAACAAAGGGGGTCTGAACCTGAATGACAATTCATCCAACAGAGTTCAAAATGAAAAACTAAGCACTACTGAAGAGACCCTCGCTGGTGCCTGAAGAGAAGCAAAAGGATCAAAGGCATTTCAGCCTAAACAAAAACGGTGTCTTGGTTTTACTATAGCTAAAAACTGCAAACCAGGTGCATTAAGAGGCCCTTTTTTAAAGTACATTAGTTGTTTTACTCTTAAATCCCCATTTGTGGTTGCACAGTTCCTCTTAATGGTGATGGCTAAGCTCCCCCTCCTGAATGTCACTGTTCCTGCTCCCACACAACAATGCTGTGAAGTTAATCACAGGCTTCCAAGTAATGATAAGGTAAACTTTGAATGACTAAGCGGTCATATACTTTGGCCTATATCATTAATGCATCGCTGTATTTTAGTCTACAGCTGCCCTGGTTGAGGGATTTGTCCAGTAGGCCACCGGGAAGGTGTGGTTTAGTTTCACCCTGAAAGTGAACCAGTGCTCAGTCAGCCTTACTCTGTTTGTACTATGCTTCAGTTTGCTCGTGCGTATTGATCTGTGGCACACTGGCTGTATGTGCAGCAGAAATAGAGATTAAAACTGTCTTTATTTCAACCCTGGCACACTGGTAATAAGATGAAATAAAAATGGATGATCTGATTGTGAGTCAGGAAATGACGATACTACTAAAACAAGTGTTGAAGAAACTGAATGCTTGCCTCTGATGTGTCGAGGTTTTTCATTGGCTGACAGCAGTCCTGAGAACATCTGGACATCCTGCCGTGGGCTCAGATTTTAAGAATTTTAAAAACATTTTCAGTGTTTTTGTGTCTATTATACAGAAAATGTTCTTTGTTCTTTCTCCATTCCTGTTGTTGCCATAACAAGCAACAATCTCAGGTGTTAAAAGTGACTGTGTGGCAGGGTGTGGTCTGTGGCGCAGCTGCAGGGGAGGGGTGGAACAGCGGGTTCAGGGCGTAATGTCAGGGGAGGCTAGTTGTCAGGTTATATATAACATTAGGAATGAAACAAAGGCTAGAAGAGGAGCCTGGTATCAGGAGACTGTTTAAATGAAATTTTGAGTATATAAAATAACAACAGAATGAACTGATTCTGAGGGATCAGGTGAGAACTGTTTCACATTTGATTGTTTTTACTTGGAAATACCCATGAATGTAAATATTCCCTACGAGCAAAACTTTGGTAGGGAGGCAGGGGTTCCTTTAAACATGGAGGGATTTTCCAACAAAATCAGGCTCAGGAGAGGGCAGGCATTTATTATAAATGGTAAATGTTTGGAAGGTGGGGAAGAAAGAGAAAACCTCAATAATCAGACAACTCCATGTAGGCAAGCACTTTGGCAACTGTGGCAAAGAAAAACTCCTTTTAAACAGGAAGAAATGGCCATCAGAAACAGGCTCAGGGAAGGGCAGCCATCTGAGAAATAGTAGCTAATGATTAAATGCAGAGTAGCGGCCTTTGATAAAGAAAGTAACACTCTGCAACACGACTAAATGAAACCAGGACTGCATATGCCGACAACTACCTTGGCACGTGACACATTGAGAAGGTGAGAAATGACACCAGTTAGATGTTTTAACCAGTTTGTGTTCCTCTGTGACGAACATACGGGCTTTATTATCTCTAGTTGTGCAATAAGAATATTAACAATTGATTTCACATCAGTGAGGGGTTTTGACCTCTGCAGCTGCTGACCACAGTTTCAGCTTGTATCTAAATATAAGCAGTGTGTCACAGACATGCACCTGACGTCTCTGAAGCGCTATTGGCTGTCCCTACTGCACTTTCTCAGTCATCAGTTTCTTTCCATGTTGCTAGACTTTAGGAAGAGGAAGTGAGAAGGGCTGCTGAAAGCCCCATGATGTACTCTGCAAGCTTCACAGAGCTATGAGAAGGGGAAGTACGAACAGCAGACGAGCTCGACAAGCACACGCCTGAAAACAGAGACGATAGCAGATATCATTTTCTCCAAATAGGTAAGAGTTAAACTTTATTTTGTCTTGAGATCTCGTTAAATCTTCAGAATATTGTGAAGATGTTTCTTTATCGGTCAGAAACGTGTTGATGTCAAATCTCTAAAAAATACTTGTGAGAAAGGAAAACCCCACGAAGATGAAAAAGTGAACAAAAATCTTTCAAATTTAGACCAAAATAGGCAGTCATCTAACTGAAAGTGTCTGTCATGTGTACATACTGACTTAAGTGGAAAACAAAATATAAGGGCTGTACTTTAGTAGTTTTAAATGGCCGAAGAAGAAGAAGAAGTCTCTTTTCTATTCTCAGAACAAAGATCAGTTAGAAAGAGGGCAAAATTTTGATGTTTTACACATATTTATAACACAAATACAGGAGATTTTTACTTAGAACGGGTCACCTTGTATTTTGAGGAAGTTTTGGTATTTCCACAATTAAACTGCCTGCCCTCTCATGATGTAATTTTAAACCCTCCCAAAGTATAATGCACTCATATCGTGTTGTACAGAAGAAGAATTTTGGTTTTGCTTGTAAACTGAGAGGAAACACAGGAAGTGAGATGTGTGAGCATCACTTCCCCGCTTTGTGACCGTGACGTTTTGTCTGTTTTAGCACTTACACACCCACACGCAAACGCAAGACATAAATAAGAGATGCTGCATTAAACCTTGACCACATCCAGCCCTGCTTCCGATATTTATATTCAATAAAAAAAATAACGGCCTTTTCTTGTTGCAGGTCTGATCAGAGGAGTTGCAAGATGGCTCACAGCTGCCTCAAGTGTTTAAAGTACACCATGTGTGTCGCCAACTTGCTTTGCTTTGTACGTATGTCTCAGTCATCCAGCAATACATCACACATCACTGTGAAACATCCTGTCACATTCATCCACTCACTTTTCAAACCTAAACTGTCAGGTGTGACAGACGTATGAGTGTGTGAAAATTAGTTAGTATTTATAAATGCTTCAGGTGTCTACTTTGGGTTTCAAATATTCTACCAGATGGTCAGATTCTTAAAAATTAATCAGTTAAAAGGATTTACCAAAAGTTCACACAAACAAAAAACACAAAAAAGGCTCTGACAGTTTTGTTTACTCTGTGTAATTGTATTATTACTATGACGATTACGTGAGCCAATTAGAGTGGAGGCAGTTAATTTTAGAAAGCCAATGTCTGCTAATATGTGAGAAGGAAGAAAGATAGATAGATAGATAGATAGATAGATAGATAGATAGATAGATAGATAGATAGATAGATAGATAGATAGATAGATAGATAGATATGCCTGACTCACAGGGGCCATGAAGAGAAAGTGTTAATATATTTATATTATATATTTTTTAATTCAATTTCATTTCATAAATTTTGTTCCACAGACTTGGTGGATACAAAAGAAAAGGAAAAGTCAACATTTGCCAGAAGTCTGTTGCATAACAAATAAATAAAAAGCAGAAGCACTTGAGAAAATGTACTGCCTGACACTGCTGCCTGTAGGCAAGCTCTGAAGCAGACCAGGGCCCGGTGCAGCTCACTGTACTCTGTGTAGTGTGTATTGTGGACTTGGCTTCAGTCTGTCTTCTCTTCTGTCAGATCTGCGGTGTGGCCGTTTTGGCCTTCGGCGTCATCGTGATGGTGAGTTCAAATTATGCTGCTCTCACCCCCTCACTGCCCAGCTTCAACATAGCCAACATCCTCCTGATCACCGGCATCATCATCACCTGCGTGTCCTTCCTGGGATTTCTCGGCGCACTCAAGGAGAACCGCTGTCTCCTCCTATCGGTAACACACACACAAATACTCAAAGCAGAGCACAGATTATGTGGTTTTCTGCTCCCTCTGATTACTTCATATTTTTAGGTAATTAACACTCTAGTTTTGGTACCCCCAAAGGGTATAATTTGTTTGTTTTTTTAAGCCTGTATAATTTTGATAAGGGGGGTGGGCTCTCTAACACTGCCTCTTCACTGTTGTGTACTCCAATTTTTGAATGCTACAAAAATAGCATTTATGTAACAAACGGAAATATCTAAAGAGTCAGTTCTCTGGGAAAAAAGGTAATTTAGATGTTAATCGGGACTAGTTTTTCTAGTTTTCTAGGAGGAAACACAAAGATGGGCATTTATGCGCATTCAAGTTTAAAACGTTCTCGAAATCAGACATGTTGAGCTACATGCTGTGAACTAGCAGCCGAAAATAACTTCACTATACAGTACCGTTTCATATGTTTATGTAAAGTGTTTCAGAGTAACATTCACATAAACCTTTATATTTATTTTTTACAGTTTTTCCTGATGCTCTTCCTCATGATGCTCTTGGAACTGACAGCAGCATGTCTGCTACTTGTATACGAGGGAGAAGTGTGTGACACATATGCTATACACAATATGTTCTGTTTTTAAAGCAAATGTATACATTGTATGTAATCACCAAATCCTCCGTTACTGTTCAGATTACTGAAAGAGTGAAGACCGATCTGACAAAGGGCTTGAATGATGCAAAAGGAAATTCAACACATTCAAAACAAAGTGACTGGGATAATATTCAAAAAAACGTAAGTGTGTCAGAGTGGAGATGTCATGTTGTGACACAAATGACTTTAGAAATGTGTTTATTTTTTTTGTCTGTCAAATTCATTTGTTTTAGCTTGACTGCTGTGGAATCCATAATGTAACAGATTGGGGAAACAACGTGCCAGAATCCTGCTGTATTCCTGAGGACCCCTCTTGTAAAAGTCATAAATACAGGCAAACGGTAGGCTCATACTAATCACTGATCCTTTCAGATTCATACTTGCTTTAATGTACCATAGAGGTCAAAGGTCACATTGTTACTGCTGCAGGTAATTTCAAAATGTTTTGTGTGCAGGGTTGTTTGTCAAAGGTGACAAATTTTTTTGAGAAGAATTTCCTAACCATTGGGGTCTCTGTCATTGTCCTCTGTATGATTGAGGTAAGCTGTTAACATACTATTTTACGCAGGTGTTGCAAAGTTAATCTATGAACCTGCAGATGTACCATGTCTCAGAAATTACCATCTTCACTTCTGTATAAAAGACAACTGGATTATAAAGTGAATGAATTGGTTAATACAATGTTCTGCTCAGAAACGTGGCATCTTCCTGTTAAAATATACCTAAACTTTGTTGCCTTTGACTGTATGGTTTAATTTATAGCAGTTAACAACCATGGCCTCAGTGTGTTTTATACTATAAAGATCCTTCAATATTAGATGGAGAGAACTCTGATGATCAGATAACCCATTATGAGCAAGTACCAGGCAATGGTGGGGAGAAAGAACTTTTTGACAGGAAGAGATCTCCAGACAGTGTGCGGGAGTAACTGAATACATGGTATTCCGAATACAGTTACTTTGTTGAAATAAATGGATTACACAGCGGTCTTTTCCTGTTTCATATGTTAGGCTATGCCCTCTCTATTTTTGGTAATTCCACATTGGTGGAAACCATCTTGCAGCCCATGTTACATCTACTAGAGCCAGAAGAGCCAGTGACAGTGGCAGAGAGCCATCTGGTAAAACTGGTTGGGAGTGAAGAGAAAAAAGGAAATAAAAGATGAATGTAGCTTGCAGCTCTTGAAAATAAAATAATAAAAAGCTAATGGTCAAGTACTTTTAACCTACATTCTTCTGTCCTAATGGCCAACTCCTGCTTTGGAATAGAAGTTAGGATGTACAGAAATGTAAGAAAAATTAACTTTCAGTTCACTTCATGCTAAACATTTTCCTGATGACTTTATACTTTGCCAGTTTCACATCTTACTGTTAAGACTAGTCCCCACTAAAGTTATAAAAGTGGTTTACATGTCTTTAACCAATGACTGTCCAGCATCCCTGTATATCAGTCACATTCGCTATCTGGCAATGGCAAAATAATGTGTGACGTTAAAGCCGCTACAGCCATCCTTCATATACAGTCTATGATTGCCGCAGACCAAGGCTGTATCCCAATTCAGGGTCTGCAGCCTTAAAGGCCGCATTTTAAGGCCGATTACATCACAGCGACGCGACGAAGACTGTCCCAATTCAAAGGCTGCTCGAAATGCGGCCCTCAAATGAGTCCTTCATTTCCCTGAATTTTAAGGACGTGGCGGTGTAGACTTCGTGGCCCAACATATCCCAGAATGCATAGCGCGGTGGTGGGTGTGGATAATTTTGGCGGAAAAAAAAACGGCGGATGAGGGGCGCCCGAAGAGTATCTTAGTAAACTAAGTGCTGAATATTATGTCACTTATTTATGTGCAAATGTTTAATAACGAAGAACATTAAAACATTACTGTTGGCCACATGTCGGCAAAGTTATGTGACATTAGTGACGTTTGTACTAACTTGGTTTTAAACCCTTTACTTTAAAATTTACGCCATTCAATAGCTGACCTTAATCTTACAGAGAATGATCAAAGCTCATGTAGAAACAAACAAACAAATGAACAAACGATTTTCTCCTTCATTTCTGTCAAACAAAGCTGTATGAAACGTTTCTAGCTGTTAGTATCATGGTTGCTAGGCAACCTGGGCAGCGCAACGGAGGCTAGACCGTCCCATTTCACAAGCCTCGCACTTCCGGCCTTAGCAGTCTTTAAGTGCGCGGCCCTTGAGGATCGTTGACGCTGCGTACTTTAAGGCTGCAGACCCTGAATTGGGATACAGCCCAAGATCTGCTCCCCTCCCACTTACCAAAGTGGGCCTCCAGCTGGACAATGTCCACTGCCACACCCAAAAACACAGCTCTAGAATGGATCGGGGAAGAAAAGACCACTCTTTAGATTGCAAAAGGAATAAAAATACTTCATATAAACAAGCATAAACCCAATGAAATTTCAGTCAGCTTGAGAAGCTCAGAATAACTTTTTTTTTTTTTTTAAAAAACAGTACAACATTGCATTTTATGTCCTTTTCCAGTTTAATTTCTATATTTCTGTTTACAGGTTTTGGGAATGTGCTTTGCCATGACACTGTTCTGCCACATTAGCAGATCTGGACTGGGCTACAAGTTCTGAATACCTTCAAACATGATCTTCCCATTTTACAGTAAATATCACTGTAAAGTTCTTTAGGAACTAGAGGGAAAGTTTCTGGAAAAACTTCCTTAAAATGAGAAAACTATTTTTCTAAACTCTTGCTTAAAGCTTAAACCTGTTTATGTACCTGAATATAAAGTATAACTGTAAATTCTGGCACCTTTGACCTTTAGTGCACTACTCCATTTCAGGTGAAGCTGTGTGCTGAGTTCAGTTTTGTACAGAACTTGCTTGGTGCCAAGTTTATCTTAAGGTCTGTCAACTTTTTAAAACAGTTTCTGTAAAATATTACCTTTGTACTAGTCTTTAATAAACTACTTACTGACAACAAATTTGGAAACATCCAATTAACCTGCAGTCAGCTGAGACTGAAGAAGTCACTTGGATGAGTGACAAAACGTTTCTCCCACAAAACGCTACGTCCAGATGAACACAATCAACGTTTGGAGATCAATTAACTTTATAAAAATAAAGAGCATAAACAGTGTTCTGTAGACTTCTGAACAATCTTGCTGTCAGATGACTTCCTGTTTATAGCTTGCCGTTTACTGATCTGTGGTGGAGCCTTAAAAATAACCACTTCCTCTTTTGACCCTGTTCAGCGAGTTTCCCTGAACAAGATTTCGTTTTAAGCTTAAGCGGGTCGAGAGGTCGTCGTTTAAAAACCAGTTAAATGTTTCACTTGGTAAGCTGATGAAACGAACTGTGTCCCAAAACAGACAAACAAGATTCCACTGATTGTATTGAAAGCTAAAAACAACAAGTTACAGATGAATTCATTTATTTCAAGAATAAATCCTGCATCATTACTGATCACAACACACACACACACACACAACCCTTAAGAAAAAAAATGATTTACATGTTAAAATAATTGTTCTCTTTGAAATCACAAAAACAGTAACAAGAAAACAAAAAAGAAACAGACTGTACACAGCAGAAAACACTATTTATTGCAAATTAACACCCCTGACACCTCAGAAACTATAGACAAGTACTCCAACTCACCTACAGATATGAAAAGACAATAAAATAAAATAAGAAACTACTCTGACACAGCTCTCATCCTCTGAAACAGTCGCAGTGCCTCTCTTCCCCCATATTATGGTGCCCCTTTGAGTCTCCAGATGAGAATCTCGTGTTTCCTGAAGCTGTTCAGGTCCACTTGAACAGAAATGTGGCACCTGTTCCCTCATCCTCCAGATGAAGACGTTCGGGAGGCATCCCCTCAATGTGAAACTGAGCACAAAATGGTTCAATAAGCTCTCCAAACCCACTCTACTTTTTACAGATGCACAGAAAACCTGGTCTGCTGACGTTATACCAAAGCACTCCTGATCTTATATTGTGGTTTAAAAAAAAAGTTTTGCTTTTTCTGAATGTTTATAAAAAGCAGCTCATTTAGAAAAAAAGAAAAACAAAGATTTCATTCAGCAGCTTCAGGCCATTCAAATACCCGTTAGTTACAGTTCCCTAAGTGTTGCTATTGTAGTGAAACCCCATGGACAACATCTTGCTTAGAGAAGAAGAAAAAAAAGAAAAAAAAAATGTTGACACCCATTTGTGCTCAGGATGTGTGAAAGCAAAGTTGCTAGAAATGCCCCTGCATTTGACAGAGTCCGAGTGAACAGAGGAGCCAACAGTACCGCGCCGAAACATACATTCATGTTGAGAATGTTTGAGAGAAAAAAAAGAAAGCGAGAGAGCGCCTGGTGCTGATGAACATTTCAAAGATAAACATTCCCAGTAAACATCTGATCCATTTCAGAGTGCTGTACTTGCAGATTAACATCTGCGATAACATCAATAAATAAGAAAGCAAAACAAAAAAAGCCCACCACAAAACCTCTCCCACACCCACCACATAACTGGAATGAGCATCAGTCAGGGTACCCAGCCCCTAGATTAACATGAGAATATTAAATTAGCAGTTCATTAGTGACAGACATCTGCATCAACAGGAGTTTTGCTTCATGTCTGTCACATCACCTGCAGGATTCACAGAAGCCTGAAACATCACCTCACACCTACTGCCTTCACTTGGGCGAGACCCGACCAGCAAGAGTCAATGCCTCAGAATACAGCACTGTTAGGACAGACCAGGAGGCATGGCTCCTGATCCCCTACTGTTAAGTCACCAAAATCACCACAGAGAGGGTTGCGTCTGTGCCCTTAATTTACTATGGATTAAATCTGCTTTGAGTGACTGCATTGTCAGGTCAACCTGTGAGCACTAGCCCGAAGATGCTAACAGTCCAGCTGAAGGAGAAACTAAAGGTTCTGTAGATATGACTATCGTTTCCATTTCTTTCATTAGTCAGTACTACAAATCTACAAAGGATTACACTGAAGAAGAGCAGTGGCTGATCTTCAGTATCCTGCTTTTTGTTGATGGCAATGAAATTGTTGTGGCTGATAAGCTTTAAGTAAAGATGAGTAAAGGCTTTTTAAGACAATATTTCCCCACCAGTATTACAATGAGCAAAAATGAGGGGCTGAAAGAGGGGCAAAAAGAAAAAAACAAATTAGATATCTATCTAGATATATCTATCTATCTCTCTCTCTCCACAAACCCCCAAAACAAGGCCACACACTATCACTGATCACCAGCTAAGGCTACTAGCTTTTAAACCAGCCCAGCTGAACCCTGAGCACATGCGTATTTCTTTGAAAGACATCATGAAGCAGGACCGAGCCACCTCGGTGTGTTACAAGCACAGAGGCGAGTAAATATTCAACTAATTCATCCATCCATTCACTTCCGCTTATCATTTTCAGGGTCACGGGGGGCACTGGAGCCTATCCCAGCTGTCATAGGGCGAGAGGCGGGGTACACCCTGGACAGGTTACCAGTCTGTCACAGGGCCAACACACAGGGACAGACAACCATTCGCACTCACATTCAAACCTAGTGGCAATTTAGATTATCCAATTAACCCATCCCCACAAGCTGCATGTCTTTGGACGGTGGGAGGAAGCCGGAGTACCCGGAGTGAACCCACGCAAACATGGGGAGAACATGCAAACTCCACACGGCCTGATGGTGGAATTGAACTCAGGACCTTCTTGCTGTGCGGCAACTAATTCAATCTCAGGAAAATAAAATGCAGGGCTTTCATTCATAACAAGTGAGCATCCCACCAAAGAAAAATCAACTGGATACAAGCTTAAAACAATCTCCTGGTGGGTAACATACAAACGGCTGGACGAGCAAACTAGACAACCCTGACATTTGTTCTGTTCTCTGAATACTACAGATTTTAATAATTCAGCTATTTCTTCAGAGTAGATTTGTGGCCATCACAACAGAGTTTGCACATTTGCCTTTAGATGTGATCTCACTTTTGTGAAAAATGTACACACCTCTTCAAGCCTAAATTAGAACAACTAATCAACCAAGGTTCTCACAGTTTTAAGGCATGCCCCACACCTATAGAAATATTTTGAGAATATGCGGACATGTGTGAGTGAACTATGGACGAGGGACTGCAGCATTGGAGAATGGACCTCTGGAGTGTGGAAAAACTAGCCAACACTGCTGAAGCTGTGTACCAAGCAATTCAATCTTTAAGGTGTACAAAACACTCACAATATGTAGCAGCAATACAACAAACCACTTAAGCCCATGTGGTGCAGAGGCTGGCACTCTGCTGTTCCTGCAGTGTGAGAGCTGTAAGGTGCGTGCCTCAACATGGAAACCTCAGTTTACACCTGGAATTGAAATGAGCCATCTGTTGAGCCCTTGAAACTACATCTGTACATTTCTAACAACAATGTCCTCTGATGACCTGACTAACATCTCACTTTGGAAAACATTTTGGTTTAGAAATGAATAACATCCACTGCTGAAGTATTGATCCTAACCATTTAGTCCCCGTGTTCAGTGGACTTGGAACATTAAAAGTATCACAGTGTTGCCTGGTAAGTGACACAAGTTAGGTGATGTTTCAGGACTTGAAAAGGGTAGAGGGGTGGGCAACTGCTTTTACTAAAAGTTTGTTTGAAACAGCACATTCTTAAGACTAAACACAGGATTTAAGGAATGGGATAACTTTCAAACCCTCAAACTGTAATTTGTAATGTTTAAATTTGGACATGCAGCCAGTTCTGCCAGGCCCTTCTCACTGACTTTCCATCCCCCCACAAACAGCATCAATGGAAACTTGATCCTCAGATGAATTTAGTGAATTTCAAAGTTCCTATTTGAAGAATATCTACCTGACAAGATACATTTATGTTTTATGTTAGTGAAAGAAAATATCTACCTCCAGGCCTTTCACTGCTTTGCTTCATGTACAGCAAAAGACTATAACAGGTTAAATGAGCAACTGGTATACATTTTTTTCCCATAAACTTCTTTGCATAGTTCAGTGTTCTAAGTTGCCAGGTCTTGTATAGATATTTGCAAGACCAGTAAATGCTGAAAGTCCACACTGGGGGCAAACATCTAACCTTTTACAAAACATATCACGTCAGGCACGTATTCAAAAAGAGTTGCTTTCAAATGAGTGGCGTTACATCTCAGGTCCCCATTCCATTTATGCTGTGTTACAGTGAAAGGGGCACATGCCCGCTGAGCATGGAGTATGTAAGTGGATCATGTGACTTGAACCAGTGGCTCCAGCTCCATGACTGATTTAAGTCCTCAAAGATCTGAATTAGACTCTTTTGCACTGTATGTGCAACCATGTGAGTTTCTTTAGAACAACTGAAACTCCAAAGCAGGTCTAAGAGCCAAATACAAGTCGAGATGTCGATTGACTTTCTCAGCTGGCAAGAGCAGACATTTTACACATGTCTACAAACAGAAGGTCTTTCTTTCACCTGATGGGCATGTGCGTGTCATTTGTTGAAGGGAAAAAAAAAAAAAAATTCACTGTCAGACTAAGGTTACTTCTACAGTCTGTTACTGAGTTTTGCTGCTGAGAGCTGCAGCTCCACAATGGTGGAGAGCAGCCAGCTGTGGCCTCTTTGAGGCACTGGAATGCTGTGGTCCTTGACAGGTTGGCGGCCTCTTTGCTGTGTGCTGTGGAGAGCTTAGAGGGGCATGAGCCTGGTGGTGTGGAACAGGAGGGGGTTCAGGTCCTCAGCATGGACAGCTCGATGGAGCGACGGCTCGGAGCGACTCCGCTCGATTTTCGGCAGCAAATCTTGCACCTGCTCAATGGACACCAGAATCTGAGGAAGGACAGAAATATTAGGAAAATTACAGACTAGTTTTGTCAACATTACGCAACTACATTGCATATGGTTTGGCAGTCACCTGATTTAAAGGATAGTATGAATTTACAGGCAACTACAATGACACGTCCATGTCCTGCAAATTATTTGTATTGAGCACTCCGATTTGCTTTTCCAGAACTTTCATTAAAGCATCCTGTGCAAGATTCCTCACTGGTGGCCTACAGTCCTGCTGTATCTTGCTTTACATCAAAAATTTCTCCAGGTCTTTATGTTCACCTAAATTCTTCCAAAAACAAATCCTCTTTAGATTGATACAGAGGAGTGGCTGTGGCTCAGGCAGTACAGTAGGTCAACTACTAATCGGAAGGTTGGTGGTTCGATCCCTACAATAAATGATCATCTTTCTGACAGAACCCAGTTGTCGCCAAAAGTTTTGGATAAAGTAAAAGTTTCAAGTTAAATTTAAAGAAAGCCCTTAGAATGTCGAGTCACAGGACCTTTTAACATTGCAGGATATTTTTTATTAAAGTGATAAACGATAAACCATACAAGACTGACCTGTGGAAAAAGGGGCCTTTCATCACGTTTAAACTTCAGGCAGTCGACGATCAGCCTCTTCATTGCTTTGGGTGAGGTACTATACAGCTTACTGAGGTCTGGAGACAGGTAACCACGTCCAACCATGAAGATTATCTGACAAAGAAAAAGAGGACCGAACAAGGTGAGCTACAGAACAAATGTAAGTATTACATCAAAGGTCTGAAGACAGCTTAAGAAACTGGGCCACAAGTCAACCTGGTCTCTGTTGTTGATATTGGAGTAAGGCAGGGTTCCTGACATCAGCTCAAACAGAACTACTCCGTAGCCATATACGTCTGACTGGAACGTGTATGGGTTTGTGTCCTGCATGCGGATCACCTCAGGAGCCTAATGAGAGGAGAGAGGAAAAAATGAATTAAAAACTGACAAAGAGGTACTTTAACACTACCGATTACACTAATTTAGCTTTTTGTAAAGATGTTGTGACTTAACCAGATTAGAAGCAAATACACTACAAACCCTTGTACATAAAAACTGCATGTATGGATATAGGGTCTATCAAATAATGTGCGTGTGACCTTTACAGTGTTTAAACAAGTGGATGGAAAACTTCCAGGGTTCCAATATACAATGAAAAACCATCATATTTCTATTATTCTGCTTTACAGTTAATGATACAGATGTGACTTGATGTTATTTACAGTAATCACTTTTCAAGAAAAGTCGTCAAACAAACAATATAACTTAACCTGTCAAGACTCAAGATGTACACAGGTTATAAAGGACAACATTAACATGCATCGGTAATAGTATGCATCAGCCGCTCATTTTGCAAGTATCAGCAGCTGAAGAATGACATGATGTAAAAGTATTACTAAAGATCAACAATTTCTTTACCAAAACTGTTTTTTTGTGGTGTGTGGCACCCAGCACAGTCAGAACCTGACATCTCTTTGGTGCATGATTTCAGTCAACTCCACCAACTTGACTGACATGTGGCACTGTGACATGACACAACAGTCCCAATAGAAAAAGGAACCTGCCCAATGAGTGCTGTGGGAAGCTGGATAATCAGCCAATTGTGGCCACGGGCAGGATCAACACTGTTGCCAAGCTAGAACCGAGGAGTAATAACACTAATGACCGACACTGCAGTTTGTTATGTCTGTCGGCATAGCGACGTATCAGTGGGGACTTAAACACATTAGATTTCAGACAGAGCCATTGGTCTTTAGTAACTAGTTAGGAGGGAAAAAAGCTCCCTCGTAGAAAACAATTTAAGTAAGGGCAATGTCAGACTGAAGGTGAAAGAAGACACAGCCACAGTTCATGTACGGGTGGCTGTGGCTCAGGTGGTAGAGCAGATCAGCAACTGATTGGAAGGTTGGTGCTTCGATCCTTGGCTTCCCCAATCTATATGTCAAATATCCTTGGGCCAAGATACTAAACCCAAGTTGCCCTCGGATGCGTTCATCGGAGTGTGAATGTAGATTAGTTTGCACTTGTGTTTAGAAGTGCTTATGTGAACGGGTGAATGAGGCATGTTGTATACAGCGCTTTGAGTACTCCGGAGAGTAGAAAAGCGCTATATAAGAATCAGTCCATTTACCATGTAATCAAGAGTCAAGTTAAATGTTCTAGCTGCTGCCATGTTGGATTTTTAAAATCAATGTCACGAGGACAGGTGGATCCGACTGGCAAAACAAGAGATTCTGTATGCTGAACTTAAACTGAAATTTTCAAATTTAATAGGACTTGAAACTAGCAATTTAGCCCAAGAACTCATCTGAAACAGAATTGAGTACTCATACAAAGGAGCAGAGGCTCATTTTGCTCTAGTGTTCTATAAAACCCAAAATCTTTTCAAAAACTGCTCCCCCTACTGGCCTTAAAATGTCATATAGACTCTGAGCTCTACAATAAACATGTTAAGTATCCTTACCATCCAGAGAATGGATCCGCTGGGTTGTTCTACCTGCTGAGAACCAGTCCATCGAGCCTTCACTGTAGCCAAGCCAAAGTCACCGATTTTAACAGTCCAGCCCTCATGGAGAAAAATATCTGGCAGCAAATCTCAGAAAAATACAACAGACAGCTGCTGGACGTTTTCATGGTATCAGTTACTGCATAAACATTTCACAAGAAAGAAGTTATAAAAAGTGAGACTGACAGAGGAAACTACCCAAAGTAAACAATGGGAAACAAAGAAATGTCCACCTGACAGTGTGGAATGACTCGACAAACTCAAATTTAATACCTCAGTTTCAAATTCAAATGTTTGTCCCTGACAGCAGCGATGCACCGTATCATCTTAAAATTGGCCTCTTCATGAAAACAAGGGAGAGGTGTCTTCAAGGTAAGAGTCAGCATAGAGTTTGTTTCTTGTGTTAAGAGTACTGACACATCACAGTTTTAATGGTTTGGCTGCTCTGTATATCACTGTCTATTAAAAGGAAATGCTTTTTGTGTGTTATTAAACCTTTAATAACTGCAGAGCATGAGGCTCAAATTAGCACGTGTGATTACGGGTTAAAAAGGTACAGCTATCTAAACTCAGAAACACACAATGACTGCACTTATGTACACCATGCACAAGAGAAGGATACTGTTTGATTTTAGATCTCGATGAATTATGTTCTTTGCATGAAGATAACTGAAAGAAAAAGCAAAAAAACCCAATTTGAAAACTAGTAAATTAAATTCATGGGTGCCAAACATTTGTATACAGAATGAGCTTCTTGCACTACAAAAAGACTTTATGTCTGCTACTTGGCCTGACTAAGTGATGATGGTGAAATGGAATATTGCAGCAAGTCTTACTCCATGCCCTGTGCTGTCTGTCTGGCCACATCAATGCGACGCACAGTATCAAACTTGCTCTCTAAGACATGCAGATGGCGGTACAGGCTGCTGCCTTCACACCATTGTGTGATGATGGCAAAGTTGGGCTTAGTCATGAAGCCCATGAACAGCAGGATGTTGACGTGGCGGGTCTTCCTGTAGAGAACAGAAATAGTGAAACTTAGAAATTCCATTACCTCATCCGCAGTCAGAAAGTTGTAGTCACCACATTGTTAAGAGTTAAATTAAAGTGCTATAACAATGTGAACTGGTGTTAATAAAACCAGTTTATGCAGCATTAATAATACTAATATCATTATCATTATTAATAACTCCACCACCAGCAGCAGTTGTGGAAAGATTTGTGCAAATAAAACCAAGTTAAAGTCATGTAAACCACTGCTCACCGCAACACCTGCATTTCATTTTTAAAGGCTTGTAACTGCTCAGGCGTTGGCTCTTTGACTTTGAGGATCTTGATTGCCACATCTCCATGCCACTTTCCCTTGAAGACAGTTCCAAAGGAGCCAGAACCTATTCTCTTCTGGATGTTGACTTCTCGAGAGTGGACCTCCCAGTAGTAACTTGAATCTCTGTTGCCTCCTCGGTGCTGAAACAACAGATTGACTGTTAAATTTGTTAAAAAGAGATAGCAGTTCAATGCATTCAAAGGTTGCCCTTGTGAATATGTAAAGTGACCAGTGGCCTGTGAACAATGTTAAAGACACCCTACCACTTTCTTTTTGTCATCAGAGGACGAGGGCTTGCGCTCCCTGGGTTCCGAAGGGGACTTTGGTGGCTTCTTCCCTGGAGAGCCAAAAGAAGAGGGCGGGCTGGTGGAGGGCTTAGGTGAGGGTTCAGGACCTGCAGCAACAAGAGACAGCACAACATAAGTGTCATACATAGAATAACAAATGTATTCTAAAACAGAAGAGAGGGGGAAAAATGGAAAGCATACCTATTGTGTTGTTGAACTTTAGTGCTTCCTAAGAGGAGATATGCAACAAAGTTATTTTGATGAATACACAGTGGAGGTGACAATCCTTCAAGCAAAAGCAAACAAGCAGCCAACACCGACCTCTATAATCATGGCAGAAGCAGGGTCCAATGTGCTGACCATATGAACATTGGGAGTAGATGTGGAGCGATGCCTCTGTAGAGACTGACCATCTCCGCCTGACATGGGGAAGTGAAAGGTTGAGGACGGGGATGGGGACAGGTGGCCCATTCTGAGCAAAAAGAAAGAAGGCCAAAATTTTGATTAAAATATACATTTCACAAAATAAAGCAATGCTGCAATTTTGATAGAACGCCATCTGCCCAGCTTACCCAGAAGGCTCTGGGGTTAAGGCTGGGTTGCTCTGCGTGGGGGAATTTTCTGGCAGTATTATCTGTGGGTATCCATCTGGGCAAGGACTGGGATCAGAACTGGACATAGGATTGAAAGAAAACAATTAAACAATATCACAGAAGTTTCATACTATTCAGGCTCCAATTATGTGCAAAATTTCTGTTATTTAGTACTAAATAATTTAGTAAGTGCATATTTGCACCGTTTTTTTAATGTCAAGTCTGAATCTGATCATCTAGGCACATCACAAAAAGATGGTCCGTATATCTCCATTTTTCCCTGAAACTGTTCTGAATTTTAAGAACTTCAGGTGTTTTAATTGTTTTTCAACATCATTAGGGCTGGGCCATATCATACCGTTCACGTTAACACTGGTATAACGTTCGGCAACGATAAGAAAATGAAATACCGCGATAGAATATGGGTAAAACTTTGTTTTTTGTTTGTTTGTGCCTTTGTTTTCATACGCACATGGTGGAAAAAGCAGGGCGGCGACGGAGAATGAGAAGGGCGAAAGCGGATCGTTGAATAAAACGGATGAACCAGAATTGGTTTGTAAAAATGCTGCAACTTCAGTGGTGTGGCACTGGTTTAGCTTTTGTCTGTCAGATACACGACAAAGCACTATTTTTGGTAGCGCATGCTAGCGGGCCGTCGTTATTACCGTGTTTTTTGGAAAATACGGCACTTAAAATCAATCCTTTGATTTTTCTGAAAATCAACAGTGCCCCTTATAATCCCTTGTGCCTTATGAATTCTGGTTGTGTTTACTGACCTCGAAACGATTTTATGTGGTACACGGTGCTGGAAAAATCTGTCAAATGTTTTAGTACGACTTTGCTAAGCTACGAACCCGCACCGCTTGATGGATTGTTGGAGCATTATGGCTATCGTAGGTAGGAGCCTCGGAGTGATACGTACTGTGCGTCAACATAATATTACCGTATTGTGTGTGTATAACCTCTTTCTAAGTTTTGTGGATATTATACATGGTTATATGTCAGCCAATTTCCACTGCCTTTAACTTTAACTAGAGAACGCACATAAACAGGCAGCTGTTTTTTTTTTTTGTTTTTTTTTTTGTTTTTTTAAGTGAAAATAAATTATTAGAGCAAAAAAAATCCAATCAAAGTTGTGGAGTTGTAAAGTATTTTGTCTAGTGTCAATTATATCGTTATCAAATGTATATTGTGATAAATATTTTTGGTCATATCGCCCTGCTCTAATCAATCAGTCCCAATAAAGTTATTTACAAAGACTAAAGTAAAAGACTATTTTAAGAGTGCAGAAGGAAAATTACAGTGTGTAAAAATCATTAGATTTTAGTAGATGGCAGATTGCAGTCAACTAAATGTTGTTGTTGGGATTTTTTTGGTTTTTTTAACCCTCCCAATTCAAGTTCATAATCCTAGCTACGTTGGCTCTTCTAGGAGAAACGTGTTAGTCAGCTAAGACAGTGAAAGAGGCCAATATGAGTTGAGTGAGTTGTTGAGGATATCCTGAACTAAGGAGCTCGGAAAGAAAAACGTCCGAACTTTGAGTTTCTTGGAAGACGTTTCACCTCTGATCCGAGAAGCTTCTTCAATTCACAGCTCCTTAGACGACAATGACCAGGATGACCAAGAACCTTCACACACATATCCTGACCTTTTCTTTTGTAAACGCTGCTGTTAGCATTTAGAGAAACTCTCTTTGAAGTGGATCCAACATTGTTGAACTTAAACATTTAGCGGACAAACTCCTATACACAAGGAGAATACACTCAAACTGTTTATCAGAAGGAAAGTGTGATTTTTAGGACACTGCAGTCTAACGTTAGCTGGCCAACTCTTATAACCAGCCGTTTAGTTGGCAGTCAGCTGTCTGGAGTCTAATTACAATAAGTAATTGCAATAATATTGGGAATAAAGAAGCATGTTTTTGCATGTTTTTGTGTGCTAGAGCCTTGACTGCAGTTCAGGAGATGAGGCTTGAGGTGAAGAGGATGAGGTGGAAATGAGGAAAGAGCATTTAAAAGCCTTTTGTGATCTTTAAAGGCTTACTATGTAAGCCTTTAAAGATCACAAAAGGCTTACTATGTATGTCTCTACATAAAACATGATTAACCAGAATACAATGTTCATCTCAGCCACTGTAATCAAAATTACAGGGCAACATGGCAGCTATAAAAAACACAACAACTAACAAATTAAAAAAACAACAAAAAACTGTATGGCCTGTATGTCGACATCATGTTGCAAAGTCTGGAAAATATCGTCTGAATCCATAGAATTGTGGCCCTCCTTAAAAATAGGACTTATTTTCCAACTAGCCACCTTCTCTTGGTGAAATATTACCAGCAAAGCATCTGGTACAGCCAACGATAAACACTACTCCAACTCACCGCTCTCTTATAGTATCCATGTCCACACACACGGTGGGGACCTTGCTACTGCAGTGTTGGTGAAACTTGTAGCCACATGTCTGACATCTGAAGCCATTGAAAAGGAACTTGTGGCAAAAATCACAGTAAGCCAGCTTGAAGAAAGTTTTGCGTACCTATACAGATAGAGTTCATGAAATTTACTTTGCAGTAATAACATTTAAGACCATCAAGGCTAAAAACAGCAGCAATTCAATTAGAGTATCACAGGCCAAAAACGTATGAACAAAAGGTATTTCACATAAGCTATGAACATTTTATACACAGGTATGTGAGATACTTACAAAGTTGTGCATGGTCAGGGGAATATCATCCAGGACCTCAACTAAAAGCTCCTCTCCAACTAGAGGAGTTATGTCTGTGTCCCAGTCCGTCAGTCTTTTTCGACTAGAGGGGCAAAAAAAGGAACATTTAGAAGCAATTTAAACACTCTTTGTACATATCACCAATATTGAAACCCCTTTCAAGGTTTAAAATGGCTAAGATAACAAAAAAATAACAACGGAGAGGTCTTCATTATCCTAATTGACCAATGCACTTAATTTGTATATCAATGAGTTTCTCAGAAATGTCAACAACTGTTTATGGTGCGAGAAAACAGTTTACAACTATGTTGAAGCATCAAAACTGCTAAATTACAAATTCTACCTTTAAGCTGTTGAATGTTCACAGACAGCTAGAGTAAAATTTTTACTTTCATTCATTTTTCTCTTTAAAGTGGATCTTTCATGGTCATTTCCAACTTTTATCCTGAGATTCTACTAGCGTAGCTAAAGTTTGAACAGAAGGTCAGTGATTCTTTCCCTTTGTTAAGACTGTTTTAATATTTAATGAAGCATAGGAATGTTACCCATCGTTACACAGGAAACCCTTCAAATGCATTATGGTAACAAAAAAAAAAAAAATACACAATGAATAATTAATTGTATATTAGTTGTTTATCAATGCATATTGACTTTTCTACCGTTTCAGCCTTTGAATCAACTTCACATTACATCTTCAGCCTCTGTTATATACATGTGTTTGTCTAACATGTAGTCTTGTGACAGCTGTTCACTATTGCCTCTCAGAGTTTCATGTGGGCTAAAAGGAATGCAAAGTCATTTTCCAATATGATGTGAGAGGACGTGGCACAAACAGCAGTGCAATCTTACCCTCCTAGAAGGCGAAATACAGCACAGCACTCTTGGCTCAGGCCTCTCACTTTGAGCGCTTTATCTAGAATCTCATGCACAGTCTGTCCTTGGCGGACATTCACCTGAAAACAGAATGCCATATTTGAATACGTGTGACTTTGACATGACATTCTCTGATCACACAGGTAACACTTGGGTAAAATGGCAGTAACAAAGAGCATCAATTTTGACCATACAAGAAACAAACATTACATTAGATGATGCAGGTTACTGTTCCCATTATGTGTTTAGGAATGTGGAATGTAAAGCTACATGTAAATGTGGCTGAATATGATTCTTTGCTTTCCAGCTTTTTCTTCATGCTGTAAGTGGGAAATAAATTCCTCAGTCTCTGTCGCCATCTCTCTCATCTCCCCTTCCCTAGTTAGAGGTGCACACAGGAGAACAAACAAGAAAGACAAAAAGGGGCATCATGTCTCTTGTCTGAAGAGCTGCAGATGGGAGGAAATACCATGAGCAAATCAACCGTTCTTTCTGTACCACACACCTAAAGGTTTAGAGTAATAGTGGGTGGATTGAGCAGAACTAGAAGGATCTGTACCTCTCAAGAATCAGGAAACGGGCAGGGAAAATCATCACAGACCCCTCACACCCTGGACACAGACTTTTTGATCTGCTGCCCTCTGGCAGACGGTACAGAAGCCTGCAGACCAGGACCACCCAACATAGGAACAGTTTCTTTCCCCTCGTCATCTCCCTTCTTAACAGTTGACCTGTCACACTGCTCCCACTGCCAGACTGCAACTGCACCTTATGTACATTCTGTAGTAGGGCTGCCACGATTAGTCGACTAGTCACGATTACGTCGACTATCAAAATCGTCAACGACTGATTTAATAGTCGACGCGTCGTTTGAAGCTTTGTAAGATCACAAAAGACGCAGGAATGAGTAGTAGGATTTAAGAGTGTAATAACGGACTGAAACAGAAGAGGGCAGCACTGCATGGATGCCAGCTGCCGTTAAACCCTGAAGAAGAAGAAGCTGTGTCCCAGAATTCATAGCGCAGCCCAGCTCAATTTCCAACAACGGCGGCAGCTAGTTAGTTTTAAAATTACTCTTATTATTCTTTTCTGGGTCACAAAATAAACGTAGCTGTGTAAACCTCAAATATTTGCTCAGTTTATCAAGACGCCACATATTTTCAAAAGCGCGCCGACGTTTTCGGAGACGTCTGTTACCCACTAGCTCGATAGCTAGCTAGGCTCACTAGAGCCCGTGAGAACACCGGACTCCCGGCAAATCGTTTTCAAACCCACCGCCTTCTTTCGCTACTCGGGTTAAACATACATAAGTCACTTAGATAACTTAAACATGTTATTGTTTGGCTTTTTTTTGTATTTTATTTGTTCCTGAGTAAATCGGTTTGGCTGAGATTAAAGTTATAGTTTTTACACAGCTGAATAAACATCAAGCAGACAACTGCTTATCAGAAGTGTGAGATGCTCGAGAATATACTCCGGTGTCCTGTTATATTTTAGATAGCAAGGAGCAGACGGCTGAGTTTATTAAACTCCACGGAAACAATCTGCAAATTTAATTAAAATTTTATAAACTAACATCTTGTCTTTATTTTTAGTTAGCACATACCTTAAACACTTAAAGCTGTAAGCTAATGATAGTTATATATGAGCAGATGCTGCTGGTGCAATATGCTGTACGTTTTACGTCCAATGGATGATGATCTGATTAGTCGACTAATCGCAAAAATAATCGGTGACTAGTCGACTATCAAAATAATCGTTTGTGGCAGCCCTATTCTGTAGTATTCATTCCACCTCATTTCATTTCTGTATTTTATGTATACAAGTTTAGATTCGTTATCTATAGTTGTTTACACAGCTTTGTGTATGTATGTGTAATGTGTGTATATAGATGTGTGTGTGTGTGTGTGTGTGTGTGAGAGATTTACATTGCTGTGCTTGAGAGCCACCATCTACCAGAACCAAATTCCCTGTATGTGTCTGCACATATACTTGGCCAATAAACACGATTCTGAACTAACCTTTTTCAAAATGAAACGAACTGAACTACATCCCGACTACCGCTTACACATCTGGGCGCTAACTTAGGCTGAGACCCCATCTAAATGAACCTCTCCATAAAACCTTTTATTTCAATAGTCACCTGAAAATAAAAATAAAAATATCTACTGAATCACCAGCCAAATGTCATTTTAAAAAATAAATATAACTTCAATTTACACATCATTATGGCTAGGGCTGCTCAATTACCGTAATTGTCGGGCTATAAGCCGCTACTTTTTGCACAAGCTTTGAACCCTGCGGCTTTTAGTCAGGTGCGGCTTTTCTATGGATTGTCCATGAGCGGATTTGTTTTGTTTGTTCCGCTGTTGTACGGCACTACGTTGCCTGGCGGAAGGATCGGGGTTCAAGAGTGGTATGTTGGTCACATGTCCATCCGCCAGGCAACGTAGTGCCGTACGAAGTAGCACGAAAAGCAAACTTCAAAGTAGCGCTACGCGTTCAGCGGGAGGTGTGGATGACGAGCGGCGATAAACTTGCGAAAAGCAAGTTATGCTCAACTCCACCATTGGATTCTGACAGCGTGGAAAAGTGTGAAAACATCCACGATCACCAACGGATTTCGAAGGGCTGGACTGTTGCATGATGGAGAGGAGGACACCGCCACGGCCCTTCTGAGGGTGTTCGACTCTGAAACTGACAAAGAGGATTTGTTTGGTTGGTTTTGAAAGTGACAACGAAGGAGAGAAGCGGAGAGTGAATGACGAAGCCATCCTGAGCCTGTTTGTATCCGACACTGGAGAAGAGGACTTTGGTGGTTTTAGTGCGCAGGAAGAAGAGAAAGATGGTGGTGAATGACTGACTTTTCTTCTTGTTAAAACAGTGTCACTGCACCTGAGCCTAAAAGGTAGTCCGAATCTATTTTTCTGGTGTGCTGTAGGTTATTATGTACTACATTTGTTACTCATTTATGAAGCACAGTACATGTTTCGTACTTGTAATTACCGCTACTTGTACATATACCTAAAAAGTTATGCAAATATGCACCCATAACTTGTTTTTCAAAATATTAATAAAAGTGATGTCTCCAAACAGCCGTCTCTTTCCTGACAATTCGCTTTGTGCATATTCTCTTACATATGATGAGTCAACATTGAAACACCTGCGGCTTTTGGTCAGGTGCGGCTAATGTATGTACAAAACAGGATTTTCCCCTGATTTTAGCTTGTGCGGCTAATATTCCGGTGCGCTCTGTAGTCCGGGAAATACGGTAATCGAATTTTAATCACGATTACGATCTGGGCTTTCAACGATCATTAAAAATGACTGAGCCGATTATTAGCCCCTCCCTCATTTATCCGCGACACCTTAAAGGCCGGTCCGTGAAAATATTGTCAGGCATAAACCGGCCCTTGGCGCAAAAAAGGTTGGAGACCGCTGATTAAGAGGACCCGAGGGAAGCTCGAAAAGCTCGGAAAGCTAAGCAGAAGTTATTTGGAGAGGAGAGTGACTGCCGTTGGTTGAAAAGAGAGGTTAAAAAAAAAAAAAAAAAAAAACTTCAGTGGTGTTGTACACTATTTTATATTATTATTTAAAGTCATTATTCAATACATTGTTATTGTTAACCCTTTAAAGCCGGTCAGAGCAGCATGCTCCGTTTTGTGTAACTATTTTTAAATCCCTGTAGAACCTGAACCGTGTAAGCTAGCGCAATATTTTTTTTTTTTTTGCATATGAAACCAGAGGAGTTGTACTTGCATCTTATGCCATCAGGTTGTCCTCGGTCACGGTTTCCTTCCACATATAGCTTTGCAAAAGTTGCATAAAAAGGGCTTGCAGGAACAAAAACATAATATTCCAGAAACACGCTTTGCCGATCCGATCAGCTGTTCGTAACACTTCCCACATTGAAACAGACGTCAGCGCGAACTATCGCATGTCCGCCATTTCCTGCCCGAAACCGGAAGTGACATAATTTTCGCGGAAAATGTAGTTTTTTACTTGTAGGCTTTAAAAGCCTATACTGGTGTTTTTATAAGTCATGTTTGACTTTTCTGAATAGTTTCTGGGATGCTTAGAACTCGAAATGCACTGCTGGAAATAGTTTATTTTGATGCACATGCTGTTTTCTTTGCAAATTTGCATCATAGGATTGTTTTTTTCGTTTTTCCTGCAGTGTATCTCCAAAATAAAACTATGAAGACACTCAAAATAGATTTCCTGTTGTTGTAAACTATTTTTTGCAACTTTTTTGTATTTAAAGTTTTGAGGGATAAACCTCTTAAATTTCTCCAAGTAGAAATATATGTAAAAAACAAAACAAAAACTATTTTCAATTTTTTTGTAGTTTATTGCACTTTTTTGCAATTAATGTAGTTACTATGGACTTAATGCATACATATTATTAAAATATGGGCTATAACAGTTGTATAGAAACTTGAAATGCTCCCACAAATGGCACTACAACATGTAAAAAAATAATATAAGCTCTGGCGGACTTGGTTCTATAGTAGGTCGTAAGGGTTAAATAAATATCGTCAAATAATCGAGATCTCAATTTCAGTGAAAATAATCGTGATTATCATTTTTGCCATAATCGAGCAGCCCTAATTATGGCATTAATTGCTTGGTTGACAGAGCCAACACAATCAACACCTTTGGTTATCCCAATGAAGAAAAACCAATTACATTTTTAAAAAAAATAACAACAACACAGCACTTCATATTATCTCAAAAAGTAAGAAAGCACCTTCCTACTTGTCTGCTACAATAATATGTAGTGACATACCCTTGCCACCACACATGTGGAACTGTCAAACGTCAGCTGTGTGCTTATGTTAGCACATCACAATTGGCCAATAGGTTCTCTCATTTTGTGGCTGGTTTGGAGGCAGGGACTCAATAACCAACCTCTTCACAGTTACTCAGTTCTTCCCTACATTTCTATTCGGGACTGAGTGTCATGTCTCTCCCTTATAATGTTGACTAGTCACGATTACGCCGACGACTAATTTAATAGTCGACGCGTCATTTGAAGCTTTGTAAGATCCCAAAAGACGCAGGAATAAGTAGTAGGATTTAAGAGTGTAATAATGGACTGAAAAGGAAGATGGCAGCACTGCATGTACAAGGATGCCAGCTGCCGTTAAACCTCAAAGAAGAAGCAGTGTCCGTTATAGCAGCTGCGTCCAAATTCAGAAACCGCATCCTCCTGTGCCTGCATTTGTAGGCCGATTACGTTACAGTGACACGACGAAGACTGTCCAAATTCGAAGACTCCGACAAATGCAGCTGACAAATACGCCCTTCATTTCCCCAAATTTGAAGGATGGGTCGGGTGTATACTTTGTGGCCCAACCCATCCCAGAATTCATAGCACGGCCCTGCTCAGTTTCCAACAATAGCGGCAGCTAGTTAGTTTTAATATTACTCTTATTATTCTTTCTGGGGCACAAAATAAACGTTTAACATATTTTCCAGGCAAGAATGTAGCTGTGTAAACTTCAAATATCTGCTCAGTTTATCAAGACATCACATATTTTCAAAAGCGCTCTGACGTTTTCGGTAGGGGTGCAACGATACTCGTATCGATATTGAACTGTTCGATACAGTGCTTTCGGTTCGGTACGCATATGTATCGAACAATAAACATTTTTTAATTTATTTTATCAACTTTCCTTCTGATGATGCTGTCTGTGTTGAGCGCTCAGTGGATCTGCGCTCAACAGTGCAGCCTAGGCGGAGTAGTCGAACGCAGATTCACTGAGCGCAGGGCAAGCTAGCCAGACAGAAGTTAAGCTCTCCTTGCAACATGGCAAACTGAACCTCCCCCACCCTCATTCAGATCTGGCGTTTGGAAATATTTTGGTTTTCATGTGAAGTATGACCCTGAAGGTAAGAGCGTCATGGACTAAAGTAAAACAGTATGTTGGATGTGCCACACAATGCTCAATTACATGGGTGGGAACTAGTGTGTTAGCGCAGTTAGCTCGTTAACGTGTTGGCAGTCCAGCCCCACGCACGGGGCGATCGGCGGTAGCTCGTTAACGGAGATTTGCCGTGTTGTGGCGTTAACGTCATTTCAACGAGATTAACGCTGACAGCACTAGTGGGAACACAACGAATATGACTGCACATTTACGCCGACATAATCCTAGTGCAAAATCAAGTGGAAGCAGACAAAAAACAACAAGCACGCATGCTACAAACTTTACCAGAGTAAACATTGCACTCTATTACATTTTACACAGCTTTTTGGGGACGCAATTTGGGTTGTACATTTAGCATTCAAGAATATACTTTAATACAATGCACATGATTCTCCTTATGGGGACCTGATATGTTTAATATGCTGCAGAGAATATAGTCCAGAAGAAGCGTATAGTATAGCTTTTATTTTGGAAAGAGCCATTTCTCTGTAATAAACTCTCTTTTCCAAAGATGAGTGATTCCTCAATCAGATACAGGGCTCGCAAAATCACTAGCCCGACGTCCTGGGGCTAGCGATTTTTCCAGTCGGGCTACCAAAATCTATCTCTGCCCTGCCCGTCGGCCTATCATAGGAAGGAAAAATATATGTCAATGCTTTTGCATTCTTTCGGAAATGTAGCTGGGTAATTATGTCATTGGCATCGGTGAGCCACTGTCAATATGTGACCTATTGAAATCGCGTTTGAATTTGCGCTTGTTTTTTTGCTTTCACTTTGCAATCGCGCGAACTGTGTATAGAGAGCGACAGCACTCATTGGTGAGTGATAATAATTTGCGCACCAACTACAGTGGGGCAAAAAAGTATTTAGTCAGCCACCGATTGTGCAAGTTCCCCCACTTAAAATGATGACAGAGGTCAGTAATTTGCACCAGAGGTACACTTCAACTGTGAGAGACAGAATGTGAAAAAAAAAATTCCATGAATTCACATGGTAGGATTTGTAAAGAATTTATTCGTAAATTAGGGTGGAAAATAAGTATTTGGTCACCTCAAACAAGGAAAATCTCTGGCTCTCACAGATCTGTAACGTCTTCTGTAAGAAGCTTTTCTGTCCCCCACTCGTTACCTGTATGAATGGCACCTGTTTGAACTCATCATCTGTATATAAAACACCTGTCCACAGCCTCAAACAGTCAGACTCCAAACTCCGCCATGGCCAAGACCAAAGAGCTTTCGAAGGACACCAGGAAAAGTATTGTAGACCTGCACCAGACTGGGAAGAGTGAATCTACAATAGGCAAGCAGCTTGGTGTGAAAAAAATCAACTGTGGAGCAATCATCAGAAAATGGAAGACATACAAGACCACTGATAATCTCCCTCGATCTGGGGCTCCACGCAAGATCTCATCCCGTGGGGTCAAAATGATCATGAGAACGGTGAGCAAAGATCCCAGAACCACACGGGGGGGACCTGGTGAATGACCTGCAGAGAGCTGGGACCAAAGTAACAAAGGTCACCATCAGTAACACACTACAACGGCAGGGAATCAAATCCCGCAGTGCCAGACGTGTTCCGCTGCTGAAGCCAGTGCATGTCCAGGCCCGTCTGAAGTTTGTCAGAGAGCACATGGATGATACAGCAGAGGATTGGGAGAATGTCATGTGGTCAGATGAAACCAAAGTAGAACTTTTTGGTATAAACTCAACTCGTCGTGTTTGGAGGAAGAAGAATACTGAGTTGCATCCCAA
Organism: Astatotilapia calliptera; assembly: GCF_964374335.1. Lineage (NCBI taxonomy): Eukaryota > Metazoa > Chordata > Actinopteri > Cichliformes > Cichlidae > Astatotilapia > Astatotilapia calliptera. The sequence continues at coordinate 10,503,019 of NC_137433.1, read as the reverse complement.
GAACACCATACCTACTGTGAAGCATGGGGGTGGAAACATCATGCTATAGGGCTGTTTTTCTGCCAAGGGGACAGGACGACTGATCCATGTTAAGGACAGAATGAATGGGGCCATGTATCGTGAGATTTTGAGCCAAAACCTCCTTCCATCAGTGAGAACTTTGAAGATGAAACGAGGCTGGGTCTTCCAACATGACAATGATCCAAAACACACTGCCCGGGCAACAAAGGAGTGGCTCCGTAAGAAGCATTTGAAAGTCCTGGAGTGGCCTAGCCAGTCTCCAGACCTCAACCCCATAGAAAATCTGTGGCGGGAGTTGAAAGTCCGTGTTGCTCGGCGACAGCCCCAAAACATCACTGCTCTCGAGAAGATCTGCATGGAGGAATGGGCCAAAATACCAGCTACTGTGTGTGCAAACCTGGTAAAGACCTATAGTAAACGTTTGACCTCTGTTATTGCCAACAAAGGTTATGTTACAAAGTATTGAGTTGTATTTTTGTTATTGACCAAATACTTATTTTCCACCCTGATTTACGAATAAATTCTTTACAAATCCTACCATGTGGATTCATGGATTTTTTTTCACATTCTGTCTCTCACAGTTGAAGTGTACCTCTGGTGCAAATTACTGGCCTCTGTCATCATTTTAGGTGGGGGAACTTGCACAATCGGTGGCTGACTAAATACTTTTTTGCCCCACTGTATGTCCTCTGACATCGTCTTATCATTTGTTAGCTTATTATGCAAACATGACAAGTGAAATCTCCCGCAGCAAGCTTAAACATGTGAGAGCTTGATCGCGCAGAGAATCGCTGAGCGTTATGTGAGTGCCTGTGTAAAAGCAGCAGTATATATATTTTAGTTCTGCTGAGCCAAATAAGACAGGTCAGGGTGAAGAAGTGACAGCCAAAGAAAAGCTTACTGCAAAACTGAAAAGTTATGACAAATCAGACTATAAGGCAAAAATAAAGTGCAGCTTTATGGTTTCATGGACAAAGAATTTCTGTGGCTGCAATATGACGAGCTAAATAACCAGGGGTGCACATAGGTGGTCCGCAGGTGCGCATTCGCTGTCAAAATAAAAAACGCGCACAAGATAAGAAGTTGCAACGCGTGTTTGCGTACATAAGATTTTCTGGAGGAGGACAGACATTTGTTTAGAACTCTTAAAGCAATTACTTTGGTGTTCCTCCACCTCCAAACAAATGTCAGAAGGAGTGCGCGTATTCTTGGAAAAGTGGTTGCAGGAGGTGAGCTGGCTTCAAACAAATGATGAACGCACAGAGATGTGGAGCAGAATGTGCCGTGAAAATCCCACTCTAGCGGACAAAAACAGTGCCTTTTATATGGACGCAAACGCGCGTTGCAACTTCTAATCTGGTGCGCATCTTTTATTTTGACAGCGAATGCGCACATGCGGACCACTTATGTGCACCCGTGTAAATAACAATGTTCTGCCGGGTGTGTCGTTGGTTTTCCCTCGATTTCTGAGTCGACAAGCGCCTTTGTTACTGGCACCAGTCATTTTAAGAAAGGCCCCCATTAGAACCCATGAGAAATGAAAGAAATGCATTACTGCTTAGTCTGCAATATCTTTCCCAGAACAAAACACCAATTGCAAACTAAAAATAAACCTGAAAAATCTGTTTAGAACAGCGTACTATGTTGCAAAGAGTGAACTACCACTGGCAAAATTTAGCAGTCTTTGCAAACTTCAAAAAGCAAATGGCCTAGATCTTGGTTCCACTTGCCTCTTACCCGTGACTTCAGTGGAAATTTCAAATTCAGGATCTGACAGACTGATTCATGTCCTACACAGTTCTTACAAGTTCATAGAAATTTCTGTTCAATTAGAACCAAGTATTTGAGTTGATGTTTGTAATTTTTATACAATGTTGTAATTTGTGTTTCAACAATTTTTTGATTAATGTTTTGTTTCCTTTACAATATTATACTTTAATGTATAATATTGTAAAGGAAACAAAACATCAATCAAAAAAAATTGCTCTTTTTTTTATTCTGGCTACTTAAATTTATTTTGGGCGAATTTTGTGTATCGTTGCACCCTTAGTTTTCGGATATGTCTGTTACCCACCAGCTCGATAGCTAGCCGGGGTTCAAGGCTCACTAGAGCCGGTGAGAACACCAAACTCCCAGAAAATCGTTTTCAAACCCACTGTGTTTGGCTTTTTTCAGTATTTTATTTGTTCCTGAGTAAATTGGTTTGGCTGAGATTAAAGTTAGTTTTTACACAGCAGAATAAACATCAAGCAGACAACTGCTTATCAGAAGTGTGAGATGCTCGAGAATATACTCCGGTGTCCTGTTATATTTTAGATAGCAAGGAGCAGACGGCTGAGTTTATTAAACTCCACCGAAACAATCTGCAAATTTAATTAAAATTTTATAAACTAACATCTTGTCTTTATTTTTAGTTAGCACATAACTTAAACACTTAAAGCTGTAATCTAATGATAGTTAGATAAGAGCAGATGCATGCTGGTGCAATGAGCTGTACATTTTACATCCAATGGATGCATGATCTGATTAGTCGACTAATCGCAAAAATAATCGGTGACTAGTCGACTATCAAAATAATCGTTTGTGGCAGCCCTACCTACCTACTGCTAATACTACACAGATTTAGCACATGTGCTCATTATTTGTACAAAAAAGGTCCAGCAGAGAAGGGAAAAGCTCAGTTTGATGTGCTTTGGAAGGATCTGTACAGCTAGTAAAACTCACCTGTAAACACTGAGGATTTAAAAGGAGAATGCTCCTACATGAATCCCAGAGATTCATGTTGGATAATGCCATGAACACAGTGTCCTCTACACTGCCACTCATATCACTAAATTTAACACTGACATAGTGACAGGACTATGCAACAGCTACGCTTCAGTGTATGAAAACTTGACATCTAACAGGAATTACAAGTCAAATTAAAGGACGATGGTGGCAGGCACCATCTGAGAAACCTGATACCAACTGTCCAACTAGCTTACTCATTAGCACATTCTGAAAGATGTCAAACTGCAATTACAGTTACAACCAACAGTGATGGAAGATTTTTTCTCCCTCCTACAGAAGTGTTAAATGTCAATTGTTTTCTATCAAACAAGGCACTTTTTATAGTTACAATGTTTAATATAAAAAATGTCACTGGTCAAGACAAACATGGAGAAAAGTATCTCACCACTGTCCTCTGTTTGTTGGGGAGGTAGACTCGGATGGTTCCTCCACCTCGGGGTGGATCCTCTGGACTGGTCTCCCCTGAGGAGGAGTAGGAGGAGGAGGTGGAGGACATGGTGAGAGGCAGGAGGGAATTGGGGGAGGGCAGGGGGGGAAGGGAAGACACAGTACTTGGACACCAAAGCCTCAGGAGAGCTTCATGCACAGTGGGGTCCAGAGGAGTTTTGCCCTTTACCTAGAACCTACACAAACACAAAAAGAATATGAAAAAGTGCACATAGGTATGATAAAATTGATAACACACAGACTTTAACTACTTTTATAAACATTAATAGGTAATTAATGTTAGAAGAATACTACAAATACGTTTTTGGTCGCTCTCTTTAGGGGTTGTACAGCAGAAAATCTACCTCCGATAACCCTTCCCTAGCATCCTCATCTATCACACGAACCCTCTGTACCCCTCTCCTTCACAACATCCCCAAACCTTCCTCTTTTCCTCCTTGTCTAGAAGATCAGTCTTCAACATCCTGTGTTCACCATCACTCCTCTGCACATATCCAAATCAACTCAGCCTTGGCCAACTTTGTCTTCAAACCGCTCAACCTGAGGTGTCTCTTGGATGCACTCATTTCTAATTTTGTCCATCATAGTCACTCCTAATGAAAATGTTAACGTCTCCAAACTATACATCATAGCAGCTCTCACTACCATCTTGTAAACACCTTTCAATCTTGCTCCTGTCCTTCTGTCACGAATCTCCCCTGGCACTCGTCTTCCCCCTCTTTTACCATTTCTTTTGGATAAAAATCAATTAAATTAGTAAGAGGGAGTGCTATTTTCTGTCTCAACTACTGTACAACACGCTAGTAAAAACTTTAAAGTTTAAAAATCACATACTTTAAAGTGTTGTTGAAAATAACAGTTGTTTGATTAACCCAAACACTGAAACCTCGCGAAAGCTTTTTCCTGAGTTTTGAATTGTCCCATATACCGGTTAGCTTGTAATCCAGTGGCACCAACAACTAAGGTGTTCGCAAAGTGGCCTACAGGAGCAAGAACTAACTTTTTCTAAACGTTGTAGCTCATATTTGAGACCGGGCGAGCTTGGAATTAACATTGAAACAAACCGCTGACAAACAAAGTTGCACATTTGGTTAACAGCCGAAAGATGCTAACGCTAGCTCATATTAGCCCGGTAGCCTAGCATGGGATTCGACTGCCTTGTAAAATGACATTTCGAGTTTGGGGAAGCCATGTTCCTCTTGGAGCGCGAGTTAATTGTCTCCGGCTAACTAGCTGACTGCCTTTCAAGGTAATTTGTAGTAAGGAGGTGCGAAGCGATATAATAAAAACATAATTCCTACAAAGCAAAGTAATCAGAGTTTTCGGAAATTCCTCTTCGCTCAACCAGCTAGCAAACTAGCATAGCTAAGCATTAGCATTAGTTGGAACGGGAGAGATTATGTGGCTGCTTCAGTCACTAGCGCAGTTTACAGTTAAAAGCTTTAACGCGAGTCCCAGCCTGCTAAGGTTAGCAAACTTAGGGGTTTTACCACGGCGTCAGGCTGGTGCCTACTTAAGAGTCTCTTTTCAGATATGCAGCGAATAATTTCCTTGACATGCTCAACACAGGACGGTCCAGATTGTGCTATGCAGTGCTTACGGTGACAGCAAAATCTCCTTTCGTCTCAGTGTTCTGAAACAGTTGGGATAAATAAAAAGTTAAACTCGTACCTGTAACGGCCATCTTGAATTCTCGCAATCTGGAGGCGAATCTGTCAAGAACTTCAGGGGAAAGCGGAAAAACTCCATAAATGCTCTGTGCTCATTGGTCAACTTCTGTAGGCGCGTTCTTTCATTGGACAGAAGCTGCAATCCGAACGGTGGGAGCTGCTGTGTAACGACACACATGTATACTACAGCAAGAGTATAGACACCTGTGATTATTGTTCAGCGTTAAAACCGGTGGAAATGACAAATGTTAATCTGTTTTTTAATTATATTTTGATCACGAGTAAATTAATTAATTTAAAAAACTGTTACAAGATTGTACTAGGGTTACTGACACAAGTATAAATGCATACTAGTGCACTGTTCAGACACTTGACACATATTTGCGGATGTGTCATTTTGGCAAATTGGTACTGAAAAAAGGATGAAAATCTCTGTGGTGAAATATAACTTTAAGGAGAGAGAGACAAAGGGTGAGAAAAGAGAGGAAAAAAGCACACACAGGCGGAATACATGTTATGGTTTAATCTGAAAGAGACAGGAGACTGTAGTGGCAGGGGAGAATGTAGTTATGGTAGCAGTCTGCAGAACGACTTCAGACATCAAAAAGAGGAAGTGAGCAAAGGCAGAGGCAAGACACAGCAGGTCCAGCTGGAGGTGGCAGATGCGAAGTCGAGGATGCGAAGGTTTTCACTGGAATGATCAGAGTGGATAGGATTAGAAAGGAGTACATCAGAGGGGCAGCTCAGGCTGAGCGGTTGGAAGACCAAGTTAGAGAAGCAAGGCTGAGATGGTTTGGACATTTACAGAGTGACGGCAGATATGTTGGACAAAGAATGTCAGCCAGGAGCAGAAGGCAAAGACCCGAAGGCAGATTGGTGTATGTGTATATATATATATATATATATATATATATATATATATATATATTTTTTTTTTTTTTTTTTTTAAAAAGAGACTCATTGCAGATCAAGTAAACTCTTTATTATAAAACAGCATAAAAAAGTTAGAATAACCATATAGAATGCAATGCTTTATACTGTATATATAACCCTACAAATAGGGTTGTCATAAAAAACAGGGCTCAATCTACTTGAGCTCAGCTGTCCTATTCATCACTGTAGACATCCATAGCTGTTGACTACACTTGGACTTGTCATCCCTCGTTATGCTCCTTTAACAAAAATCACATATTATTTTATAATTCCAGATGATGACTCAGTTCCTATTCAATGCTAAGGAATCTTCTTTTCTTCGCTGTGTGTGTATATGCGTGGTGACGCCACTCCACATCTGCGGTGACCTCGTTCTCCAGGGTTCCCAGTTTGATCATATACACTAAATAGAAAGAGGACGTGGTGTTAATATTTAACGAGCCCAAAGAAAATTTGTACAGAGCAGAGGATAGTAATCCATTTTTTCTACAACTGGAGTTTCCCCTGATGCTCTTACTTCCAATCAGATCAAAATATCTTTTTTCTTCCTGGTGTTGCACATTAGTATCCAATACATTACACAACACACAATACACTGATTTATATTAAAAATTGAAGCTACATATTTTTACTATACATTTTTAAACTTCCAAAAAAGTTTAGACTACATGTACATAAAAACTGTAGAATGTAAATTTCATGAAAAATACTAAAGCAGCAATGGCACCAACATACCTCAAAAACTTGGGAGGTGGAAAGAAAGTGGTAACCGTATGAATTGGCAACAGCTCAGTAATATGAATGGGTATAAAAAGAGTTTCTCAAAAGTACAAATGGGCAGAGGTTAACCAATCAGAACAACTCTGTGTCTGCCATGGATGGCTGTGATGTTCGGGCCCGGAGGCTGCACTGCATTATGCAGCATGATTCTCATGAATATGACTGCACATGCTCGGCAATGCTTTCAGAAATCATAGTCAAACTAATCACAATTTGAAACAATTTCCACCAGACTAAATTGGACTAAAACACACCATGTTGTTTTAATCCTTAAATCAGGTGTAAATTGCTTTGATGTAATTTTGTAAACCTTTCATTGATCACAAGAAATCCCTCTACTACTGTAAGGACAGCAGCCATGCATTGTCTAGGGTTTTTATTGTGAAAGGTAAAGACAGGAAAAAAAGTCTTTCTCCTATGTATAAAACAAATCAGATTTCTGCTATAGATCAAGTAGTGACAGATGGAAAAACAAAGAATTTCCAGAGAAGATATAACCACGTCAACAATGGTTAATTCAGTCTCTGAAGAGCGGTAACTTTCCATACTTACATTTCATTTCAAACCTGGGCCCTACTTCCGTCAGCTGTATGTTCTTGTGGTCTGTTTTCTTATAGGTGTGATGTCTGTTAAAAATAAATGCATCATATCTTACTCTTTAACCCAAATAGCATTTTGTTTATATGAATTTTCACTTTTGATGCTCACCTGAAAGAGATGAAGTCTTCTTGGTTGGCGAATGTGATCACACGCCTGCTGTCCTCCTTTGGCACTGGAAAAAGATACTTGAGGATATTGGATACCTGCGTGAGTAGAATTAATTAGTTGTACACACAAACAAGCGGTGAGAAAGAATATCCAAGGCATGTGCTGTCCAGCACTCACTCACCCTCTTGCCGAGCCGTGAGGTGAAGTTGTGAAAAATGAGGTGGGGGTAGGCCTCAGACATGGTGCCTATGTCGGGAACATCGTGCCTCATTACCACGTTGTAAAGAGTGAAATAAGCTGTTGGGCCAAATGGCAAATGGCACACCACCAGGCCATCTGTAAATATATAAGAACAAACAAAACTAAGCAAAATAACAAATATTATGGTCAATACTGAGAGTTAAACAAAAACCCAAAACACTCCATTATAAATTTTAAAAGTGCAGAGTTTTCATATTGGTAAAGAAACTGTGTTTGTTTCTCTAGTGTTGACCTAACGTGAAGACTATAGGGCAGCTAGAATGAAGAAAAAAAAAAAACCAGCAATGCACATGTGCAATGGATGTATGAACAAGCTGTACAATGTGGTCTGAAACCACCAACCAGTTTTAGCACTGTTGGTGGATGTTGTGCATACAGAACACAAAACTACATAGTCCTTTATACCCCATGAAAGCTGAGTGGGAGTAACCATTAAAGCTCTTCTGAACTGAATGTTTCTGTCATATTTGAGCCTGCCTGTAGAGCAAAATGACTGAGTGTGGGGTTAATGAGGGTGGACTTTGCAGCAAAATGAATAAGTGAATAAAGCAAGTATACCTGGCTGTCCTCTTGTCTCATGCACGATGACGAGGTCGGTAACACTGTTAGCTTTGCAGGCTTGTACCAATGCAGGGATCTCATGATTTCCTCTGTTCATTCGCTGGGCCCCAGGGAACATCAACTTTACCTCCTGGAATCACATACAAGATGGGATTCGTGTATTATTGTCAACTCAATTTTTAATGGTCATGGTCTACACTGCTTTTTTTTTTTAAATATATAAAACCCGAACCCCAGGTTGTTATCAATAGCTGGGGCAGCGCCTTATACAGCATCACTGTCTGTATTTGTGCAGCTAAAAGAGAGCAAAAACTTCAGAAGACAGAAGAGTTTACCACCGACCACAAGCCTCAAGAAAAACTCAGAACTCAGAACAGCAAGGCATGCAATATGTGGCCAAATTAGGAAAAGCAGCGCAGAAGAGGTGTGTGCATGTCAGGGAGCAGTGACAAAGTGTAAAAAGTCACACATCTGCACAGATCACAAACTCACTAAGGCTACATCTACACCGGATGAATTTGAAAACTGTGTTTTCGTCTAAAAACGCTCCGCATCCACACTATGGTTTTCACAGAGTTGTTTATCCACACTGAAACAACCTAAAATGCTTACATTCCAGTACTGCGCATGTGTGTAAAGTAAGATGATTCGACCTGTGTAATGACACAGGCAGACAGAAATGTCTGTCTGCCATTTATTTACTTTCCAGCCCTTTGAAACATTGTGGCAAAATGTCGAGGAAAAGCACCAAGTTTTTTTTAAATGGACTGACAATGAGGTGGAGTTGTTGCTGTGAGTAACACGAGAGTACAAAGTTGCAAAAGCGAGTGAGAATTAAAGAATTTGAAGAAAAGCTATCTGAAGCATGTACAAACTGATATTAATCTTTAATAGGGCTGTCAAAATTGAGAGCAAACAAAACAACTGCTGTATAATTAAGATAGGCCACCACTATTTTAGTTTAATTGGTCATCATATGACTAAAGTGTGTCGCTTTGGAGAGCATTTTCAAAAAGCTCAGTTTTCCTTGACCAAAAACGCCATCTGTGGACGGACGGCCAAAACGGAGAGAAAAAGATGCGTTTTCAAACGAAAACGTATTAGTGCGGACATGGCCTAAAGCACATAATACAAATCACTATGGGGTCTGACAAACTACCCAAATCTGTCAGAACTAAAGCCCCTTTTCCATTAGTATCTACTTAGCATGGCTCGCCACAGTTTTCAAGGTTTTCCATTTAGGTCACAGTACCTGGCAGCAGGTACTTTTTTAGTATCTGCTTGCCCTGGGTTCCAAACGATCTGAGCAGGTACTAAAATGTGATGTCGTCAGGCTGCATGCCACCGATTGGCTGGTCAGTAGTGTCACTTGATGAGTCATGACAGTATCTCATTCACGAACATCAGAACCGCCACTTTGGAATCCCAGTAACAAGGGAAATAACTACAAAAAACAACACTGTGGTCCCCTGAGACTGGCGAAAAGTCACAGACCGAGCAGTGGGTATGTTCTTGCCTCGGTGTACACCTTTGCTGTAGCGTCCATGTCACATAGTAATTACTTTGTGGGACGCTTGGATGCTTTGCTATGACGACAGCCATGCATAACAGGTACTATCCGAATGTAATGGAAAACCAGTCAATCCGAGTCGAGTCGTGGCGAGTCGATCCGAGTAGGTGCTAATGGGAACGGGGCTTATGAGTCCAACTAGCACCATGTAGCCACTTACAGGAGGCAGCTGTCATTTCAATTTTATTAATATATCACACTTGCTGTTTCATGCCATCTATTACTTTTTATTACAATATGTTTTTGCTATTTCTACAATATCTGCATATGATACTGTGGTCAACAAGAACCTATTAATCTGAACAATCCACCTTTTTTCCTTAACCTCCTAAGACCCGAACTCTTTCATGGCATGCATTTTTTCTCTTTGCTATTGTGAGTCACAATTAAGTAATGATGTGCAAAACTCTTTATTTGGTGTCTGAACACAGCAGCATTTTTCTTGAGTACAAAAACAAAATGAGAAACAACAACTGTGCCACTGTATGGCTAATTTGAAAGAGCAAAATTTTGTATTGTGGTCTAACCCAAAATGTGATGTCCACATATGTGGACGCCAGGTCCTAGGAGGTTAAGGCCTAGCTTTACTACGCGTTTTCACATGTTAAATGGCTCACTTGTCTCTCCTTTTCACTCAAACAAACAACAGACTAATGGAAACACACACACACGTTCAAATCAAGCCGACAGACAGAAGCACCCTTCATCCTTTTTTCTCTTTTTGAGTGTAGCTGCTCCCTACACAGACAATCATTTCAAAAGGGGGCAGATATTCAATTTAATTTCAATCAATTTTTATATATATTACTGTAAGGTAAATATAGCTCCTACAATAATACAGAGAAATCCAAACCAATCAAATAATCCCTTATGAGCAAAAACTTGGCGAAAGTGGGAAGGAAAAACTTCCTTTATACAAGAAGAAACCTGTGGCAGGACCAGGCTCAAGGAGGGGCTAGAGAATTGTTGGATTAAAAATTAGTTGTATCCTTCAAAGAGTTTTGAAGCCTGTCAATAAGCCTGCATATCAGTATTTTTTACATTTCAATGCAAATGTCAACAAAAGCACCATGTAACACCATATTTCTAAGTTAGCACTATCTGTGCTATTTATCTTTTCATTCACAGAACTCCATTTAAATTCTTTAATACTGGACCTCCCTTGGTTTTAGACCAGGGCTCGCAAAATTTCAAATCCCTGGTAGCCCTTCGGGCAGGGACTCTTCAGTTTTTGGTAGCCCAAAACAAATTTAAGTAGCCCGAATAAAAAAGAGAGCAATTTTTTGATTGATGTTTTGTTTCCTGTTTTGTTCTGTTACAATATTACAATTATACATTAAAGTATAATATTGTAACGGAAACAAAACATTAATCAAAAAATTGTTGAAACACAAATTACAACATTGTATAAAAATTACAAACATCAGCTTAAATACTTGGTTCTAATTGAACAGAAATTTCTATGAACTTGTAAGAACTGTGTAGGACATGAATCAGTCTGTGTCAGATCCTGAATTTGAAATTTCCACTGAAAAACTGGTCCCAGTGACAAAGGCACTTGTCGACTCAGAAATCGAGGGAAAACCAACGACACACCCGGCAGAACATTATGTTGTTTACACGGGTGCACATATGTGGTCCGCATGTGCGCATTCGCTGTCAAAATAAAAGACGCGCACCAGATTAGAAGTTGCAACGCGTGTTTGCGTCCATATAAAAGCACTGTTTTTGTCCACTAGAGTGGGATTTTCACGGCACATTCTGCTCCACATCTCTGTGCGTTCATCATTTGTTTGAAGCCAGCTCACCTCCTGCAACTACTTTTCCGAGAATACGTGCTTCTTTTGTGGTTCGGACTCCTTCTGACATTTGTTTGGAGGTGGAGGAACACCAAAGTAATTGCTTAAAGGAGCTTGCTTCTTCGACATCTTTAAGAGTTCTAAACAAATGTCTGTCCTCCTCCAGAAAATCTTATGTACGCAAACACGCGTTGCAACTTCTTATCTTGTGCGCGTTTTTTATTTTGACAGCGAATGCGCACCTGCGGACCACTTATGTGCACCCCTGGTTATTTAGCTCGTCATATTGCAGCCACAGAAATTCTTTGTCCATGAAACCATAAAGCTGCACTTTATTTTTGCCTTATAGTCTGATTTGTCATAACTTCTCCGTTTTGCAGTAAGCTTTTCTTTGGCTGTCACTTCTTCACCCTGACCTGTCTTATTTGGCTCAGCAGAACTAAAATATATATCCTGCTGCTTTTACACACGCACTCACATAACGCTCAGCGATTCTCTGCGCGATCAACCTCTCACATGTTTAAGCTTGCTGCGGGAGAGTTCACTTGTCATGTTTGCATAATAAGCTAACGATTGATAAGACGATGTCAGAGGAATTGGTGCACAAATTATCATCACTCACAGATCAGTGCTGTCGCTCTCTATACACAGTTCACGCGATTGCAAAGTGAAAGCAAAAAACAAGCGCAAATTCAAACGCGATTTCAATATGTCACATATTGACAGTGGCTCACCGATGCCAATGACATAATTACCCAGCTACATTTCCGAAAGAATGCAAAAGCATTGACATATATTTTTCCTTTCTATGATAGCCCGACGGGCAGGGCAGAGATAGATTTTGGTAGCCCGACTGGCAAGATCGCTAGCCCCGGGACGTCGGGCTAGCGATGTTGCGAGCCCTGTAGACGTTGTTCTATATTTGGAAATTATAAAACATCTCTTTCAATTTTTCATGCGTTTCCATTTTTCATCTGTAATATACAGAAACATCTCTGAAAACTATGAAGAACCAGGGTTGAAATAACTGCACATGCCATTAAATATGTGCTGTAGTAAATGTTTTGTGTTAATTCTGTCATTGAGGTTTTAGATGCCTCTACGTGCTTGTGCTCAGAAAGTGATCTAACCTTGGCAAACATTTTGAGCCTGGAGCTTGGGTCTCTGGATGTAGTGACCATGACTTTAGGATCTTCTACTCCAGCCCATTTATACTCATCATCCACATGAGAGCTGACACCTGCGCGCACAAGAAAACACCAAAATTTATGAGTGAACAAAATGTGAGGAAAACTGACAAAATGCTGCTGATAGTAAGAATTCACGACACTTGCCTTCTGCCCCTTCGTCGTCATACTCCACTAGTTTCTGTAGCTCAAGAGCTTCTTTGCGTATCTCAGTGGGAAGGAGATGATTTTCTGCAGAGAAGTAAAAGATGTTTTACTTCTGTGTGGTCAGAGCATTTTGGTGCCAACTCTGGTCAAGCAAAATGTAGTTGGAAAAAGGATCTTAATGATCACGCCAACCTACCGTCGAGGGCACCCTTCAGCTTCTGCTTTTTCTCCTCTATTGTTCGGAGCCTGTCCTCCTGTGCCTTCCTGTACAGGTACTCCCGCCTCAGTCTCACCTCTCGACGCAGCTACGCAAACATTACACCAAATTACTCCAAAGACAGGCCTCTTAACATAATGACATTACCTTGCAAAATGACATTTGCCACAATATCTGAACATGTCTACACATCTCACACAACTTAGGAAAAATGGGTAAGGGACTTTGTCGAAAGTTAGTGAGAAAACAAGACGAAATTAGAAATAACTTATAATTGTAAAAACTTAATACATAATGGCAGACACATAAGTAGAAAGACTGAACATATCTGAACAGGTCTATGCTTAAATCTTCCTACAGTAAAAATTTTACTTAAGTAAAAAAAAGATAATTTAAATTGAATTAAGGTCACTTTGGACTGGTTCTTATATAACACTAGTTAACTTGAGCACTTAAAGTGTTTCATAACTCGAGCTTCAGCATCTTGCCCAAGGATACGTTGTCTGGACTGGAGCCAGGGATCAAACCGGCAACCTTCTGATTTGTAGAAGACCTGCTCTACTTCCTGAGCCACAGCCACCCCATATAATTAAGGATCTAAAAGCAGTTACTCTAACTTGGAGAAATTTTAAAATGAGGAAGCCACTAACAATTCACTCAGCTCATTAACCTGGATTAAAAGGAATGAAAAGTAGCGCAATAATAGCAGCAACTTCATATAACCCCCTGGAGTTGGGAGTTAAACCCAAGACACTCTTTTTGGAATTAAAAAACAAAACAAAAACAGATGCTGATTTTACAACGACTAAAAGTGCATTGTGATTGTTACTGTTCTAATTTTAACATTCAATCCAGTCCCTTTCTCCGTAGACTTACCCAGTAATTTATTTATACAAATGACTTCAAATGACACTGATGAACAGACTCCTTAAACTGAGAAGAACAGAAGAGTCTGTGGATTTATTTCATTAAACTCTGTGACATAAATGATTAAACAATTCTCAAAAACCCTGGCATTTGAACATAAACCCCACTTTATCTATGTTCTATTTTCAAGGTACACAGACATAAAAGTTCAGTTACAAAAAAAAAAAAGCACATACAGTGTCCCGTTAATTCACATTTAATAACCTACAGGGGTTCTCCCTTCACTGTTCTGTGTCTGGCAATCAAGATTGTATCTTCATCAGTCACATTTTAATGACACATTTGTGAGAATTCACTAAAGGTTACACGTAATTCTCAATTATTTCTTTCTGACACTCCTAAAGTGAGCACAAAATGTCATATTTCTGAGAGCTGCTATCTTTGTTTTGATTAGAAAACTCACGCTTCTTGACCAACGAGCAATTTTTTTTTCACTCATTACATAGGCTTCGTGGGTTTATTTTTCCCAGTTATACACCAGCCTGTGACGATACAGAAAACGCAGTTGGAACGAAATAAAGCGTTTAAACAGTACTCTAGTATTTCAACATTACCAGTTACAGAACTTTACTGCTGTGCTCTATGGCTCTATGTGAATGCGTGCTAACACTCGGATGGGGAAATGCGCTCGGTACATCCGCCTTGAGCCTGGCTTCTGTGTCAGCTTCGACCTCTACAATCTCCTTTTGGTATCAAACTAAAACACAAATTAACGCTCGCACAAACCTTACAATTTTTTAACTTACCATGATGTGTTTATTGCTAGTAGCTAACCCACGCTACTCACGTGGACACGGAGAGAGAGACGAGCCTACAAAAGTTTGCGCCATTGGCTGAAAGAAGGACCAATGGCAAACGTCGATACTGACTTGTACTGTACTGTACTGACTCATTTTTCAAATTAAAAGCCAAATAATTATTTTTCTTCTTTCTCTTTTTTGTCTTTCTTTCTTTCTTTCTTTCTTTCTTTCTTTCTTTTTTACCGACAAACTTGTGAATAAACAGACACATAAATCCACCAGGTTGTAGTTAGAACGAAGTTTTTCTCTTGAGGATTAAAGATAAGATAAGATAAAACTTTATTAATCCCTCGGGTGGGTTCCTCTGGGAAATTCGGTTTCCAAAAGCACAGCACCGACAGAAGTTACAGAGTTACAGAATATAATATTATATATATATATATATATATATATATATATATATATATATATATATATATATACACACACACACACACACACACACACACACACACACACACACACACACACACACACATATATAAATAAAATATACGAAGGGGATAAATAGAATAAATAGGAATAAAAATAAAAATACAAGTGAATTGCACATTTCAAGTATCAAGTAAATCATCCCCTCACCATGAAAGGCAGGCAACATCTCTGTGGCCAAATATTTCCTGTCAGTTGCCATTAAAAGCACCTCTTCCTGTTTAATAAATTAGACTTGAGTATAATCAGATTCGGTGTTTGGATCATGCATATTCTGATTTCAGTATTTCTTTTGGCAACAGGTAAGCGTACACATCATCATTACAGAGAACTTGAAATCATATCTTAGAGCTTAAATATTTGTTTTTGTAGATTATTATAGTGCCTGTCTGAGCCACTAACGGAAGTAGATTAAACTATGCATCAGTGCCATTCGGTATATGATGAAGGAAAATTATCTTCTATCATTTAGAGGTACACAATTTCTTTTGCATAATTACATTTAGTGATATTATTATTATTTAAAACTGTGAGAAAGAATAAACATAAACTATCAACTTGTACTTTATCTTGTAATCTGTTTATGTGGGCTTTTAGAGTATTGTTATTGTATTACTTAGTACTGGCTATTACTAATATATCTTAGTACATGAGTATTAACAGGTCAGTATGAAACAGTATGGCTTAACAAAACAAAAAAAAAAACCCATTCCTATTCAAATGAATATCTACAAGTACTGGAATGAAACTGAGTGAAAAACAACCAACATCAAGAGGAAAACTTTAGTGGAGCCCCAGAAAAAATGTAAAAATTATTTCCACACCTAAACAATGTCACTGTGCAGGTACCTGTGAGGCATTGTTTTGGCAGAAGCTGACATGTCCTTATGAAGTGAAGTACAAGAGCCTTCTGAGGGTTTGGTGTCAGCAGAACTCTGCCGAGTGCTGCACCGGCCTCACCTTCAGTCACAGTGAACGCTTGGTGGATGGAGGGAAACTGAAGGTGACCCAGGATGTGAGCTCCTTCACTGTGGAAGTGTTGGAGCCAAACCACAAACAAGGAGTGTACTGGTGTGGTTTGCTGAGCAGGAATGGCACCATCATCAAGCTGGCTGAAGGCTACATCCACAACTGTAAGCATAAGATGATATTTCAATGTTATGTGCATGTTAAGCTTTCATAATTTAAAAAATTACAAAAGGTGATGTTCTAATATGAGTATTTATGGGAGTCATAGTTTTCTATGATTGTAAGCCCAGTTAAGATTTGGGACTGTTGCTCAGCACTTTGTGTTAACTAGGATTTCTGGGATTAGTTCCTAATTTTGCACACCACAAATTTTGTTTGGTTAGATTAGCATAAATTAATAATAGGCCAGGTGGTAAACATAACTAGCCATATATTAATCTCTGGAGATGGTGGAGACCAAAGTGGAGTTAGTAACATAGTGTTTGTGTTGCAGTGTGTCAGCTGGATGTGCAAACAGATATTAAAACACTGACAAGTCAGTAGTTTCCCTGTTCTAGTGCCAAAAATGTGGATAAGCAAGTAAATGTCATTATAGTGCTCATGGGCTTCACAACATGTATACAAACCACATGCTTTTTCTGAAACCCCCTGCAGCTACTGCTTCATATATCTGGAGCTTAATTCGCTGGATTCTGCTCCCTCTGCTGCCCATAGTGACCACACTTACCCGCATGTACCTGAAAAGTAAGATATTTTTATACCTCACCACAACAGACACACAGTTATTGCACTGAAGCTAAAGTTAGAAAAATTGTGCTGTGTGACATAACTACATGAAGTATAAAACTTAGAAAACATCTATCTATCCATCCATCCTGTTCTCATTCCTTTCAGATTATAATTCAATTTTATTTATTCAGCACCAAATCACAACAACAGTGGCTTCAATGTGCTTTATATTGTAAGATAGACCCTACAATAATACATACAGAGAAAAACCCAACAATCACATGACCCCCTATGAGCAAGCACTTTGGCGACTGCAGGAAGGAAAAAAGTCGCCTTTAACAGGAAGAAACCTCCTGCAGAATCGGGCTCAGGGAGGGGCGGGCATCTGCCTTGACCAGTTGGGAAGAGGGAAGGAAGACAGGAGCACAACAACAACACAGCAATTTATTGGATTTTGAGAGTTAAAAGATTTATACATGTTAACTTTTAGTGGAGCTTAGAGCTGTTGATATATTAAAAACAAAGAAAACAAAAAGAACAGTTTTACAATATTATCATTCATGTATACATCATATTTTTAAGAATCACTTTAATTTTGGCACCTCTGCAAATTATGTGGGATGAGAGCTTTTAAAAGATGCAAATGTGTCTTAAATGCCTAAACGGGGCTGGGATAGGCTCCAGCACCCCCGCGACCCTGAAAAGGATAAGCGGAAGCGAATGGATGGATGGGGTGGATGTAAGTCAGAAGGAAGGTTGGTGGTTCTCTGGCTGTTACAGTCTGCATGCCAAAGCATCCTTGGGCAAGACACTAAACCACAAGTTACTTTCCAGTGTATGAATGTTAATGAAAGTACTCAGTTATAGAAAAAAAGTGCGTGTTAATATAAAGTGCTCAAGTAGAGAAACGCCATGTAAGAACCAGCAGTTACACTGATAATGTTCAGCACAAACATCTGTTTCTGGTGGTGGTCTTCTTATATTTGGTTGATGTCATTAAAATGCTGTCTGAAGCAGGTAGGACCCAAAATGCAGCACTCCCAGGTGGAACTAAACTCAGAAACACAGCTTTATTGCTGGAATTACAGTAGACATTAATCTGGAGAATGGAGACAGCCAGCACAACGTGGAACGGAGGAGAACACAGGGAATATATACACAAGGGCTGTGTCCCAATTAAGAGACCGCACGCTTGGAATACGTGCAGTATGCATACTACGTACGGTGCGTACTATAAGTACGGGAAGTGCGGAAGTGAGAGGCTTGTGAAATGGTACGATCTAGCCTTCGTCGTGCTGCTCAGGTTGCCTCGCAACCATGATACTAACTGCGAGAAACGTTTCATACAGCATTGTTTGACAGAAATGAAGGAGAAAAAGTGTTTTTTTGGTCATTAATTTTTTTCATGACATCACTTTGATCAGTTGAGTATCTGAGGCTGAGACCACAGGACTGTAAAACCTGATTGTTGGGCTTCATTTCTCTACTAAACAGTCATTTCAAGATTAGTTAGTAAATAACAATTAGCTAATGTTGTGCATGAGACTAAAGTCATCTCACTGTGGTAATGTAAATATAATATGGCCAATATTATATTTATTGTCAGATTATTATGATATATATATATATATTACAGGATATATTACAGCAGTGAGCTTGAACTCTGTGTCAAAGATTCAAGTTGCAGTTATTTATGTCCTATCACCTTAAATCTTCACTCAAAGACAAGTATCTCTGACAGTGTATATATAGATGTATTATATATAAGAGACAAATATTGTTTGTTTAATATGTTGGCATTATTACATTTGGCTCAATGCTTACATATATGTGTAAAAAGAAAATGTACGAGCTGTGATAACTGTTTCTGATAGAATGAAGAGTAGGCTGATATATTAAATATCCCTTTATTGGGTGAGAAAATCAGACCATGTCATAACTGCTTTAAGTCATACAGAATAGATATCAGAGCCTTAAACAGGCTGGCTTCTGCTAAATGGGTCAAACTGGGCAGAAAGTATACAAACACATAACATCCTTATAGAATACCTCAGAATATATAGAAGAGAAGAGTTCCCAGATGGTGCAGTGGACACATGTGTGACTCCTGTGATTAAAGCATCTTTCTTTCAGCTTAACGAGTGAACCGTCAGCTCGTTCAAACACACGTTAAAGTCCGTTTGGCTCGACACCACCGAACAGAGGCAGCAATATAACATAGCTAACATTAACAGTGCAGTGAATCCTGCTTGTGCCGTGATTCAGGACTGCAAACTGAGCAGCATCACTGACTTTCAGCTTGTTGTGTTTGTGGATATATGACTGACTTTAATTATCCATAAAATCATCACATTCTCTGTAGGATTAAGGTCAACTGTTGAACGGTGTATATTTTAAAGTAAAGGCTCTAAACCAAGTTAACGCTGAAAGTACAAACATCGCTAATGTCACATAACTTTGCCGACATGTGGCCAACAGTAATGTTTTGATGTTCTTCATTATTAAACATTCGCACATAAATAAGTGACATGATATTCACTCTTCGGCCGCTCCGCTTCTGCCGTCTGCCGTGTTTTGCGGCAAAACTATCCACACCCACCGCCGCTCTATGAATTGTGGGATATATGGGACCACGAAGCGTGCACCGGACGACGCTTGATGTTTGGGGAAATCGACGGCACATTTGGAGTCTCAAAATGCATACTCCATGCATGCGGTCTCTGAATTGGGACACAGCCAATGAGGATAACCAGGGAGACGGGCCACAGGCGGGAACACAGCTGTCACTAATCTGAGTGATGAGACAGGCGAAGCAAAACTGAAAATAATACACATGAAACAGAAGACTATCAAAATAAAACAGGAAATAACAAACTTGACAGAGCAACAGGAGAATAAACACACAAAGACAGGACTGACTAGGGAGGAAAGAAAGGAAACACAAAAGATGATAACTAAACATTGCCTAACCTAATAAGGAACACAGAATGGAAATAAAGGGAAACTAAGTTAACCAAACAAGAAACCAAAAATAGAGATAATGAAACTCAGAGGCACAGGAAAAAAGAAAAGAAGGAGACTATGGAGATCCAACCCAAATCTCATCTTAACCTAGGATGAACCAAAAAAAAAAAAACCTATAGAACAGGACAACAGAATTATAATACAAAGATATGGAAAAAGAAATGAGAACAAACCCCAAGACCTCCCAAATTCAAAACTTGGGGTCAACGACCTAGACCATGACAGCTGAAAATGAAATTAAGAATATCATGTTTGATGAAATTAGTCAGATGAAATCTTTGTTTGCACATTCTGGATTCAGGTTCTTCACCATCAGCTGTAGAGACAGGCCTTCATTTATTCATTTATGTTCTTCACTTCTAATGAGTCCTTCAGATAATAAATGATGGTAAGGGAAGATATTTGTGATACATGTGACAAATAAATAAAGAATTGAATTGAATTGAATTGAATTTGTGCTGCGTGAGATGAACCATTTTGCAATGTAAGAATTTTAGCGCTTGTTTTAATATTTCATGAATAATAAACAATGGTCACTGCATCGTGTTGTAGCATGTAACCATGGTGGGTTCACTAAACTCTCTGACTTTTCTTTCATAGCAACAAAAAAACACCTTTTTAAGGTAAACTTAAACTTTCCATATCTTGAAACATTTCAACAGCATGAAGAGTTACAGGTGTTACATCTTTTTCTGGTCTTCCCTCAGAAAGCAGATGGACTTTATGACGACGTGGGCAGAGCTGTGACTGAGCAGGAGTATGAAAATGCAGAATCTCTGCTGTGAAATGCTGGCACAAGGAGCGTTGGCAGAGTCTTTACATGTAATGGAATAACTGAATTATTCAATCTGAAATTCTAATCAATTACTGAGAAAAAACAACAGTTAAATTACAATTGCCAATGAAAATGTTCAATTCAAATCATTTTTTTTAAATAGAGCAACAATTCACAGCAGGAGTGGCTTCACAGTTCTGTATATTGTTAGCCAATGACCCTACATATGGTTTTCACAAAATGTCCAACTGTAAGCTGGCTAATGTGAAGCATAAAGTTTCTTTGCACTGTTTTGAAGCCACCAGGGGTTGATACCTGTGGTTGTTAAAAGACATTCTTTGGAGGTCTGTGGGGAAATGGTCCTCGGACTTATATACTGTTGGCACTTTTCTGATTAGTCTGTAGACTCAGCCATTCATTTCGAGTCATGCTGAATAAAACTTCATTTTTCTCCCAAATTACAGATTCTGATTCATGTTGATGGTAATATATTTTAAAAAGTATTTTATATATGAAGATAGAAGTTTGCAGTCATTATATATGCTCAAATCTTGGACCATGAAGTTTTTTTAAAATGGAAAATGGAGGTAGTTAAGCAAGAAATGTTCTAAAAATATGCTGTTTTGAGACGGAATGACCAAAGAGTGTCAGCGACCTCTTCTTTAATATTTTTGTAAGTTTTCTCATACATTTTCACTTTAACTTTGGAGAACATTCACAGATTGTTTACAAAAGATTTCGGCATGCATGTTACTCATTGGTTTGTGAAGCAGTATGTTATAAAAACCTGAGCTGAGCTTTTTCACCATCACCTTGGATTTTGAAAGTGGATATAGCGAATGAGGAATGGATATGACAATACTATCAAAGACATTACATATTTATTGCTTGTCAACTTGTACTCTAATAATAATAGGGGTGGGTTTTTATAATCGATTTATCGATTAAAAACGATTCTGGCTTGGATAACGTAAAATCGATTCATTAAAATCCTGAATCGCTTTTTTAATATAAATTTATTTTGCCCGAAATGCCAGAATCTCTGGTGAAATCCCCCAAATTTCAACAACCACCAAACAGCTAAGACAGTAAATGAGAGCAGGAACACGGATTCTGCACAAAGACTTAAACACACAGCGCAACCTGCGGATCAGAATCAGTTAGATATCGCCTTTCTCACAGTCGGGGCTGAAAGCCGACAGCTCGCTGATTCTGATCTGTCGGCTGGTCCACGCTTTGTGTTCACGCCCTTTATGCGCTGATTCTAAAGCTGTTAGTTTGATCTCTCTCCAAACAATATTGACCGAACCAGCAGCAAAAGAAGATCCAAACTACGCTTCACATAAACATCGTCATGTATTCACTCTGACTTTTGCTGTTTTGCTTCGACCACGATGCACAGCTCTCTGTACTTCAACAACAGTTTCCCGTCTAAAAATCTGTTTTCTTCATTATTCGCTTGCTTGTTACTAGAGATGGACCGATCCGATATTACGTATCGGTATCGGTCCGATACTGACCTAAATTACTGGATCGGATATCGGAGAAAAATAAAAAATGTAATCCGATCCATTAAATATCACGAAAGCACCTCACAAAACTTGCAACACGCTGTAACTCACCTCAGAACGTTAGCACGTCGGAGCAGTATGCATCACGTGATAGAGCGGCTGTGGCATGCCGACCTGTCAGTGGTCTGGATAGCATTTGGAGCTTCGCTAGCAACCCGGCATTTCATCTCCGACAAAGTTATCCCAAGAGAAGTAAAGCAAGTGTGTAAGTCCATCTCTGAATGTTTGTAAAGCATTCCTGCGTTAAGCTTAACAAGCGATATATGGAGCGACTGCCTCTCTCTCTCTCTTGCTGCTACTTCAATCATGAAACTGCTTAATGATCAGCTGATCGGCTTTTCTGTCCGAGTCCGTGTCTCTAGTTTGCTTTTGGCCCACTTTGCACCAGAAAGAGGAAACCAGCGGATAAACAACAGCAGCACGTTTAAGCTTGATCAGCTGTTGTTAGAATTTATTTAATATTACTTTCTACTCGAGGATCTTTTTCTACATAGCTGACGCTGGTAACTGTGCAGGGGCGGATCTAGCAAAGTTTAGCCAGGGGGGCCGATAGGGCATTAACAGGGAAAAGGGGGCACAAAGACATACTTTTCTTTCTTATTCTCATTTAAAATGTCTAGCTTTTAATAAATAATTATCTTACACCCAAAGTTTTAATTTGATGTAAAATGAATAGAAGTCAATTACTGTATATAGTAACTATTAAGTCTAATATATATACCCTAGTAAGCTATAGTACTTTTTCCTTTGGGAAGGTACCATCTGTGCAGTCTGCAATTTTGTTGAAGAAAGATGTTGAATCTATTTAATATTTCTTGAAAAATAATTGATTTCTGTGCATTTTTTTTCACACTGCATCAAATTAAGGTTGATTACGTCGATTAAGCATCATGAGGTGGAGCGTGAGGGGTGGTTCCCTATTTTTTATTTATTTATTTTTGTTGTTGCTGGGAGTTGGAACCCTATTAGTTAGGTTGCTTAATATTTATGCTAAGTACTCTTTAAAATACCAGAATAGGGAGGATGGTGTAGGTTTAAGTTTATTAGATTGATCAGTATTGCTGAACTATGAAATATTTTTTTTTTGCATACAGGTATAACAGAATAGCTTTAGTGTAGTTGTTGTTTTAAACTTGAGTATGAACTTATACAAAATGCAGCAAGATATTTAAAAAACAGTTTTGTTTATTAAAAAACACTATATCGGATTCATATCGGTATCGGCAGTTATCCAAATTTATGATATCGGTATCGGTATCGGACATAAAAAAGTGGTATCGTGCCATCTCTACTTGTTACGCACAGGTCTACCGTTGTTTACAGCGCTGTCGGCCGACGTTTTTTTTTTTTCGTTTTATATACTTCCGAAAAGAAAACCTAATTTCTGCCGTTCAATACTGAACAAATTTAAACTTTTTAAAATTATGCAAAATGCAAAACTCTTAGCCGTGTCTCTACGAAAACCGCTGGAACTTCAGAGGTAATGTTCATGTGTTGATTAATGGTTTTCTTTCGTTTTTGATGTACTGCAGAATATTTTTATAAAATCCCAGGCCAGGAAAATCACCTTCATGTTTTTCTGTGTTTTATCTTCAGCTACTTTGACACAAAGGCATCTGCTGTGATGCTCGCACCTTTGATAAAGTCTTGCGTGTGTCAGCTTCCTTTTTATAGATACAAAAATATGTAAATGTACTGATCTGAATTATGATATATCTGACTGTCAAAATTTCCTAGAATCAAATCGAATTGAATCGAATCGAATTAAATCGAATCGTGGATCGAATCGATTCGGGACCTTGTGAATCGGAATTGAATCGATTCTAGAAATCAGTGACGATACCCAGCCCTAAATAATAACCATAATTTACAAACTGAAATTTTGTTTTATTCAAAATGACCTGAAACTGATGACTGAGCACATAATGTCATCAGGAATGTTTTTCTGATGACGCATAGCATAACAGACTTCCATAATATCAATAGCCACATTGCATTAATAATGTACACTTTAGTCCCAGAAGTGTCATCTAACCTATACTTGTAACAACAGCCAGCTTCACGCATTACATAATAACTTTGCTAAAAACCTATGTAGGGTATCTACCTTATAATGTGAAGCAGCATAGTGAGAACACAGTTGCTGTACTATAATGTCATGTTAAAGTACATAACCGTCCCAGTCATGGTGTTTGTTTCCCCTCATTGTTTGGAATTCAAAGTCAAAAGTCAAAGTCAAAGTCAACTTTATTTGTCAATTCTGCCACATGTACAGGACATACAGAGAATAGAAATTTCGTTACTCTCAAACCCTAGATGAAATAGCAAATGAACATTTAAATATGAACATTTAAATATAAGAGAGTGATTAAAAAATGCAAATAAAATAATTAAAAAGTAAAAATTTTAATAAATACAATACAATTTAACAAGAAAGCTATGCAATATACAATATACAATATTCAGGTAAGGGTAAATGACATTGAGTGTAAACCAGGCAGAGTAGTGCAAATAAGCAAATAGTGCAAATGGAGATTTAGTAATATACGGTAAGAGATAGTATAACAACAAAGTCTTATGAGGTAATGGCAGTCCAATGCTCCACAAAGTGACTGGTAACTGGTGCAGGCCAGTGAGTGAGTCAGAGTGTGTGTGTGTGTGTGTGTGTGTGTGTGACAGAGTTCAGTGAGACCATGGAGGAGAAGAGGGGAGAGGGGGCAGAATCGGGAGGGAGTTAAGCTTCCTGACAGCCTGATGGATGAAGCTGTCCTTCAGTCTGCTGGTCCTGGCCTGGAGACTCCGCAGTCTCCTCCCTGACGGCAGCAGCTTGAAGAAGCTTTGCATTGGGTGCGTGGGATCAGCCGCTATGCAAAGGGCTTTTTTAGTGAGACGGGTGCTGTAAATGTCCTGGAGGGAGGGGAGAGAGACACCAATGATCCTCTCTGCAGCTCTCACTATGCGTTGGAGGGTTCTATGACAGGACGCATTGCAGGCTCCAAACCACACAGTGATGCAGCTTGACAGGATGCTCTCGATGGTGCCTCTGTAGAAAGTGTACATGGGCTGGTGCTCCTGCTCTTCTTAGTTTGCGGAGAAAGAAGAGACGCTGCTGTGATTTCTTGGCCAGTGCTGTGTTGTTGTACGTCCAGGAGAGATCCTCTGTGATGTGCACACCCAAGAACTTGGTGCTGCTCACTCTCTCCACAGACGCTCCGTCAATGGTCAGAGGAGCATGTTGGGTGTGCATTCTCCTGAAGTCCACAACAATCTCCTTCGTCTTCTCCACATTCAGAGAGAGATTGTTGTCAACACACCACGTGGCCAGGCGTCTCACCTCACTTCTGTAGTCGGTCTCATCCCTGTTGCTAATGAGACCCACCACCGTTGTGTCGTCCACAAACTTGATGAAGAGGTTGGAGCTATATGATGGAGTGCAGTCATGGGTCAGCAGAGTGAAGAAGAGGGGGCTCAGCACACATCCCTGCGGGGCCCCCGTGTTTAAAATGATGGTGCTGGATGTATTACTGCCGACCCATACTGCTTGAGGTCTTCCGGTGAGGAAATCCAACAGCCAGTTGCACAGTGAGGTGTTGAGCCCCAGCTGGACCAGTTTTTGAGTGAGCTGTTGGGGGATTATAGTGTTGAATGCTGAACTGAAATCTATGAACAGCATTCGAACATATGAGTCATTTTTGTCCAGGTGTGTGAGTGCTGAGTGGAGTGCAGTGGAGATGGCATCATCGGTTGAGCCGATACGCAAACTGGAAGGGATCCAGGGAGGGGGGCAGGACAGTCTTGATGTGTTTCATGACTAGTCGTTCGAAGCACTTCATCAGGATGGGAGTAAGTGCAACAGGACGGTAGTCATTAAAGCAGGAGGGAGATGACTTTTTTGGAACCGGAATGATTGTGGTGGCTTTAAAACATGTGGGGACGACAGCCTGGATGAGTGATATGTTGAAGATGTCTGTGAAGACATCAGTGAGTTCCACTGCACAGTCTCTCAGTACACGACCAGGAATGTTGTCAGGACCCGGAGCTTTACGTGCATTGATCCTGCTGAGGGATCTCCTCACGCTGTCCGGGGAAAGAGTCATCACCTGGTCACCAGGAGGGGGTGGGGTCTTCTGTGCAGTGGTGCTGTTTTGGACTTCAAAGCGAGCAAAGAAAGTATTCAGCTCGTTCAGCAGGGGGATAGTGCTATCACAGGTCTGTGGTGGGGGCTTGTAATCTGTGATGGTCTGAATGCCCCGCCACAGGCTCCGTGAGTCTCTGCTGTCTTTGAAGTGATGAGATATTTTCCTGGAGTACTGTCTCTTAGCCTCTCTGATGCCACGGGAAAGGTTGGCCCTAGCTGTCCTCAGGCTCGCCTCGTCACCATCTCTGAAGGCAACATTCCGAGCTTTCAGCAGCCTGTAGACCTCTCCTGTCATCCATGGTTTTTGATTTGCCCATACAGTTATGGTTCTCGTGACTGTTACATCCTCAATACACTTGTTGATGTAGGCAGTAACAGTCTCTGCGTACTCCTGGAGGTCAGTGGTGTTGTTATAGGTGGCAGCCTGCTTAAACATGTTCCAGTCTGTGGTGTTAAAGCAGTCCTGTAAAGCCTCCGAAGACCCTTCTGGCCACACTTGTATCCGCTTACGAACCGGTTTGGTGGTTTTAACGAGCGGTCTGTAAGCAGGCATTAGCATGACAGTGATATGGTCTGAGGCGCCGAGGTGGGGGAGGGGAAAAGCTTTGTAGGCTCCTCTCTGAATGGAATTGAACATTCGGTCTTTTTATTTACATAGTTCCAAATCACAACAGCAATTGCTTCAAGGGGCTTCAATATGTTCATATGACGAGACACACACATCTTTTTTATGAAGAAATAAGTTTGCATTTATTGGACAAACCAAACATAAGCAAACTCACACATAGTGTAAAGATGGACCATGTCATGGGGTGACAAATGAAGGGTTTCATTCCAAAATGCTGTACAACCATTAGGAGGAAAAAACAAAAAAAACCCCAAAAAAAAAACCCCAGTATTTTAAAGAGCACATCATTCATTCAGAAATCTTATTACTTTAGTCACAACAACCCCCTAATGAAGCTGTATTTATTTCATGGAGATGACATTATTCCCACATGCTGTACATTTCATTTTGGAACAAAGCTCTTCAAATATATCTTTTTATTTTTACACTTTTTACATTCTTTTCTTGCTGTACATTTTAAGTCTCATGCTTTGCTTGAAACTGTGGTGTCAGCATTTATCCTCAATCACATGACGAGAGACAATAAAAAGAAGAGCATACAGTATTCAGGATCAATGCTGCATAGTTTCAACTTTGGAATAACACAATTACCTTTTTGTAAACTGTGTGTATATGTGATGGAAAACCATATTAAAGCTGTCAAAAGAATACATGCGATGTATCTTGGAAGCTTCACTTCTTTGAAAAATTTCAGTATTGGGAGACGATGCATGTCATCACGAGTCCATCAAGAGCAGCTGAAATAAACAAAGGTGGAGCAGTTCATACCATCGCAGAGTTTCTTAAGAAGCTCTGGCAGTAAACCACAGCATGATGGATAACAGGAAATGGATGACAAATATCAACAGATGTAACTCGAAAGAAAACAACAACTAAAACAAGCAAACAAACAAAAAAACCTGCATGAGTTTTTAGCAAAGTCTGGGCACAAAACATGCAAAGAAAACAACAAAATGGAAGCAATAAATAAAGTAAAAGTCCTGGGAATGTTAACAAAACTCCACTGAGAGTGACACCAAAGCAAACAACCAAGTCACTGCAATCTTTTAAACAGAATTTAAAGATGATACAGATCCACCTATAACAAAAGGCTAGGACAACATTCTTAACCTGACCGAGCTAGCCAACAGATTACAGTAAGAACACTTGAAATGGTTCACGAGGACAGCTGCACATCATTCCCTTGTAGTAAACCTCCGTTAAGGCAATCGGAAAACAGGAAGAGAATTTAGCACTGGAATCACACATAGCTTTTATGTGGGAAAAAAACAAAAACAAAAAAAAAAAACATGGACTGTGAGGGTCATGGACGCCTCAAAGCAGATTCGTATGTAATTCAAATGTATTGAGATTTAACCCTGCGGAAACTTTGCGTTCCTGTTTGGTGGTGATGTCTTGATAACATCAGTCACTTGCAAATACTTTTCTGGATGTTTCCAGTTAGTGGGATGTTTCAAATCAGTATGCAGAAGTGGCAGTGAGGCTTCAGACTGCTTTAAATGCTCCATTTCAGACATTTTTTCTACTCTTTGTCCGATCATGTCCAAAAAAAAAAAATAGCTACAGCTCTGGCCCTGCTTGACCTTCTGTCCGTATGAGATCACTAAGGAGAAGATGTACACTGTGTACAAGATTTACAAGTCTAAAGAGCCAGTCAACAGTTGAAATGAGAAACACTTTAGCCAATCATGTTGTTGCACTGACACATGCACACAGTAGAGGTTAGTAACAGCTTCCTTTGCTATGCTGTAGGCGTGAGTAGTAGCAGAGTCGCGGCTCTCTCCCCAGTCTCAAAGCGGTTTTTAAATAAGCCCCCAGATCCGATTCAAGATGGCTGCTGAATTGAGAGATTTGCTTATTGAAGGCCTTTGTTAACAGCTCCTTCTAAAATACATACAGCTAAGAACACAGATTAGAAGGTGTCCTGCTTTCAAAATAACCATCAACTTACTCCTGCTGTTCAGGGAGAAGGAGCTAAAGCCGCTGTTAAAGGAAGCTCCAGAAAACAGTCGCTGCTGTTCTTACTCTCACAGAAGAAAAATCTGGAAGCAAGACGGCACCAGAAACCTACCAAACAGATCCCACTGAGATGATCTTGCTTAATAATAATAATAATTTAATAATAACACAAGCACAAAGAGCCTAATGTTGAGTTAAACACAGAAGGCCATGAGAAAGAAAAATATCCAGTTTCAGATTCAGCCAACTTTGCAAGGATGATGAACTTTAGGAGTGTGAAAAAACAGGAAGGCCTTCTTAAATCATCTAAATTCTCCTCCAGTGTTCATATTTAGACACAAGACTAAAATTACCATTAACCATTAAGCTCAAGAAACAAAGAGAAAGAACACAATGGATTCTTTAAGAAGTCACTTCTCACTCTGAGCATGCTCTCAGTTATTACACCAACCACACCAACATTCAGACTAAATGGTTAAGCTTTATTTACAGCAGCTGGTTCGTGGAGTGGATGATGTCAAATAAAACCTTATTCCAACATATTTAAATGCGTCAGAGTACAAAGAGCTGAGCTGCGGCCACCTTGATCATCGTATTTCTGTTACCACTCACTACAGTACATGTGGGTGTCCCAGCCTGTTCTTAGTGGTTGGAACGGAAGTGACAGCACAGGCGCAGATGGGAAAAACAAACGTAACAAACGTAATATACAGGTCAAACATAGCAGAGTCCTGGCTTATTTTACCTGGGTGCTGTTAGCCTTGTATACAGTGTATGGCTTGGATATGCTGCTTTATGCACATACAAACCACCAACAACCCTGTGCCCTGGCACCCTTCTGCAGGAGCTCTTATAGCTCTTCATAATCGCCATCATCTCTTTTGATTGATGCTGCCCCACCGCCCAGAAAGTCCTCCAGCTCATCCACTTCGGTTTTCTTGGTCCTGGATTTTTTTTTCTTTTTCTCCTTCTCATCGGGCACTGCAGCTTCATCCTTTTCCCTTTTCTTGTGTTTGTGTTTCTTCTTGCTCTTTTCATCCTCCTGTAAGTGACGGCACACAGTTTACTGTAGGACTCGCCGGTAGAACCTCAGAGGCTGTTCACGACATAAAAAGCTGAACTTTTCTATTTCTGTTCACGTTCATAGCAAAACAACAGAATCCTTTTAATAAAGGAAAAAAAAAACCCCTGCGGTTTGCAGACTTGCAGTTAAAGACTTAAATCAAGTTTGAAGTCTGAAGCGTCTGACCCCTCACTGGTGAGTGTGTTAGATAAGAATGTCCACTCATTATGTCTTTGAATTTTCATTCAAATCTTTACAAATAATCATTTAACATTTTACATACACCTTTGTAGCAGCAATGTCTCCAAACTATCCTCTTGCTCACCGACCGTCACCACAGCTCAGTACCAGGCATTCAATTTCTAATACCGGTAGATACTATACACTCGATGGTCAATGAGAAAAACTGTTTTATTTCTCTTCTTTAGACACAAAGTCCTTACAGTATGTAATATCAACAAAAAGTTTACCTCTTTGCTCTTCTTCTTCTTTTTCTTCTTTTCCTTGGAGGAGTGCTTGCTTTCTTTCTCTGAAAGAGGAGCACATGCATACAGCACTCTCACAAGTGGTGAACATCTGATGGAGTCATTTTAAATACGTTTTATGTTAAAGTTCAGTTTCTTAACAAAACCAGCAGAACAGACCATTTCAAAAAAGGACAATTGTTTTAACCACTTAATAACATGAAACAATTACATCCTTGCTTCTAAATTGAGATAAAATTGACGTTACTGTAATCAGCCCTAAAAATCTTAGAATATGGTGTCTAGACCAATACTCTGGATGGCATTACCCTGGTCTCAGTTAACACTGAGTAATGGAGTTGTTTTTGACCAAGATATTTCCTTCAATATACATATTAAATAAATACGTGAGGCTGTCTTACTTTGTAAAATTAAAAAACCTGCTGTCTCAGAGTGACTCTGAAAAACTAGTTCATGCATTTATTACTTCTAGGCTGGATTATTGTAATTATTCATTATCAGGATGTCCTAAAAACTCCCTGAAAATCCTTCGGTTGATCCAAAATGCTGAAGCAAGAGTACTGACAGGAACTAGAAAGAGCATATTTCTCCCATACTGGCTTCTTTTGATTGGCTCCCTTAAATCCAGAACGAAATTTTAAAATCCTTCTCATCACGTACAACGTTTCGCATAATTAGGCCACCCCATCAGAGCACTTTGCTCTCAGACAGCTGGGTTAGTTGTTGTTCCTAGAGTATTTAAAAGTAGAATTGGGAGGCAGAGCCCTCGGTTTTCAGGCCCCTCTTCTATGAAACCAGCTTCCAGTTTGGATTTGAGAGACAGACACTATCTCTACTTTTAAGATTAAACTTAAAACTTTCCTTTTTGCTAAAGCATGTACCCTGAATCCTCCTTTAGTTATACTGCAATAGGTGTAGGCTGCTGGGGGATTCCCATGATGCATTAAGTATTTCTTCTTCAGTTACCTTTCTCCCTCAGTATGTGCTTACACACCTCTCTGCATTTAACAATTAGTTAATATTAAACTCTGGGTCTCTTCCATGATGCATCTTTTGTCTGACTGTTGGGGTTTTCTCTCTGTTATTGTGGGGTCTTTACATAACAATATCAAGCACCTTGAAGTCACTGTGCAATATCAATTGAATCTAAAGGGTTCTGTTGACCTAATCTGCCTGCTCATCAGCTAATCAAATGTGGAGTTACATCGACAAGTATTTAAGGACTTGCCTTCCTGATCCTCGCTGCTTTCCTTGGCTGCAGGAGGCTCTTCTTGGATCCCGAGACCAAACAGGTCAGTGTCGTCCTTGGGTTTGAAGGTGATCACAGTGGGTTTTAGGGGTTCTGGCACCTTGGCTAACTGCATGTCATCATCAGAGAGGTCAGACAGAAGCTCATCCCTGACTGGAAATGTATCCTGCATTCAAAAAGGGATGCAAATGTATATTCATTAAAGAAGCAGAACAGAAAAGTTTTAATTGACTTTTCATCTATTTAATTTCTGTTGCAGATTTTGCTTTCCAGATCTGTGACCTGAACTGGCCTCATAGTGGAAGTATCTTTGTTTACCTTTGCAATTTTAGGTGTGTCTGATGCTTCAGAGTCAAAGTCAGGGTCATCCATCACAAACGAGAGCATTTGCTGAGCCACAGGAGCCTCAGGGTCTGTGTCAGAGTCCTCCACTTTGGGCGTGCTTCCCTTCTTCTTGCCTTGGTGTCGGGCTGGCTGCTCTACTGCGGGAGTTAAAGTGAGGGAGATGGGTGGTGTGGTTTGGCCCTGGGGATCCGGAGCTTTAGATGTCACCTTTGGTTTTGTGATTATAGGCCTGATTCAAGGAACACGTAAAAAAACAAAACAAAAAACATATCAGATCACAATGGGGGAAAGGGGGGGGGATAGGCTGCATATCTACACTGATATGTACTGGGTCATGCGTTAGGGATGCCACATCGTTTACACATCAACCTACAGTGACACCTCAAAACTCAAAGTGAAGAAGTGATGCAGCAGGATAATCCATTTTGTCAAAATTTCATTGCAAAAATGGTACTCAGTGGTTTGTATGGCTGTATGTTTGTATGTGCTTGTATGTATGTGTGACAACGTCGGGGCATGCTCCTAATGAGATGACAGCTGATGTCTCAGGACCCACTGCACCAGTGTAGGGTCTGACAGTGGGCCCGGGAATTTCAACGTGATACCTAGCGTCACTCAGGGTGCTGCTGGCTAGCCCTATAGCGGTCTGTGTGTCCCTCCATTGATATGTCCCTCTCTGACACTACCAAACCAGTCAAGTTTAACGATGTTACAGACAGAATAACGTTCTCCATGGCTTCTTCAGACTGTTTCACATCTGTCACATGTGCTCAGGGTGAACCTGCTCTTGTCTCTGAAATGCCAATCGAGCTACATGGTGTTGGGCAGTGAACACAGGACCCTACTAAAGGATGTTGAGCCCTCAGGCCACCCTCATGAAGTCTGTTTCTGATGATTTGTTCAGAGACACTGACATCAGTGGCCTGCTGGAGGTCATTTTGTAGCTCTGGCAGAGCTCACCCTGTTCCTTCTGGGACAAAAGAGCAAATACTAGACCTGCCGATGGGTGAAGGACCTTTTGTGACTCTGTCCAGCTCTCACAGAGTAACTGCCTGTCTCCTGTATTCTCCGCTATGTTCCTGAAACTATGCTGGGAGGCACAGCAAACCTTATTGCAAGTGTGCGTATTGATGTGCCATTCCGCAGGAGTTGGACTACCAGTGCAACCTATGCGGGGTCCTGATATAACCTCATGCTACCAGTAGTGACACTGGCCCTAATCAAATGCATACAACTAGAGAAAAACAGTCAGAAAAGATCAGGAGGCAGAAAATACCAGTGGCCTCCACCTGTAAAACTATTCCTGCTTTGTTGTCGCATTGTTGCCCTTCTAGGTCACCTCTTGTTAAGTGAACTGATTAACAACCTCCTGTGCTACTTAACTGATAAGATCAATATCCCCGAGGTTTCACTGACTTAATGCTAAACTCAGATTAAAAAGTGTTTCTTTAATTTTTTGAGCAGTATATCACTTGTGTCACTAATGAAATTTCTTGACTTACGCTTTGAGCTCAGGTTTACTTTCCAGGTCTTGATCCTGTGAGATTACAAGCGCTGTTGGTATTCCCTCCTCCTCGTCACTGCTCAGAGTGATATCTTTAATGGGGGGGAGGGCCTTAGAGTTGGAAAGGCTTGGCTCAGTATCATCAGGGTCAAGCTCATCCTGGAAACTGGACACCATGGGGTTTCCTCTATCCTCACCATCACTGGGTTGAAGCAAGAACACGAAAAGTTGGTTCAAAGAGGCTTGAAGAGGTGACCGAAAGCAGACACTTAGTGACTAACAATGTAGTAAAACATTTAAAAATTTAATTCAACCTCTTCTAAATGTTGAATAAAGAAGGTAAAATGTAAAACATTGACAAAGAGTATTTTCTAAAAGTAAAAACAGGCCAAGTCAGAAGTATTTGTGAAAATTTTCACCTGTCACTGTCCACAGTGGGAGCTGCTGCAGGTCGGGGCACCTTGGTCTTGGAGGGCAGGCTGTCCTCCAAGAAACTCTTGTCCAGTCTCTCATCTGGCACAAAATCATCCACACTCTGCACCTTAGCAGGACACACTGGTACAGGAGGCTCCTCTGAGGAAAACATTGAGACAATTTTTGACTGAGAGCAAAATGACTCAGAACAAAAATCTACGCTTTAAAGTTCAAAAGCTCCAAAGCAGAACCACTGTGTGTTTGCTTTTAGCTAATTATACAGAAACTGCAGGGAAAGACTGAAATCACATGACATTCCAACACCAGCCAGTCTTTTGATCCTTTTAAATGCTCCGCATTTCTCAACTCCCAAGTCTCAAACCTTGTGACTACTTACTATGGACCTGGCAGTTTCAGTTACGGTCAACAAATATATTCTAAAGCTGGTCTGGATACTCTCAGTGCCCGGAGGACAAAGAAAACTCAAAGTGAACTCTTTATTCAGTAACTGATATAACAATCTCCATTGAATGTGTTCATTAGCTTACTACATTCTAGTTTATCAAGATTTGACGGATGTGACTGAACAGCTTTCTTAACCCTTAGATGATTCTTTAAAATCCTCACTCTTCTCGTCTTTGACTCTTTCTAAAGACAAAACAGTGGAGCTTCTCAAAAAGTGCTGTAAAAATATTATATAGTAATATTTGTTCCACTTTAAATGACTCAGTCAACTACTTTGGTCTGAACTTTTAATATCCAATATTAATAATATTTAATGGATTTTAATGATTTGAAGGCCAGTATGTTTATATAGCTCCACTGATTTTTATCAAAAAAACAAAAACAAAAAAAAAACCCCAAAGAAGAACAACAATTTCCATGAAATACATTTCAAGGAATATTTGATTATTTTCAATAGGCCCTAAAATGAGACTGATTGGCAGAAACATTGGTGTTCATTATTATTATTTTTTTTTTTTGCAGTGTCATAGTCACCTCTCTTTGCAACAAAAACAAGAAACTGTCACACTCAATGCCCTAAGGACAAAAAAGTGGCAGCTTTGCAAAAACTCCTGCAAAAATATTATAAAGTAATATTTTTTTCCACTTTAAATGATGGAATCTTTCAAAAATACTTCATCCTGAAATATAAATATTAATCACGTTTTTTTATTTTAACCCCTCAAGAAGAGGGACTCCAGCTGAGGTGGAGCAGAAGCTGTAAATGGACAGACTGATCTTTGCATGCAAGCTTCCCACGTTGTGCTGCCAGCTGTTCTCTTCCTGTCCATGGAAAAGTCACACCGCCCTTACATTTGCTGATGAGAGGGGCTTGCAGCAGTACCCTGCAGATTTAAACTGATTAATTTTTTTGACCTGTAAACAGCATCCAAAAATGAGCATCTCTATATACGCCTGCAGTTCCTCTGTGTCTACATAAGCCACTGAGTGATTCATATGCAGGTTTGTCATGGCCACAATTTGCTTCAACCAGCAGCAGTGCATGTTCATGTCATGGTGTGTATGTCCTGGGATCAAACCTCTGGTTGCTACTCATGATTTACTGTTATTGAATTCGTTTATAATTGAGAGTGTTGGTCCACTTAACCTGAGTGCAAAATTGCAGTGTTGGACTGTAATGCTACGTGGACGAATGTGCTAATGGCTGTGAATAGACAGAAATATTGTCACAGATGGCTGGTGTAGAGACTACATGGAGCACTCTGCTGTGCGAGTGCTGTGTAGGACTGACCTGGTGCTGAGGCAGAAGCCTCGGTGGCTGGGGATGAGCCAAACCATCGGGAGATGAAGCTGCGTTTCTGTGGGCCCGACGCTCCTGCAGCTGGTGACTGAAGGTGTTCGGGTGACTGGGCCAATGATTTTACCTCAGCAGCAGGTGAAGCTGCCCCGCCAGCTGCTGCTGCTGTGGGAGGCGGAGGAGAGGTTGTGGACACAGATGGTGACTGTGGGAGTGGCTGCGAAGGGATTGGTGGCTGTGGAGTGCTGGGACTGGAGCTGCCGGTGGAGGCCCCACTGGGAGGGACAATGGGGGACTGAGAGCCTGATGAGGGACTCTGACCGTTGGCTGGACCAGGGGAACCATAGCCCTTACTGCGAGACTCCAAGTTCTCCAGGAAACTGCAGATATCACAACAGGACTTTTAAGAGACTTTGAATAATATCTGAGGCCATCAATACAGTTTAGAAACTAGAGTAAGGAAAAACTCAGTAGAAGGAAATGTACACAGATGTGTAGTTCATTTTACAAATCTGTTAAATTCAACTGCTAGAAGATGGAGGTAGTAGTGTGCACCCAGCTCACTAGTTTAAGCCCAGCAGTGGACATGAGAGCACCTAATGCATAAAAAGTGAGGACACATATTTTACATAGAGTGGGGGAGAATTTTGGGAAATAAAGCTTTTGATCTAGTCCCTCTAGTGGCTCAGTAACAGCAGTGCACAGGCTGTCAGAGAGAATAAAGATGAGCATACATCTCATAGTTCTGATCTTCAGTCTCCTGCTGGACACAGAGCTCCTCCAGTGTCGCATCCATGTCCAACTGGTTGGTCTCCAGCTGCCTCAGGAGGGTCTCCCTCTGCACACAAACACATGGCATGATTACCTGGGCACGTGCTGAGATGAAATAGGTGTGCTTTGTCTTCCATTACAATAAATAAATCATAATAAAAAATTATAGCGTTTGAAAACCTGATATTATAAATAAAAATAAATCAAATATTCAGCACATAAAACAAAACAATAACCTGCAGCTGTAGGAACGGGATGTTGAAAAACTTGTGCAGATATTTCAAGCCAAAGCCATTCTTCATAGAGGACTCGGCATAGTGGATGTAAGATGATCCCATAGGTCTGTAAAAGGAAAGCATTAGTAGTAAACTCAAGTTTCTGAATATATACCCTATATTTACATGCCTCATTGATGTCCAAGTGTTATTTAATAAAAAAAACAAACAAACAAAAAAAAAAAACGGAAAGAGGTGTAGCTGCATTTACCACCTCAAGGGCACAAAAACATCAGACACATCATCAGCTTGTTAAGTTGTTAAACTGACAGTGGATAACACCTTCCCTTTGACACTAGACAGCTTTCAGTGGTAAAATATCCATTTGTATTATACTGGTTAGTTACCAACCAGCCAAATAAATATAAGTCACGTTCCCCAGGGTAGCTGTGGCTACAACCGTAGCTGCCTCCACCAGTGTTTGTGAATGCGAGAGTGAATGAATAGTGGCATTGTAAAGCGCTTTGGGTGCCTTGAAAAGCGCTATATAAATCCAATCCATCATCATCACTTTTGAACACTATTATGCGAGTTATCTTCTATCCACGGTCTACTGTTCAGCGTAGTTTCTACCGCTGTTTTCACTGCAGAGTCTATATAAAAATTGTAGGTAACAATCTTCAAGTCCCTCATTGGTTAGTGATATTCTGTTTTAACGCTACAAGTTTAGCGTTTTTGTTGTGACCATCTCAGCTTTTTGAAACTAATGCCACATTGATGTGCTCAATGGATAACAAACTGTAAATGAAAACATTTTGTATTATGAGCACATACAGTTTTATCCTCCCTTTTGACTTTGGCGAACCATCATTTACAAAACAATCATATTGTATTTATTAAGAATAAAATCTAGGAAGGAAAGTTTCCTGAAGTCAAAGATCAAGGGAGCTGAAAATTGTTTTTCCAGAGACTTTTATAGAATCAGACATCTTTTCTGTTAGAGAGAATTCAGGTTTAAGGCACTTCCACACTGGCAGGTAGCAGGAGTTTCGGTTTAAAATCCCCAGGAAGTACCATGTTTTCACAGATTATTTTACTTGCAGCATGTTTTGTGCAAATATGTTTTAAATGTGCAAGATGCTAAGCTGTACCTTACGTCTCTGATTGGAGTGGTGGCACTCATAGGGATCATTTTGTGGGGAAGAAGAGTCGGATGACCCACAAAATTACCATTTTTACACAACTGTGCATTGAGCCTGAAGCAGACAGCCCACTAGAGAAAGTTGATGGCCACTGTTGTGATACCTGTTATCTACTACTGGGGTTTTAAGTTTTGCAGAGCCAGTCCCTCTGGTGAGGTGTAAGCTCAAATCTGGGTAAGAAAACAAAATTAACAAAAAAAAAAAAGCTTCTTCCTGTTTTGGTTGTGTCACTGAGCCCTCAGTTCCCTGGATGTCTGGTTTGTGGCTGCAGACACAGTGAAAGAACACTAATCTAGTTGTTGATTATGTAAATTTTTTTAAAGTTAAAACCAAAAATTAAAGTCCTTAGAGAATTATATTGTTCCCGGTTCTGTTTTCTTCCAACACTTCCTGTTTATTCCTGGTACTGTTTCCTGTATTTTTGCTATCTGTGACTGAACACAGTGATATATGGTGCAGTATTCTGAGTCCCTATAAGCAGGTCCTGCAACTTGGCACCATCCTGGTAATTTGCTCATGCAGTTGTTGTGGAAAAACAAAACAGTCCCTGTATAAATACAGAGGTACACGGACAAACGTTGGTGAACTTTTGGCTTAAAAATAAGATTTTAAAACTTTTTTACTTCTATGTGTGTGCAAGGTTTGATGACATTATGGCTTTATTAAAAGCTCAGAGTGTAGACACAAAAAAGGTCTGTGTAGCTTATCCCAGAGTATTGAGCAAATGCGATGCTCATTGAAATGTTCAAATTTGAAAACATTTTCCACAGCTATATCAGGTAACAAGATTTACTTTTTACAGAGAAAACAACTTTTATTATTATCACACTTTTTATTTCAACTGTATACATTCAATTATTATCTATATCTACCTGTTCAATCCAGCAATTAGGTCCCTTATATCATCAGGGAGGATGACACGATGCTCGCCCATGTCCCTGTAGTTTCCCAACACACACACCGGCACATGGGTGGGTACTTTGGGCAGCTCCCTCAGGATGTAATTAAAAGTCCTGCAATTGATAGGATCACAACATTTATCTGGGAGTATCAATATTCACTGGAAACTGACTATTCTTCAAATATCGCTTCCCCAACTCTGCTTACAAATGATGGTACACAGTTTTCTAAAATACTTGTGTTTTCCTGTTTTTATGACTGGTAACCCTGAAGTTCAGTATTTGGCTTTAAAATGTAGAGAATTAAGCAGGGACTCAAAACAGTAATGTATAAATGTTTTAAAACATAGACACATTTTTTGATTTTTGTGTAATTTAATGACAGCCAGAAAATAATGACCTACCCACAGAGGTGTCTGTGAAAATTATACACCTGCAAGGGCATATTTTCTGTTCAATTTTATTTTATTTATACAGGTGCAAACCACAACAACAGTTGCCTCAAGGCGCTTAGTAGTGTAAGGTACACCCTGCAATAATACATAAAGAGAAAAACCCATCAATCAAATGATCCCCTATGAGCAAGCACTTTGGTGACAGTGGGAAGGAAAAACTCCCTCTTAACAGGAAGAAACCTCCAGCAGAACCAGACTCAGGGAGGAGCGGCCATCTGCTGCAACCGCTTGGGGAGTCACACCATGACAGGAACACTAATATGGATCCTAGACAGCTAGCTAGTCTTGCCCAACCAAGACTGGCTTTACAGTCAGAAAGTTAGTCTGAGCCTAAGCCTCTTCCAGAGGACCCTTTGTCCCCAACGGCCACCTTCACCTAAAACAGTTTACTTATTTCCTTTACATCTGAATTTGAATTATATTTGAAATGTGAGTAAATCCCCTTGTTAAAGATGATTAAATGCATGATGAAAAACAGTATTTAATAATGGAGATTAGACTACAGCATTAACCAAAGTAAACGTGATTATAATTTTTGCTACACTTAAGCATACCTATCATTTACTGTGCTTAGTCACTGTAGCACCTAGAACAACAGTGAGGCTCACTCATGTGTTTTTAATTGTGGCTGAATAACAAAAGAGCTCTACAGCACAGAGACATAAGATACACCAGATCCTACTTTACATGAAACCCCACTGAAAAACCTACAGTTATATCATTTGCCATGCTAATATATACATAAAAAAAAAATTCTCCCTTGGGATGCCCAAAATAGCAATAGTGGAATGTATTTTAAGGATTGTGCATCTAGAGCTGAACACAATCCAGCAGTGGAAGCTTCATAGCCACAGACAGACACAATGAAACTTTATCTGCTCATGCATATTAAAGAAATAGACTTGCCTGATGAGACAACAACACACACAAAGCTCTCTTACCACTGCTTGGTGATGTCAAACATCATGATCACTCCATTGCAGTTCTTGTACACATCCAGGAATTCTGCATCCAGGGCCACCTCATCTGACTATAACACAAACAAATTAATATTTAAGAACAATTGGAGGAAAATATTCTGCTGAGATCATATGCTTCTTTTCCTTTTTTCCCCCTTTACAATTTCCTCCTTATAAGACATCTTTCTCTGATTAAAATCTGCAACCCACATACTAGAAGTGAGCCTTTCTTCCAAAACACATGACAGCCATGTGATAGTCACCTCTTGGGGCTCATTCTCCAGTTTCAAATTGTCACCACGCCTTTTTCCTTTGCCTGAAAGAACAATTGGTCACAAATGGTAAGATCAGACAAGCTGACACACAGTGAAATCCTGATCTACAGTTTGGTTTTTGCTTTAAGTTAGTATAAAGGTATAGAGCAAGCAGAGCAGCAGCACAACTGCTTTTCTAACAGAAAAGCATCTCGCAGCCTACTTTGACCACACAGTGCCCTTTAAATACACGCTGCAGATGCTCACGCTCCAACTGGGTGCAGCAGTAGCAAAAAACAAATAAACAAAACAATAAAAAGGAAAGAAAACCCTCAAACAAAACAGCCAAACTCTGAGACATAGCTAGGCAGCAACCCTGAGCCATACTCTGACAATATTGACATTCAGATAAGAGTGGGGATAGGCAGGGCAAACCCACAGCACACAAGAGTTTAGTATCTACATACTGTAGCAGCGCTCACCTACACCTTCAGGAAGAGGATATTTTTGGCCTGAGATGAGTGTAAGAGAGGTGCCCAAAAAAAAAAGACAACATCAACACTGAGGACAGAACAGACAAGCAACAAGCATCTCTATTGGATGTGTTGATATAATGCAAGAGGTCAGCCTCAGAGGAAATTTGACTGGCATGTGTGTCAACACTCACCTTTGTCCACCACGTCCCACACCTCTACCTTCACCACATCATCAGTAGCTGAGGCAAGCACAGAGGACACATTCATTATTCATGTTCTGAGACTACAGAGAGAAGAGTTCAAATCTATTGACTGTT
This sequence comes from Astatotilapia calliptera, assembly GCF_964374335.1. Taxonomy (NCBI): domain Eukaryota; kingdom Metazoa; phylum Chordata; class Actinopteri; order Cichliformes; family Cichlidae; genus Astatotilapia; species Astatotilapia calliptera. The sequence continues at coordinate 10,461,606 of NC_137433.1, read as the reverse complement.
AAATGACTAATGTGGATCTACTCGCGCTAAGTAGTGTAGTGTTTTCTCACTAGTATGGAAGCACTGACACAAATACAGGATGTCTCCTCTAACAATCAGTTAGCTCAAACTACAGCTAAACTTTTTCTTTTTACCTTGATATGGTGCCACTGGAATAAATTATGAGGCACAAACAGCAGATGTCAAACCAAAACAGAAACATAACTAAAGCAGTGGTGACAAGCAGGGCTGGGTGACATGAACCAAAAGAATCCTCTCAGTATTTAAAAGCTCCTTTTGGCTGATTCACTAATATGTATGCATGTATGCATGTATGCATGTATGCATGTATGTATGTTTAACAAAAACAACATGTGATGTGTCACAGACACTTTTATTAAAGCAGACATCTAATTTTATTGGTCCTAATTAAAGGTAGTTGGGCTGTCAGTCAGGACAGGAAGTGAATTGCAAAAGAAGTGAATTGCAGTTAGTTCCATATTAAGTCAGTTTTGTGTAGTTCAGTGTACATGAAGAGGGTGGAAGTAATGTAAATTTCATCATCAGACAGTAAGCACGAGGCTTTGTGCAGATGTTCACGTGCACACCAGTTTTTTTGTGAACATGCACTCATTTACAGAACTGTACTATAGAGTAGCAACTATCCAACCTTCAAGCAGGCTTCGACCAAACTAGGAAAAAAGTCTGTGTGTACATGAACAACACAGTCTACTTCACCTAAAGGTGCAGTGGCAGAATAAGTGTATAAGTTGGTAACGCAACATTGGACTACATTGATATAAATTAAATGGCTAATTCTAAAACACTGTAATGATATATATATATATATATATATATATTTTTTTTTTTTTAAATGTATATATCACCCAGCCCTGGTGAGATGATCACATGTGGTCACAGCTATCTTGGCTTACTTTTGTAATTCCAATGGATGCTTGTAGCTTGGATCTCCTGAGTGGGTATATACTCCTCCACAAACTTCTTGCCCTGCAGTCGATGCCATAAAGTACTCTTTCCAGTGTTCCTGTCTCCACGAATCACTATTTTCACTGGAGTAGGAGACATGATGGAGATGCCATAAAACTGAACAAACTAAGACAGAACATGTATTTAGCTGGCTGGATTACTTACTGTTATACTGGACCCCTTTGGCAAAGCGTCTCTGCAAGCTCTGGTTCATGGACTGCAGACCAGCAGGAATGTTCTTCTCCTTGAGCTGGCCAGGCTCAGAGCCCACCAGCTTCTTCAGCGCTGAGAACATCTTGACTGAGCTTCACCAGCTTCACTCTGCAGTAGAGAGGAACTCTGGCTGATGACTCCTTAATGACAACACAAGTAAAAGTGTAGCAGCGTATCTTCACGAGCAAGGAAGTTAAGGATCTATGCTGAGATGCAAATATGATGCCAAATCACTTCGTACCAACTTCAGTGGTTTACTGAATTTAGCGGTGCCTCTTTTAAAGTTGACCAGATGTTTTTCTTTGCCTGTCACAAGTAGAATTTACTACCATGTTGTTTTGAGCATCATCTAAGGGGAAAAAAAACAAAGAAAAACACAGAGACAGAGGTTGGGGATTAAAGACTCTTGTTTAGATGAAATTCTTCTGTTAACATGTAGGTGTGATGAAAAGGACAGGCTTGATATTTTTTGCAAAAAATGAAAATTATATCAAACTATGCTCAAGTGTTAGAACATGAGAAAAACCACAAATCCACTAGTTCCAGCTTCTTGTGCGAGTTTGTCACTCTTATGTGGAAATAAAATAAATGAATGCGAATTGTAAGTTATTCAACTTAAAAAAAATTAAGATATGCTTTATTTATTCAAAAAGTTGGAAAAACTGCTGTGTACAGCTGGAAACTAATTCTCAGTAAAATAAACACAATATAACAAGAAAACAACAACAGCACAGCAAGTATGAACGCCATTAGACCACGACAGTCAAAAGACAGTTTATGTGGAAGTGCATTAAAGGTACAGTATGGAAAATCTCACTGACATGACATCAGCAGATTGTATTCAACTAAAATATGTTTTCTTACCTGCCCCAATTCAAATTTGTCCTACATGGGCCACTGTAGTTGGGACTAGAGCAGGGTGATATGACCAAAAATATTTATCACGATATACATTTGAAAATTTGTGATAACGATATAACTGACGATATAATCGACACTAGACAAAATACTTTACAGCTCCACAACTTTATTCGTGCAAAAAAAAAAAAAAAAATCAATGCATTTTCACTTAAACAAGCAGCTGTTTTTTTTTAATCTGCATTAAAGTTACATAAAAATTTAACAGTGCAAATGCAAAATCCTTGCTGACCGTTTAACCAAAAGGCATTTCCAGTGGAAATTGGCCGACATATCCTCAGCATAACCATGTATAATATCCACAAAACTTAAAAAGAGGTTATACACATAATACAGTAATATTATGTTGAAGCACAGTACGTAGCACTCCGCGAGGCTCCTACCTACGATAGCCGTAATGCTCCAACAATCCATCAAGCGGTGCGGGTTCCTAGCTTAGCAAAGTCGTACTAAAACATTTGAAAGATTTTCCAGTGCCGTGTACGACATAAAATCGTTTCGAGGTCAGTAAACACAACCAGAATTCATACATAAGGCACACGGGATTATAAGGGGCACTGTTGATTTTCAGAAAAATCAAAGGATTGATTTTAAGTGTGCCGTATTTTCCAAAAAACACGGTAATAACGACGGCCCGCTAGCATGCTCTACCAAAAATAATGCTTTGTTGTGTATCTGACGGACGAAAGCTAAACCAGTGCCACACCACTGAAGTTGTAGCATATTTACAAACCAATTCTGGTTCATCCGTTTCATTTAACAATCAGCTTTTGCCCTTCTCATTCTCTGTCGCCGCCATGCTTTTTCCGCCATGTGCGTATGAAAACAAAAGCACTGCACATGCGTGTTTTACCCATATTCTATCGCGATATTTCATTTTCTTATCGTTGCCCGACATTATACCGGTATTACCGTGAACGGTATGATATGACCCAGCCCTAGCTGAGACAGATATGTTTTAGTCAGCCGAGAAAGTAAAAGGAGACCGACACAAGTCTATGAGTAAGTAAGCTGCTTAGCCAGAATTAGTGAAACTTTCTTTGAAGCGGATCTAACAGTGTTGGCCTTGAACACTTATCGAACAACCTCTCATACGATGTGAGAATGTAATCAAACTTTTTATCAGAAGAAAGAGTAATTTTTCCGTCATTCAAGCCTGGGATAAAGTTGGCTTATAACCAGCTTTGTGTTAGAGAAATTAAAAGAGCTAAATGCAACCTATATAAATAAAATGTACTTAAAAGACATAATTAAACATTAATAAATGTATATTTGTGGATGCAATACTCTTTTTTTTTTCCTGCTAAATAACCTCAACAAATGACTGACTGACTACTTTTAAGGCTGCTTTCCAGAGCAAGAAGTCTGGAGTTTGACTCCTCCATCTGTTGTGGGGGTTCTCTCCGGGTACTCCGGCTTCCTTCCACAGTCCAAACGCATGCAGTTAGATGAGTAAGGTTCACTGGCAATGCTAAATTGCCCATAGTTGTCAATGTGAGTGCAAATGATTGTCTGTCTCAATATGTTAGCCCTGCGACAGACTGGCAACCTGTCCCAGGCGTACCCTGCCTCTCACCCTATGGTAACGGGGATAGGCTCCAGCATCCGTGCAACCCTGATAAGGATAAGTAAGTAAGTAAGTAAGTAAACTTTATTTATTAAGCGCTTTTCACAGACAGGCAATCACAAAGCGCTGTACACAAATATTAAAATAAACAATAAAATCAATAGACATTATATACAATGTAAAAGATCAAATGTAAATAATGTAAAAAAAAAAAATATATATATATATATAAAATATGTAGATCAACAAAAGGCTTGTTTGAACAGAAGAGTTTTAAACTGTTTTTTAAAAGAATCCACAGAGTCAAGCAAACGTAATTGTAGTGGTAAACTGTTCCACAGCCTTGGTGCAACAGACTGAAAGGCTCTGTCCCCTTTTGGGGACCGGAAGAGAATGGATGAATGGTGTTATCTATTATTATCTACATTTATACTGCCCAATAAATTAAAAATTAAAAAACAAAGAAACAGGAGGAAAAACCTTTTACCACGTTTTGACAACTTCACTGTTGCGCACACGCTTGGAACACCACAAACACAACAATCGGATGATCCAAGCATTGTTAGCTAGAGAGTTAACGAGATAAAAGTAGTTCTAAAACAACTGTCCGTCCATAGAAACCTCTAAATATAGTTTTAGATTGCACTTTCACTTTGATCCATCCCTCTCCTGCCAGTTTCAAAACGCCAGGAAGACAATCACAAAGATACTCATCTGGGGTGATGTCATAGTAGCTTAGTTTATTAAAGCACAGCTTCAATTACAGCTGAAGATGACGGGGTAGAAAGCATAAGGATTTTGCACTTGACTAAATATTCATTACTGTCAATCATCCCTGCCACAGAGACAGGACTGGTCAGAACTTAACAGTAAATCACAATCTATACTTTACCCCACATTAGAAGGTTAAGCTCACTCACTCTCTCTCTCCCTCTCTCTCTCACACACAGTCCAAATTTTACTGTTAAATCAATTGATAAACGGCTGGCTTTGACGGGTTGGGGGAGGTAATCTCGACTATGTTACCAAAATGGTAATGGGAGAACATGAGAGGCACAAGCTGAAGCAAGACATAATGACGACGTTGTCAGATGATTCTTCGCAGTAGGTTTAATGACAATGAATTAGAAACTGTCTCTAAAACAATATTTGACCAGCTGAAAAACAGAAAGCTTCAGAACACGTCTCCGTGTCCTGATGGGAGCTGTCACAGTGTCCCTACAAGAAATACATTATTCGCTATCAAGATCAGCTTTGTCTTCAGTTGACATTATTAGTACAAGCTCCGTGTCTGTTTGTATTAAAAAGTTAATAAAAAAAGTATTAACTAGCTCAAATCCAAAGAGCCGAGCAATTATCTACCAATGGCTGCGAATTAATTCTGTTTTCAGGTTGAATTTCCCTTTCACCGTTATCCTGCTAGCATTAGCTGACTGTGCTGCTCGCTCAGCTAGAACAGTGAGCTTTGCTTAATATATCAAGCAATGTGTTTAAGCATTCTTAAATCAGAAAATTCGAAAGAGTATGTAAAGGTCAATTCGGATTTCAAAAAGAGATGAGGCAGCCCGGCTTGTTACCTAACGTTACACCAGCTAAAGGGTAACGTTATCCTTTGGCTTCTCTTTAGCTAGCAATCCAGGCAATATTAGCTTAGCTTTGCCACTTCTGCGCTCAGTGACACTACACGGCAGCACGTCAGGATGAGTTTTTCAGGTTAACGTCAGCTGCAAATACTCACGGGTATATATTAAGATAGGAGCGTGCAGTCCCAGCATCTTTTCCTCAAAACATCTGTCAGACCTCCATCCCGACAGAGATCTAGCAGCGACATTCCTTTGCAAAGAAAACAGCTACCGCCGACCAATCATCAAGTAGCACGCAAAACTTGTGAATATCCGGTTTCAAAATAAAGCTCAAGCTTAGCGATACCGAAACATTATTTAAGCTTATGCTCCAAGTAGCTTACTCATGGATATTCTTACTTAAATTTCAATAGGTCTGAGTAGGTTTCCAACAATACAGAAGAAGTTGTGCCTCGAATTTTTTTCTGCATGTTTATTTGTTTGTGTTTGCAGATTGCCACATATTGTGAAACCAATACAATCTGGATTGTATTGGGCTGCCTCTGAATGTGAAATCTCCTGCTTACTGACTGACAACTTGTGACTCATAAATTATTATCCAGTGAACACAGGGATGATTCTCGTTTTATCCTTGAACTCCAATAATGAGTAATCAATTTGGGCTCATGTTTTATTCAGCATTACCTGAAACTAGTGACTAAGCCCATAAAGTCATCAGTAAAGTGTTTACTGACATCACAGATGGTTATTTTCCCATAGACTTCTATAGAACTAAAAGTCTTACTGCAACCAAAGGAGTTGCCCCCTACTTACCATGAAATAGAATGCAGCTTTAATCTTTTATACTGTTTATGTCAGGTAACTGTAACTACTAAAATCCACGTGTTTGGTGTTGGTCATTTATGAGCTAATAAATCAATTTACAGATACTAATACTAATACTAATATACTAATTTACCAGAAAGCGAGTTTGGTTGAAATACAATTACGATAACCAAACGAAAGAATATTTTATGAATTTAGTTATTTTATGAAGTCTGGGCAATAGTTCACTTGAATTGTGTATACTAATGAGAATTAACACATAATACCTGGTAAGTCTCATGATTTTGCTATTTTCCACGTGGATGTGCACAGTTTCAGACAGCTTTAGGGTAGAACAAGATCCATTTTCTTTACTTTCTCACATTACAACCGATTGCCGATTTTCGCTTTTATTTTCAAGACGTAACTATAGTACTTCCGAGATTAAGTGCAGTTAGCTTGCCGCGGCTGTCGTGGTGGTCGAATCTAGACCGTCCAATTTATCCCAGCCAGCTTCCTGATGACACAGATGCTCTTCTTTTGGACTTGCGGCACCTAGCGGCAGACGTAGCAACTTACAGTAAAGCGCAGCATCCTCAGCTGTCACTTTTATCACATGAAAACGCCTGGACGTGTTTGTCAATGCAGATGAGGAGTTAGATGTCGTCATTTGTTCATAAACAAAGCAGGTATACACGCTTTAATAAATTGCTAAAGAGCAATGAGTCGTTGCTTGCGGGTATTTTTACAGTCATATTCAGCTGTGTTTGCTATCTTGAACACACCCCGCTGAGTACCCCGATATTGTTCAAGGGGAATAATGGCTGCACAGGAGCCGTCTCCACCATCTTCCCTGGAAGGTAACAAACCGGGCTTCCCAAAGAAAATTTTGGCTAACAACCTGGAGGATAAGCATTTGTGCAACTCGTGTCAGAAAATCCTGAGAAGGCCCCTGCAAGCCCAATGCGGTCACCGCTTTTGTTCGTTCTGTTTCAACAAAATTGTGAGGTGAGTAGTCCTGGATGCTAGTGAGCTAGCTAGATATATGTAGCCCAAAATAAGCATTCAGATCCCGTCACCAGCCTTCGTTCAAATATCTATCCATGTAACATTTATTGACACGTGTAACGCTGTATGCCTGCACAAAGAGAGTTGAATTACAAACAAAATACAGCTAAACTGAACCTACAGGTGATAAATGAATAGCGTCCTTATCTAAATAATATCTCAACTTGTCTATGTGCGATAGACTGGCTAGGTGTCCTCGTAGTCTCGTCCTGCTAACCTCTGCTGGGGTCGGCAGGACACAGGAGCCAGCCAGGGGTGTGCATTTCGAGAAGTTGAACCTGACAGCGCTTTATTGTACTGTCAGGTCGGTATTGTGCCGAATTCACTAGAAGGTCTGGCACCTCTCAGTGTCTTTAAAATGTATTATCTCCCTGCGTCTGTTGTCTAGTAAGTGTGCCAAAATAAAGTTGCCAGTTTTTTCAAGGTAAAATTCGGGTGACCTAACGACTCAGGCTTCAAGAAGGACCAGCTGTTCATAGATTTATATATGTTTAGTATTTCTTACTAGTATTGTTTTATATGTTTTATATTTTCAAATGCAGTAATAAGGAGTGCATTTTTAAATGTATATATTTCTGGATTTATAGTGGTACAGAAACAAAAACACAGGGTTAAAGCACCGCGAGTGGACCTTTGTAGTGACTCACCTGTTTTCTTCTCTCACACTGCGCAGGTGTGTGATGACACAGAGCAATTTCAGTTTCACTTATGTTTTAGATGACTTGTTTCTCAAGAATGAATCAGTTATTTAACTTCACAGATCCTAAGGTGTTAGACATCCATCTGTGCCCTACACTCACTTCTGACTTTTACTAATTATTGTGTGTAATCTAATCTAAGATATAATGAGTGTGCTCATTTTATTTACCTAGAGGGGGAGGTGGGACAACACCCCCCCACACACACCCTAACTTTTTCACAAATGCTTGTCTTTCTTTGCATTTGTAGGTGTAAAAAAATAAATAAAATAAAACTGGATTAATATACCTATGAAAGAAATTCAACACAAATCATGTTTGTGTGAGTGATTAAAGAGAAAATAGTCTTCTGAAAGTAAGAAGGCATCTACTCTGCTTATTTTCGAGCTCAATATTTTACTAATGTAGCTTTCCGGTATTTTAAATGGATCCTTATTTGTGTTACTCCTGGGCCTTAATCCAGCCCCTCAATTCATCTGTAAAGCAATGTGTTGCATCTCCTCTCCATTTAAAACCACGTTTCTTCCTATTGGCTGCCCCTTCCAAACACAGAGTGGTTGTTTCCAATGCTGTGTACCTCACCACACCTCACCTCCTGACATTATACAGAGCCAACAAAAAAAGTGTAACACAGGTGCTTTTTTTTTCGATTTACACATATTCTTATGGTACTATTTGATCATTTCACCATGTTTAACCATTGTAAGAGTAAAATATACAATGTGCAGTACTAGACTGACTTGAAATAAACTGTCTGTGTAATAAATGCATGTCTGGATAGAAAAACACAATGGAAGGACTATCATTGACTAGCCTCCCCAAAGCTTGGAACTCAGCATTATAGAAACACTCATCTTGACAGGCAGCAAAATAAATGGCAGCCAACATCCAAAGAAGAGCTTTAGAAAGCCCTTAAAGAAGCCTGGAGAACTAGTCCTGAAGGCTAGTTTAAAAAAACTACAAGAAAGATTCCCTAAGAGATTTTAGGCTGTTTTCAATAAAAGTTTACAATTGGGTTTGACCAAATATTAGAGAATTCAGAATAGGTGCCTTTTAAAGTATCACATTTCTGTATTTTTCCCCTTTATAAATGACCTTGAAATTTTCAATTATGTTATTTTCAGATAAATATAGTGCTCTAATCTGAAAAATGTAGGCCTTATTGGATTTTCACCCTCTTCCAGCTCTTAGTTGTTTTTCAACCTATAGTTGTTGTATTGTGCCATCATACTTGAAGACCACGGCATGTATTTTGAGTGTTCAGACAAAGTTGAGTTAAGGTCATACAGTGGGGCAAAAAACTATTTAGTCAGCCACCGATTGTGCAAGTTCCCCCACCTAAAATGATGACAGAGGTCAGTAATTTGCACCAGAGGTACACTTCAACTGTGAGAGACAGAATGTGAAAAAAAAATAAAAATCCATGAATCCACATGGTAGGATTTGTAAAGAATTTATTCGTAAATCAGGGTGGAAAATAAGTATTTGGTCAATAACAAAAATACAACTCAATACTTTGTAACATAACCTTTGTTGGCAATAACAGAGGTCAAACGTTTACTATAGGTCTTTACCAGGTTTGCACACACAGTAGCTGGTATTTTGGCCCATTCCTCCATGCAGATCTTCTCGAGAGCAGTGATGTTTTGGGGCTGTCGCCGAGCAACACGGACTTTCAACTCCCGCCACAGATTTTCTATGGGGTTGAGGTCTGGAGACTGGCTAGGCCACTCCAGGATTTTCAAATGCTTCTTACGGAGCCACTCCTTTGTTGCCCGGGCAGTGTGTTTTAGATCATTGTCATGTTGGAAGACCCAGCCTCGTTTCATCTTCAAAGTTTTCACTGATGGAAAGAGGTTTTGGCTCAAAATCTCACGATACATGGCCCCATTCATTCTGTCCTTAACACGGATCAGTCGTCCTGTCCCCTTGGCAGAAAAACAGCCCCATAGCATGATGTTTCCACCCCCATGCTTCACAGTAGGTATGGTGTTCTTGGGATGCAACTCAGTATTCTTCTTCCTCCAAACACGACGAGTTGAGTTTATACCAAAAAGTTCTACTTTGGTTTCATCTGACCACATGACATTCTCCCAATCCTCTGCTGTATCATCCATGTGCTCTCTGGCAAACTTCAGACGGGCCTGGACATGCACTGGCTTCAGCAGCGGAACACGTCTGGCACTGCGGGATTTGATTCCCTGCCGTTGTAGTGTGTTACTGACGGTGACCTTTGTTACTTTGGTCCCAGATCTCTGCAGGTCATTCACCAGGTCCCCCCGTGTGGTTCTGGGATCTTTGCTCACCGTTCTCATGATCATTTTGACCCCACGGGATGAGATCTTGCGTGGAGCCCCAGATCGAGGGAGATTATCAGTGGTCTTGTATGTCTTCCATTTTCTGATGATTGCTCCCACAGTTGATTTTTTCACACCAAGCTGCTTGCCTATTGTAGATTCACTCTTCCCAGTCTGGTGCAGGTCTACAATACTTTTCCTGGTGTCCTTCGAAAGCTCTTTGGTCTTGGCCATGGCGGCGTTTGGAGTCTGACTGTTTGAGGCTGTGGACAGGTGTCTTTTATACAGATGATGAGTTCAAACAGGTGCCATTCATACAGGTAACGAGTGGGGGACTGAAAAGCTTCTTACAGAAGACGTTACAGGTCTGTGAGAGCCAGAGATTTTCCTTGTTTGAGGTGACCAAATACTTATTTTCCACCCTAATTTACGAATAAATTCTTTACAAATCCTACCATGTGGATTCATGGATTTTTTTTTTTCACATTCTGTCTCTCACAGTTGAAGTGTACCTCTGGTGCAAATTACTGACCTCTGTCATCATTTTAAGTGGGGGAACTTGCACAATCGGTGGCTGACTAAATACTTTTTTGCCCCACTGTATGTTATACTTACTGAGGCATTGTATGCCAAATGTTCAATGGTAGTTTGACATTGCCACAGTGTAGGGCTGGGCGATATGACCCAAAATTCATATCTCGATATTTTTTAGCTGGATGGCGATATAAGATATATATCTCGATTGTTTTTTTTTTTTTAAAGCCATAAGTTAAGAACAAAAAGAGAGTTCTTAGTCACACTGTGTCCCAGATGTCACACAGGCACTTTTATTTACATACAGCGTAGATGTACATGAAGAAATTACTCAAAAATAAATTATCAGCATTTATTAAATAATCATGGTCCATAAATAAAAGAAAACAATGTTTTTTTTGTGCATAACAAAAAGCTCACAATTGTGCAGTCAAAATGTAAACTAATAGACGCTGAGCATAATAACAAAGAGACAGATTTCACAGCTGCACCACGTCTCTGAACAGGTGCCATTTGTGGTCCTTATACACACAGTACGTATCACTCCGCGAGGCTCCTCCTCGGTAGCCGTAATCCTCCGACAATCCATCAAGTGGTGCAGCTCCGTAGCTTAGCAAAGTCATATTAAAACATTTTTTGACAGATTGCTGAGCGCTGTGTCCCACATAAAATCGGTTCGCGGTCAGTAAGCACAACCAGAATTCATACATAAGGCGCGCTGTCGATTTTTGAGAAAATGAAAGGATTTTAGTCCGTGCAGCCCCTCCTGGCTGCATGTCGTTAGCGTGGTTAGCTCGTTAGCGCGGTTAGCTCGCTAACACGTTGACGCCATCCAGCCCCACGCACGGTAACTCGCTAACGGAGATTTTCCGCTTTCATCTTGTCATTGCCTGCAGGTGAAGCTATGGGGGAGGGGGAGTTGTGTTCAGTGAAGGAGAGGCCAGGCAGAGTAACGTTGCGTAGAGACAAAAGTGGACGAAAGAGAGGCAAACCTGCGGCTCCACAAGTATAATTATAACGTAACATAGACTATATCGATATAAACGATATTGTCACATCTTATATCTCGTATGAAAATATATCGATATTTTTAAAAAACTCGATATATCGCCCAGCCCTACCACAGTGTTTATTATTTATGTGTGTTTTTTTTTTTCTCTTTGGAAGTTGTGGACCACAGAAATGCAGTGCATGCATCAAAGAAGACCTGTTTGAGGAACCCACCTCGATCCTTAAGCAAGGTGGTGTAAGTACATTTTATTACAGTTCCACTTTATTAGCATTTTTAGCAGTTTTCTTAATAGAGTTTGGCCTGGTTTGGAATTTTTATAAAGCACTGTAATGTCATGGTCATTGTTTCTGTTCAAATCTAATGGCCTGCAGTTTAGATCCAACACAACAGAAACTTTGTGACTGCTCTATAGGTCTTAGCAGTAACAACAATAGATGGAACAGCTATAGCCATTTTATCCTCTGACCATATGTCCTGAATCTCCCTGAAAAATGAAATTGGTGCATCCTGGCTTAATCTGAACTGAAGATGCAAACCAAACAACACTGACAACAACCTCCTTTTTTTCCCACCCAGGCTTTCCCTGACAATGCAGCCCGCAGAGAAGTGGAGGCCTTGGCAGCTGTCTGTCCCAATGAAGGATGCATATGGACTGGAACTGTCAAAGAATTTGAGGTGATTTCAATCAATCAATCAATCAATCAAAGCTTTATTCGCCACATGCAGGTTGCCCTGCAGTGAAATGGGACCCCCCCCCCCCCCCGACCTTACACACACAACACAGACATTACATGGGGATACAAGTCGGAGATTGGTAGCGTTACAGAAAAAACACTGAAATGTACACTACAATGGGAAAGTACAAGAGGAAAAAAAGAGACCTCTACTCATGCTGTACTTCCATGGTAGGATAGCATGAGAACAGGAAACAAAAAAACTCCTCTGCACAAAAAGCACCTAATGTCCACAGCACAACATCGTGACAGTCGTTATCAGGGAGTGTTTGTTCGGCTCCGGCCTTGAGCCCACAGCTGGCGTCAAAGGGGTAGCCGCATTATAATGGTGATTTTTCTTTTACAAACAACTCATGAGAATTTCAAGCTGTTTTTAACACTCCGACACCGACACTGGTCTCTCAATCTCCCGTTGGATAGCTGCGAGTTTCTTCATGATGTTATTTACCTTCAATTCTGTGGTCTTTTCAGTCTTTTGCTCACAGAGCAGATTCTGAGACCTCACGACCGCAGCCAACTGATCCGCGATGTAATCCAGCTTCTGCCCAGAGGTGTTGTTCCGAGTGGATTCTTCCCTGATGTAATCCAATGTACGCTCAGAGGTACTCAGTGAGCCTTCACTGCAGCCGTTAGCGCCTCCAAGCTCTTAACCATGCTGCATTCAGTGAGTCCTTTCTGAGAAGCCGCACCTCGTCCCATCGTTTCAATCCCAGCGGGCAGCCTTGGGGGGGTTTGAACAGCCGGTTCCGCTTTCTTAATTCTCCAACAAGCCAGGGCCAAGCCAACTCCGATCAGCAAGAACCCTGTTATCATGGTTCCGAATAGGTAGATATCTTCAGCGTCCTCAATCGACAGTCCCGCCAGGCACACGATCCTCCATGTCTGCCACCCGTCCATCGTGTATCCGGCAGGGAAAGTCCCTCCAGGGCCCAGACTTCTCATTGAGAAAAGGGTGTCAATAGCATTTAGAGACCAGTGCTCTTTATATTGGTCAATAAGAGGACAACAGTTCAGCATGTCATCCCCCGGCCCTCAGAGGAAATTTGGGAAGCGACAACATTGAACTAGTGTCCTTTGTTATTGTGGCACAAACAAGAGAGAAGCAGATCCAGCGTAGACTAGGACAACTCCCCTGCCAAAAGATGACAACGCTACAAAACATGAGGTTGGCAGAGTGATAACAAAACAAGAGACACAACATACGAAAGAGACCTTCAGGCCATTTGACAGCTGGCAGAGCAGGGGAAGAGGGAAAACAGCCCATTGTCTGAAACCTGCAGGAATGAAACCATTGTTTTGTGTGTGGAGATCATGGACACTAAGCAGTGGGATGCTTAAAGCATACCAAATTTCAGGGAAACAAGACAGTCTTTTTTAAGCGAAAGCCAGAAGCCTGTCAGCAGGGCCTTCCAGTAAGCATTGAACCCAAGCAGCTAAAATCATATCAGCCGACATCCACATTCTCAATTATACAGTAAGACCACGTCAAGAACTTCTTGATGAAGACCTTGATCTTTATGCAGTTAATGTCCAAAACATCTCCTATGATTGTTGGGTAGAGCTCACCGTCAACTTGGCAGGGAATAACAATCCCAATCTCACCATTCAAGCCCCCTTCTTGGTTAGCCAGCTGTCACTGCCCCAGACTTTACTAGGAGCTGATGTGCTCATCAAGAGACAAGAACTTTAAGGTGATGCTGGGGCTGCACGATTAATTGTTAGAAAATCACGATCTCAATTCATACTTATGTGCGATCTCATTTCCAAATGACGATTTAAAAAAAAAAAAAAAGGAAAAAAAAAGGGAAAAAAAAAGAAGACGACTGATAGGTTTGTAGCTTGAACCCATCCGCTGGAACGTTGAAGACAATATAATTACACTGCTAAGCAAGACACAAATAGGCAAAGTTCTTCATGTTACTCGTGCACGGGAGAGACCGGACAGAGTGCCGTTCCTCCACTTGACCCCAGTTGCTCTCGTCCGTTCTCCCGTACCACTGTCCTTTTATTGAGGTTACATGAATATGCATAGGTTCATTAACATGTGATGTCTACATACACACAAAGAGTACCTTGCCTGTGTGTGTGTGTGTGTGTGTGTGTGTGGGGGGGGGGGGGTACTGCTGATCAAAGGGTCATAAAAGCACACAAGCAAACATCCTTGGTCAGGAAGAGGGTAGACCCCCCCTCATCCTAGATAACACAGTAAGGAAGTCCAGCAGTTCATTTATACACAAAAAGCACTTAGACTAAAACAGACGTAACTACGTTAATCCTATCATAAAACAATAAGAGAAGGTATGACCTCTCTCATGCTCCCAGGATGTAGGTGTGGAATGCACACCAAGCCTCTGTAGCCTGTTAAAGATCACACAACTTATCACTACACAATTGATTATACACCTCTAAGCATCTATGGTTAAATATTTCTAAGCATAAATGACAATCAACAATACAAAACCTAACAACGACGATTGTACCGCATTTTGATCTGGGACGTAATCTGCATGAAAACAAGCGCTCACTCTTCCTGCTCAACAAATGACAAGGGCGGAGCCTTATACCACGTGATACAGAAGCTGGCTGCTAAAATTGGCAGGGAAAAAAACAATGGAGAGCACGTCAGGGATGACGAGAAAGTGACAGGAGAAAATCCGTCCCGGTCAACCACTCAAACATCAATAACGGGAACCTTATACAGCGCTTCCCTATACCCGTCGAACTCCCGCAGGCACAAAGAAATTACGGAGGCTATTACTTATCACCTGACCAAAGATATGGCTCCCATCAACACTGAGCAAAACGAGGGATTTAGGAAAATGATCAACACCCTAGACAAACGCTACACAGTGCCGTCCCGCAACTATTTTTCTATTGTTGCACTACCTGCTCTATACACGCAGTGTCGAGCAACGGTGGAGACGGAATTTCAAGCTGTACAACATTTTGCGGCAACGACAAAATGTCAGACATTTGTTGTTTTTATGTTTATTTATTGTTTTTATGTTCAGTCTCAACTGTTACGAAGTCGATGTGCAGTTAATAAGTGCAATAAATGTTTATACTGGAAAAGAAAATCGTGAGAGAATCGTGATCTCAATTTTAAGCAAAAAAAAATCGTGATTCTCATTTTATGCAAAATCGTGCAGCCCTACGTGATGCCATTGCCACAGTTGTCAACCTCTTATGCAATGCCTTTGTGATGGGGGGAAGAACAGGTGATGGCCATTGTTTGTTTCACCCAGTTTGGGCAAGTAAATATTGTGACCCAGCTACAGTAAGAGTAGGACAAACAATATTCTCATTCCAACTGGAAGAGTGGTACAGGTGTTGTGCAGAGTACCCCCAAACTTTGACATCTCCGATCCCCTTGTTTTGTAATAACCTACAGAGGAGGACAGTGTCCTAGCACAGCTGAGTTCAGGGAATGGCCTTCTGGAGGTCCAGAACTCCAGTCACCCTTGTGTCAAGGTCCCGATCTCTAACCACTCAAAACAAGAGATCACACTACCAAGGAGAACACTTCTCGGTACAATTCAGCATGTTACCAACCTTATTAAGATGGGCCCACCAGAGACACAAAAGACTGTTTCCACACAAACCAAAACAATCACAGCTCAAAGGCTTGAGGTAAAAGAAGATTTTCAAGAACTGTTGGTAAAAAGATGGATTTTTAAGTCTGATTCACCCTGTTCTGCCCCATTCTTATGTGTGAGGAACAACCGTAGCTCCCTACACCTCTGTTGATTATCGGCTTTTGAATAACAAAACAGTGAGCGACTGACACCCCCTCCCTCGGACTCCACTGACTCATGGTCATGCAGCTAGTTTTTGATATTGGATCAGACCTACCACTAAGGTTTCATAGTAGAACAATTAAGGTGCTTGACAGCTTTCATAACTCCTTGGGTGGACTGTATAAGTGCCTAGGCCGACCCAACCAAAAACAAAGCTGGCAAGGCAGCCGCTGTTGTTTTTTTGTTTTTGTTTTTTTCTCTCTCAATGATTACATCCCCAGGTTCAAATATCCCACCAAACATCACCCTCAGGCAGTTATCTGGTATTGGTCACTCAAGAGCCCCAGGGGAAACCTGGAAGAGAGACTAAATTGCACACTGCGTTGTAAATGCTATGGACTCTGGGAGAAAAAGAAAAGGAGAACTGGAAAGACCACTGTTACGTTCCCCTGAGGGGTCTAGGCGGTGAGGGGGAAGTAACAAAAGGTGTCCAGGTCAGAAAAAGGAGTCAAGGAGGCAAAAGGGTTAAATTAAAGAGTTTTATTAAAGTAGCTCAACTAAGAGAGACGGACAAGCCGCTATCACCATTTAAGAAAAACAAACAAAAACTCAGGCGTTGGTCAATAAAGCAAAGTCAAAAGGAAAGCGCAGCTCACTAGCTGGAAACCACAAACACAGCTCACTAGCTGCAATCACCACAAAACACAGACAGCTCACTAGCTGCAAACACCACAAAACACACACAATGCCTTCACTACAGAACTACACACAAGCGAAAGAGAAATGTGTTGTGTCAAAAAGTCAACCATTAATTGAAAAGCCCACACTCCCCCCAGTCCTGCCTGCTCAGAATCTAGCCTGTCCTAGCTTCTGGAGCGTACCAGGCTCGAGGCCACTTTAAAGGCGAATCATCAAGTGCCAAAAGGCACCGACAAGCCTACCCCCAACAGAGAATTAATCCCCACCCGGGTTTGCTCCGAAAATAAAAAAGGCAAAACAAAAAAACGAGTGTCCGAAGGAAGAGCAAATGCTCAGCTAGACACTCCCCTGTGCTAGCCGGGGAGAGCAGCAGTTGCCAAATGACCTTCACACAACACACAAACACCTGTACGCACTTGTAATCAACCCAATTCCTTTCATTCCGATCCCGGACGAGCCCCCACTTTGTTACGTCCCCACATAAAAGTCTAGGCGATGAGGGTGGGGGACAGTAACAATTAGATCCAGGTGGAATGAAAAGAACGCCAGGCAGAGGTATTTAACATAAAATAGATCTTTATTGTAGGCAAACACCTCAATAATCATATAAATGGCAACAACAAAAGGAGACAGCACCGCTGCTATAATAAGAAATCAGGGAGGTCAACCCAAAGGGGTAATGACCACTCAACAAAGAAAGCAACAGTAAGGTTTCAACAGAAAGAGACAGCAACGCTGCTAACAAACAATATCCAAGCAGGCCACACAAACTAATGAAGGCCGCCGTCACTCATGGGCAATCACTGCTCAGTTAAACACTACTCACAAAGAGCCACACACCAGAAGGCTGGTCATACGCAGCAGGCTGTTCCACACCTAAGCCAGTAGCACGCTCTGACCAGCACAGAGGAAATCCACCAGAAACCTCTCCCTCCTCCTCCACACTGCTCTTCTCCAGCTTATATCACCCCTGAGGGTAATTGGTTGTAATGAGAGCAGATGAGCACCAGGTGTGACCTAAAGGAGAGGGCAGGGGCAGAGAGAGACAAGGGGAGGGGCCAGAACGAAGGAGGAGGAGAGAGAGAAGACAACACCACGCCCACACACTCCCACAGCCTCCCAGGATGTAACAACCACCTACCACATATCATTAATGTGTACAACTGTACAAAGCATGAGGCTACAGGGCTCTTCCCCTACTACTTGTTTTATGGCCATCATCTATGTCGCCCCATTGACCTCCTTTTTGGACTCTAAAGATCAGGAGGCTGAAACACCAAGTGGTTATGCCAAGAAGTGGACAGGAATGATTCAGGTATACTGAATAGCAAATGCAAACGGGCAACGAGCTCTTATTGTAAAGGACTTTATGACAAGAGTGCCCTCCATTGTGGGGATATAGTTCTTGTACACAACCTCATTGAAAGAGGAGGTCCTGTGCAACTTAGACCCCTGTTGGTAACAGGACATCTACACTGCGAAAGAACAGATAGGGGACAACCCTGTCTATAGATTATGCCCAGAGAGAGAAGGTGTAGCAGGAGGTACCGCAACCTCCTGCTACAGGTGAATGACCTGCCAATTGAGCCCACACAGTCCTGCTGCAAATAGATTAAAGCCACAGATGAAAATGAGGAAGTCATCAGATCCCTCAAAATCAGCAGAACGGGCACGGAGTTGGGATTCAAGTTACTCTGAAGGAGGGGAAGATGTGTCTTATTACTGGCTGTGAATACCTGTAGAGACCTGTGTGTTCACATACCCACCCATTCATTGGTCAACACGTATATCAGGCTCACCCCGCTGTGGGTTTTGCTGAAATCCACCCATGGTACTGTACTGACCTGTGTTGCTCTCACCCACACTCTCACCATTTCAGGCCCCCGTCAACCCTCACCAGTCACATATCCAATCCTGAACTACTGAGACAGACCTAAGCATATATACACACTCTATCAGCATTTCAAACTGCCCCTACTTTATAGTGTTGTTTTTATAATATCTGTTGGGTAATATACACTGTTTATTCTGACATGGTTCATATAAAATTTTAATTGTTGGTGGCTTGGATCCTTATGGTCAATTGTCAGGAGCCACTTTATGATGTTGAGGAGTATCTGGCACACAAAAAATGGTATGACTTTTGTGTTCATATAGTCATTTTAAGTTCTGTGTTAATTTTACTTGTGTAAGCCATGACAAACAAAATATTTTTGTATTGAAGGTAGAGCTGGGCGATATAAGATTTTTTCATATCACGATATGTTTTTTTCATTTCAGGCGATAACGCTATATATCACGATATAAGCCAAATAACTATATTTGTAGGATTTAAATGTGCCGTTGCTCACAAGTAAAATGTGAAATAATCAGCAGCTTGTTTTGATTTAAATATTTATTTCCCATAATAAGTTCAACAGGGTAGATGTACTTAAGGAACATGAGACTTTTTCAGATAAATAAAGGCAAATATTGCAAACTACACAAAAGGCAGCCGCTAAAGCGTTTAAGTTTCAAAATACAACAAACAAAACAGAATAATTGTCAATTCCACTTAAAAACAAAATATTAATTCTAAAAATAAATCCTAGTTTGTTTTACAGAAGAACAGACAAAATTGACTAACTTTTGTCAATATCAAATAAACTGAGAACTAAAAGGAAATTCTCAATCTCTCCTTGTTGTATAGCTTAGCTTTTCAAACAGTTTTAACAGTTACTTTAGTCTGACAAAAGCCGAATGACGAATTAGCGCTTCCAGTCAGAGATTGAGCATGCACCGCTTTATTGTATTTCCAGACTTGCTTTTGGCACAACAGTGTGCGCTACTCTGTTTTTTGTCAGACTTGAAATAGCCGAAATACCTTCTATTACCGCGGAAGCACTAGCTGGTAGTCGGGCCGTACGCGTGTCTTAGTGCAGTTGAACATAATCCACAAAGTCCGCTTGTAGTTGAAAAACAAACAGGCAAACATTTATTTCCACAGTTTGAAATACAGTGATCCATTTGAATGTTCCTGTACACTGCAAACACGGTAAGAAACAGTTTTTCTCCACAGCTAGTTAAAGCCCCCGTAGCTCCACACTGCCCGTCGCGAACGCTCCCCCCGTGCACAGTTACCGTGTGTTAAAGGAACAGTACGTACAAATTAAATAAGGCAAGAAAAAATACAATTTAACTGCAAATCTTACGCTAAACAAATTATAAAGTAAAAACTGAAATTCCCCATTATCTTACACTTATCCTTATCCAAAATCATTCATATTATTAAGAAATATAGACTCTGTGCAATCTGACTAAACTAAGAGATGATTAGACCTTTATCCTATACATTCCCGACCGCTAATTGTTCTATAAACTTATAAACAATTATTAACAATTTGGCACAATGATCAAGTTCAACAACATAGGCATTCAGTCCTTAGAACATAATTTCTTCTGATGTCAGAGGTCACCAGTACATGACATACCGTGGGAGTCCAGCCTTTACCACTGACTCATACTGCTTCTAGGAGCAGACAGACCTTAGTGATCGGTCTATCGAGTTCACTGGTCTTGGTCTTCACACGAACCCTGCAAACAAGGCCATGTTCATCCGGCATGGCTTGAGTGACTCTACCAATGAGCCAAGAGTTTCTCAGTGCTGTTTCGTCCACGAGCAAAACGATGTCTCCAGGCACAAAGTTCCTAGACACCCGTGTCCACTTCTGCCGTGTCTGAAGCTGAGGCAAATACTCTCTCACCCAGCGCTTCCAGAAAAGAGCCCCCGTAGCTCCACACTGCCTGTCGCGAACACTCCCCCCGTGCACAGTTACCGTGTGTTAAAGGAACAGTACGTACAAATTAAATAAGGCAAGAAAAAATACAATTTAACTGTAAATCTTACGCTAAACAAATTATAAAGTAAAAACTGAAATTCCCCATTATCTTACACTTATCCTTATCCAAAATGATTCAAATTATTAACAAATATATACACTCTGTGCAATCTGACTAAACTAAGAGATGATTAGACCTTTATCCTATACACCTTCACACTACGGAACTTCTATGGCTCTTCCGGCAATCTCTCCGGCATTGGAACCATCATCTGTGTTCTCTTCGGTAACCTTCGGTCACGCTCTCGGTTGATTTTTCTCTAGTCAGCACACTCATTTCCTCCATTACCCAGGCGGCACGGCGGCTGGCTGCTTCCCAAACAAATACACATGTGCGGCTTGGCACTTGTGCTGTACGTAACAAGTCACGTGACGTGACGCTGCGGCTGTGATTGGTTCGGCTCTGCACTACTTAATTTGCATTGGCTGTCCTTTTTTTTTTTTTTTTTTAAGAGGACAAGCGAGATGAGGCCTATCGCAATAGTTTAATTTTTCTATCAAGAAAAAGTTATTTCACAATACATATTGTTATCGTTCTATCGCCCAGCACTAATTGAAAGAAATTAAGTAATTAATTATACCTGTGGTGACAACAGATGGTTATTTTTTTTAAATCAATGATGTAAACGGAGAGTGGAACCAGCCGAGCAGAACCAATGCATTCTGAAATGATGACATTGAACCAGTAGTATGT
Source organism: Astatotilapia calliptera (assembly GCF_964374335.1). NCBI lineage: Eukaryota > Metazoa > Chordata > Actinopteri > Cichliformes > Cichlidae > Astatotilapia > Astatotilapia calliptera. The sequence continues at coordinate 10,440,204 of NC_137433.1, read as the reverse complement.
GGCAGGGACTAAACACGATCACAGACTTTAGAGGGAAAACCAGCACACCGCAGACCACGGCCTCTCTGTGTGAGGATCTAAACGTATTCTACGCTAGATTCGACACAGCGAACACCATGAGACCGGACAGTGTGCGCACCGCGGATGACGTCAGTGCACACACTGTGTCTGAGGAGGATGTGCGGAAGTGCTTCAGGAAGGTGAACGCGCGCAAAGCTACTGGTCCGGACGGGATTCCCGGCCGCGTCCTCAGATCATGCGCGGCTCAGCTGGCTGGAGTGTTCACACACATCTTCAACCTTTCCCTCTCTCTGTCTGTAGTCCCAGCCTGCTTCAAAATGGCCACCATCGTCCCTGTACCCAAATCCTCCACCATCTCCTCACTGAACAACTGGCGACCTGTAGCCCTGACCCCCATCGTAAGCAAATGCTTCAAGAAGCTGGTCAGGGACTTCATCTGCTCTGCACTACCCGACTCACTGGACCCTCTACAGTTCGCATACCGCCACAACAGGTCCACTGATGATGCCATAGCCCTGACACTACATACTGCCCTGTCACACCTGGAGAAGAGAGACACGTATGTGAGAATGCTGTTTGTAGATTACAGCTCAGCATTCAATACCATCGTTCCCTCGAAGCTAGACAGGAAACTGCAGGATCTAGGACTGAGCAGCTCCCTCTGCAGCTGGATCCTTAGCTTCCTGTCTGACAAACGCCAAGTGGTCAGACTGGGCAGCATCACCTCATCCCCCATCACACTGAACACTGGTGCTCCACAGGGGTGTGTACTGAGCCCTCTCCTATACTCACTCTACACCTACGACTGCACAGCCACTAACAACTCCAACATCATTGTGAAGTTTGCGGACGACACTACAGTGGTGGGTCTTATCACCAACGGTGATGAGACGGCCTACAGGGAGGAGGTCAGCGCCCTGACCCACTGGTGTCAAGACAACCATCTCACACTCAACGTCGCAAAGACAAAGGAGTTGATAGTGGACTTCCGGAGGTGCAGAGAAGTACACACCCCCATCACCATCAACGGCGCTGCTGTGGAGAGAGTGAGCAGCTTCCGGTTCCTTGGTGTACATCTGGCTGAGGATCTTACGTGGTCAGTACACACAAACAAAACAGTGAAGAAGGTGCAGCAGCGCCTCTTCTTTCTCAGGAGACTGAAAAGATTTGGCATCCTCAGGACCTTCTATCACTGTGCCATTGAGAGCATCCTCACTGGATGCATCACCACCTGGTATGGCAACAGCACCGCCTACAACTGCAAAGCTCTCCAGCGAGTAGTGCGGTGCTCTGAACGGATAATTGGAGGTGAGCTTCCCTCCCTCCAAGACATCTACAGGAAGCGCTGCCTGAGGAAAGCGGGGAGGATCATCAAGGACTCCAGTCACCCCAGCCATAAACTGTTCAGACTACTTCCCTCAGGAAGGAGGTTCTGCAGCATCCGGTCCCGAACCAGCAGACTGAGAGACAGCTTCTTCCACCAGGCCATCAGACTGCTGAACACGTCATAGACACCTCAGCTTCACTACTGGAACTTCAACATTATGGACTCCATACTGTACAGTAATGCCACTGTTTTGCACATGTCTCAACTCTGTATATTTTTATATATTTTATTTATTGTTTACTCTATTTAATTTGTAAAATATGTGTATACACACACACACACACACACACACACGTAGAAAAATATTTAGTATACACATCCAGAAATGCATATACTATTATATATTGTACATATATTTATTAGTTTCAGATGTAGCCATTCTTGTATTTTGCTTGTTTACGTTATTGTGTTTTGCACAACTCTGTTGCTTGTGAAGCTCGCACACGAGAATTTCACTCACATGTACTGTACCAATGTACCTGCACATGTAATGTGACAATAAAAGTGATTTGATTGTGATTTGATTTGATTTGAGTATCATTTGTTAATTTGGAATAACCAGTTTTGTGACATATCTATATATGTACAGTATATATTGTATGTACAGTGGGGCAAAAAAGTATTTAGTCAGCCACCGATTGTGCAAGTTCCCCCACCTAAAATGATGACAGAGGTCAGTAATTTGCACCAGAGGTACACTTCAACTGTGAGAGACAGAATGTGAAAAAAAATCCATGAATCCACATGGTAGGATTTGTAAAGAATTTATTCGTAAATCAGGGTGGAAAATAAGTATTTGGTCAATAACAAAAATACAACTCAATACTTTGTAACATAACCTTTGTTGGTAATAACAGAGGTCAAACGTTTACTATAGGTCTTTACCAGGTTTGCACACACAGTAGCTGGTATTTTGGCCCATTCCTCCATGCAGATCTTCTCGAGAGCAGTGATGTTTTGGGGCTGTCGCCGAGCAACACGGACTTTCAACTCCCGCCACAGATTTTCTATGGGGTTGAGGTCTGGAGACTGGCTAGGCCACTCCAGGACTTTCAAATGCTTCTTACGGAGCCACTCCTTTGTTGCCCGGGCAGTGTGTTTTGGATCATTGTCATGTTGGAAGACCCAGCCTCGTTTCATCTTCAAAGTTCTCACTGATGGAAGGAGGTTTTGGCTCAAAATCTCATGATACATGGCCCCATTCATTCTGTCCTTAACACGGATCAGTCGTCCTGTCCCCTTGGCAGAAAAACAGCCCCATAGCATGATGTTTCCACCCCCATGCTTCACAGTAGGTATGGTGTTCTTGGGATGCAACTCAGTATTCTTCTTCCTCCAAACACGACGAGTTGAGTTTATACCAAAAAGTTCTACTTTGGTTTCATCTGACCACATGACATTCTCCCAATCCTCTGCTGTATCATCCATGTGCTCTCCGGCAAACTTCAGACGGGCCTGGACATGCACTGGCTTCAGCAGCGGAACACGTCTGGCACTGCGGGATTTGATTCCCTGCCGTTGTAGTGTGTTACTGACGGTGACCTTTGTTACTTTGGTCCCAGATCTCTGCAGGTCATTCACCAGGTCCCCCCGTGTGGTTCTGGGATCTTTGCTCACCGTTCTCATGATCATTTTGACCCCACGGGATGAGATCTTGCGTGGAGCCCCAGATCGAGGGAGATTATCAGTGGTCTTGTATGTCTTCCATTTTCTGATGATTGCTCCCACAGTTGATTTTTTTCACACCAAGCTGCTTGCCTATTGTAGATTCACTCTTCCCAGTCTGGTGCAGGTCTACAATACTTTTCCTGGTGTCCTTCGAAAGCTCTTTGGTCTTGGCCATGGCGGCGTTTGGAGTCTGACTGTTTGAGGCTGTGGACAGGTGTCTTTTATACAGATGATGAGTTCAAACAGGTGCCATTCATACAGGTAATGAGTAGAGATGGACCGATCCGATATTACGTATCGGTATCGGTCCGATACTGACCTAAATTACTGGATCGGATATCGGAGAAAAATAAAAAATGTAATCCGATCCATTAAATATCACGAAAGCACCTCACAAAACTTGCAACACACCGTAACTCACCTCAGAACGTTAGCACGTCGGAGCAGTATGCATCACGTGATAGAGCGGCTGTGGCATGCCGACCTGTCAGTGGTCTGGATAGCATTTGGAGCTTCGCTAGCAACCCGGCATTTCATCTCCGACAAAGTTATCCCAAGAGAAGTAAAGCAAGTGTGTAAGTCCATCTCTGAATGTTTGTAAAGCATTCCTGCGTTAAGCTTAACAAGCGATATATGGAGCGACTGCCTCTTCTTGCTGCTACTTCAATCATGAAACTGCTTAACGATCAGCTGATCGGCTTTTCTGTCGCGAGTCCGTGTCTCTAGTTTGCTTTTGGCCCACTTTGCACCAGAAAGAGGAAACCAGCGGATAAACAACAGCAGCACGTTTAAGCTTGATCAGCTGTTGTTAGAATTTATTTAATATTACTTTCTACTCGAGGATCTTTTTCTACATAGCTGACGCTGGTAACTGTGCAGGGGCGGATCTAGCAAAGTTTAGCCAGGGGGGCCGATAGGGCATTAACAGGGAAAAGGGGGCACAAAGACATACTTTTCTTTCTTATTCTCATTTAAAATGTCTAGCTTTTAATAAATAATTATCTTACACCCAAAGTTTTAATTTGATGTAAAATGAATAGAAGTCAATTACTGTATATAGTAACTATTAAGTCTAATATATATACCCTAGTAAGCTATAGTACTTTTTCCTTTGGGAAGGTACCATCTGTGCAGTCTGCAATTTTGTTGAAGAAAGATGTTGAATCTATTTAATATTTCTTGAAAAATAATTGATTTCTGTGCATTTTTTTTCACACTGCATCAAATTAAGGTTGATTACGTCGATTAAGCATCATGAGGTGGAGCGTGAGGGGTGGTTCCCTATTTTTTATTTATTTATTTTTGTTGTTGCTGGGAGTTGGAACCCTATTAGTTAGGTTGCTTAATATTTATGCTAAGTACTCTTTAAAATACCAGAATAGGGAGGATGGTGTAGGTTTAAGTTTATTAGATTGATCAGTATTGCTGAACTATGAAATATTTTTTTTTTGCATACAGGTATAACAGAATAGCTTTAGTGTAGTTGTTGTTTTAAACTTGAGTATGAACTTATACAAAATGCAGCAAGATATTTAAAAAACAGTTTTGTTTATTAAAAAACACTATATCGGATTCATATCGGTATCGGCAGTTATCCAAATTTATGATATCGGTATCGGACATAAAAAAGTGGTATCGTGCTATCTCTAGTAACGAGTGGGGAACAGAAAAGCTTCTTACAGAAGACGTTACAGGTCTGTGAGAGCCAGAGATTTTCCTTGTTTGAGGTGACCAAATACTTATTTTCCACCCTAATTTACGAATAAATTCTTTACAAATCCTACCATGTGGATTCATGGATTTTTTTTTCACATTCTGTCTCTCACAGTTGAAGTGTACCTCTGGTGCAAATTACTGACCTCTGTCATCATTTTAAGTGGGGGAACTTGCACAATCGGTGGCTGACTAAATACTTTTTTGCCCCACTGTATATATGTTTGCCTACTGGTGGTGGTCAGAGGGCCCGGTGGCGCCAGTGTCCAGCAGCCTCACCTCTATCAGTGTGCCCCAGGGCAGCTGTGGCTACAACGTAGCTCACCATTGCCAGTGTGTGAATGTGTGTGTGAATGGGTGAATGACTGAATGTAGTGTAAAGCGCTTTGGGATCCTTAGACTGAGTAAAGCACTATACAAATGCAGGCCATTTACCATTTATATGTCTGTATTTGCAGGAGTTTACTCTTACACTTATATTTTTTTCATCATTACCCATATGAACTTTTGCACTTTTTGGATGGATGCATTTTATGTGACTGGAATGGGTTCTATGTGGCAACAAGAGAGATTTTCCCAGGGGGCAGTAAGGCAGATCTTGGATCTTGATTGCTTTTCCACTGTAGTGTGACTACTCATTAAGGCTGTTCTGGTCGACTGAACTATTGCCTAGTGTTGAACTTGGCTCAGTCATGCAACTTCTAACTGAAAAATTAGAGTATGTTCTTCTAAAATGGTTTTAACAACTTTTTGTACATGTTTTATTTTATTTTATTACCTGGTCAGTATTCTCACCTCAAAAGGGTTTAACTTGGCCTCATGTGAGATACAACATAATACTATATCTGCTCATTGTAACGTCATCAAGTTAACCGTACAAACAATTTTATCATACAGTAATTGGACAATATGTAAAGTTGTTTTGGTCACCTACAGGCCAGCCACGAGGGCAACTGTGACTTCATGATCATCCTCTGTCCTTCCTGTAAAGAGCTCATGAGAGCCAATGAGCAGGAACGCCACAATGAGAGAGAGTGTCCGGAGAGAACGCTCAACTGCAAATACTGCAAAGAACCCTTCCTGTTAAAGAATATCAAGGTCAGGCTTCTCTCTGTTACAGTAATGCATCATAAAAAGAGCTGTTGCATTCTGAAACATTAACATGATGCTAATTTAGTTGACGTTTATGTTATGATGCAGTATATGTGATTAAATGCATATGATAAAATATTGTAATCTCAACCTTTGCTTATTACGTTTTCCATGGTATTCAGCCTTATCTTATGGCCATCTTGTCTCAGCACTTAGTCATCAGTGAAGTATAAGATATGTAGAAGTATATGGCAAGTGTGTCCAATATTTCATGGGAAATGATCTGAGCCTGGTTCTGCCGGATGTTTCTTCCTATTAAAAGGGAGTTTTTCCTTCTCACTGTCACCAAAGTGCTTGCTCATAGGGGGTCATATGACTGTTGGGTTTTTCTCAGTATGTATTATTGTAGGGTCTACCTTACAATAATATAGCACCTTGAGGCGACTGATGTAGTGATTTGGTGCTGTATAAATAAAACTGAATTGAATTGAAATGCTGACTCATTGTCACCACATACCCGTAAACACTTGTTTTTGTGCCATTACATTTGGGTTTAAATTTACCCTTCTCAGACATATTCAAGCACACAGATATGATACAAATATAGTTTTAGTGAAATAAAAGGAAAACAAAGATATATTTACCTTTAAAATTAAATTCAGTAAATTCAGTAACCACTGAATGAGCTTTCACCCATATTGTGGTATTTCAGTGATAGTCATCTGTACACCTACAAACAGGACTAACAACAATAACATCTAATTTGGCTAATTTATGTAATTTTCTTATATCAGTATGAACTACCTCTGCATGCCTTGAGGCATCTATATAGTTAAACTGGTGTTAAGTTAAATAGTTAAGGCAAGGAGCTGGACGAGAAGTGTTTTCTTTTATTCTGGTCTACTTATTTTTTCAGGCTCATGATGAGATCTGTCCAAAGTATCCAATGATTTGTGAAGGTTGTGCGAAGAAAAAGATCCCCAGAGAAAAGGTACTGCAGAGATTTAAATTTTTTTTCATAATTCTGTTAGATTAATCTCATTTGCCATTTAGCTAGGGATCAAATTCTACACCGTATTCTACAGATCATTAGCTTCTTTCATATTTTTTGTTTTGCAGTATGTGGACCATATTAAGTTCTGCAGTAAATTTAAAGCTCCATGCAGATTTCATGTTGTTGGCTGCGATACGTCTGTAAGTAGACATTTTTGTCAGAATTTGCTGTATGTGTATCACCTGATCACCTGTTAACATCATAACTATTGAATCATTTAATACCTTGGCAAAATTCAACTAAATCTTCCATGTAGCAGACTAAATTTTTCCAACAGTTTTAACTAAAACAACAAAATGTAAGTACCTTATTTCTTTACTAAAATAACCATAATTTGACAAAGGTTGGGCAGTGTAAAATCTCTATTAAAAAAGTGTATGAATATTCCGCAGTGGTTTGCATATAATGTAAAGCCAAGGTATTATATTATTCAGCAGTTGAAGAGTTGGTTGCTACCCACCTGTATGCAAATACTGTGATGTTGAGTAGGAAGCCTGTTTGTATATTAGCACAGTGCCTATACGAAGTATTCAGCTATTGGGTTTTTAAGACTTTCTCTAAAGGACAGTTGGTTTATACACAATAAAATTTTGATTGCAGCATTCATCCTTTCACTGATGTAGGCTCACATCAGTAGAGACAGGGCTCATTTCCACAACAAAAACTATGCTGAAAAGTGTGTTGATAACCTTCTTTGTGACAGGCTCTGATAGAAATGTATTGAATTATTATAAATACTGAGTGAAAATATAAATGATGAATGAAGAAAGTGGTTGGACTGCTGTTAACAACTGGTATTATTATTACTAGTTGTTAATAATGTCCATGTCACAATTGGTGTTATATGGCAGGCTTAAATAGTAAGAAAAAAGTGTGTAAAATTACAAATTCTGGTAGCTCATTGTCCAGATTGTCCATTTTGTTGTTGTTTTTTAACTGTAGTCATAAAAATCAGAGATTTTAATAGTAGAAAGTGAAAAACATAAACTTTTGTGTTTTTCACAAAGTTACAGAGGTTTTATTAGACACATAGCTAAGCGGTTTGCTGTTTGGCATAAATTGTGACCGTTGAAATTTATTTGGCACTGAGTAGCAGAAATGAGACTTTCTTGTCAGGTGTTATTTTTTTTTTGGAAAACAAAAACAGTTGCTGACAACACTGTACACAACGGTAGACAGGTGCATAATAAGCAAGCAAGTAAGGCAGAAAATAGAGAGTTGTGATGGGAAACTAGTCTCAAAGCACACGGAGAGATGGTGGTGAGGGAAAGAGGGAAAGAAAGAAAGTGAGAATTCATTATAATGTTTTTCAAACGTGATCGTGATCTTGTCTTCTTGCTGGTTGAGTGAGTTTTGGTTGGAGAGTGAAGAAATCTGAAGTTTCGCAATCTGTGAAATGTCGGCTTTTTGCACCCAAAGGGCATGTCCTGTACGTGGGATCCACACTTTGTGTTTACATCTTTTTGCGGAATCTGTTTACCTGCTCTTTAATCTTGTGCTGTTTTGGCTTTTTGGTGATCGTTGAAATGGATTTATGAGTTTTTAGCGGAGTTTCTGTGGATACCACACGTATATTTAAATAACAGATCTGGCAGTACATCACTCTTGCCCCCAGTACCGGGGGCATTGTGGGAGATGTAGTTTATGGTCAATGTGCGCTTTTAAGCAGCATATAGTAAACTTATTTTAAGACAATCATGCACAAGCTCCTGTGGGCCATATAAATGATTTGGCGGGCCACATTTGGGCTGCAGGCCTTGAGTTTGATGTGTTATATGGCATTCTAGCCACTGCTTCCAAACTGGATTCTATCTGAACCACCAGCTGTGGAATCTGCCAACAAAACATTGGCAGTAGATGATTTTGTTGCAGCTTGCAGCCTGTTCCTAACTGGTTTCTGATCTAGTGCATCTTAAATCAAGTTTCTCACAGACCCAGTGATCTGCCGTTAAGAATCTGAAGCAAAGTCTCAGATCTTAAGTCTAACCATTTGAACAAGCCAATTAAAAACAATAAAGAAAAAAATGATTCAACATGATTTCAGTACTAGTTTTAAGTTAAGCCTAATTTGGGAACGTGGTACGTTCCACAATTTTGTTGTACATGTACAATGAAAATAAAGAATTATTCTAGTCCATTAATAAAATGTATGTTTTTAGACTCAATACGAACACTGTTATTGTTCTGTTCTAAAGTTGGGAGCTGTTACTGAGTCTAAGTTCTAGTCCCAGTTTCCAAGAGCTAGCCCAATTAGTCAGTTGTTATACTGAACAGGTAGTCAATGTGGACGTGCCAGGATGGGTAAGATATTCTCACATTTACTGCTACAACAACAGATATCAGCTTGTCACTAGGGAAACAACAAACAGGAATGGCAAGGGATGGATGGTTAGCAGCGATTGAACTTTAAAAATAAGATTAAGATACAGGATTGTTAACTAGTAAATAAACTATAGTTATCTAGGCATTGACATGCTGAGTTGCGAAACATACTGGATTTTTGGTTCATCTGTGAGTAATTCTTTCACTCACTATTGTCCATATTTATCAAAAGATAAAGATCTGAACACTTGTGTGTTCAAGACCACTTAGGATGCCTTTATACTCAATTTTTAACATTATTAGCAAAGCACACAAATAAAATGAAGCCAAACAAAAATAAAGGAAATGATCAAAAATCTATTCCACGTCATCCAAAAAAGTCTTTTTCAGGAAAAAAAAGGACTTAGTTTACATATTAGAGTTGTATTTAACCTGATTAAATTTACATTTTATTAGATGTAGCTAATCTATTTAATGTAATATGCAAATGTTTTTCTGTGCAATCTCTTAAATCTGAACAGTTACAGCTGTGAATACTTTGTATAGTGTATATATCCATTAATTTCTCTATTATTTGCTTTGTGCTCGTATTATTATTTTCTTCTGTGGTGGCAGTGTTTCACATCATCATAATACACAATAAAGGATTTTGTTTAGTTTCCTAATGTGTTTCTGCTTTTATCTTCCATTCATTCCAAGGTGGAGAAAGAGAAGATCCATGACCATGAGCGCCAGTGTTCGTATGAACACCTTAACCTGCTTCTGCATTTCATCATGGGCATCAAGGTGAGCCTGGAGAGCCTGCAACCCCAAAGCCTGGAGGTGGCCAGCCAGAAGCTGCAGGAGCTCCACCAGTCCCTCAGGGATCTGGAACTCAAGATGAGCCAGCTGGGTGGGTGTGTTGCAGCTCCTGTGCAGGGAGCATGTGCCCCGACCCTAACCACATCCTTCACCCCGCTGCCCAGTGCCATGGGTGCCGCTTTGGAACTGCAGCTACAGAGTGAAAAAACCAGAGTGGCTGAGCTAAGCCGGCGCTGCCAGGAGCTGGAGCTCAAAGTGAGCACTTTCGAAAACATTGTCTGCGTCCTCAACCGCGAGATGGAGCGCTCCTGCACTACCATGGAGGCCTACAACCGCCAACACAGACTGGATCAGGACAAGATTGAAATCCTCAATAACAAGGTGTTAAAATGACACATGACCTGTGAACATCCTCAATAAATCCCTTGACTTTACCACAGAGTAAACATTATCTTTCGTAAAGATTTTCACTGTGGCCTATTTACTGCCCTTTGCAGTCCACAGTACAAGTCATTAGGATGCCTCAGCGGCTAAACGCATTGATGAGTCTTCCGTCTCTCTGAAATGCCTGTACCCTGTTATCATTAGTTAGCACTTTAAAATAATTCATAAACCATGGCCAGGTCGTTTCTGATGGGTCAAGTGATTTAAAAATAAATAAATGAATAAATAAATAAATATATATGTGTATATGTATATATGTATATATATATATATATATATATATATATATATATATATATATATATATATATATATATATATATATATATATATGTGTGTATATATATATATGTGTGTATATATATATATGTGTGTATATATATATATATGTGTATATATATATATATGTGTATATATATATATATGTGTGTGTGTATATATATGTGTGTGTGTGTATATATATGTGTGTGTGTATATATATGTGTGTGTGTGTATATATATGTGTGTGTGTATATATATGTGTGTGTGTATATATATGTGTGTGTGTATATATATGTATATGTGTGTGTGTATATATATGTATATATGTGTGTGTATATATATATACATATATATATATATATATATATGTATATATATATGTGTGTATATATATATGTGTATGTGTGTGTATATATATATGTGTGTATATATATATGTGTGTATATATATATGTGTATGTGTGTGTGTATATATATATATATATATATATATATGTGTGTGTGTATATATATATATATATATATATATATATATATATATATACACACACACATATATATGTATATATATATATATATATATATATATATATATATATATATATATAGTTTAACCACTACGCTGGATAGCGTAGTGGTTAAACTACACGCCTTTGGAACAGAGGATCGCAAGTTCGATTCCTGCCTGGGGCGTCTGTATCCAGTAAGGGTCCTAAGGCTAGACCCCCTATGCTAAGCAAGCCTACCGCAGACATGAGCGAGACAGATAAATATGAAGGCATGCCGGCTCGGACGTCGCCCGGATCAACAAGGTCCGCGTCAGGTGTTGAGGAACCAGGGCACCCTGACGAAAAGTGGGCTACTGGAACAAGAAGGCATCGGTGGGCAAGGGACGAAAACAGGGCGTTGTTGGAATGCTACTACGCAAGTAACCCCGGCGGAAGGGGCTACATGAATAGGATGAGGGACCTATGGATTCTTCGATACCCAACATCCACAATGACGGCGAAACAACTAGTAGCTCAGTGTTCCAACATTCGAAAGAAGGGACTGCTCTCACAGCTAGAGATTGACGAGGTACAACACAAATGCTACGGCAAGGAGGAGTCAGGACGCCAGGTCAGGGGGGAGATATCATCACCCCCACCCGAGATTGGGTACATAGCCCCAAGTGCGATAGGAGAAGGATCGTTGAGTGCGAGAGGAGCTGACCTGAAAAATAGGATCATGGCCAAGCTTGAAACCTGGATCCCCCGTAGCCGGTTACCAAGATTACGTGAAGTACCCTCAGAAGGTCTGCTAGATGATGTTAATGCAACACTACGGGCAATACCTACAACCACGATTACCGACACTAACAAGCTGATCTACAATACGGCAGCAGTGATCAGTGAGATGCTTGGCTACAAGTTGAACAGCCACAAGGGGCAGTACCCTCCATGGAGAAGGAGGCTAGAGGGCAAGATCAAAGTAGCACGGAGGGAGGTTAGCCAACTAACGGAGTTGCAGAAAGGTAAGACAAATAAGGTGCCTAAGAAATACAGCAAGCTGTCCATACCTGAGGCCTTGGAAACTGCCAAGCAAAGACTCACAGCCTTGGCCAGCCGCTTGAGGAGGTACACCAGAGAGATAGAAGGCAGGAGAATAAACCAGCTGTTCTCCACAGAACCAGCAAAGGTGTACTCTCAGTGGCAAGGGAACAATAAGAGAACAGCACCACCAAGGCTGGAGACGGAGCAATACTGGAAGAGCATATGGGAGAAGGATGCAACCCATAACGGCAATGCTCAGTGGCTAGTGGATCTGAGGGCAGATCACAGCGACCTCCCTGAACAGGGTCCAGTAACCATCACAGTGGCAGATATCCAAGAAAGGGTCTCCAGTATGAAGAGTTGGACAGCACCAGGGCCCGACATGGTTCACGCCTACTGGCTGAAGAAGCTGACTGCACTCCACGAGCGTCTGGCAGCACAAATGAACCAGCTGCTAGTTAACGAGAGACACCCGGAATGGCTAACCGAAGGCCGGACGGTCCTGATCCCCAAGGACCCCAAGAAGGGACCGGTCCCCTCCAACTACCGACCAATAACCTGCCTCAGTACTACATGGAAGCTCCTGTCAGGCATCATATCGGCTAAGATGAACAGGCACATGGGTCAATACATGAGCGGGACACAGAAAGGAATTGGCAAGAATACCAGAGGTGCAAAACACCAGCTACTGGTAGACAGAACAATCAGCCGAGACTGCAAGACCAGACTGACCAAC